>NW_020292049.1:157257-757257 GCF_003184925.1 Aspergillus vadensis CBS 113365
TTTTTTTTTTTTTTTTTTTTTTTTGGGTTCTTTGGTGCCTTCGCCGCGCATTTCCGTAGCCATTCGTCAGCCCGGAGAAATAACGTTATCACAGACATCCATTACTTACTTAAACCCAGCCACCAGCCACCAGCCACCAGCCTTCAACAACGATTGGCAGTAGTACAGGGATAGTACCATTGCATACTATGTAATAAAGGTATATGCCCCGAGACGTTCGTCTACTTCATTGAAGTGGACTCCCGGCCACATGGGCAATCCAGGGGTTACGGCCCGAAGCAGCCCCACAATCAACGGTATTTTCAGGGTGTCACAGCTACGTAGATTCATCCAGGTACAAGATGTGTTGTATGCAATGAGTGTCATCCATATGTCTATCGCAACCCTTCTTAAAAGGATAAATCATACTATAAACAGGCAGCTTAGTCTGGTCATGGACACCTGTTGAGTCCATTGCATCGTCAAAATCGATCTGTAACCTTGACGACCAGAGTACTACTCAGGAGTATATATATTTTCGCGCAGTGGCTGAGGCAAGAGCAAACTTATGATCCCATAAGCACCCCACAACGACTGCCAGGCTAACCCCCTGTAGCCCACTGAAACAATCGATTCTCCATCAACGCCCGCTGATAACTTGGCCGTAGACTAATCTGCATATCCCAATCTCCCGTCTGATCTGCAGGCAGCAAGAGGCAAAAGTCTTCAAGCAAACCAAAATACAACCGAAACCCCGTAATCTTGCCCAGATTCGGACCCCAATCTAGGTCGTGAACCTTCAGGTGTCTAATGCTAGAATATGAAAAGTCCCCTCCCTTGATATTCATCTGACTCCAGTCAGGTTGTTTTTGCATATGTGCGAGTAGCCCTCGAACATAACCGTCATCAATCTCCTGCAGCTTCTTGCGCATGTTCATAGACAGGTTTGTGATCTGCACTAGCTCGTCTTTGTCGAACCCCAGCTCACTTGCTACAAGCTCGACCTTTGTCTCGTCCACGAAATTGATCAACTCGGATTGGGAAACAAGCACCATGGTGAGCAGGACGCCCATGTAGTGCTCAGGCCAGGGTGGACGCATACGGGAACGGAGATTGGCGACGAATGCGACGGTGTAATCGTGGTCATCGTGCAAAGCGGCTTCGACAGTTCGCGTTTGCTGGAGAGAAATAGATAGCAACGCGGTGAGCACATCGTTGCTCGAAACAAAGTGCCGGAGCTCCTTGCTCAGCATGTTGTCTTCTTCGGGATGTGATAACAGTACAGAAGTGCAAATGTCCTTTAGAATTTGAATCTTCCGGGTGGGAAATTTGAATCGACATGTGTTCAACTCGGAGGCCATCGAGGCAGTGGCCGTGAACCACGTATCCTGTTCCAGACAATGAAAGGTCTCCTCAGGGGTGTATGTCTTCCAGAACGTCTTTAACGGTTGTTTTCCTGCAACACAACTGGGCGAGGATAACTGACGGCGCAATTTCAAGTCGAACCGTTGGGGGCCAATGTGCTTGCGTTCATTGCGGCAGCACTCCGCCAGTAGCTCCAAAATATTCCCAATTCCGGTGCCGTCTGCAGCCATGTGGTTGAAACAAAGGGATAGAATAACGCCATCGACCATGACATTCGCAACGAAGCGCAGTATGGGCTGGCTTTCTTGGGGATCCATTACTGTTGGCAATGGGGCATATCGTTCGGAATACTGCAGGTCTTCGACCCCGGTACATGTTGCAGTGGCTAGCATGGAACGAACTGATTCGTTCAGGTGATGTCTGATTCGAAGCATAGGTATGGACTGGGACTTGGCTGACGGAGGCTGAATGCAGTGGACATTGTCATGGTTCTCGACGTAGGAGGGCGCCACATCCTTTGCTAGGAATGGAACTCGATTGATCAAGGTTGTAAGACCCTTCTGGATTGACTCAACGCCAGCCTGTGGATCCTTTAGGAGGAAGGAAAGATAGAAAGTGAAATACACCTTGGGGACTGTGTGATCCACTGGCGAGAGGAGCTGGGATGATGAGTCTGGAATTGTCATTTGCCTGGTGGACTTCTTGGGGCTTGGAGTAAGATTGAGAGCCCCTTACACTCGACTGCGAATGGACGGTGCGCCTCTGAGATAATAAAGGGTCAAATGAGCGCCGTGGCATTTCTAGTCAGTGGTGGTGTGAGGTATGTACTTTGGTTCAGACCGATCCCATGACACTATAGGATGATGTCGTGATCAGAGCACATGCAATTTCCGTCTACATTGAGAAACAGGTTACAGTGGTCGTTTTGTGGCTGACTGGTTGTTGGATACATCGTATTGAGGGATCTGCATAAGCACGAGAATAGTGAAATGCCGATTTGATAGGACGTACCTTTATCATGGAACCAAGTGGCATACTACAGCTCGCAGAGCAGTTGCCTGCGCCTATTTGGCCATTGGCCCCCAACGCTGGTTTTATGGTCCGTGGATTGGTGTATCAAAAGAATAAACATTACGGCTAGCACTTTGGAGCCCTGTGTAAATGTCAACCAGTGTCACAAATAATTTTCAGATAGTTAACAGATTATAGTATTACCTGGAGCCTGAGATACAGGTAGAACTATGCTATAGGTCCCGTGGAAAACCTTACCTGCAGCTTCATCCCAAATCCTGATTGTAAGTCTGAGTTTGCCTTCTTGCATAGAGCTTATCTGTACTTTTCACACTTCCAGGGGTAGTATTCACCTCACCCTGTGCGGGTTGTGACTGAAAATGCGCTGTTTTATGTAATTGATCGAGCCTTCAGGATAGACGGAACAATGATATAATATCGGTCAGCCAACCCAAATGGGTCAGACACCTACATAGCTACATAGCAAGTCTGAGATCACAGCTGCTGATATCCAGCAGGTTTCCTAATGAAACCTTATTCCAGGCATGGTGCCCCCAACGTGTCAGTTCCATGGGTCTTCTTCACAGAGACAGGATGCACAGCAAGCCGCCTGCCTGGTTTGAAATCTTGGGTATTACGTTCGGCCTATTTTTGTGCGTAGGAGTTGGATAAAGTTATGTATTATTCGAGGAATATAAATATATGCAAGCTAAAAAGAAAGATAAGGAAGGGTGCCAAATGTTTCCGGCCTAGTTTCCTCACCAATCCAAGCATCCCCAAAGTTTAAAAATGAACGATATACGGGGATACCATCAATTACAGATGTCCTCGGGCCGGAACTCTAGGCAAGAGGACTCACGTTTCGGGTATCATCTGGCAGTAAACAAAGGAAAGCCAGGATGGCAGAGAATTAATATCCGCTATCAAGTAGAAGAGATCACTACCATCCAAAGATCTCTCCTACACTCAAGGTGCTCCACCGCACACCAGCCACAGAGAAAATGATGAGAACAATGTCCACGACTCCTAGCACGGCGGCTCCCATCATGAAACGAGGGCTGAAAATCCGATACAGCATGAGATGCCGGCGAAGATGGCCAGCCCACATGGTGGTGGCCAGGTTAATAGTCGCAAAGTAAAGGATGTAGGTGCATGCGGCTCGCATAACATCAGAGAGCAGCCTAATCGAAGGGTTGTTGGACTTCGGAGACGAAGAGGATTGGTCGCTGAGTTGGAGAGGGCGTTTCCAAAGAACGGTGAGAGGAACAGCAATTGCTGTAAGGATCTGTGCGCCGAAAGTATTGAGGATCACAACAATTGGGGACCAAGGATATTGAACGGAGGAGAGAGGGATGAAGGCAGTCTCCCATTGGATGCTGCTCAGTGTAGCCTGGTGACCAGTCTTGAAGTAATAGAAGGAGCCGAGAAGAGCCAAAACGATCGGCCCAATGGCTGAATTGCCAAGGACGAGACCATTGGTATCCAGGATTTCTAGCAGTGAGAGAATTTGCCAAAGCAGAAGACCCATGGCACCCTGACCCATGGGTTTCTGCAGAAGGATGATCCCCAAACAGAAATTAACCACGAGGAGGAAGTAGCGAGTTCCATGCACGTTGCCGAACCCGAGGATCGTAACGGTGGTGCGTCCTGCTGGCTGGGGTGGCGCGAGATTTTTGCCTTTGCTTTCCGGTTCCGCATTCCCTTGGCTGACATTAATGCTGATGCAAGGCTTGGAATAGATGAAGGCTGTTGTCCCAGCGGCAAATGCGAGGGCTAGCACGAGCTGAGCCAAGAATACCCTAACTGACTTCAATGTCTCTTTGCTCAAGGGCAGCCACTCGCCATCATCAGCCCCCTCAAGCACCCAGAAGACGGAAGTTATGAAGAGTCCCAGTCGGAATCCTAAACCAATCCAGAGAGTAGCGGCCCCTTCGTAGGACTTGGAGCCGGCATAAAATGACCGTACAACAGTGGGAAGGATAAGCGCCACAAGGAACGGTACAGCGAGCTGCCAGGGTGCAGAAGTCGAAGAAGTGGCAGATGCGTAATACGTCGAACGGCAAAAAGGCATCTGCTCCTCGCGGCACAGGCGAGAAAAAGATGCAATCCTTCCGAGGATAACGAAGAGGATGGAGTGATAGACGCCCAGAACCCTGTCGGCAGTTGATTTCTGTCGCATTGAGGATACACCCGCAAGAACACCGAAGGTGGAGAGGAAAAACAGGAGAATCTCATCCTCCCAGATTGTGTAGGAGTTGGACGCGAATCCGATGGACTGCGTGATCGTGAAGGTAACAGCCAACCAGCCCCAGAGACTGCTTGGTAGAGGCAGGGACACACCAGCCGACCCGGCAAGTATGGTCCACGAAGCGCCAACAATGCTTCCCGCGGCGGCCAACAGAGCGGATGATTCGACTACTGGCATCTCCGCAAAGCCCGATAACGACAAGAAGGCACCCACGACGACACCGACAGCAGAGCTTGTTCCAACAGAAGTAAGAAGAGACTTGGTGATGTCCGTCTGATCGGCTTTGAGGCTTCGTGCATAGAACACCAGCAAGACAATGCCGGCAGAAAGGACCGCAACACCCTGGAGCATGCTCGGTACATCGAATTTAGCCCACAACGAACGACAAAGCTGGAGAGTGTATCGTTGATACTCCTTGTAAGACTCGGAAACGGAAAGCAAAGTTGCCTGACTGGGCCGACCGATCCTAGGAAGTTTCTGCCAGCTATTTTCTGCCGCCCTCCAAAGGTCCTCGGACTGGGATTGGTGGCTGTCCTCGGCACCTCGCGATGCTGTGTACTCCCGCTGATATCTCTTAATCTGAGCGGAAGTCAACCGGTTCACAGACATCACGTTCTTCCAATCGTTCCCCTTGGGCCCAATGAAAGCCTCCTCGATCGGCGAGCCGAGGTTGTTAAAGGGAATAGGCATTCCGAGAAGAAGGGACAGCGTGGGGACAAGGTCAATCTGAGGGACAAAGCGATCGCGAGCGAGCATGGGAGGTTTGGCTGTTTCTGCACTTGTACGGCCGAAGATGCCCCTTTTAGAGTACATCCATAGAGCCGCATCGACCTCATCATTGGATTCACCGCCGTGGTCTCCCTTGGAGTCCATTCCGTGATCACCCATCACCACCAATAGCGTTTTGTCATCGAGTTTGGCCATGATTTCGCGAATGACTTGGTCCATCTCATCGAGCTTCGCGGCCATAGCTTGATGGTTCGGGCCATATCGGTGGCCAGCGTGATCGACACCGAGATAATGACCGAAGATGACATCCCATTTCGTAGAATTTTCAGGATGCAGAAGCGGGAGGAGGTTTGTAGTCACGCCGTTGTCAACGGTGTGCAAGTCCCAAACATTGAATGAATCGAATGCGCGAGTTAGATTAGAATCGAAGTAGCCGGGGAAAAGTGCGTGCCAGGTGTCATCCCCAAGCTGAACCAATTTTTTGCCTGCGGCGCGCAATTGCGCAACCAAATTGTCTTCATCGATTGCCGTACCGGCAAAGTTAGAACCAGCGTCAATGAACGTGGGAAGTGTGCCAGTTGTAAGTCCCTTCAATCTCTGCAACGTCGTCGTGGGCGGATCTGCGATAAAAGGAAGCAGGAAGGCATTTTCGGGGGTATTGACAGCTGTCTCATATAAGACGGGAAGGTGGTCATGGAACAGTTGCGCCGACTCAGCCTCTGCGCTCGGAGCAAAGGGTACCGTAAAGTCGTAGCGTAGGGCATCGATGATGATCACAACGGCCTTCTCGAACGACTTCTGGTGCCAACACCCATCGACCTTTTTGCTTACAGTTGCTGCCTCGTCGAAGGGGAGTACGTCGCAGGATGACTTGTTCTCCAACACCATGCGAGTTAGAAGGAATCCTTTAGTAAAGAAGAATATCCCGACAACATGCAAAAACCTAGGGAACCACAGATAGGTTAGAAAACTGGGGTCCCCAAAGAAGAAGCGGGCTTGGACGCAGAGACAAAAGCATACAATATCCAGCCTAGCACACCAAGCACACCTAGATGCTTTAATTTGAATTCAGTTTCCATGCCTTGTATATATTTGTCTTGCGCACTGCCCCCAGCCAATGCCTTGGGTACCTGAGGTTTCCGATGTTCATTGCGTTCCGGAGATCGTGACGACAAGGCCGGACCGGCGCTTCGCGAGTCGGACAGGGTCGGGCTTTCAAGCCCTGGGCCCCCACTAGTGACGGATACCATGAGAAGGGTGTTGCAGTTGAATATAATAAGTCGTAGATGGTCGAAGACAAGCTAAGAGGGAGGTATTTCGCCGAGCGCAATGGCCAGGTCTCTCACTGCAATTGGGCAGGGCTTCGCCCACTCTAGCTGTCGAGCTGGCGTTTCAGGGAGATGATAGACGTTGTGAGGATCGGAGGGTTGAGGATTCAGCGGCCTGAAGGCGAGCTCATTGAATTAAAAAGGAGGCGAGCCTAGATCGTAGCTTTTCCTTTTGTCCTGAATTTTTCTTTTTCGCCCACCGTGGAGCTGTCGTGCGGGTTGTCCGGGAACTGTATTCAACAGAGCACAGACATAGTTACAGTAACAGCTCCATTAGACGTGGGGAAGCATCAATTCCAAGATAGGAGATAGGCCATCCAAGGACAGCCACGACGAGAAGCACCAAAGAGGGGTGAGAGAAAGACTTGGGGAAGTGGAAGCCGTAGGTCTCCTGGCACCGCGCCGGAAGATGCGCTCCGCTCAGAGGGAGTCGGCGTTTTCGGCATCCCAACCCAGGAATTCAGACATCGTCATTGGCCGAAGCGGCTCGGAACATTTTGAACCCTGAGGCAGTGGGACCTTACCGCTTCGGGACAGCCATGCTATTAGGTAAATCCACAGGAGACTAACTAGTAGCTAGCAGAGTTAACTAATAATAACTAGGGAGTTGGAAATGATTTCCACGAGGATTAGGGGGATGATCGTATTCCGTTCGTGATGTGTGATATGTATCTAGGGAATGAGGTAATATGTAATATATACAGTTAGTCGTGGAATAAAATGAGACAACAACATCGCGCTAAACACAATCATCGCCCGCTTTCTTAATTACCACATGATAGAAAGATAATCAAACAGTTGCTCCGGATTGCGTTGTTTACAGGAACTTGGCTACCGCACCGCCGATGTTCTTCAAATCCAGAAGGAACGTGTCATGCCCAAAGAGCGAAACGTCCTCTCCAAGTTCAATGTGCTCGACATTCTTGTTTCCGGTAGCCCGAAGGGTCTGGGCGATTTCTCGCTGTTGCCAAGCCGGAAAGAGGATATCACTGGCGACACCCATGACCAAAACCGGGTGGTTCTTGAGCGGCGCAAGGCCGGCGACAAGGTCCTGCGGGGGAGCATCTGCTCCAATATCACCACCTCCCACAGCCTGGTCCATAGCAGGAGCGGAGGCGGTTACAGAGGGTTGCTCCTCGTAAGGTTCCTCTGGGAGAGTCAGACTACATGAGATATTGCTTTCGTGCAGGGCCTTTCCGCCGTCAGCAATTTTAGCCTCAAACTCGGCTCTTCGAGCTCTGGTCTCGGTCTGGTGAGCATGGCCGAGATCAAACAGATCCATTGCCTTGGAGATGTATAGCAGACTGTTAGGATCATATTCTAGGCAGAACTTCTCTCCTGCGTGATCCAGGTATGTCTCAATGAGGAAATCTGGGCACAGAGCAGGTTGCTTGTTAGGGTCTGCGCGTTTGCGCCCGAACCGCTTCTCCCACTCCGGACCGCTTCTGTATGTCACGGTTGCGATCTCTCTCGCCAGCTTCATTCCAGAATGCGGAGGAATCGAGTCATAGTAGAAACCACGGGCCCATTTCGGGTCCATCATCAGTACTTGTCGCTGGGTGTGTCGCATGGCAATGCTGTAGGGGTGGCTTCGCGCACAACCACTGATACTGATAATCTTGCCAATCCTTTCAGGGAAAAGAACACCGGCAGCAAGACTCTGCATACCGCCCATGCTGGATCCGACAGAGGCGTAGAGTTTGTTAATGCCAAGTGAGTCCAGGAGACGAAACTGTGCCCGAACCATGTCGTCAATTGTGAGGATAGGGAACCGAGTAGCGTATCGCTTTCCGTCAGAGGGGTCCACTGACGAAGGCCCTGTGCTACCATAGCATCCTCCAACGACGTTGGTGCAGATGACAAAGTACTTGTTTGTGTCCAAAGGTTTCCCAGGCCCGATAAATCTCTCCCACCAGCCGGGCTTGGGGTTGGCCTCCGTGCTATGGGCGTGACTGGACGCGGACAGACCGGTGTGCAGTAAGATAGCATTCGACTTGTCAGAATTCAACTGGCCCCATGTTTCGTACGCGATGTCAAACTCTGGAAGTATACCTCCCCAATCAAGTAGTAAGGGTTGTTCGCAGTGAAACTTTCGGTGATGGCCAGTGGTATATGAAGGTTCGGGGCCTGACTGGAGGGATCGTGCGGAGAGCTGGGCAGACTTTGCATCCTGCGCATCGAGACACGGAAAAGACATGGCGGGGTTGGACGAGTCCCTCGCAGCAGCATTGGTCGACTTTTGCGATCGGGTAGTATGTAGGGCCCTGTATGTTGCCGGACATGATGCCGATAAAGAGACTTGGGTTCGCTGACTTCCGGTAATTGTAGACAAGCTCGTATGCTGATTGAGAAGCCGAGAAGCTCTTAGAGCTCTCGGAAGTGTGCGGCCTGCAGCCATTGGATTCATCATAAGCCAACAGCAACTCTATGAATGACAGAGAAGAGATGACACGGACAATGCCAGTAGAGGCAGTACTTGGGTTAATAATTTATCTTCGGCATTATTGCGGAGGCGGAGCACGTGGCAGCCTGAGGCATGAGTCAAGCGGCTCCCATGGCGTCATCTTTATAGCTTCTGATTGGTTGATTATGCCCAGTGGCACATTAGTAATACAGTCTATCCCAGTCTAGAATTACTCATGCTACGTACTACTACGTGACAGCACAACCTCAATGTTAAAGAGGACATCATGAAAACTGTTCCAGGACTGTATCTGACCTCTTTGTCAAAATACAATGTGAATTGACACAAAGTATCACAGAATTAGATTATTATGGTGGAACCTGCGCAAGAAAAGACGCGGAAGACTAGTATCAAGTAGATTGAATGACGAGTTCTGGGAGACGCTCGATTCTGACTCTTACGGTCGTTTCCTCTCTTTCTTTAAGGGAGAGAATCCGCCGAAGCCACCAAAGCCACGAGGCGGCCCACTTTGGGCGGTCTGTAAGCTGCTGGTGTGACCTGTACTCAGACCAATCTTCCTTCCCGGTTTGCGAATATTTTCAGGCTCTAGCTCTTCTTCCTCATCCAATATAGTCTTACTCTGCGCCCCTAACTTGCGGCGTTTCGTCCGCACCTGCGGCTGACCCGCAACAAGAGTGCTAATGGATCCGATATCACTGTCATCATCAATATCATCTAGCCTCAAACCGCTTCCTTTTCTAGGGTTCATTGCCGGCTTAGGTTTGTCCAAACGCTGCTTTGCCTGGATAGGGCGGCGTTCTCGTGGCTCGGCTTCAGATTCCTTGACATGTAATTTGTCCTCGAGGTATGAAGTCTCCAGCGCAGATTCATCATCGCTGCCGAGACGATCCGCACCCGCTCTATTGTCTGGAGTATCGTCAGAGGTTTCCTGGTTTCCATTGGTGCGATTGAGAAATGGCGTGATAGAGAAGGCAGATTTCTGGCCAGGAACTGCAGTAGGTTGCCGTTTCCCTTCCTTGACACGGACTGCTCCCGGCGTCGCGATATCCAATCCAGGGTCAAACCTGGATGAGAAGTCTTTAAGGGGGACTTTTCTTGTTTGCTCTACAGGTCCATTGCTGTTACTGGTCTCAAATCGGCTGGTTCGGTTGCTGGTCTGAGCTTGACGCAGCTCATCCTTTAGGGTCCGTAATTTCCTGTTCAAAGATTCAACTTTCTCTTCCAGGACAGCTTTCTCCGACTGCCACATGTTATTCGGTTGCTGAGTAGCAGGCACTTTTCGAGCCTCTGCTGCAATTTGCTTGCGTTGCTCCTCAAGCTTTGCAGTCAAGACAGATATTTCATCGGCTTGTTGTGCTCCCTGCGCCATAGTGGACCTGTGTGCGCGCTTTTCATTCTCAAATTCCACCTTAAGTGTATTCAAATGACGGGTAAGCTCTTGTTTCTCAGTAACCAGTGCTTGGAAGGAATTTTCCTGCAATTGTAGTCTGTGGACCTCCGACTGCATGTTAGCCAGCTCCTTGGTCAGGCGCAGCTTTTCGGTAACAAGGTTTCTAGATTCGGCGGTTGTGCTGTTCATTGATGCCAATTCGCGCTAGGAAACCCCTGGTCAATAAAGGCTATTTCCAAAGACGGAGGGTGCTGTCATACTCGAAGACCCTCAATTTCGTGAGTTGCAGTGTGAGCTGAGCTCTTCAACTGATCGCGTTCCCGGATGGTATCCTGCAGCCAATTACGAATATCCGACTCGGCATTTCTAGCTCGTGATAGATCTTGTTTGAATTGATTCAGTTGCAGTTGGAGGTTTTCGTTATCAAATCGCAGAAGAAGCTGGTCGACGTGAAGGATGCGGCGCCTTTCCTCATCTAGGAGTTGTGCTGTTTTCCCGAGTGTTCTGTCATATTCGCGCTCAAAGAAAGCTGTCTTGAGAGCCATTTGGCACTGCGCGTGTTAGCTTACACAATTGCATTAGGCATTGTAGGCTTGGGGTAATGTCCACACATCTTCAATGGTATAGTCTGTTCCATTATTGAGAAGCTCCATGGCGATGGTCGAGCCAGGAGAGATAGTGAGGGGGTGGAGGCCGGACTAGCAATATGGTATAGACGGAGGATCTCGTGATAGTAGTAGTTAATGCGGTCGCGGCAAGTCAACAACAAGCAAGATAAACAAACAGGAACAAACAGAGCCTCCTCCCCGCTTTCAGCCGCAGGGCGCGGAACAATGCACGGCCCGGATGACTGACAAACAGGGTGAACCATGATGTCACGTGCCTGGATAAGCGTCATCAGTGCACCTGCCGAGTAAGAAGGCAAGCGACAATTTAAAGCCAGTACAGTAGAATGCTTAAGGCATATGCTGATATTTGGTCTTGTTACCTTGCGCCTGGCACTCTATGATGGCGAGTCGTGGGCCCACTACTCGCTCCAGAAGAGCCGGAGCTGCTTTGAACCATTCTCGGCGGCAGCGAGGAGACCAAGATCATGAGATTCCAGACGTCTACCGGGAGATGTTGGCAGAGGCTGAAGCTAGAGAGTCCTCCAGGCCAGATGATACCCGACTACCCAAAAGACGGAGGCTTACCCGCACGAATCCCGTATCCGGACTTCAGCCTTTACATCAAGGTGGTGCTATTACTCCAGAAGCCAGCTATTCTACAGAACAACCTGTCCAAACGGTGTATGATTCGCCATCATCATCCGAAGAATCGGGTCTGGAATGGGAAGAAGTTGATATTCAGCAAGCTCCACATACAGTTCACGCGGACGATACCTCGATTCAGGTCACCCTGGGTCTGCCCGAGGATCAGAAGCGCAAGGTAGTTACCAAGCGGAGGGGGATCACCGCTGCCGAAAAGCAGTTGCGATTAAGCATCCATAAAATTCATCTACTTTGCCTTCTCCGCCATGTGCAGATACGCAATCTCTGGTGCAACGATGAGGAATTACAGGTACGTCCGATTCCGATTCAGCCACCTTTATCTGGTAAAGAGGCATACATGCTTGAGTCTTAAAAAAGAACATGTGGGAAAGCGGCCAAGGGAAAGGAGACCGAATAAAATATGATAATAGAGAACTAATTTTTACCTGACTTTGATTCCATTATACAGGGCTTCCTCAAACGGACATTGCCGAAAAATATCATCTCACTATTACATCCATCCGAGAACAGGCCACAACAGATTAGGTCAACAACTTTCGTTGATGGATTGAACCAAGCCAGTGATATTTTTAATCGGAGGTTTAAGGTAACCAAACCAGGACTGAGACGACCTTCGTGGATAGCTGATCTTAATGGTATCAAACAACGAGTGGTATTGTAACTGACTTTGGTGTTGTATATGTCACAAATGTATCTGACCTCTCGTTAGGAATCCATAATAAGTGATGCCGAGGTCTTCCTCTCGAGGAAGGATTTTGTGGATCAAGCACGAACAATGCAAGGTTCTCGTGATTTTGGCGCCCAGTTATTCTGTGCTTTGTTACGGTCCGTGGGCGTTGAAACAAGACTCGTCTGCTCATTGCAGCCATTACCATTCCGAGATAAAACCAAGGATGCGGCACCACCTGCTCCGCTGTCTGAATTCTCAGAAAAGTTTACCCAACCAACTTCTGAGGAGTCGCAAACGTCACAACGGTCCACGGTGAAAAGATTAGCCCGGCCACACTTCACACCAGCCAGGCGCCCTGGGACTCCTACTCAAAGTAAGTTCGGCACCTATTGTTAAAGCTAGCATGAAGCTGAGCACATCAAAGGTTTCCCTCGGCCCATCCGTGAATCATCACACCCCGTATTCTGGATTGAAGCGTTTAACGAAGCAGTAAATAAATGGATACCTGTCGATGCCTTGGTTACCAAGTCTATGGCAAAGCCTTCTAAATTCGAACCTCCAGCAAACGATTCTTACAATCTTCTGAGCTATGTGGTCGCATTTGAGGATGATGCCTCTGTTAGAGATGTCACCAGGCGCTATGCGAAGGCCTTCAACTCCAAAACTCACAAACTTCGAGTTGAATCCGTGGGGAACCATGTTAACTGGTGGAACAAAGTGTTGCGTTTCTATGAAAAGCCATTTTTGGAAGACCGGGACCAACTGGAAATTAGCGAGCTTACTGCCAAGACAGCGGCTGAACCAATGCCCCGGAATATCCAAGACTTCAAGGACCACCCTGTCTATGCTCTTGAAAGGCACCTTCGGCGACATGAGGTTGTCTTTCCTAAACGGATCATCGGGCAGGTTAGCCTGGGTAAATCAGCGTCGAAGAATCAGGTTTTGGAGCCCGTATATCGCCGATCCGATGTACATGCTCTACGTAGTGCAGATCGCTGGTATCGCCTGGGACGCGACATTAAGACAGGCGAGCAACCGTTGAAGCGTGTCACCTCAAGGAAACCACAGATGGGGAGGCCCAGTGACGAGGAGGATAACTCTGTCTCCGACACACCTCTGTACGCTTATTATCAGACACAAGTGTATCAGCCCCCGCCAGTAGTTGGAGGGAGAATACCCAAGAATATCTATGGGAACCTGGATGTCTATGTACCCAGCATGGTGCCTCCAGGCGGTGTGCACATCGCTCATCCCGATGCCCGTCAAGCTGCTAAGATCCTTGCGATTGACTATGCAGATGCTGTCACCGGTTTCAGCTTCAAGGGGCGCCATGGGACCGCAATCCTGCAGGGGATTATCGTTGCCACTGAGTATCAAGAAGCACTTGAAGAAGTGCTGAACTGTCTGGAGGGGGAAAAGTTGCAGGCTGAATTAGATAGGAAATCTGCTGAAACACTGCAGACTTGGAAGCATCTACTGCTGAAACTGCGCATTGCAGAGAGAGTCAAAGGCTATGCAGTGGAAGGTGAACATGAGGCAGATGAGCCGGGAAGTATCGGAAACGTGAAGGAATCCGAGGACCCGGAAGAGTTAGGCGGCGGCTTCATTCCGGAGTCGGAGCAAGAGACAAATAGTCCGGCTTCTGTAATGGACTGGGTTGGCCCCTCTCGGGATGAAACTTCAGGGCCTACAGGCAGTACAGGCAGAGACCTGTCTCTTTCGGCTACAGAGACGGACATGCTTGGTGGGGGCTTCATTCCTGAAGCAAGCGTGGACCAAGTGTTTTCACCTCAGCCAAATAGTACCGCCATAAAATTGCAAAGGAATCGCTCGGTACTCCCTCAATATGACCTGGTTGTCACTCCAAAGCTTGAATCTGCAGGCCAGACAGCCCCGATCCAAGACCTCATGAGTAAGGATCCGGGACTGTTGTCTGACAGGACGAAAGACAGCTTAGGGCAAATCACACCGCAGATTGCTCCGCAGAACTCAGAGGCCGCCATCATCAGATCCACTACAGCAATTTCGGACTCCACGCATCCTCAGATCGCTGTACAAGCAGATGATTCCCGCTCTCCGACCCCTAGCATCACCAGCCAAGAAACCCATAGCGATGAAGAGACCTCTTTATTATCGCAAGACCCAGAAGACCATGACGCCATCCCGGAGTGGTTGATGTCCGATTAACTGTATCATAGTTAGACTTTGTGGATTAATCATAGCCGCTACGACAACGAGATTTGTCTTACTGTTAAATAGCACGTCATGTTCTTATGTATGTAGTACTACATCAACATCATCATCATCATCATCAGTATGGTTCTAAAGTCTTTTGTATTTTACATGTTGCTTTCTTGTTCATTGTAATAATAGCCATGGCCGAGTATTTCAGGCCAGTAAATAATGGTGAAGCGGAAGTTCCTATATGCTAAGTTACAAAGGTTAGTGGTACTATAATAGCGGTTTTTTTTCCTTCCTTTCCGAATCCATCACTACACCATCTACGGAGACTTGCGTGCTATAGAAGCATACCGGCGTCTATCATCACCTCTGGAGTTTACCAAGCTATATCAAAACCATAAAGTACAGAGATGTCAGTATGTTCAAACATATCGGACGAAAGGATTCAAGAATGTGAATTTGTTATAATTTCGATAATAGAGCACGCCATTGGAAAGGCGACAGTGTCACTAAGAATGACGAGGCAATCGAGCGAAATTTCACTTGAGGGTCCAGGCATGCTCTAGTGTGCCTGGCGCACTTTGACCATAGCCAATGAAACAACGTTTGTATCTCAGTTAGATGGATTATAACATGAACATTGTATGTGGCCGTACGACAGGTTGATTGTTAATAAGGCTTACTTACTTCCCCAATCCTTTGCATCCTTCAAGTATGGTTTGCTAACTCGGGTTGGTTAGCCTCTCCGTGCTTTTGAGTCAGTCTCCATCGGAGCTCCGGTTATTATCAAAGTACTATTGAAAGAGGGGGCTTCCCCTCAATTGCTGGTTGCAGTTGTTACCATTCCACTCTTGTCCATCTTGTGCGGTCTGACTTCTTCATCAGCACTATCACTACTCTCATCGCCTTTCACAATGCCGAAACATTCAAAGTTCACTCCGGAGTACGCATCCCCATCTGTTAGTCTAAACAAAGCCTGGAAGTACCAAGCTCTAACCACTGGCTCGCTAGGTTATTGATCACCGCCCCAAGGCCATCATCAGCAGTACCGAACGATGAGGGAAAAGTGGCGATCTATACTGTCTCAACATACGATCTTGACACTCACGCAGATTTCTCTGAGGTCAAGCTGCTCAACTTAGAAACCGGCGAGTCCACTCGATACACCAATGATCCCAAGGAGTCTTCGTTTCGCTGGCTGTCCGGTTCATCACTTCTTTGGCAAAGAGAAGCCAAGAACAACACCGAATTATGGATTGGCGATGCCTACCACAACACCCGGTAAGACTGTCTTCTCCATGACGTATTGATATTTCTGACAACGTTTATCAGACCATATTTGGCAGGTACTATTGACGCTAAACCAGGGAACTTGATGACCAAATCATTGGACAACGGTGACATAGCACTAGTCTTCACTGCACCCGCAGATGCCGAACAGAATCTGTACAACACCCTCAAAGCAGACAAGGCTCATACGACCGCCCGGGAATGGACTCATAGTCGTCCCAAAAGATGGGACACGTATGTTGACCAATATAGATCGGTTATCTGGTATACAGTCCTGAAGCTTGATTTGGATTCCAAACAGTGGCAGCTTTCTACCAAAGGCCCTGTCAATGCTCTACGAGGAACAGGCCTAGTGGTACCCCTTTACTCCAACTCACAAAGCTCCCCGGATCTCGACATCTCATCTTATGGGATTGCCTTTGCAACAGCAGATCCAGTGGACACGGAATGGAGACGATCGCAGAGCTCCTTATATTTTCTTCCATTGTCAACCTTCGAGGAGACCGAGTTACCTGCGCTGAAGAAAATAAAGGTTCCCGATCATGCAGATATCGTAGCAGCCCCGAGGTTTGCGCCTCGGGACCCAGTGATCGCTTTTCTGGTTGACCAGGACAGCCAGGAGTGGTCGCAAAAGAGCATTGTCTTGCTAAACACAGAGAAGTTGAGTATAGTATCAATCCTGCGGACGGTAAGTTCATCCAGTCAAAGTCAGAACTGGGATGTCTTCCCAGATGACATTCTGTGGGCAAATGACGGCACGTCTCTGTATCTGACTGCGAACCATCAAGCAAAAGCTCGTGTATTCCAGGTGGTTCTCCCGATCACTACGCCTCAAGACAGAGCACAGAGTGTGGAACCAGTTGCTTTAGAGATCCCTGGCTCCGTCTCATCACTGTATCGGCTGGGTCGGAGTTCCTCGGAGAGCCAGTTACTGGCAACCTCTTCATCATTCATAGATCAGGGATTGTTCATAATTGTCACTCCTCCTGTAGACAATGATCCTGTATCTCAGAGCAGCCGAATCATCCACTCATCCTCCTCTCACGGAGCCTATTTCGGAATTCGGGACAAACAAGTTGAATCGATAACATTCCCTGGGGGACCGGATGGCAAGACTCCAGTGCAGTGCTGGATCGTGAAGCCATCCTGGTACGACGCCACGTCGGTCGAAAAGCATCCTTTATTCATCTTTATGCACGGCGGGCCCCACTCCGCTAACAAGGACGCCTGGACATGGCGCTGGAATGCAGTTCTCCTAGCGGAACAAGGATACATCGTTGCGATCCCCAACTTCACTGGGTCCGACTCGTTCGGGGGCGAATTTGCACGAGCAGTCGCACTGCAGTGGGGAGGACACCCTTACCACGATGTCGAGCGCTGTTTCAACTGGGTCGAACAAAATCTGTCGACCAAGTGCGACGTTGATAGAGCCGTAGCCGCGGGCGGAAGCTATGGGGGATATCTGGCACTATTCTTGGCAGGACAGCCTCTCGCCAAGCGGCTCAGGGCTCTGGTCAGCCACGACGGCATCTTCGACGTCGTTTCCGAACTTCTGAGTGATGATCTGGGTCAAGTGCAAGAGCTGACGCGCTCCTTCGGTTCGCCGTACTTCTCCAGTGCCCCGGATAATACCCGTGACGAACACAGCGTAAAGGAGATCTGGCGACGGTACAACCCAGCGGAGTATCTCACTAATTGGTCGACGCCACTACTTCTGATTCATTCAGATCGAGATTTCCGGTGCCCTATCACCGCCGCATCGGCGGCTTATACCGTTTGTCGGATGAAAGGAATAGATACACGGTATTTGAATTTCCCGGATGAGAATCATTTTGTCCTGGGGAGGGAGAACAGTCTAGTGTGGTATCAGAATGTGATTGGATGGTGCAATAAATATGTGGGAATGGAGGATGGGATGGCGTTGCAGCCAGCTCGCAATGAGCCACAGTGGCTGGGGAGAAGGGAAGAGGGGAGAGTACTGGATGTTGATGCCTAGAGGCATGATTGATGTATTGATTTTTCCTTTTCGGTTGCAATCTTCTACTACCGAGTACAGGTCACCAGCGTGCATGGGCTTTGAATATGTGTTTAGTTTACTGGCCTGAGGCATCACTTAGACCGACTGGCCGACAGATGACTGACCGCTTACCCGCGGAAGCAACCAAGCAAAGTTGAACGCGGGTTATGACGCCATGGCCCAGCAAGGCGTAGTGCGATCGCTCCATGTGATCACCGGCGAGACTAGCTGCATGTCCGACACCACTGGCTATACTCCTTCTGGATTGGAGCGCGTGATGGCCTGTTCGAGGAAAAGAGCGAACAAATTAATTTTTTAATTTTTCATCTTTCCCATCAGGCTGCTCCATGCCACACACACACACTAAGGAGGAGGGGACGAGCTGAGGACAGTCCTTCTGAATCTCTCTCCTTCCTTTCGCTATCACAGTGTGGATGTCCCCTACCTATCTATCAAGCTCGTACAACGGATCCGATCAGCGTAACTCCACCGCTCAGAAGCTGGGGACATCCGCTAGTTATCTATCCACCTGATCCATTTGAGGAAAAGATCCAGACTCCCGCCCTAGCATCTATCTAGTCTAATAAACCCTGCGATCCCGCGAGCACGCCATCATGGAATCCTCTGATTTGACCGCGCCTTACGCCAGGCAGGCCAACGCCTTATCTCCCACGCAACGATCTTCATCCCATTCGTCTCATCGTGAGCCACACCGCATGGCTGCCTTCGAAACGGTCACCGTGCCTGACCAGGGCCAATCGCAACCTGTCAACGAGGTCACTCCGATCGTGAGCAACTCTGACACATCTCAGCGCAACTATCATTCTACCGACGGTCTACGGAACAGGGACTCGGGATCAACAAACAATAACACGGTCTCACGGGATCCCGGTCAGCAGAATCCGCAGTGTGACTCGGAAGAACCGCACGGCTCGTGGTATAGCCGGCTGGCAGATAGATATGGAAGCTTGGAATTAGAAAATAAAGGCAGCGTGGCCCGAGATCATCTCGCTTTGGGTATGCTTAATCCGTTGTTGCTTTTCTTTTCTTTCCTTTCTTTTTCACCCCGTCCGTGTACGACCTCGTTAACTGGATTCCATCTCTTTCCCTTAGAACGAACCTTTTTGGCATGGCTGCGGACATCACTAGCCTTTGCATCGATTGGCATCGCGGTAACTCAATTATTTCGTCTCAATAGTGCCGGGACGAACGCGAATGCCAATCTTTCCGCTCAAAACTATCTTTTGCCATCTGCTGCTTATGATTCCACGCCAATAGGGGTGACATCTGCCTCTGCACGCCTTCGGAGCATCGGTAAGCCGTTAGGGACTACTTTCATTGGAGTTGCAATTTTGATTCTACTGGTTGGATTCCACCGCTATTTTGAAAGCCAGTATTGGATTATTAGGGGCAAATTCCCGGCCAGCCGTGGCAGTGTCGCATTGACAGCCTTTGTAGCTGCTGCTCTGATTGTTACCGCTTTTGTTGTGATCCTTGCCATCTCTCCCGGCGCGGTTGAAGCGTAAGGGCTCAATTTTGGGATAAGCAAGGGGTTGCACGTTTTCTATACCGTTTTGCATTCTAATTTTGTTTGTATTAAAGCGAGCGAAATGACGGATTCGGAGGTGTTGTGCTGTCCATAGGTACATAGCAGTAATTAGGTCCTAACCATGGTTGAATCGACCGAACAAAAGAGCTACTTTACTATAGTAATAAAGATATCTTACCATGATCTTATCATTTTTCTAGGGACTCATACTCCTACGGAGGCACTAAATGACACGCTGCTTTTAATGCTGCAGTATCTCGTAAGCAGAGAAATCACCTGACACTACACGGCCCTTCCTATAGTACTATATCAAACCAGAAGTACCTCAACCCTACACATACATACAGCCTACAACCTGTAGACTACATCCTACAACTACATACAAAAAACCAAACTGCGAGTGAGATCCTTTTCGATTATCTCTTAACTCAAGAGTAGAACTAAAGGCTAAGGCAACCCCCCCATTCGGGCAAACCTGATAGGCAGAGTCCAGGGAAAACACCTACCACCGTCTTTAGTCTTCAGTGATATAGGATGAAAACCTGGACCGGGGTGCACGACGCCATACATGACAATAGACAAAAAGGAAATGATAACATGCTTCGCTGAATCGTCCCCACAAAGATAATATAAAAGTAGTATAAAGAAAAATACAGGAAGAAGATTGATCCCCCAAAGTTTCATAGATATTCCTCCGCTTGGGCCTTGAGTTCGCCCCCTTCTTTGTGGCATGCTGGTACTTGTACGTCCCCACAAATAAAATAATCAAAACAAATCCATGTTATACATGAAGTTCCCAGATTTTCTTGAATTCCTCCGCTGGGTGTCCTTTAGACCTGGTTGGTGTGTTGGGATGCCTAGGATATATTAGTATGTGTGTATGCAGGTTGATGAAGATTCAGGTGGGTACTTACTGCCTTAGAAGGCTTCGAGCATCATGGAGTCGCCGTCTAAGTCGACGGGAAGGTTGGTTATTGGATAGCATGGTAGCTGTATCGGGTGGAGGACGGGTAGATTGACTGGGGTGGGGACCATGTCGAGGATGTCGAACATGGGTGTGTCCCCATCGAAGTCCTTAGAGAATGGTCTCTTAGGGGCGGGCTGAATGGGTGTGCCGCGTCGGTATTGGTGAGGTGTGTTGGTGTTGTTGATATTGTTGAATTGTCTCTTGGGATTCTGAGACATGGGGCATGCGTCGAGCATGATGGTATCCCCGTCGGTTGATTTGCGGTTGTTGATGTTGTTGATGTTGTTGATGTAGTTGGCTTTACGGCCAGTGTTTGGTTGGGTCTTGGTTGGAGGAGGCTGCCTCCTTTGAGGTTGAGGCTTGACGAAAATGTCGGTCATGGAGATGTCTCCCTCGACGTCGCGATGAGGCTTTCGAGGTGCTGGCTTGGAAATGCCAGAATGTGATTTGTAGTGAGGGTTCGGCTGCCTCTGGTGTTGAGGAGCGTTGGAGGAGGTGTTGTTGGTACGGATGGACGGAGGAGATTGTTTTGGTCCATTAGGTCTGAATCGACGAGGAGGAGATCGGCTGTTTTGTTTGCCGGGGCGGGTGTGGTAGAAGAAGTTTGAGGCGGGAGGAGCAGCCATGTTGACTGGTTCAAGGAGGAGAATAGAGGGAGATAGGTGATGAGGAATAGTAGAGATAGTAGAGGTGGGTAGATATATATGGAGAGACGTTTTCGGATCTCTCGAGGAGTATGAGGTGGATGGATGATGTAAGAAGTATAGGTTATAGAAGAGACTTGTACGGATCTCTCGAGAAGTAGGAGGTGGGTTTCGGTTTTTTGAGTATAGGAGAACAATAAAAGCAGATTTGTAGAGATGTTTTTCGTATCTCTAGAGAATGGAGGTGATTTCGGAGTTTGTAGTATAGGGATTTGTTAAAAGCAACGCAGAACAGTTAAAGCAGATTGAACAGTTAAAAGCAGATTTGGTTTGAACGATCCGGTTTTTTCGGGGACGTTGGAGAGAGGAAAGATTTCAGAATGGCCCTGGGAAATCGGGGGGCCTACTTATACCCCCAGCGTCTCTTGAAAACTTTGTATACCTGAGTTCAGCATTACAACGGAGCGAAGTATAAGGACTATTATAGAAAATATCTTGGTGGTCTACCATGGGCCTAATAGGGCTGACCTCCAGGAACGGACTATTAATATCTCTTCCGCTAACAATAAGGTTCTTGGATATAGTACATAGGGCTAGCCAATAGTATGACCCAATGGCTAGGCCCCTGCTTGACGAACTCGGTCTGCCTGGCTCTTGCCTAAAAATAGTGATGAGAAAAGTGTAGGGGTAATTCTGGGGTAAGCCCGGGGTAATCTGGGGTTACAGATCCGGACTTATCATCGGCTAACAATTCCACTTCGTCCCAATTCTAGCCTTCTTCCTAGTGTGTTTCGTCCCGGTTCTGGCCGAAGATGTGCTTCCGTTAGATGTCAAACTGTCCCTCTTGCGTTTGTCCACTTTCGAGGTCCCCCGCCTTTTGCGTTGTTCCTCCTTGATCTTTAGTCTTCGCTGTACCTCCTCTGAGATATCCTCGGTCTCCACTGATACAGGTGAGAAACGCCTTATGTCTTCATCGGCTCCTGGAATAAATTCGTCGATACGTTTTCGTTTGCTAGAGTGGACAGCTAGAGACCTTGCAGTCAGGGGGTCTTGGTTTTCCGCTGCTGCTGCCCCTCCGTCTTCTTCCGGGTCATACATGTGGTCGGCATGACGTTTGAGTTGCTCTTTTTTTAGCTCCTTTCGACTTCTTGACGTCGACATGGATTCAGACGAACGAGCGTCCGATTCTGGAGTTGCCGTGTTGAGTTCTATAAGGGTGGTCATTTTTCTCTGTACCATGCTGTGGTATTGTATTATACCCGTCAGAGGAAGCGGGTAAGCTTAGAAAAAAACTCACTTGGCACCTGCCAGATTGGTTAACCACAGCACGGACAGACGTAGGCAAGAAGGAGGTAGCTACGACCTACCACACGTTTCTTAAGTATATCAAACTGAGCAATCAATCTCTTAGTTTTATCAACCATGTTGGATACCAGTTGGAATTCCTCTCCGTCTGAGTGGACTTGACTCTTCAACTGGTGCAATATCTCTAGATGCGACGACAGCATAATATCATGTTGTTTAGAAATCTGATAGTAATGATAAACAGTGTAAGCCATCTACAGTGTTCATGAATATGAGAAGCATAATATCGCCGTTCAGGACAAGGCAAATGGTGATCATGATACATGCAGAGTGTCTATAGTAGGTACGCCAGTCACGGGAATTGGTTCACCCACCTCAGGCCACGAATGCTGGAATAGCTTGGTTTCTGGGGCCTTTCCACTACCCCCGTTGGATGATCTCTCATCTTGTTGCTCCATTTTGGAAAATTGAGTGGATTTATGGCCAGCTAATGGCATTGCTGCAGAGTTTGTCCCAAGAGGTGAGGTTGAAATAGAGCCGGAGTGTTACTGTTTTTGGGGCGGTGGTGCCAAAGGGGAAATTTCCCCGCCCGCGTTGTGGTGGCTGGCTTTTCCTTTCCTAATCTCTTTCTCCCTTGCATATTTTAACAGTGGGGACACAGGAAAAACATTATGAGGGAATATGGAACTGAGTTCCAGCTGATGCTTCAATGAAGGCTTTCGGTATTTCGCAATGTTGCTGCGATCGGATGCTGAATGGGAGTTGGCTTCAGATCACGTGATCGCGAGATACATAGCACCGAGAAGGTACATGCAACCATCTTTTCTCTCGTTGCAAGGTCACTCCTCTTCTGGTATCATAATGCTCTCAATTCTAGATCTCCCGTCCATCACTAATATCTACATTGTGGCCAACATCAGCTAAATTCATGATTTCATGGCAAAACTAAGCTTCGGAGAGGAGTCCGGGGGAACTCCGATGGTTCGGCTCGGACCCCCGCAATCCCCCCTCAATCTCACTTTCTGTTTCCAGTTTCCACTGCTTTTTTCCTGCCTCTTTTTGATTTCTCACTTCCCCCGGAGACTTTCCTCCCTCCCCCCCGGCCGATGCTTCCTGCATGTCTCTCCACCCTTGAGATCTGGGGTCGGCTTGTCTCGCTCAGTCCCTCCGTTTCCCCATTCCTACTCCCGCGGAAAAAGATCCAGCCTCATCTACCGTTCATGTCTCAACAGCAGAGTCCACCAGAAATACCTGAGTCATTGGATCCATGGCCACAGGCCTGGCAGCATCTGGGGACAGTGCACTGTCCCCAGACGCCCTGATAAATTCTGGGCGTCGCCTCTCTGATACCGATGATTCGATCCCCGCAAAACGCCCAAGAAGGGCGTCGGACTCCCCAGTCAAGGCCTCCAATGGACAACGTCAGAAGATCACGCGCGCCTGTGATCACTGCAAAGAGAAGAAGACGCGCTGTACGGGAACACTTCCATGTGTCAGGTGCATGCGACTGGATTTGTCCTGCCAGTATAATGCCGCTTACTCCCGGGGTTTGCCCCCAGACCCCCTCCCCGCACCGCCTTCAGTGACGGACGGTCACACATATAGTCCCGGTGCCAAGAGAAAGTCCCAAATAGACGGGGCTCTGGGACGTCGACGCTCGTCATCTGCGCGACAGTCTCCTAGAGTACCTGCCGGTTCGCCTCAGCAGCCTCCATGTCGAAACGAGGTCTCTCAGCGCAACTCCCCTGACCCAGCGGTGACCGACTTCGAAGGCAATTATCTAGGGCCTGCCTCGGGAGTCTCCTTTCTCAATCGAGTTTGGCGTCGCCTACATCAGGATGAAGGGCATGCAATTCCCGATAGCCTAGAGAATGAGTCCTCCCCCAGGAACACCTCGGTGTTCATGTTTGGTGATAAGCCATACTCCGACTACCGCCAGGTGACTTTTTCACTTCCCCCGTTTGATAAAGCACGAGAGCTGGTGAACATCTACTTCGACTTCTCAATGGTGACATATCGCTTTCTTCATCGGGGAATCGTAGAGGAGTGGCTCTGCCAGGTGTATTTGAACAATGTCTCCTCTGCAAACCCTCCAACGGGTCCCATGGTAGTGCGGACAGCCATCATCCTTATGATTTTTGCTGTTGGCACGCTCTACGAGGAGCAGAAACCGGACTGTCCAGCTGATGGGTGGTGTGGAAGGTAAGCTATTCAGTATCATCCCTCTTGATCTATTGTACTGAGTCATCTCAGCGAGCAGTGGTATGCTGCGTCCAAATACATGACCTCCATGGAGTCGGGCCCACCTCGACTAGAGACCGTCCAGGCTAGGCTAGGTCAGTGCCTTTACTTGCTGTCTACCTCTAGAGCGAATGAATGCTGGTATTCATTCGGTACCGCCCTCCAGCTCGTAACGGCGCTGGGCCTGCATCGAAAATTCCCAGGCAGGCTACCCAAGGGCGGGAACACCTACATGGAGCGAGAGCTCCGCAAGCGCATCCTCTGGAGCGCATATATGTTGGACAGATATCTCAGCGTGATGTTTGGTAGACCACGGTTGTTACACGATGAAGACATCGACCAAGACCTTCCGGATGAGATCAATGACGAAGACATGCTCCAGGAAGACCCCGAAAGACGCACAGGGTCCGCTGATTGCATGATGATTGCATCCATCCTACATTTCAAGTTCGTCTCACCCCCCTGTGTACATGCCGATACTGACGACACAGGCTTGGTCGCATCCTGGGCGACATCTCTCGTCAGCTCTACACAGTGAATCCATCGTCTCGTTGTCCCCCACTCGAGACGGCTGCCCGGCTCACGTCCAAATTGGAGGAATGGAAAGCGACAGCCCCGCCGATCTTCAACGGAGTGCGCGCAACCAGCCTCATTCCTCCTCTTTGTAGGCAAAGCCAGGTATTACAACTGGCGTACTCGCACGCGGTCATCCATGCGACCAGATCGTTCCTGCTCAACGACATTTCGGATTTGAGACGTAAGCCGCCAGCTCCTCACCCCGTAGCGTCCAACCTAGTACGCAAATGTGTGGAAGCCGCTCAAGAGGTCATGGAATTGGTAGATGGCCTGGCCAAACAGAGCATTCTGATCCATTCGTTCTGGTTCACGCACTACGTATGCTTCTGCGCGATCACAGTGGTGTATATCTATATTATCCAACAACACCGCGACACATACCCAAGGACTTCATCCCCGGGCACCGGAGACGTCTCTCTGAGCTCTCTCTTCAGATTAGCCGAGACCTGCCAACAACACTTGGCAGAGGCTACACGTAAGAACTGTCCCAGTCGTCGCTACAGCATTATCCTAGAAGAGCTACGAAAGGAGGTTCACCAACAGATTGGGCCGGACGCCGACTGCTTCGTCGATTTATCTGAGCAACAACGGCCTAAGACCACCACGCGTCGGGATGAACTGCCAATGGAAGCGCAGCAGATTGGCCTCAACAACCTCTACTCCCCTGTTTCACTGGACAACTCGATGGCGTATTCCAGTAACTTACAACCGGCGGCAGATTTGGCCGCACAACCATTCGGACCTGATAGTGATGCTGGCTTCATTGAAAATTTGGAAGGATCAGTGTGGTGGACAGAGTTAGACTCCTGGGTGAGTGTCCTTTCAAGTACTTTGTTGTCAATATTTACCCCTCGTAACTTATTTCCTTTGCTTCAGGCATTTACCAATCTTCCTGGTGACCCTTTAACATTCGGGTTGTAATATATGATTAGAATATTAGCATTAGATCTAACAGCCATTCTATATTATACTGCTATTTCAAATTGATCCTCCGTTTTTCAGCTCTTCGGCAATGATGTAGAAAAATAGGTTTGTGTTCCAAGATGAAAGATGAGATAATTATTTTCAATATTATCTGATAACTTTAACTTGTCATGACAGCAACCGAGATTCGGGTTTCCCCCCGCATCGGACCTGGCCGAAAGTAAATTTCAGCGCCAACCGTGGGCAGTGAGTGATATTCAACTCACCATGTAGATAGTTTCGAAATTTTGCTGTCCAATATCGATCCTACAATCGTGCTAATATGCAAATTCATTGACGACAAAATGACTAACTCGTCATGCTCCATTGCTAGGGCTTCTCTCATTGGCGAAGGAGACTAAGCTCCGATCTCGCCATCGCCTGTGCCGCTTGCGACAGCCGTCTTCAGCGGCCCTGGCCGCCCTGTTATTCCTTCTTTTCGAACGTACTCATGCATCACGACATTTCCATGACCTAATATAGCGCAACATAGAACAGACTATCATCGTTTCGCTTGCGAAAAATCCTGGCACAACAAAATGGCGTGTTCTTGCGGATCATACATAACCTCGGCGAGCTGCCGTCCCTTTCTTCTATTCTCGCCTTGAAGTTTTTTTTCCGGACATCCCACGAATAATTTCAGTCTTAATCTCAGTTCACTATGGCTGACGCTGAGAATGGAAGCGGCGGCAAAGTACCACTCAAACGAGTGTGGTACCGCACCTCTCTCTTCAATGCCTGCGTGATTGGTGCTGTTGGCTTCCTCGCCCCCGGGCTATGGAACGCCATGAACTCGCTGGGAGCCGGAGGCGAAGAGAAACCCTTTCTGGTGAATGCCGCCAACGCACTGGTTTTCGGGCTCATGGGCATTTTCTGCATCTTCGGCGCGCCCATCGCCAACCGGATCGGACTGAAATGGGCGCTTCTCCTCGGCGCCGCCGGCTACCCCGTCTACGCAGCCGGTCTCTACACCAATAACCGGTTCGGCAACGTCTGGCTAGTTCTGGTGGGCGCCGTCGCATGCGGCATTTCGGCCGGTCTCTTCTGGGCCAGTGAAGGCGCCATCGCAATCGGATACCCTGAGCCATCGAAACGAGCCCGATACCTCAACATCTGGGTCTGGTGGCGCACCCTCGGACCCATAATCGGGAACTCGATTGTCCTAGCCCTCAACATTAAGAACAAAGACAAAGGAAGCGTGGGCTACTCCACCTACATTGTCTTCATCGTCCTACAATGTCTCGCTGTCCCCGTCGCTTTACTCCTCACTCCGCCCAACAAAGTCCAACGCGCCGATGGCTCCCCGGTCATCCTTCGGGTCGAGGACTCGTGGAAAGCGGAATTCCAAGCCCTCTGGAAAACTTGCCAAAACCGCACTGTCATCCTTCTACTCCCTGTCTTCTGGGCCGTCTACTTCAATGAGTACTCGAGTAACTTCGAGACGTACTACTTCGGGGTCCGGGCCCGTGCGCTCATCGCCTTCCTCTCCGACTGGGTCACGATCCTTGCTTCGCAAATAATTTCTCACTGGCTCGATTGGAAGCGTGTCGACGCTAAGAAACGTCTCACATACGGCTGGTATTGGGTCATCATTGTGCATGTGACGGCGTGGATTCTTGGCTGGGTCGTGCAGGAGCAATATACATCAGCCCATAAAAAGAACCCTGATTTGGGGACGATGGATTACACTAGTCCGGGGTTCACCAAGGGCGCTTTTGTCCTCTTCATGTGGACCTTCGCACAGCAGACGGGCCAGAATTGGTTGTATTATTTGGTGGGAAGTATGACCGATAATATCGCCGAGCTGACCAGGTTGACGGGTGTGTTGCGCGGTCAGGAGAGCTTTGGTGAGGCGATTTCTTATGGGTTAAATACGAGGGATTGGTATGGTGGACGGGTGCCGATGGCTGTGAATACTATTCTGCTGGGTAAGTTGGATCGATGTCTGAAGAAGAGGCTGAATACTGACTACCTTTGTTAGGGTTGTGTGTTATTCCGACATGGATAGTTGTGAAGAATCATGACATGGAATCCACAGGCGAAAGGGAGTTGGAGGTGGATCGACGCCCAGTTGTGGATGAGAAGGGGGTGGTTGATTTGGAGGTGAAGGAAACGGGAGTTCATTGATCTATTAATAGCAGATCAGATTAGATGAGCAGAATGTCCTCGATTATACTATACACTATAATATTTAATTTACCTGACAGTGTACTTTAGTCCACTGAGGATAGTAGATCGGAGGAAAGGTCGGCTAACGGCCGGGCCAAGTAACGGACCCTACTCCGCGTTGGTGGTTCAA
Organism: Aspergillus vadensis CBS 113365; assembly: GCF_003184925.1. Taxonomy (NCBI): domain Eukaryota; kingdom Fungi; phylum Ascomycota; class Eurotiomycetes; order Eurotiales; family Aspergillaceae; genus Aspergillus; species Aspergillus vadensis. Next base: position 185,706 of record NW_020292049.1, read on the forward strand.
TCCTATCTATCCCTCAGGGGCCGAAGCCGATCCTTCCTCCGCTGGCTTACGTCCTGTTCTCCACAGTGTCTGTCACACATAGATGATGGATGGACCCTGAACCTCCTATTCACTAGTATCGCCATGCTATGCAATTCTTGCCGGTCCATCTACCGGCCTGTTTTACTTACGAACGGCAAACCCGCAGGGTCGATCACAATTTCCCTAAATCGACGAACAATGAGAAAGGTCGGCTAATCGACCGGCCAATGGACCGAGCATGAATAGTATATTTAAAGCAATCCCGACCACGAACCCCTACAGGAAAATGTCACAGAAGCAGAGGGAAGCATTGCATCTCAACCGAAATTCCAAGGATGAAATTGACACTACCGGTGGCATTCTGCTCGCTGGCGGCAGCATTCGATGTTCCCAGTCATGGACCATCTCAAGTCTCCCATCGTGACACATCCTCATTCATCCATCCAGGCCTCCTTCAAACAGCCTCTGATTTCTCACGCATCGCCTCCAAAGTATCCAGCAACACCGAGCCCTGGATAACAGGCTGGTACAAACTGACCAACAGCTCCAACATCAACCTAGACTATACGCCCTCCCCAAAGACAATCGTCTATCGCGGCGCAGATGGCACCCACACCGAGAACTATCCCTCCCTATACAGAGACATAGCGGCTGCCTACGCGATGGCCATCTACTGGAAAGTGACCGGCAACACGAGCTACGCCGACGTCGTCGTGAACATCCTCGACGAATGGAGCTCCACCCTGACCGAGATCTCCGGCACAACAGACATGTACCTTGCCGCAGGCATATACGGGTACGAATTCGCCAACGTCGCCGAGATCATGCGCACGTATTCCGCATGGCCGAGTGCTAATTTGACCCGCTTTGCGGACATGATGGTCGACGTCTTCTATCCCCTCAATCATGATTTCCTGCAGAATCACCATGGCGCTGCTGTTGATCATTACTGGGCGAATTGGGATTTGTGCAATATTGCCTCCGTCTTGTCCATTGGCGTGTTGACTGATAATCAAACTATGTTCGATGAGGGATTGACTTATTTCAAGTCTGGTGAGGGAAATGGCCAAATTGAAAATGCCATCTGGAAACTGTATGAGGTGGATGGCGAATCCCTGGGTCAGGGTCAAGAGGCAGGGCGTGATCAGGGCCACTCGATGTTGGATTTTGCTCTCCTAGGGCCGATTGCCCTGACGGCTTATAATCAGGGGACTGATCTGTTTGAGTATTTGGATAATCGCATTCTGGCTGGGTGAGTTGCCTTTTCCACACACACACACACACACACACACACACTCCCTCTCTCTCCTATACTTTGTTTATCTACTTCTTCCCCTATCCTTCCTCTCTGTATGGAACACATCATGCTTACACTAAGATGACTTTAGTGCGGAATACGTCGCCAAATACAACCTTGGCAACGACGTTCCCTACACGACATACAACAACAGCGACGACGTCAACCAGACGGTTATAAGCAATTCCAGTCGCGGAGATGTCAGACCCATCTGGGAGTTGCTGTATAACCATTATGGTGTACTCAAGGGACTGAATGTTACTTACACAAAGGAATATCGCGATATGGTCGTTGAGGATGGCGATGGAGCAGAGGGCGGTGGTGGCGATTATGGAACTACGAGTGGTGGGTATGATCAGTTGGGATGGGGGACGCTGTTGTATACGCTTGAGTAAGATGGAAATCTACTGCTGCTAGAAGTTCTTCACCTCCTTATGCCCAGAAAATGCTTCATGTGTGGATTTTCGGAGCTCAGCATAATGTAACATTCTAGAGGCAGTAATTTGACATGTGAAAGTCGAGATTATCATCAGTCGACTACTAGTACTGATGTTTTGTCATAGTTGTGGTTGGGGTAGCTGGGCCAGAAACTTGCGGCCTACATGAGATCATGTAGTATGAACTGAAAGCGCTAGCTGCACTACAACCACGCATGGCCTTGAGTATCTACAATTTAAGGGGTCGCTACGAGGACGTAATAACCACAAGCCCTGTCACCAGGTTTATCATCGCACTAAGGAACTTATTAGAAAATATGCAGAGGAAGTGTATATGCTCACTAAGCTGCCCACACTAATGGTATCTATTACTTTTCAGATGTATTGAGGCTATACAACCTCCCAGAAGACGCTGAGAGGCTATATATACGTATGTGTATATGCAAAATGACCAACCAGGGTCTTGGCTCTGCCACCCTCCAGGCTAGCTGACTCCTCACTCCCGTTTCATATCCTTCATCGCCTCCTCTACCAACCAGCAACTCACGTCCTGTGCATCTTGGCCCACGCGCCAACTGCCCAGCACCACGCCTTGCTTTTCCAGAAGTTCTTGGGCGCGTTCCCAGCGACGTCGCCATAGTTCCTCTCGTTTGTTAGGCAAAGGAGCTGCTGGGACCGCCGTTGAGTTCGGAGTGCTACTGTCAACGCCGGTGCTGGACCTGCTTGCTGAGGAGCTTGGCTGGGCCGGTCGGAGAATGTTCGATGGGGTTGGAGACCAGTTCAAACGGTCGGAGGCGTATTGTAGCGCTGCTGTAGCTGCTGTGGCTGCAGATGCGGGGTATGATTGTTTCGGGGGAAGGGGAGGGGGTGTTCGGCGGTTTGTAGTTTGCTGTGATGAGATAGAACCCGGGGTTGAAGTTCCTGTGTTGGTTCTGCGTGGCGGAGGAGGTGGCGGTGCTTGCTTTGAGCGTGCCGGCCTCGTGCCAGTCCCGTTGTCGTTGGGGATATCTTGTATGCTAGGCTTAGGACGTATGGGCAGTGTGCTCGCTACATTATTCACAGGCGTATTATTTTCGGTATCAATCATGTTGTCGGATGAAATATCGGGCTTAGTGGAAGAGCGGCGTGGGGGTAGTGGTGGCACAGGTTTTCGTTTGGCTGTTTCTTGAAGTGAAGGCTGATCGTCTTTGCCCATGTCTGGATTCGTCGAAACTGAGCGCAACGCGGAGGGCTTGGAAGGTTTCGCGGGTGGTCCGCGCCCGGTGGAGGGCTTCTTCACATCAGCCAAAGACATCTTCTGTTCCACCTCATCGCTCAGATCAATCAAGTCGGCGTTGTCTAGGCTCACGGCATCCGCGGACGGATCGGCCGTTTCCACGGGCCGCCGAGGTGGTAATGCCGGACGTTTAGACACGGCATCAGAAGTATCCACAAGTTGCGGGCTGCTGCGGCTCCGGTTCAAATCATGTTCCAAGTGGTCCACTGACTTCTCAAAGAATTTCTGTCGATCGGTGGTGGTAACGTCGCGAATGAAGATTCCCAGAATCCGTCCCGGGTTTGCTAAAACGATGTCGGTATATACCTCCAAATCCGCTTCACCGCTATCTCCGACGAGAATGAACTTGCGGGTAGGAAAGTCTCTCAAAATCTGCTCCAAAGAGCCCCTCTTCCTTTCCGCCGTAGGCTCGAATATACCCTGAAGCATACCACTGTACTGTTTCAAGTGGAAAGAACCCGGGGGCAGGCCGGCGAGCTTGAAGTAGCGTTCCAGAAGTGGATACAGTTGCCATGGGGCATTAGAGACATAGTGCAGGTCGACTCCCATCTTCGCCAGCTTGCCATACCAGTCCGTAACACCGTCGACCGTCAACTCGTTCAATTCACGGACGAAGGTGTTGCGAAACATCTCTTTGGCCCCGCTAGCAATAGCAGAATGTTTTACCGTGTCGTCGATATCGCTGATTAAGCTAACGCCCGTGGGCTCGATGACCTTGACTTCCTTCACAGCCGACAGATCCTCGGAGGCTAGCACACGGGCGTGAGTCGGGATAAAAGGTAGCGACGCTCGTAGGCGAAAGTGACCGGACTCATCGGTCATCACGCTCCTCGACTGGCTTTTGTCGTTGTTGAAGAAGAAGACAGTGACGGGAATTCCTGTTACCGGGTTCGTCAAGAAAGGGCGTAATCGCTCCAGAAGGTGCGCATTGGCGACGGAGAGTTCATCCTTGCTCAGCGGTGCCGTTGCTGCCCTCTGGAGAGGGCGGCCGGGAGTATTTTGGGCATCACGGTTTTCTGCGCTGTCTTTCCATACGGGATCAGCCTCCTTTTCAGCCTGCTTAATGATCGATTGTGCCTGCGAATTGACCAGCTCTTCGTCCCCCTTCTCAGTCCTAGAGTCATTTGTGTTATGTTCATCACCATCATTCGTGCTGTTCATAGGAGCTGGCACTCCGCTGAGCTTTCTGGCAAGAGCGACCATCAGACGATGTTTCCGAGTCATCGGCCCGCGATGAGGTGCGTATACCCAGCCACGCACATCGACTGCAACGATCGCATTCTGGTCTTCCAGTTCATCCCATATCGGCATGCCTGTGCCAAAGCCATCGGACTCGCCCCGATATTCCTCAAGGGTTGCATTTGATCCTCGACGGCGGCTATAGTATGAATCCACGTGCTCATGTTTCACCAATCGCCTCGCATAGCTTGGGAATATCACCATCTCTTCAAATTCGGATCGTGCAATCTCAACGTCGGGAAATGCGCCCGGGGTATCACGATAGTCGTCATAGTCGCTCTGGCCACTGATCTGGGCCGACCATTGCGCAGCATAGGTTTGGCGCAGCTCATTGGCAGCCTTCAGGTAGTCAAAGACCTTCTTGCGGCGCGTTCCCCGCTCCCGACCATCATTAGAGCCCCATGATGACGAGGATGAAGGCTCGTACTGTGACATTGGCGTGAGGCCTGAATTTTTGTTGCTCCCCGCTCGCAAAGCCCCGGTGCTTTGCGCCAGCCTCCTATGTACAATACCACCCGTCGGAGAAGCTGTCCGACCAGCCAAGCGGTTCCCCTTTTTGTTCAGGTAACCAAGGATACCCTTCCGACCAGAATCCCGTTTGTTGCGTGCGAGTCTCGCCTGCCGCTTCACCAAGGCCCGGTATAGCCCCGCCTGTGCTCGATGTCGAAGAGCGGGGATTGTTTCGTGACGCAGACTCCAGAGACGGGACTGTGCACGGGTAGGGGCGTGTGGACCGAACAGGAAGCGAAGAAAATGGCGAAAGAGTTTGCCTGTTCGCGAATGGCGAGCTGCAGGGAAGCGGAGGGGCGGAGGAGGAAGGGGTGGCCTGATGGGGGCCCGGGGGGAGCGCCAGCGAAAGCGAGGGAGTTGTTGAGGCGCCACGGTAATTAGATATGTTCAGGAAGATATGTGGAAGATGATGGTGGTATGTGAGTGAAAGATAGAATGGACGATGAGAGGGGGAGAAGTGAGGTGTTGTGGGCTGTTCCTGAATGACTTCATTTCGTAGGAATCCCTCCACTCCGGGCAAGGCTAGTGCACGTGATCTGGTGCAGCTATACCTAAGACATGTTATTATTATTATTATTATAGGTATGCCCTATAACTCTCTCAACACTAGCGAAAAGTAGCATTCACACTTACGAAGTTGCCCAATTGGTAATATCTTCTCTATTTCATTGGGGTCTCTGCCACCACCCAATACTTAATAAAGCATCTGCAGGTCACAGCTAGCTAAAACTTCCGATTCTGATGATCTCTGCAGAGGGACAATGCGGCCAGTCTGAGCTCGGCCCGATCACTGACAGCTAACAGTACAGAGTAGTTTAGTGAGGAAACTAGCAGCTAGTAGCTAGCCTGCTAGTTAAATAGTATTATCTTTGTCCACCTAGATAGACTAGACCCTGACATCCCCCCCGCATCTGGACTCAACTAAACACCCACTACTGCAATTGACTACAACATACAGCATGTCAACAATATCATCATCAATGTACCAGGTCGTAGCAGATCTCGACAAGCAAGTCCATCCACCCAGTCAATCCGATCTAATTTAACCTCCCCAACAGCTTCCCCTACCCCACCACCACCGATGCCGACAACCCCATCCTGCATAATTACCACGCCTTCCGGATCACCGGCATCCCCCAAACCCTAGGCTACATCCCCAACGAGCTAATAACCACCTTCCCCTGGCCATCAGACACATGGACCATTAACACCACCCCCACCAACAAAACAATGACCCTCCTCACACCTCCCACCGCAACCGCCTCCACCCGCACCGCCATCCTCCTCCCCACCCTCCAGCAACTTGCCTCCCACGGCATCCTCCGCGGCTGGCGTAACGAGACCTTCCCCCTCTATGGGCCAGACGGGACCATCATCCTGGAAATAGAACGCGCCGCAAGCGCCCTCTTCGGCATAGTAACCTACGGCGTGCAAATGCTCTGCTACACCGACGACGAAGTCTCCAGCACGCCGCACCTCTGGATCGCCAAACGCTCCTCCCTTAAACAGACCTACCCCGGCATGTTAGACACCACTGCCGCGGGGGGGCTAAGTACGAGGTTGCCACCGAGGGAGGCCATCATGCGGGAGGCGAGCGAGGAGGCGGGAATCCCAGAAGAGTTGATGCGGAGGGAGATGAGGTTTGTGGATCGGATTTCGTATTTTCATGTTAAGAAGGAGAACGTTGGCGGGATAGGGATGGTGGAGCTGTTGCAGCCCGAAGTGGAGTATTTGTATGAGTTGAGGCTGGGGAAGGAGGTGGTTCCAAGTCCGGCAGATAGTGAAGTGGAGGATTTTAGGCTGTGGGGGGTACAGGAGGTGAAGAAGGCGCTAGGGGAGGGGAGGTTTAAACCGAATAGTGCGGTGGTGGTGGTGGATTTCTTGCTCAGGCGGGGGTTCTTAGATGGTAGTAACGACGATGGGGAGAGAATTCGGCGGAGGTTGCATAGGGGGTTGGATTTACCGGTGGTAGATCATGAGGAAGAGTATAGTAGTGTTCCAATATAGAAGATATGATTATGTATGCATTTTGAATCCATTAAGGCCGAAATCTATGTATAGAATGAAGTTCCCAACCATCTATCTACTTTAGGATGCACCGTATAAACCCGAAAAACGAAACCGAGAATTAAACACACATAAAGCCATCAGGCAATCAAGTAACATGCTCCTTCTCCTCCTCCTTGGGTATCCTCACCGACGTAACCGTAACCAGTGCTGCCAGCAACTGACACGCTAGTGCGAACCACCAGATAGCACGCAGTCCAGTAAGCCCGACACTCCCATCAGCCTGCTTATCAACCCGCGTGCCAATCGCATCCGCCACACTGGTGATAATCGCCGACGACAGGTTCTGGTTCGTAACCAGCAGACTCCCCGCACTGCCCTGGTACGAGCGCGCCACATTACTGGTGATGAAGATGGAAGCGGCTGCGAAAGCCAAATCGGGGCCAAAGGTAACAAGCGCCACACCAGGAAGAGAAAGTTCCCAGTACGTAGTGGTAGGGCTCTGGGGAAGAAAGAATGCCGGTCCGAGCGTAAAGGCGAACATGGAGATAGTGTAGATGTAGTGGCCCGGGACGAGATGCAAGGTGCGGCTGACCACCCAGGTGGCGATAACGCCAAAAATGGCGTTTGGGAGGTGATATAGTGCCACATCGATGGGACTGGCGTGCTGGATGCGCAGCCAGAACTGGATGGCGTAGAATTGCCAGGCGCCGAAGAAGGACCCGAAGCCCAGGAAGTAGGCGATCATGAGCGGAGTGAAGCCCTTGGTATTCCAGAGGCGGTTGGGGATCAGAGGGCGTGGTACGTAGCGCTCCACGATGAAGAGACCGATGAGCAGGACGATGCCTACTGCTGTAAGCACGCAGGTGTATACGGACCAGTCGGTGACGCCACCCTGGGTCAGTCCGAAGAGTAAGCAGACACAGCCGCCAACGGCGAAGGCGGCGCCGAGGTAGTCGAACTGGCGCAGCGAGGGCACCTCACCTCCGGCGGAGTCTGCCATGGGGCGCAGCGGGGGGATGGAGAAGTAAGCGCCGACAGCACAGATGGCGGTGATGATGGCGTTGCAACCGAAGATCCACGGAAGGTTTTGATAGAGGAGACCGCCTTCAATGGCGCCCAGGGAGAAGCCGAACGGGGCGCAGGCGGCCATGGCGGAGAAGACACGGTTCTTGCGAATGCCTGGCTTGTAAACGCGGCCGAGAATGCTCATGCTACCGGAGACCAGGACGCCGATGGCCAGGCCCTGCATGGCGCGCACCACGAAGAAGAGCACATAACGGGAGGGGTGGACAGAGAAGGCGCCAATGATGTTCCAGACGCTGAGCCAGAGGAAGGCCCCGACCATAAGGGCTTTGGGAGGCGTCAGGTCCGTCAACGAGCCGGATACCACGACGGACAACCCATTGGCGACGTTGAATGAGCCCACAAGCCAGGGTAGCTCGGTGTTGGTGATGCCGAGGGCTTGGCGGAACTGGAGCTGCGGAGCGAGAACATCTCCGAGTAGGAAAGAAAACAACATCAGACCTGCGGAGCAGACCGCGATCAACACGATCTCGGCACCGAAACTGCTAATTTCTGGAGGACGACCCTGGGTGGGCTTAGGGGGTGGGGAGCCGGCCTCGTCGGGGAAGTCTCTGCCCTGAGCTGCGACCATAGAAGGCCGGCGGTAGCTGAGGTGCTGGCCATCGGTAGGATCTGCATCGCCGCGACTGTGTCGTGCGACAGGCAACTCATAATTTTCGTCTTCACTGTCCTCTCGGGCACGTGCAATAACCTGGGGGAATTTCTTGAGCGTGTCGTCGTGGCCGGCGAGGTGGGCGTACAAAGGATCCGGGGTTTGAGCTCCGGTCGCGGGGGTGGAGGCGAATTTACTACTACTGGCCTGGTCGGTCAGTGAGAGAGAGGATCGCCGAGACATCGGAGCCGAGTCCAGGCTGGTCTGCGTCAGTTCAACAGTGGTCTTGTTCTTGTCGTTGTTCGGACTCGGGGATCGGGGGGCATCATCCCGAGTCGGGTAGGGCTGGTCGGACGGCATCCTCTGTAGAGGCACAACCACCGGGGAGAAAAGGGAACGATTTAGCACAAGGATTACTGCACTTCAGGGTCCCGACCCGCCTGCGGTCTGGCGATTGTTTTTAAGGGATTTCGGGATCAGGTCTCCGTCACCGCTGAAGCAAAGTGGACCGGGCCAGCGGAGTATCAGGGCGATTCTTTTGCTTTTTGGCTCTGGAGATTTATAAGGCGCTGAAAAAATGGGCAGCAATGAGCCGTCATCCATCGTTGTGAACTCGGCCTCCAGCCAGTCCCAGGCCGTTTGATAAACCGGGCCGTGGCCACACAGTGACGCTAGCGATAAGATTTTGCACCGCTAACAGCAATGGTGGGCTGGAATCCCTTGCGGTGGTTTGCGCGTCGCTCATCCGTGTGGATCCCAAACATCCATGGTTGATCCACGGCTGATCTGGCCCAGTTTTTATCGGATTTCAATTTCCAGAACGCTGCTGGTTTATCGCATGCTGCTGCTGTCAGTTGCTCTATTGCCACCTGAATGCCCAACTCGACACGATGGCGTTTTGCGGTGTGCGAAGAAGCCGCAGTGATGTCGCCATATTAATGACTCACGATAAGTGCGTGGTAGACAGCTGTACCGTCTGTAAACGCACTGACCACGTTCAATGGGACCCCGGCTGGCATGTTGGATCACACAGCTTTTGCCTCTGGCCTTCAACATTCCCTCCCCGGGTTTGATGATCGACAGGGCCGCATCATCGTGTCGCAAACTGATCGGTCGGATCGGCGGAACTATTCGAGGCTGGGGACAGGATGGTTTGGGATTGCGTCGGATGATTGCCCGGCTGCGCATCTCAAACTTGTCGATCATCCGGGTCATGCACATGGAGTGGGAGCTCCTGAGCTTGCCATTCGTCTGCTGTTCTCTAAGCTGGGTTTTCATAGGCAGGTACCAGCCAACGTCGGCATGTCAACTTAGGCAGCAATGACCGGCATGCCCGGGCTCTGCCGAGGTTGTGATGAAGTATCTTCCATGAAACACCAGCTCCCCAGGGCCGCGGAGGATTGATTCACTGGGGAGCGAAGGCTCCTGGTTGAGATCGACCATCCCTGGGTTAGCACTATCCCCTTAAGGGGCTTCCTCTGCAGTAATTTGATTCTGCGCCGGCGATCAAAGTATTCTGGAGTCACCTGTATTTTGCCTGTTTTGCTTGTTTTGCGCCGTTAGTGAATCAATGGTCGGGTGTCGTTGCTTTTGAGTACTACTAACGTGCGTCAGCAATCAGGGACAAGCTTGGTACGGAGTAGTCTCTTGCATTCATGATACGCGCTCGCTGCAGTTGCGGGAAACGATCCAGCCACGATGCAGCCACTGTGTCGTCTGGAAGCAAGGGATGATAGACATTAAGGAGGATTGCGGGAATTTGCATGGTGATGTGTCCCACTGGGGATTGAATGACGCTCAGAGGAATTGTCGCAGACTCACATACTATCTTCTTTGCCGTGCCGTAGATTTGCCCCATGCGAGGTGGCTGTTCCTGCATCGCATAGACTGCTAACATGAAACTCCCCTGGGTTTGTTTGCTTTTGATTCCTTTGGCTAATCGACACTAGTGCGCATAGCAAGCTGTCGTCTAGCCATCGAGAATTCATCATTCCGAACCGACCGTGTGATTTGCCGGATGACACTCACTACAGTTCAATATCGGAAAAGGGCCATTTTTCCAAGGAGCAACCATGCTCCGGTCAGTCTCACTATTTGTCAACTGTTGAGTCGGACTGATTCCACGTCGACAAGGCAAAGTATGCTCGGCTTGTATGGATGGATGTCTTTTCTAGATTTAATGCCTACAGCAGACTACCGAACTGAAAGCACGTAGCAGGACAAGCGGAGAATTGCCTCGCTGGTGCATCTCATTAAATCCAGCCCATGTGCTCGATGACATTTGCGATCGCAGCAAGTCATCCGAGTATTTCCGATTCGCTTGGATCCATGCAGGTGATATTGTTGACATTTCTTCGAACCCCGCGATGTGTGTTACGACCGATCGGCCATTTAGATTTTGTCACGAGTATGTAGATCTCACTCGCATAAAAGGGATGACCTTGTGTCCCGGTGAGGAAAGTTGGCATAAAGCGCATACATAGTAAGCCCATTGCTGCATATCTGGTCACCCTCGACTTCTATCTATGAATACCATGCATTTGCCGGAGTAACTGACAACTTCACACCCCTAGACTCGTTCCTGATGGCTTACTTTTTGTAGTGTTACGATGCCATGACATCTGACACCCTACAGCTCGCCACGCGATGCAGGCTATTGCCTCCGCCGCTCATCAACACGTCAAAAAAGGAAGATACGAACGACTCCCTGGCTTTATCAGCATGATAAAAGAAAAGTGTGATGGCCTATGCAGACGGATGATTAGTAATAGCTGTTGATCACACGAACCCCGGCTCACTATCACACATTGACGGCTGTGATTCCATGTTTGCTGACCGAGGCTGACGAGGGCTGTTTTCTTTGATATATCATGTCTTTCTTTCCTGCGGCATGTTATTTTTCCGCTAGGGCCAATGGGAAATTAAAGAAAACTATCCCGATATGGTTTTTCTCTTTCTGTACTGCTATGAATGATGTAGCCAGGCCCGCTTCAGAGAGCACAGCAGGGCGAGAGAGCTTACACCTCACTAATCTAGCGAACTCTCTAGCCAGAAAACGGAACGCTTTGTTGCTCAACCTTTTTCTTCTTCGTTCCCCTCTTCTGTGTCGGTTACTCTTCCCCAGATCAATCTTCACACCTCTATTCTCCTGGGTATTTCTTCGAGCCCATCTTCGGCTCCTACATGGCCCTCTAATCCTCCATGTGCTGCCCCTGGTTAGGTCCTCATCATTCGGTCCTCTTTGTGCTTTCAGGTCCATCATCACCTCACTGCATCCACTGTGATAGTATATCACATGCGTCATGTGTCGTTGTTTCAACACTGTATACATGACTATCCTCGGGAGCTCGACGATTTTGTGATACTTGGAGCTTGAAACTCTGCCGTGTGACTATATGAGCTCTATGGATATCAAGGCTATCTTTACTCGAAAGCCATGTGAAATTTGGTCCTAGCGAACTATAGACATGAAGCTCTTGGTCTCACTTTGAACTGGAAGCTTGTCTATGCTCTCTTTGCTCTTCCATCATTTGGTATATATAAACTGTCCTTTGGTGGAACAACACAAAACCAGAAGTCTTGACCCACCGTCGGACTAGTCTTGAGAGCTTCTTGAACAACTGAGCAGCAACATTATCAAGGAAGAATTCATACCACAGTTCTTGATGATCGGTGTTCTCATTCTGGCATTATGACAAGCCCTCATAGGTATTTTCTTTCGCTATTCGAGCCGAACTTTGGGGAATCTCAGTCAACCAGGATCTTGACCACACTGTCAATGATCAAGATCAAATAGTGGCAACAGCACTGTTCACAGAAGCCATAGATAGCAAATCGCACATCCTCAGGTCAGTGGTATGAAAGCTGTCTAGTAAAACGACCCTTAGAACTTATGGCTGTTTCATTACTCCGCATACCCGGCCTTCTATAACTTTTGCTCATATTATTCCTTTGACTGATACGTTAGTATGACTTTGAACACTGCTTTGAAAATAGAACGAATTGTCTTCCTTCGAATCGCTCGAAAGGTCTACCTGGGAATAAAACCATGCCGTACCTGAGAAGATAGCCATCATATTTAAATAGCCCTTGAATCTCAAATATACATTCCTACGGTTGAGACTTCGATGTCTATCTGCAACTTGGGAAGCACATAGGTTCAAATGGACCCATGACGGCAAGGATGACATGCTGGCTGGAAGAATAGATTCACAGCGGAATGGTGAAGCATGTTGCATGGAGTCAAATATAAGTTGTCTGTTAAACTAAAGGGCGTGGATAATCAGGAATAACTCAACTACTAAGGTATATGGATAAGGACTATTTTGAATCTTCAACTGTTATAAATTGATGACTATTAGCCATGCTCATCAAAGCCCACAGAGAAGCAAGCCGTGAAGACACAACTATCTGAAGGATCTGTTTTGAGATCCTTCACCAGGAACTTTTACGCCTTAGAGACTATAACAATGTATGTTTGACCGAGATAGAGTTTTCTGTGAACGCACTTGCATAAACTGATAGAGCAGTCATTATTCCATCTGTAGCTCAGACAAGTGTATTGAGGTTGCCTCGATAAGAGATAGGATCTTGATCCTGCATGTGGGCTGGCAGCTGGCATAATAGTGAGCAGGAAGCGTACTCTACATGGAATAGCTGGATTTTGACCTTCAGACTTTGTACTGTAGTAAAATTAGACTCGCTCGAATCGAGATGAATAGTCCTTCTCCAACTCTTAGGGATAATGTCTTTTTCACATAAGGCGATTGAGGACTAATGTCTATCTTCTTCGACCTAATCAAGAATTCTATATGAGATGCTAGCTATGTAGATACCTCATAGTTCGAAGTATTATCCTGGTTCTGGTTATTGTTGAATTTCTCGACCTTCCGAGAATATGAAGCAGCGCGCGCTGTAGTACTATAGAATAGCATAATAGAAGAGTCAATACCCAAGAGTCGGTCAACTTGACCATCATGAATTGAAATTGCTTCCTCTTCCGGGTTACGACCTACCAGGAATACAGTCCTGCTTGCGGCGGCCTCTGCTGACTACGCTTTTGATGGCATATCATTATAATCAGGCCATTAACCGATCTTCCAATTTAAGTGTAGCTTAATCGGGTATCATCATGTATCAAAAATTTGTTTTAGAGCATCATCCATCTACTAGCGCTGCTATATAGGAAGATCCAATAGAGTCCGGAGACGGCGCTTATCTATTTGCGCAGCCACTACAGAGTGTAGTATTCCGGTCAGTGTCTATAACTTCAACACAGCATGCTGTAATGAGCAGATACTTGCCGGACCAGCGCAGAGAAGCTACATCATTTAGCTTGATTTCGGTTGCTAGATACTAGAAAGAGATGAATTCGATTATTCGGTGATAACTGCTTGTATGTATTAACGAATCCATGCAAAGGTAGGCATGGTATGGACCTCTAGTACACTGTAGCACTTAACTGAAGGATTGTATGCATCATGCTAACTAGTCAAGAGATAAAAGCAGTCCGCCATGGCTTCTATAGATTACTTCATTCCCTTGACTAAGAGACAATTTTGTGGGAATATAAAGCCCTGGATAAGCATGGTTGACAACTCATCTATCAATTTTTCATTACAATACAAAAGGCGGGGTTGCTCTACTTTATCTATCGTCTCATTCATGCCACCGGTCTTGATATCAAGATACTATTCTATTTTCAGCCCACATGTAGTGTATAGTGAAATAAAAAAGTAAGCAATCAATGGGCAGAATTATCCTGAGGATATTCACTTTGCTCTAGGTCTTGCAATCTTGATACCTTTTACTCTTAATGTTTGATATCTACTTGGTAGTACAGTCGCAGATTCAAGATGATGCTACTAGAGCTTGTACTGATGGTGGTACTAGTAGTACTAAGCCTTTTTATAGCGGTAACGAGTTCCACGAATTGCATAAATGTACTTCTAGAGCTAAACTGGACTAGGTAAGCTGGCATAGAAGCCTCTCCAGGCTGTCTCGGGTCAGGACATGCTCCGCTGTATGTATCTAGTCCACAGCACCTAGTACTCACTGTACTTACATTTGAAGCAACCCCACAATAGAAAGTGTATAAGATATATTAATGCACAAATCCAATATATCATATCGCCGAGTTTTTGAAATAGTATGCGCAGGGGCCTGTAGATAAAACTTAGAAATACGAGGCTAGGCAAAACCTACCAGACAGGGAGGGGGCTCTGGTCTATATATACAATCGTAGTCGATGCTCGACATCTTCCAGCAATGTGATATGAACTGTAATGAGAATTCTGTAGAGGTTGTCCTGAATACTTGTAAACCTCCGTTCATGCTTGTTGGCGACCGCCAGTGTCGAGAAGATCACTCTCATAGGATATGCCATATCTGATACATTCAGTTCAGGTGCGATGCTGATCGCTATTTGCTTCTATTAAGTTTATTGGTAGTATTAGACTGAAGTTGTTTGGTGTCTGTGACGGATGAATTTATCATCCCGCATATCATAGGATATACATATGTCACATATATATATACATAGACGATGACTGGGTATGACACCTAAGTACTCTTGGAAGCTGATGTAGTATATGTCACTATAATAATATTAGGGTGCCTTCGCAAGCAAGGAATATAGTATATCACTATTCAGACTTACAATATATATAAGTGATGAAACACCATGTGTACAACAGTAGCTTCGTTTTATTCTATTACTGTGTTATTTCCCTCGAAGCCCATGCCATCACGAACGCAATCAAGGCTACAACTCAAATCATACGACTTATAAATGATCCTCTATAACGCGCTGTAGTAGTTTCCATGCAATACTTGAGCATGAGGTTATATACTAAGAGTAAGCGTTACGGATCCAACGCAAAATCTCATATTCTACGCTCAATGGAGAACATTCTACTGAACGGCGATATTTCACTGAATGAACTTATGTTCTACCCGAATGCTAGTGAACGTTCATACTACCTACAGATTGTGAGCAGATAGCGACCGATCCGTGGCTCCTCAACTATACGTATGATCTTGAGGTGTCGCGACACTCGCGCGAACCCGGGATTCATCTCCCGTAACACGGAGCCGAGGCTATAACGATGGAAAAAGGAAAAAAAAAAAAGGCACTAGCCATGTTAGGCAGCTGAATCTACGATGGCGGTGTGGCAAAAGCTCGTTCCTTTGCAACTGCCGTTGAACTGGCTGGCTCTTACATGTCTCAGTTCCCCTCAAATTCGCCATTAGTACGGGTAGTATAGCGTCATGAGGCGGAAGCGTATTCCTCCAATCCGCATTCGAGCGAACTCAACTTGGCTATGGGGCTTGGCTAGGTATGGGGCCTTGGCCATTAGGCTTGCTGCAACGACGAGTCCACATGTGCGTGTGGAAAACCCGCCTTTTCGTTCTCCGAGTCGGTTGGGTACCGCGAAAACTAACATGAAATCGAACGATGTCTCTACATCGTGAGTCCCGGATTTGCTTTTTCGGCATCAAGGACGGAGGCAGAAATGCACTGTGTAGTAGTTAGAATGGAAAAATCTTTATCCTGAGTTTTGATTGGACGGCCACCCGGAAGGGAAAATTTTCTCTTTTCTTCTGCTGAGGTGATAAATGAATCGGGTGTGAGCAATGACGACCCCCTGATCAGATGATAATGGAGCAATTCAGCCCTGGTTCCCTTTTGAGGCATATTGAATAAGCACCGGGGCAACATGGAGCCTGGAGACGAGGGAGGGGACCCATCTCTTGCCCCGGCCCCCAAAGGTGGGAAAGAAAGTGCCACATGCGTCCGCCCGACCAAACTCATGCGGTCTTCTCCGGGTTTCGGGTTGACGCGGCTGTGGGGGTAATTTGGAGTCATACCGAGACCCATGACTGGACCACGCTCATTGGGCCAGGGATGATCGCACTCTCGCGTGGACAAAAACGAGGTCGTGTTAATTTCGCGCTGCTAGGTGCTTTTCCCTTGCCAGACCCATTCTCGGCAAGTTAGCCTTGCTGCACCCAAGGTGCGAACTCAGGTGCGTCAACTCAGAGTTTTGACCTCGGAAGGATTGCGGCGATGAACCAGGGAAAATCCTCCTTTGAAGAAAAGACCGTTGTTAGTGGTAATATCGAATCAATTTAGATCTTTTGGCGCGGATTACAATCAGATGACAGTGTCGCTTCTGTGATGTCCATGAGGTAAGTCTGCCGACGGGATGCAACGGGGTTCGAAGTAGGGCGAGGCTGGCAGGGTTCTCAAAAGATACCCCAGGGGTCAAGGCTTTCGCTCCGTCAGCCGTACAGTAGTCGTAGTTTCAGGCTATCCCAGCAGGCCCGTGCCTTGTCGACGTCATTTGTGCCTGTGCCATGGAGTTTTTTTGAGGCATTTCTTAGAATCGAGTCTCCTATTCGCAAGGATCGAGACGCGTGTTGGAAGGTAGTCTAGGTTTTTCCCTGCGTGAGCGACGATCGTCGGGCGCGACAAGCGTGGCGATGGATGGGCGTTTCTTGTGACAGTTGCGACAGTTGCGACGTCAGTCTGGGGGAGGACCTGCGTGGTCGGTGCCTGAGGCGCTGGAGTTCGTTTCCTGTCAGTGCGGTGATTCGGCATCCCGACCAGTAAATATCTCTAGGTTCTCATACAGTTCAATCTCAGCACCTGCTCAGTTTGTGGGTGTATAATTTCGCGGAGTTGTGATTCAAGTCTGCTGTCGTGGAAGACGAGTCGAATCCCCAACAATAATTCGTCAGTACGAAGAACTTAGCGAGTCTGCAGGTAAGCCTGCAGCAGGTCGATCGAAACAGACACGTGAAACACGCGATGGGATCGCCTGAATGAGACCAAAGAAGGTGGGGAATAAGCGCAATTCCATTTAATCGAACTGAAGTACTATAAATCTTCTCGACGGAACTTCGTCCATAGTAATAATACTATTGATTCCTATTCATGTGGTAAAACAGTAGTAGTAGTTGGCAGTGATCATCATCCGCGTATAAGTACTAGCTGTATATATATAGTAGTCTCAAGTAGTGATAGTTATATCCTCACCAACAACCCCCATTATGTACGATGCACCCCTCCTATAATTCAATAGTCATTTCACCAGTAGTTCAGACCCTGCTCTCGGCCGAGGGCATATCGCATCAAACGTACTATTTACATACGCACTAACTAGCCAGTTGAATTCTTGCAAGCCACATAATTGCCGAACGATGCAAACATACCTATCATCGAGGCCGGCCAGACCCAACCATCCCATCAGGATTGCAGTGGCTCGACGATCAGCAAATACGATAACAACACGAACGGCTGCCTACATTGCCTAAAATACTCTGCGTGATCGGAGCTGGATACGAATTGTTGAGAACAAACGTGCTTGCTTTTTTCTCCCCACGCCACACTAGTTGACTGGTGCCGAAGAGATGGGTACAGTTGATACTTGCCCCTGAATTTGACAGACGATAAGTAGTACTCTACTGGCCAGATAGTCTCAAAAAAAGTTAGACACTAGGGGAAATCTATAGATAGTCACAGTAAGTTCCCATGCAATAGTTAACTAACTTCCGTTGTAACTATTACTATTACTATCTACCGAACTGAACAAATATATTCCGCTTCTAGTACTAGTACTAGTCGCACCCAAATCTCAGTACCACCCAAGCAAGGAGCACACAACGGACCCGACCAGCCGGCTGAATCTCAGATAAGGTTCGACAGGAGAGTAGCGACATTCCAATAATTAAGTTATTTATTCGTACTACTTACTGGAGACAGCGAAAATCCATCCATCTATCGAATACTGTGGCTGGCTGGAATGTGGTGTTGTGGCGTGATTCTAGCCTGGCATTCCAGGGGTGTTAAAGCCGCGGGATTATGTTAGATTTTTGTTTTTGAACTCCTTGCGAAAGATAGGTTATTGAGGCAACTACACATACATCCTGCTGGATGTCTGATACGTATATCCAATCCCAAGATTGGTCGAAGTGAGGTCGCTTATTATCCCAAGTAAGCAAGGAGGCAAGAGACGGGTGGGAGGTAACACAAGACATCGGGTGAGCCTTGCAATAATTTAGGGGGGTGGATGCCAATGATGGGTGTGAAGAACCCAGTCCGTGTCTGCCCTGTGGCTGCATGCATTCAGGTCTCCCGGATGAATGCAGTGTCACCTACCGATCGGGTCTTCGAACAGTCCAGGAATGCACTGGAATAATGAGTGCGAGACAGGGAGGAATTAAATACTTATCATATTAATGTTAATTATAGATTGTGTTTTGAAGTAAAATTATTATTTTCCTTATGGTTTGGTTTAATCAAAGAAACATTGCCGAGTTTTTGCAAGCAGCCATCAAACTCCACGGAGGATTTCGTCTGCACTCCAGCAAGGTCGGATGAGTTGTATTAAGTGTACAAAAGTAGTTATGTAGTACTAGTGCATGGATTAGGTAACCAACAATCGAGGTGGTCCCAATCAACGTCTACACGTGGGTAGTCCAGCAAATGGAAAAAGCCGTGCTTCTCGTGTGTTCAGACAACGTTGCTTGTGGGTTTACTCCGGAAATACGGAGTTTCAGCTACAAGCCACTTAACAGCAGACGTTAATACTTACCAGTACTAAAAAGAATAAGTAAGTAAACAAGATAAAGTACCAACAACACATACATACATACATACATACTAAATCACACCACCGACCTGCCATGCCAGTCAACAATCGCCCTAGGCTCTTCCTGGCCTGACGCCTATCTATCGACCAGCTCTGTAAGCTCAGAGGGCGTTCTAGAACCGTCGTAGCTGTCATGCGTACCTTTTCGCGCCTCTACTCCAACAACAACGGGATCGCGCCCATGCCTTGTTTTGATCCCAGGTGAAGCCAGACGCAGTTAGAACCCCCTCCCGGAATAGCTATTATTGGCAGTCAAGTCTCCTCTTCGCTTCCATCCTTTCTATCTAGTTCTCTTCCGTTGTGGCTGTCCTCGTGACTCGACCCTCCGAGACCTCCGGCATCCAGACCGAGATGGCCTTTTCTGACACTCGGCACCGGCGTGCCGAGTCCGCTGTTGTGTATAAGAAGCATCGGCCTCCCGATTCCCCCTTTTCTCCCTGACTGAAGCTGGGAGCTAGAGCGCAGTATAAATCCTTGGGGCTTTCCCCTTCAGATTTGTTGCTGCAGTTATGTCTTTCTCTGTTCTATTCACAATTGACTGCTTGATCCATAACTTGTCGCAAAGTGCCAAGCTCGGCTCGCTACACGGATGATTGATGACTAACAGGCACAAGGCTGCACCGGCGACACAACAAGCGAACAAATCTTCAAGACAACCCTTCGGTGTGTGTACTTGGTCTTGGGTGAAGGAAGGGAAGAGCAAATTCTGTCCCCTCTCTCCTCACCTTTTACATAATCGAAAACCTCAGTCAACAACTCGACCATTTTGTCAATGTCCACTTGCGCCCCTCCAATAACCACAGGCCGACCCTTTCTCAGACCAGGACGATGACTTCTTACGTGATACGAGTGAATGGCGGGAACGGTTGTTTCGCAACACACAAAACCAACCCAAAGCAATGATTTTATTTTTTCCCTTTCCGCAGGTCGGGCGGGCCATCTTCCTGAAGCGTCAAGGTTTCCGTCGAACTTCCCGACTTGCGTTGAGAGAGCCAAGGCCGACCATCAACCCATCCGGTCTCAACAATCGGGCCGTCTGCGTCGAGATGTTTTCAGCCTGATTTTTTTACCTTTCGGATTCCCACAAAGGGAACGGAAAAAAAAAAAAAAAGAAAAAAAAGAAGGAAAAACGTGGTCGGCTTGGAACCGAGGATTTCCCAGGAAGATTATTTGCTCGATATTGGACGGCAACTTTCCGTTCGGCGTTGTATGCTTGTGCGTATCTTAGTAGACCTGCGACAGATGCACCCACTCGGAGAGATGGGCATGAACCAACCAACCCGACAAATCCTCGTGTTTTTCCCGTCCACTTGGAGGTAGGCACTACGGCGTTGATGCCTGCAGCTAATGCTAGAGCTTTTATTTTTCCACAATAGGTAGACAGCTGATACAGCACTGACTGACAGTCGCTTCGATGTCATCATCATCGGCGGTTTTAGCCCGCAAAGACTCATTTGACTAGTGCATCCTGGAAAAGCATCGTTCGCCGCTGTTTAGGCAGCAGATACGCTCGGACAAAGCAAAGACCAAACCGCATGATGATGCAGCGTCATTATCCTCATCATCACCATTATGAACCATCAGCAAATCGCAGGTGCCGGTCGCTTAGTCGGCTGCGAAATCACTTCTGAGTGGTGCTACTCTACTAAGTTTTCCAGGTCGTTTCTTTTACCCGGTTGGTCTGTTCGCGCCGGCGCAAGGAAAATTATCATCGTCATTATTCGACCCGAGCAACAGCTTCCACGCAGTTTGACTGCTTAGGTGGGCCCTTGGGTGGTCGATTCCGTGCTGATGATTCGTTATCCGGGAATCCGCCGTGTTCCGGAAAAACATTGCGCGAGTCGGCGAAAGACACATATGTTTCTCTAGGCTAGACTCTAGTCTAGATAGCTAGATTCATGCAGTCTGTCTCTTGGTCGGCGAAATTAATTTCCCCTACGAGCATCCGAAAGGAATGGGGCCATGTGCGTGATGGAGACCTACTTTTTTCCGTTCTGGAGAGAGAGTGAAGGAGGGGAGGACCCAGAAAAGTCAGATTGTGTTACCCTCGAATGAGCCAATCTTGGAGTTGGTTCCGACACAGGAACAGTCAACCGAGCTGGGAGGGAGCCAATGAAAAGGCCAAGGGCCGAGGGAAGATGACGATTTTCGGTCGGCGCGCGATGTTTTAGCCCCCCCGACCGCATCCACTCGATCTCCTCGAAAAACTGGGTCCGCCTCTCTGTTTCCCCCACATGCTTTTTTCCCTTTGCGCCAGAGCCCCCACCCCGTTTTTTGCCGAGAAAGACTTGTCGATTCTTGGTCGACTCTTGTTCCTATACCAAGGCGAAATACGATGAGCTTCGGTATTTCTTCTCTGGCTTGTCGCCTTGGCGCCGAGTTTTCGCGGCCAGTGCGGGTAGACCGGAACGCCATTGACGTAGTTGGTCCGGCAAAAGATGGGGGACTTCACGCAGGGTTTTCTGGGGAGGTGAAGAGAGGGGGGCACTGATGGGGATGGGAGGGGTGGAAGGATTCGCCACGAGATCTCTGACAGGCACGTTCAGCTGCGCGACCATGGGAAGGAAAGACGATGGCAGATCCGGGCGCATAATTTCCTTACGGGACTACAGGACTGTCAAGTGTCAGAGTTTGCATTATTGGGAGAGAGAAAAACGAGAAGAGTGATATCTTAGACCCAATTAGCACCGGTGGAGACCATCAAGTGCGACTATGTCGCAGGCTCGCAGCTCACCTTGCAGGAGGTCTGTCTGTTAGGAGAAATAAAGGTAATATTACTTTTCCACATCTGTAGGTGCGAAATCCCGCTGCCTGCTCTTGGCTTGTCTCATGGGGAAAAGAAAAACGAAGGATGGATCGATATCTCTTTTTTTCACGCAGTGAGCCATGGCTAATCATGTTGCCCTGCGCGTGCTGTCGGAGGGAAGGTGTTAGGACGGGCCAGCGGACAGTTTGATCTAAGTCTTTTTCCGGCATTCGGTGGAGATGCGAATTCGAGAATCATTGGATAAAGGCGTGGAATGCTAGCAATTGGCAGATGTCGCTGACAATCGGAAATGGAAGGAGGAGAGAGAATCACTTGACGAAAAGGGTAAATCAACAGGAGGGGGAAAAAAAAAAGAAGATGTTGAAGCGGTTACATCCTTCTCTCACCCTTCGGGACGCTAGGTCCATTCGGGCCAAAACCAGAGAGAGATGATGGAGATGGAGATGGAGACGCGGAGAGAGAGGGTGATATTGGCCCATAGTATAAACTAGTAACTTAGTAGGAGGTGGGGAAAAGAGAGAGAGAGGGAGAGGGAAAAATTGGGGAGCTGGAGACACCGTCGCGGCCAGAGACGGTGCGGGGTGGAGCCTCCCAGCCGACGGTGGAGGATGGCGTCGAATCACCATGCAAAGCCTCCCTCCCAAAGCACCAGGAAGGAGGAGCCATTACCCTACCATTCCCCTCCAGGTTAAACCTCTTTGGGACAGAGCTTATTCATATTGTTGTAGATATCATTATTAACTTCATCTTTCCATTGGCGCATGAGGTGTCTCGCCTTGCAGGATGAAGGACGCTAGGCGCGGTCCGGAAACCCAACGGAAACGGCTTCCCGAACGACGGCCGAATCTCGTTGCATTCAAGCCGTCTGCTTTTCGTGACGCGAGGATTCGGGACGGCAGAAGGATAGGAGGGTAGGTAAGTTCGCTACGGTATGAGATTATGCTGCGGTTTCATGCTGGGGAAAAGGAAGGTGGTGAACGGCCCCGTATGATTGACCCTTGAATGACGGGGGGATGCGGTTAAAGATGAGTGGACTTTTGGCGGCTGAAATGCTGAACGCACAATGGCGCCCGCATTCAGCCTGCCTGCCTACAGTTACGCACATAACACGATGGGCGACGATTATTCAGCCAACATCCAATCTAAGGTAGCTTAACTAAGGTAACTCACTGAGAGTTAGGCGAACTTCCCCGTGGGATTTTGGCGATGTCTTTCCTTCCCTCGCTTAAGTTGCTGCCTTCGGACAACGAGGGTTACCAAATAGGCAGGTCAGCCCTGCGCGGTCAGCTCCACGTTTGGGTTCAGGTTCCCGCAACGATGGACGGGCGCGGCAACGATTGGCCAGGGCGTGCGCGCACGTCCGCTCTCATAGGCTGGCGGCTTTTTCAGGGCAGGATCATGGAAAAGTGGAGCCGCACGGTGTCCTCGGGTTGGTGGTAGTTGGTTGATGATGATGATGATGATGATGATGGATGGTGGATGGTGGTGGAGGAGATGGTGTGAAAGCCATCCATCAGCCCAGACGGGAGGGTTGGATATTGAATGGAGTGGAAAACGATTTCTTGTCACACTGGTAGTCAGACAGGATGATGAGAGATTCTGACCTGTGCTGTACTTTGTACATTGTAAGTACTACCTGGTAGTACCTTACTCAAAGGACTGAATGGCCAATAAGAAGATACAGGGGCCGACCCGAATGTTAGACTTATCTGTGTACAATCCGTGGATAAATGAGACCAGTATGTATGGTTCCCCCTTTTTTCACTGTGTTCGAACCTTTTTTTCCCAAAATTTAATGCTTTGGATTTTTCTATTTTCTTTTTTTGCTTTTCTTTTTCCGCTGGTTTAATAAATAAAAACAGAATATTGAATTTTCTTTTTTATATTTAATTTCCTTTTCAGATTACCCAAGGGGGGAAAGGCACCAAGACCGGGCTGCGTGATGTCATTGCTCACTGCATTTCCAGCGCATCCACAAGTGGGCCACGGGACTGCGCCAAAAAAGATGCTTAACCCAGCGTTATTGATGCATCCGGTCCCCTGCTCCACAAAACAAACAATGGTACGGCTCACTATGGGTCTGCGTAGCTTGGTGGAGCTCTCCCTCCTCCTCCTTCTCCTCCTCCTCCTCTCCAGTTAGTTAGTTTTAGTTCAGTTCGGGGGATAAGAGATTGTCGGCCAACATGCATGCTTGCCACAACCGACAGGCCTGTCGTCTTCGAGAAAGTAGATAACCCCCCTTCTTCCCCCCGTCTTCTCCGCGTTGGCTCCAGTCCTGTTTTTATTTTTTTCTTCTCTTCTTTCTTGTGTCACATCACAACTCCTCCTCCTTTCGACCAAGACAACTACAAAAGGAGCAACGCGACAGGAGTCTTCTTTCGGAGAAGTGAGCGAGTCAACTTAAGTGTTCGATCGCTCCCCAGATTCATTGACCATTGTCCCTCTTCCATTGGTCATATCTCTCAACAACAGCAATACTCTTTCTCTTGCAGTCTATTACCGTCTCGGTATAGCATCACTTTCACAATGGCGCCGACCTACGCTGGCCTGTCGGGCAGGAAACTGTCCCTGGCCGTCTCGACAATTGCGACGATGGGTTTCTTGCTGTTCGGTTATGACCGTGAGTCTCCCTCGCCGGCTATCCCCGATCTAGCCATCCCGATCACATGCTAATCTTTCTCCAACGTCTAGAGGGTGTCATGTCCGGTATTATCAGTGATACCGCGTTCGAAGACCTCTTCACTGCCACCAAGAACAATGCTACCATGCAGGCCTTGGTTACATCCGTTTATGAATTAGGTTAGTCGCAACTTCTCCCAACGAGTTACAATTGCGGGCCTCCCAATTCTAACGCGCCTCGTCGCATAGGTTGTCTGGTGGGCGCTATGTTCGCGCTCTTCTTCGGTGACAAGACTGGACGTAAATGGATGATCTTCTCGGGTGCCATTGTCATGATTATCGGTGTCGTCATCCAGGTCACCTCGTATGCCGGACACATTCCTCTTCTGCAGTTCTTCATTGGTCGTGTCATCACCGGTATCGGTAACGGCATGAACACTTCCACTATCCCAACCTACCAGGCTGAGTGCTCCAAGACCAGCAACCGTGGTCTGCTCATCTGTATCGAGGGTGGTATCATTGCCATTGGTACTGCGATTGCCTACTGGATTGACTACGGTGCCCACTTCGGTAACAGGGACTTGGTGTGGCGTTTCCCCATTGCCTTCCAGATCTTCTTCGGTCTCATCATCATCTTCGGCATGTGGTTCCTTCCCGACTCTCCCCGTTATCTCATCTCCAAGGACCGCGTCCAGGAGGGTGAGTACGTGCTTGCCGCCCTGGGTGGTTGGGAAATCCACGACCACGAGACCCAGCTGCAGAAGCAGCTGGTCATCGACTCCATCAGAGCGTAAGTTTGCCGGGGGAAAAAACAAGTTGGATGACGCGTGGCACAAGTCGCTAACACTCAGCTACAGTTCGAATGCCGCTGGCAAGGACGTCGGATACCGTGACCTTCTCACTGGTGGCCGCTCCCAGCACTTCCGTCGTATGATCATCGGTTCCTCCTCGCAGATTTTCCAGCAGCTCGGTGGTTGCAACGCTGTCATCTACTACCTGCCTGTGCTGCTCCAGGACTCCCTTCACGAGAGTGAGAACTTCTCCCTGGTCATTGGTGGTGTCAACATGATTGTCTACGCCATTTTTGCCACCTTTTCCTGGTTCTTCATCGAGAAGATCGGTCGTCGCAAGCTCTTCCTGGGTGGATCCTTCCTTCAGTGCATTGCCATGGTTATCACCTTTGCCTGTTTGATCCCTGGTGACCAGGAGACTGCTAAGGGTGCTGTCTTCGGTCTGTTCCTCTACATGGCCGCTTTCGGTGCTGCTTGGTTGCCTCTGCCCTGGTTGTACCCTGCTGAGCTGTCTCCCATCAAGACTCGTGCCAAGGCCAACGCTGTCTCGACCTGCAGCAACTGGCTCTTCAACTTCCTGATTGTCATGATCACCCCCGTCATGGTCTCCCACATTGGCTGGGGTACCTACCTGTTCTTCGCCGTCTTGAACGGTCTGTTCATCCCCTTCATCTGGTTCTTCTACCCCGAGACCGCCAACCGCTCTCTGGAGGAGATCGATATCATTTTTGCCAAGGGTTACACCGAGAACATCAGCTACGTGCGCGCTGCCCACGAGCTGCCCAAGCTCACCGACGACGAAGTCGAGCAGAAGGCCATGGAGTACGGCTTCGGAGGTGCCAGTGACGAGGAGAAGGTTACCACCGCCGAGGTCTCGGGCTCCAACTCCGCCCGCGAGTCGGAGTAAGGGTGAAGCATGGAATCTTTTGCATGGTCATGAATATAAAATGTTTGGAAGCATTTTCCCGCTTTTTGATACCTGCTACGCGATTTTAGAGCATAGCCGGCTCTCTCTGAGACCACGGTCTAGGGAGTTCTAATCGTTATTATTCCCCCCTTGCTTTTTTTACTCTTCTGTTACTTAGTTTTAGTGATACCAGTGCAGAACAGGACGCCATGGGGCATCCTTGCGTGACAGAATTAAACACTTGTGCATTGACATTACATATTTCTATACAACTTTATTAGGTCCATCTTCCTGAACCCTTTCTAGCACTCTTCAAGACTTTCAACATTTCCACGTAGCCTAAGGCAATTACTATCACCGCCCCCACAATTTTCAATATCCCCCCCAGCCTCAGGCATTTCTCAGCACACAATGTGGACTGAATTCCGCAGGCAATTTCTCAAAACCATACCCACCCTACTTAGGCAAGTGGAGAGAGTCTACTTGTTGCCATGTGGCTGCCACACCTGCTCCACGCCTTCTATTCCTGCTTTTATTCCTTTTTTTTTCCCTGTCTTTTGCCCCTCTCTGTGTCGATCAACGGATTGGAGTCATACCGATAGGTCAAGTGGGAACGTGCAGCTGCAAAGCATCCCGTTGGAGACAGTCGGGAAAAGACACTTAGAGCTGCAGGTCACTTCTCCAGAGTGGACCTGGAAGATCCACACTATGGTTGAATCTCAGTAGTATGCATGGGTTAGCAAGTGCGGGGACGGATTGATCGACCTGGATGGTTAGTCAATCCATTCTCTGTGGATGTCGTTGCTGTAGCGGCGGTGAGTTGCACTACGCCATAGGCCAGGACAAGTCCTGGACTCGGAAGATATCACACACATTTCAGGTTATCACTGGGATTGAAGCTGAGAGATACCCACCCAGCCAAGCTATGAACGCATGATATCCATAGTATGGATATGATATATCAAAAAGATGCAATAGAATGCATACATGCATACATATAATGCGTCGATGAAGGTGTCAATCAATTAATCCTTCTTCACCTTCAAACTCTTATCTAAACACTCCACCACATCCTCGATCGTCTTCCCCCGCTGTCGATCATCCGGCTTCTCTTGCCCCAGGATAGGATCATCCGCGACGGTCTGATACACCTGAGCCACGGCGTAGAACCTAAAACAAACAAGTCGGCCAGTCAGCATCACAATCACCATAACACAACGGGAAGTATTTCATTCAAACATACAAATCACTTTCAAACCCCCCGTCATCCCTCATCGTATCCCCAATTTCCTTCATCTCCCTCACCCACCGATACGCCTTCGGCGGCATCCCGACCACCCCCTTCTCCGCTATCCGCAGCGTCGCCGCATTATACTCCTCCATCAATTCTTGCAGCTGCGGGAGCACACCCATCGAATGCGCCGTAGTAAATGACTGAATAGCCAACGCGAAAAACCCCTTCGTCAGAGAAGCAAAGCACATCTTCAACCCGGTCGCTACGCCAATCCGGTCCGAGATATGTTTGATGTTTAGCGTGCGAGATAACTTCTCGTCTGGGAGTTTCTCGGGACCAGAGACTATCAGGCTGGGACAATGCCAGACTGGTTCGTTCGGGTTTGTTGCCTGCAATGGCCGCGGTGGGCCGCCCACGATGCCTCCGTCGATGTAGCGGAGGTAAGACGATGACGATGTCCCACTTGCTTCAGTAATGAGTGCTTCTATCTCGCGCGCTGTCTTTGGCGACACAGCATTCAGATCAATCACCCACAGCGGGGTATCGCGGACCGAGGGCCGCGCGGAGGATGCTTCGACGATGCGCCGGGCGGTTGCGAGGGCGTCCCGTGGTGGGACGATGGAGAGGAGGCAGTCGCTTTGGTCGACCAGGTCTTGCATTGAGGGACGGAGCTCAATGCCTGCTTCCCATGCTCGGCGTTGGGTGGCTTCGCTGTGGGGAATTGTGGTTAGCTACGATGACAATCTGGAGGTGGCTGATTATAGTACCTCCGATCGGCCGCATAGGTTAGGACTCGGTAATGATGGGCGATTAGGAGCTGGGCTATGCCCAGACCCATCTCCCCAATGGAGATGATGCCGATGGCTTCGAGAGGGTATGACATGGTATCGTTGATTGTGATGTATTCACAATGAGAAGGTTGAAATAATTAGAAAAGAGGAGTGATAGTGAGGGGTAGATTCGGGCCCTAATTATCAGCCCTGTTCCTCCCGCGGGCTTTTATCCTCCGTGCCGGGATGGTGGCACGGACTGTCACGTCACGCCATTCATATCACCACTCGGCAGACAAACAGCGATGCTGACTAGGTGTAATAAGATGTTGGGTGACTGGGGTATGGATTGGCTGTTTCTTCATTGCTTGAGAGAAGGCTTTGTGAGAGTGTGGAGTGATTGCCATTCAACGGTCGCATGGTCGTCGCGCAACGGAATCCTGGATTTGACGATTTAGTCGCATTAAATGAAGATAGCGCTATCTTTGAGTATGACGTCGGTCCTTTCTATCGCTCACTTCCATCCAATACAGAGGTAGGTTATCACATAAATGTGGCTGATGCTGAGGATGTGCTGTACGCAGGTAAGCCACTTGGGCATTTTGTTCCAGCTGTATATGTCTTCGTGATGTAAAACCAAGAGGAAGCTTATCTCCTTCAGTCATCTACCGTTTGGCGGAAGGGCCTTCACCATATCAACCAGTGTGTCACGTCTGTTGTTCATAGGCTCATCTCATCAAGTAACCCGAACACCCGCAAGTCCCTGCTATTTTTGACCCGGTCCAAGGATTATGTTGGAGAGCCAAAGCATGCCACGAGGCATGAATTGAGAGTAAAGACGCCATAGCCACACTGTCGAAGCTAATAAGGTACAGATATCGAATAAACCATCGCTCGGTTGTTCCAGGATAGCCCCTTGCATTAAACGCGATCCTGGCGTGTCGTTGAGGGGAGATGAGTAGTTGGGGATAGAGAGATCCGCGCCCTTGCAGCGCGAACCTTGATGCAAGGGGTGCGCTTCATGAAAAGCAGCGTAGCGGACATTCCGCCCTTCAAGGGGCTTTCAATAGGACTGGAGGTGAGAATTTCTACAAATTTCAGCGCTTCCACATAATTTCCTTTAGCTGTTGCCCCCGTTGCCCAAGTTGCCCTGGTGGGATTTAGCGGCGCCTCAAAGTTCGTGATCGTATATTGTGCTCGACTAATCATCTGGATGTATGCTATTATAATGGAAGGGGTCGTTAGACCAAAAGTGCCGTTGAGGAATGCCCCCAAGCTGGAGATTTCCGAACCATCGGTGATAGCCTGATACGATATTCCAGGAAGAGGCAAGCACTCATCGCTGTTAATAAGATTTGGCTACAGCTATGGTCTTGATAGTTTATTTCTACTGTTGTACGTATGTTCTTAAGGACCCCATCTATGTGACAGTAGGAGGTAGCTTTTTTACCATTTATGAGAGTCTCGAGAGCTTATGCGGCAAGCTGCCACATGCTCGCCATGTAGAGCTATACCTCCGATGCATAAAGCATGGACGCAGTGGCTTTACTATACTTCATGCATACATCAGCTGAAACGCAATCAAGGCTTAAACAAGAGCAGAAAAATTCGATGGTCTCTTCAATTTAGTTTAGCGGCATCTTGCCAAGATGCCATGGCACCGTATATTTAACTTATTCTGGTCAAAGCCGAGCATGCCACGATGCGCCAAAGCCTGTCTATCTAGTGTTAGATCTATTTTCGGTAACTGAACCATTGACCGTTTAGACTGGAGTATGCCAAAGAACTGTGGTATACAGTGATTACAAGGAAACGTCATGCCCGATTCATCCTATGCCCAGCATTCCAGTACAGGCACCGTCCCTGATAATCTGACCAGGAGGCGAACCGATTGGCGGCTGGGCTGCGCCAATACCAGAGACTGTGTGCAGTATCCACAGATTCTCATACGCATGGGGATATCTTATTAAAAGCCGAAGGAGCTGACCTACGGCTGCCTACCATGGGTATATAAGTGACGCTATACTACCGTTCGTGGAGTTCTTCATAACCCCTGACCCCAACCCCAAGTGATGCTCCATACTTAAAGCCAGAATACAATGCGTGTATGGCATTCTATACTTCTTCTCCCGGTCCTGGTGGCCTCAACTGCAACCGACCAATGCCGTCCTTCACAGGCCAGCAGCCGCAAAGATTGGTACATCCCGAACCCTTCCTCCCACTTCAAAGCTAACATCACCAGGGGTGACTTGACAATCCAAGAAAGAACCGACTACATCGACGCAGTTTGGTGCCTGCGAGGACGTCCAGCACTCCTCCCCAACGACCAATACCCAGGTGTACGAGACCGCCACGATGACTTTGTAGCGTAAGTGTATAACCCCCACCACCTATTCTAGCCTAGCCCTCATTTAACAAACATGCAGCACGCACATCAACTACACCCTGCACATCCACAACGACGGCCTCCTCCTCCCTTGGCACCGACACTTTCTCTACCTCTACGAAAAAGCGCTTCAAGACGAATGCGACTACCAAGGAAGTGTCCCGTAAGCTACCTCCCCATCCCTCCCCAATGAACTTTCCCTCCTAAGTCTCAATTCATCCCTCCCTCCAGATACTGGAACTGGCCCGTGACCACCAACCTAACCGCCACCCCCCTCTTCGATGGATCCCCCACCTCCCTCTCTGGCAACGGCTCACCCCAAAACAACACCTCCAACCTATGCCCCCTAAACATCTCTCCCTGCCCATCGCCCGGCACCGGTGGCGGGTGCGTAACCACCGGCCCACTCTCGACCTGGGTCATGCACCTTGGCCCCTTCTCCCTCTCCCAAGTAGTCCCCTACGGCGACCTCCCCGCCAACGCCTTCGCCTACAACCCACGCTGTCTCACCCGGAACTTCACGACGGACTGGCTCGCTGCCCTGAACACCCAGGACAAAGTGGACGACATGATTGCGGCCGCCGATATCCAAGAGTTCTTGGAGCTGATGAGTCCAAGTGCGAATGGGTATGTGGGGGCTCATGAGGGCGGTCATGCGAGTGTGGGGGCTAATATGTTAGATACGTTTGCGTCGGCACAGGACCCTGTGTTCTTTTTGCATCATGCTATGGTGGATAAAGTGTGGACGTTGTGGCAGTGGGGGGATTGGGAGGAGAGGAAAGGGGCTGTGAATGGGACGACAGTCGTGCATGATCCACCTGGGGCACCGGTGGTGACGCTGGATACGGTGATGGAGTTTGGGGTGTTGGATGAGCCGAGGAGGGTGGAGGAGGTTATGGATGTGTTTGGGGGGGACTATTGCTATCGGTATGATTAGAATGTCTTAGTAAGTTATGGGTGTGGATGTGTGATGTATACACTCAGTATATAGAGCATATTATAGTAGAGGAAGTGAGTTCTTAATACACAGTCGCCTGCTGAACATCAACATGTCCCGAAAATAACTCCTCCTTGCCCGGATCTTCCGGCAGCTCGACACCATAGAACTTCTTCAATACGTCCTGAATGACATCATAACAAGCGCCGTACCGCACAAGCTTCATATCCCGAAAGTTAATGATTGTCGACGACGCCCGCGGCACACTAAACGTGCGCTTCCCATAATCGATCACGATATCCGCGGCCTCGACGATCTCGGGCTCAATATCCTCAATGCGGACCTTCATCCCCGAACCCGAGATATTGGCGGACGATCCGAGCAGTGGTAATCCCGCTGCATGACACAACCGAATGAGTTCCTCCTGGAAGGGTCCTCCATTGACTAGCATGGAGAGGGTGCCGTCGTGCGTGCAGCGCGAGAGCAACTCAGGGCCGAGTTTCTGGATGATTGGGTGATCGGGCCGAAACGGGGCCGCGACGCCGACGGGCACATCCAGATCCACGGTTAAGGTCCGAACCATGGACTCTTCGCGGGCCGGGAGGACGTGGATTTCTTGATGGAGCGCGTAGCTTCCGATCATGGCGTGCTTCTTGTGTGGTTTCCGGCGCTTCGTTGTGAAGAGGCGGTCCAGGGCGGCTG
Source organism: Aspergillus vadensis CBS 113365 (assembly GCF_003184925.1). Taxonomy (NCBI): domain Eukaryota; kingdom Fungi; phylum Ascomycota; class Eurotiomycetes; order Eurotiales; family Aspergillaceae; genus Aspergillus; species Aspergillus vadensis. The sequence continues at coordinate 217,939 of NW_020292049.1, forward strand.
GGTCGCTGGCCACCAGGCCGTAGCCGATGCTGCCGGGGATGAGGGCAATGCCTTGGTCTTTGACCACTTCGAAGACGCGCTGGGCATCGCGGACGACGTCGATTGGGGTGGTTGAGTAGGTCATTGTGCTTATGTCTAGGATAAGCGTAGTAGAGTGGAGAGAAGGATTCTGATGCTGGTGTTGGTGGGGAGAAGGATCCTGGGGTGAGGATCCGGGGGAGCTTATAAGCTGGAGATATTACGTGCGGGGTGCAGTAGACACGAAAGGGGAAGGGGAAGGGTGTTCGTGTGACTGTGATCATGCTGACGCCACTTTCATCATGCCTCTATACCTGGGTGTCTGGGGATAATTCTCCAGCAATCGGGCGGAGACGTGACAACAGGCAGCAGTGGTAAACAAAGGGATCAAGCGCAATTGCCTCGGGTAGAAGAAATACAACATACCGAGCACCAATTTGAAATTGCCTCGTTCGGGTTCACTTTTAATTTCCAGCTGGTGGTTGGTCGTTTGGTTGATCGGACCCTCAGTTGCTCGGACGGTGTAGCGGTGAACTTGGATGAACGGAACACGCGGCAGCTTGAACAAGGTTTTATTCATGCCGGCAGCCGGGATTTCGATTAGGTCGCTTGGACATCTGCATTCGGCTCTTCGGAATAGACCAGTTCAGGAAGGTGATGGGGTTGTTGTTGTTGTTGGTCTTGCTTGTGTTTGTGGACAGTCACTGATGGTGACGTACCGGATGGGGTCAAGTCGGGTACCCGTTGATTTTTTGCTTATGCCATTGGAGCCATGAACGTCAAGATGGCTAGTATGGGACAGAGGTAGCATTGATAGTAGTGAATCATCTTGATAGCGGGTGTGGGATCGCCTTCGCTGTGTCACTCCACGAAAAAGCATAGCTCGACTACTTATTCAACAAGAAGGGGCTAAGCGAATCTGTGCTGCGAGACCGAGAAATGCTTTCAGAATGCATTCAACAGCCAAGCAGTCACACTGGACAGGCGATACTACTGTCAAAGTATATCAATCCCTCAGTTATTACAGCAGAGTGCGTCCATGAGATTATAGATTTCTATTCGAAGGATTGGTCAGTACTTCCGCCATTATCTGGGGATCTCGGACTAATCTTGAGATACTGCAACGATTGAACTGGCTAGATTTTCAGCTACATTAGAGCGCTCGCCACAACTTCCAGGAACATTTGGACATTGGGAAAGCTTGTCCTGCCGCGCTGTCGGAAAGGGGAACTGTAGAAGGTTTACCAGCACACTATACGCTGAAACTTGTCTTTACTGGACCCCATTCAAGGTAAATAGTAGCCATTCCGATAAGTGGCAGGGGAGTTGGAGCACTGGGCCCTGGTGTGACTAGTTGGACTTGGTGGAGAAGTCAGGGACGCCTTATCTGGGTCTTCTACAGGATATCTTCATGGAGCATGAGAGCAACCATTGGGACATGACAAAAATCTCGGTGTAGGAGTGTACACTAAGAGGGTAGTCTTAGATGTCCTGAGTTACGAAGCATCAGCACGCAGCTCATGTCCACAGTATACGGGCTCTTGCAGCCTCTCCATGGCAACGACCCGTAAAGTCATGATTGTGGGCCACCCACCTGGCTGGAAGCACAGCAGAACAGGGCTAACTGACAGAATAATGCGGAAGTTTCAGCTACAGTCTAGATCGAGCTAAAGACCTACCGGGGCCCCGACTTCAAGTGACAAAAGCTATTACTAGCCGGTATACCCATGCTAGATTGCAGTCTCTGATTCCGCCTGGGATGTGAAGTTTTCATCAAGGCAACCAAGCATCTCAGTCACGATTTCTCCCGTGAATCCATAAATGCACGCGCTAGCCTCCTGTGTCGAAATTTTGGGGATGCTGAAACACCGAACTACCTGCAGCAATGGCAACAGTCCCCGATGCAAAGACCGACCACTCCGATATTCTGACGGTGAAGCTATAGACAGGGATTAAGCTGCGAAGAGGAGGGGGGGCGGGGGTGAGATGTAAAATTGTGGGCGTAGTTTATGTTTACAATTCGAGTTCCATCTCTGGAACTTGGGGAGGTATTGGATAGGTCGAGTGCATTATATCATCGTATAAAATACACCACAGGCACGAAGTAAACCGTGTGGGATTTGTGGCTGCACGCTAAAAATACGCAGATGAAGTTGATAGATCCAATGGAGCGCGAGGAAGCACATCGTCTGATAAGCTAGGCGGGAAAGAAAAAGGTGGCTGGCTTTCATTTCTGGGGCCAGATGGAGTACCCTTTGTTCCTGGAAGGGATCGATTCGACGCAGGAATATAGCTTGGAGCCGCCCAAGCCGATGTTGGAACAGGGATTGTGTGTGCGATGGATCGTGAAGGCCGGGGTGGTGCGCAGAAAGTTGTGGAGTTCGACTCACGGGTTGCTTCGCGCCGAGTCGCTTGCTTCCTGACTCTCTGACCGAGGCAGCTGCTGGCTCGCTAAGTGGCATTGGCTCGAAGACTGGAGGCATAACCACAAGAGGAAGAACGAGAGTAAAATAAGCTCGAACAAGATTCTGTCATGCAAGCCGGGCCGAGATCGGGCGGACGCTACTTTTGCCGCGGTGGAAAGCGGCCCAAATTCAACGCTCTATAGCCGAATTAGGGCCTGAATACATTATCACCTGCCATGATAGCTTAGTGTAGTACTTTACGTATACAGGGAGTAGCTGCTACATGGTACTCCGTACTGTTGAAAATTCGATGCATGTCGGAGTTTCTTGGCTGCGTTTCAACGATCGCAAGCAGTGATCGAATTGGAGATCTGCTGGATTTTTGCAGAAGGCGGCTCGAGCCGGTCCAGCCAGTCAGTTCGCTTCAATGGAGCTGATCGCCTACGGCGGTTACTGGTGTACTTACTTAGTAGTCGAGAGCCTGCTGATATGATTACTCACATATCTAGGAAGTATTGTACCCTGACACTGTCAGTAGTCCATCGGATCAGTTGAGATCCAATCCCTCTAATCCGAATCCGCCGACTCTGCCTTCCAGTCAGTCAGAAGAAACATACATACAGTAAGTAGACAACCTGTTGACATATCACTCAGCTTGAGTCCTGCAAGCCCCACCAATACAGATCACATTCAAAGGATGTTTCAGTAATACAGAGTACCTGCTTATAGACCCACTTCCCGACTCGGCCGTCACGTAGGAAGACCCATCCATGGTATATCGGATATATCACCCACAGATTTTGCTCGGTGCCTGCGTTTAACCTGCTCACCAGTTGTCCAGATCACATTAGACTGCAGTCCGGGACAGACACCGCACTTGTGCCTTTACCAGCCACCCAAAGCAAGTAGGTCGATGTCTATCCATCGACTTGGAAAGAGAAAATGCAAAAGTGCTGTAGACTACCCGGACTTCCGACATCATGTGGGCTGAACAGCTTTTCTCAGGCTAACATATAAGGCACAATCTGTTCCTGATCAGTTTTCATACTTCACCAACACTTGACCATTCGTTAGTCTTCCCCATCTCAACCTCTCTTCTCGTGGTGAAGCCACCTGCAGACCACCATGCCCCGAAAGTCTTCGGGACGCCAAACCAGGAACAGACCGGAGACGCCCCCACGCACCCCATCGGTAACCAAACGGTCTCCAATTTCGTGGAATTATATTGAAGATTGCCTGCTACTGAGAGGAATGATCCTAGCTTTGAACGAGGGAACCCTCTCAAAGCAGGTGTTCGAGAAGCTAGTGAAGAAAAGAGGAGATGATCGCTATTCCGCTGATACTGCAAGGTAAGTTGCTATGTACTTTTCCAATTCATGATCCTGTAAGCCATAATTACTAACTTGATGTTCAGAAAGCGCTATAGATATCTCAGCAACATATGCACAGCAGTCGAGAAGGACCGCCGCAACCTCTTTCCACAGTTGGTTATGCCAAAGCTCGAGGCGGACAAGCACGCAGACGATGCGTATATGAGTGATCAAGAGCCAGAAGACGATTATTTCCTATCGCCTAATCAAACCCCACACTCCAATGCGAGCAGCTCCTCTTCGGTCGAGTCTTCTGCTACTCTGACCCCAACTCCCCGCCGCAGCCATCGGCGGAGCAGCCCTGAAGAGCCTGGCACACCCACCCGCCCATACCACCGTAGGGAATCTGACCGACGGCAGAGCGGTGCTCCTTATCAGCATGGTGGTTCGTCGCGAACGAATCCCCAACCTCCTGCAAGAACTCCCGCTCCTCCCAGGCGTACTCAAGGACCGAGTACCTCGCGTGGTTATCGCCAGTCACGATCCAGGTATCGAACACCGGCAGCCAACCAGAATGTCCGGTCCGAGAGCCAACATTGGAACTTTGAGGCAAGATTCACCCATGATTAATTGCCGGTCTGTTCAATGAATCCTAGTTTTGTCATTCACTCATTTTGGCTTCCTGTTACTCATTTGTTGGAGGGTTCCAACGGTTGTCGGACCTGTCACTCGTTAGCTTATGCTTGGCCTTCTGCTCGATTGTTCCTGTATCCGCTCTTGACGCTACTGTTTGGAATGGAAGAATGGAAGAATATGTACTGTTTAAGTTGTGTTCTGATTGTGTTTAGCTCTTCCTTTTATTTACCTTTTTTTCCATTTTCCTTGGGCCGTTATTCCACTGTCATGTTTTCATTTTGACCTGACTTAAGTTGCAAGAATGTACGAAAGAGGATGTATTAGTTAGCTTAGTTAGATGAATTCCACGATATGTAGAAAAGAATTCTTACTCCATGAAAAAATTTCCTTCTTTCCCTTCTTTCCCTTCTTTCCCTTCTTTCCCTTCTTTCCCTTCTGAATCTTGGAAGATGCTTGCACAACTATACTTCTTGAGCACAACAGGCCTTCCTAGAAGTGGTGTGTATACATGTCCTTGCGTGTCTATTGACTTTTGCACGATAGCTTTTGTTACAACTCAAGTCCGTATTTGTCGTTGTAACGAACTGGCGTCTATTCGTTATCTCATCTCTCCGTATCTCGCACTCGGGCTTACTCTTGACACCTTTACTATAATTATTAAAGTTTAAGGAGAACTCTCTCGCTTGCGTGGTATTTATCTCGTTGTTGTTAGTAATTTTTTACGATCTATATGTTCGAAGTCTCTGGTCTTGGTAATCTTCATCATCTGATATACCGAGTGAGATGCTAAATAGGTGGTACAGCAGCGATTCAATGCTACTTTCATCAGAATGCTGTCAGGTCACAAGATCACCCTAACTATGCGCTATCTCTATCTATTCCTTCAGGCCGGCTTTTCTCTATATGGCTTATTCTGGTAGACTCCTGCTATGGAAGACTAGGATTGTATGAACTGGACTAAATGGGTGTCTCCGTTGTAACGCTGATCAAACAAAGTAGTTCATTATTACTCAATCCCTAGCTACTAGACTAAGTCCAAAAACGATGTTCAACATACCAAACCATCAACCGCACACCTGTCAAGAACCACATCAATCATAATCTCCCACATCGACCATAACCTTACAACACCCCCACACAGATGTAATACCCCAACCACAAATTAGTACAGCCTGTTCCCACTGCCGGATTCCAAGCGATGATATCCGTCACTGACACACTCTTCTTCTGCGCCACTGTCGTACAGGTATCCCCAGAGGCAACAAGATAGAAGGCATCGCAGTTACTCACCATCCCCGATTGAGTGGGCAATGGGGTGGTCACACTCGTGGTGGTGGTGGAGGTCGTCGTCGTAGATGTGGTTGTAGTGGTGGTAGTGTCACTCACTCCAGTACAGACATAGTACCCCAGCCAAAGAGTGTCGCAGCCGGAGCCAACACCCGGATTCCACGAGTAGAAATTGGCAAGTGTGATACCGGCGCTGGAGGCAATGGTGACGCAGGTGTCGGTGCTGGATACTAGGTGGAAGGAATCACAGTTGCTGGTCATGCCGGGCTGGATTGGAGAGGGTGTGGCCACGGCATTGATAACTGCGGCGGCTGTGAAGGTGGTGGGAGTGCCGTCGCGGGGGAAGTGTGCTGCGGCTGAGGCGAGGGAGGAGAAGAGGGTGATGAGGGTGATGTATGTGAGATACATGGTGGATGCTCTTGTAGTTCTTAATATCTTGAGAGGAGAGAGGCTGTTTCTGAGGAAGAGAGATGAGTCTGGATGGGAGGGTAGGCATGTGGCTTATATACTATTCCATGATGGCAAAACTGCCTCTATGGAGGCATCAGTGAGATACTACTAGGGACACCTATCTTGCCCTGGGCTCTCGTTCAGGCAAGTCATGTCTTGGAATGATCCTGGTTGGTGACGCTGTATAGCGAGGATAGTCTGCAAAAGTCTCACCACGATGGACACTCCGGGTAAATCGGGTGACGAGGGTCTTGCTGTCGGGTGTTACCTTGTGAGGTGGGATTCACCTACTCAGTAGGACTGATGGCAGTAGTCTTCCCTTTCTGCACGACGTCTCTTCATACCCGTAGGAGTATTTCCGCTCCCGACGGCCAAGACCGGGTAATCCATTCCATAACGAAAGATGGCCCTTGTTCTTTAGAGCCTGAGACTAAAGTTATCTCCCCTCTAATGCAGCACCAGGTTTGTTCCGCAGCTGACCGAGACAACGGTGAACCACTCGGGAGACAGGGAAGTGATATTCAGGCGTCCTACCAACCGGGATCGCTTGGAGCCTGAGAGGGGAGGCTCGACACCGAAGCTGTATGTCTCACAAGTACAGAGTGCTGACTGGAGAGGTTTTATCGGGCCCTGTTTGAACTCGAACTAGTTTTCGATAGTTGATGAGCTTGCATCCGGCTTGACTCTTTCTGATCCCCGCCAATTGCCTGATACTTCCTGATATGGAAAGCGTCGCCAATGATCAGACTAGTCCTCCTGCGTGTTGCTGCAATGCGACAACGCCACTCCTGCCACTAGGGTCTTGGTGCATTGGAGTGCTTTCGAAGAGGAGGGGGGGAAATGCGGGGGAATGGCCGCGGGGAAGGGGCCGGACTGAGTGATGAATGGGTCAGGAACCACACCAAACATCGAGAAATGGCATCTTGTCCACTGGTAGTCCATTATGCAAATCGGATTGTCTGCGGAGCACAGTAGTATATTCAATCTCATCCGACAGGTCTTGAACCACTTCAACTATATTCAGGTACTGCGTGGACATTCGATACGATATGACGTGAGATTGTAATTGGTGGCGTCGGTAGTAGTGCGGAGAAACTCCTGCTTGCTTGCTTGCTCAGTCGTACAACAGCATCAAGTCACCTCTTCATCGCATCAACCCATCACGCAGCTGCTCACATGGTGGTTGAGCGTCTGAGATTCACGGGCGGGGAAATAAAAATGTCTCAAGCCACGGCGAGTGGCATGTCTGACCCCATGGAACAGTTGAGCATACTATAGCAGATGCTGACTGACTAGTTTGAATCAATGATTATAGTAGCGTCTGTAGAGGAAATGAAAGTGATCGCCGTGGTACCCCAAGGCCACGAATAGTACTTAAGCCCGTCATTGCTTTCTCCGGCCTAGAGGCCTATGAGATGTCCTGGGATTTTGTCTCTGGTGGGATTGGCTCGACCGAAACTAGGAGCTGCGTCTCTTTTAATGGAGAGTCACTGCGCAGACTATCCAGACATACTAAGTAGATTGTCAATCACAGGCACTATGGCGATCATGCGGAAGTCTAAGAGGGTACTAAGTTAAAATATATAGTATCGGAACGAGGGTGGACAAGGGCAAGGTAATACTACTACTAGTTCTCAACGAATATCGGCCACGCGACCATTTATCATGCACTTCAGATGACGAGCTGACCATCTAACATAATCTTCGTTATTATGTATGTACTATCATGAAAAACAACCGGTGATTTCTCCTAATCGCAATCCTCACGTGACCCGCACCGGGGATCTCCGCCGCGATTTGCGGCGGGATAATCCCCACCGATAAGGAAACACCGTATCTTAAGCTCTCTCCGAAAGCTCCTCTCTTTAGACTTATTCCCTTCACGCCTAGTCACTCGACGCGTATCAAGGGACAATTCTGATGTCTTATTTCACAATGATGCCATAGCCTACTATTCGCACCAAATCAACTATTCTCTAAACAATGACTGAACTCCTATGGCGCAGTCGGGGAGCTACGACGCTTTTGTCATCCCTTCGCTGTCCCCGCAGCTATTCAACTCATCACGCTGCCAGATTACCCAGCTGCAACCCCATATTACCTATTGGTAGGTAAGCGATAGATTTACTGAATGCTTTCTACCCAGCATCATGTACCATGCATGTACTCCTTCTCCGCTAACAGACACCAAACAGATAACCCATCATTGCGAAGCCAGCATTCTTCGAACTATAAGCCCACTCCCTCAATCCCCCGCCCAACACCAGGGCAGCGCATCCCACGACCATACCTCCCCCAATCGAGACACCACCACACTTCACGTGCAAACAACAACGATGAATTCTCCGGCACCAACAACAACACCACCAAACCCATCTCCCTCCCCACAACCCCGGATCCCGACCTCCCACACCTCAACGCCTCGCAAAACGTGCACATGACCAAAATCACCGAAAAGCCCATAACCTCCCGCCTCGCTACAGCAACCTGTCACATCCAGTTCTCCAATCCGCGGCCCTGGGAGATCCTGCGCGACGGCGGAATGACCAAAAAGGGTGATGTATTCAGTGTAGCGCGCATCGCGGGGATTATGGCTGCGAAGAGGACACCGGATATTATTCCCCTGTGTCATCCGGGGATAGGGATCACGGGGGTGGAGGTGGATGTGGAGTTGGTTGGGCCGGAGACTGCGTCGGCTAAGCATGGTGATGATAGCGGTAAGTGGGATTTAGGGCATGGGGGAATGAGGGTCGTGGCTAGTGTGAGTTGTGAGGGACGGACGGGGGTGGAGATGGAGGCTATGACGGCGACAATGGGGGCGGCGTTGACGGTATATGATATGCTGAAGGCGGTGGATAAGGGGATGGTAGTTGAGGGGGTGAGATTGTTGGAGAAGAAGGGGGGCAAGAGTGGGCATTGGGTTAGGGAAGATACTATTGATAGTAGTAGAGGTGGTTCTGAAAATTGATTATTTATCTATATAGTCTATAATAGATAGTATATATATGGTAGATCTAGCTGGTGTACAGAGGCCGTATGTTCTAATAGAGAATGACACTGTCCAGGCTGGAGAATCCGGTGGCAACGCCTCCCTCGTTGACGTCTTTGCCCTTGGTCCGCATGAGCCAACCGCCCTGTTCGTTGTGCAAAATCTTGCCTCCGGCCTGGTCCCAGAGGATCGTGCCGTAGATGCCCAGTTCTCCGATGACATTTCCGCTGAGGACCTCTCCGTCGGGTCGCAGTGCTACGTTCTTGGCCTCGGCAGGTGGCTGGATAAGCTCCATCAGAATCCATCGCTTCCATTCCGTCTCAGGGAGGGATCGCAAGAAGTCAGGGATTGCCTCTTTGTAGATGTTGTTTCCACCGCCCTCGCGCTGGGGTTTCAGTACGTGGTTGGCTGCTGTTTCGGGAGTTAAGGCAAGGCTGCGCCCACGGCCACTTGAGGAAAGGTCGTATTGCGGAGCAAAGGTCGCTCGTAGCCTCTCAATCGTAGATGAGTCAGTACCGGAAAGGAACTTGGCAAGATGATCCGGCCCCTGGGCTTCTGCAAGCACCTGCTGTACGATCTTAGATCCCGCAAGCTGGTTCAGGACAGTGGGGCATTTGATGGCGGCGGAACGCTCCAGATGGATACGAGCATCCCAGTCTCGCTCGGATTTGTAGTCTGTCGGTGTGTAGAACGAACGGAGATACACTGTCGTTACTTCGAATTCGACTCCTTCAGCGTGAGGAGGGCGGTAGATAAGCGGCCGGGAAGGATTGGAGGTAGGGATGTGAGTGTGCGTGAAGACTTCGGAACTGAGTAGGCGGAACACGGGAATCTTGTGAACCTGGGTAAGTTGCCTTGAGAGAGCTAATTGGTCGAAGACATTCCTTTCACCTTCCTGAACAACAAAGACAATGCATGTAGGTAGGGCTGGTGATAATTTGGATGATCCATAGGCAGTGTGTGCTGCAGCCAATCCCGCAGAGAGGGTCTCCACAGAGTTATTCTTTGGGGGTTGGCTCGAGCCAAGTAGAGGATGCGACGGATAAGCGATGGGATGACCCGGTGGAGAGTTGAGAAGCTCAGTATGCAGGGAAGTCACGAGCGTTGACAACCCGCCGAAGGATGATGAGATGGTGTTGAACTCAACCTGCTTCAAGGAGGGAGTAGACGAGGCAGACGGCATATGAGGCATGTAATCGGACCGGTAGAGACCAAGGGAGAGGTTCTGGACGTAACCTTCCTTTTTAACAGCGAGGTGGACATTCCAGAGGTGCGAGATGAAGTCGTCCACGTCAATGAGGCTAAAGTGAAGAACGGTTTAGCATCTACATCTGCAGCTCGAAAGCAAACGAAGTGCAGCAGAACGCAGAACTTGTTCCACGAGGGTGGGAGAAGGATTATGGCTCAGAGGTACCCCTTACTCTTCCATGATATCCCCAATCCATTGTTCATCACAGGTGATCGCGGCATAGAGTTGGTTGTACACCGTCTGGAGGGCCTGGGCCTCTTCAAAGCAGGATTTGGGGAAAGGACTAGGAAACAAGGTGACCGGGGCACTGGTCGCCACGACGCCCTGAGGGTCTGACTCCTTGGAGATGAATGTCGGTGCAGGCCGGATCATCAATCCATGTTGAACAGTCCAATCTTTCACTGTCCGGACCAGGAACTCCTTCTGTGCGGGGTTCAGGTGGGGTGGATAATCCGCGTAGACGGAGTCGGCCATTGCGAAATATAGTTCAAGAGATGTGTCCGACAGTACCTGACGAGACCACGGTAATGGCAATGTCAATCTAAGGGTCCAATTCACAGAGAAGAGAGGAAAAGATGAAGAAGCCGTAGTAGACGAAGAAATCTAGTAATCTGCGGGGAGGCCGCCGATCACGTAACGGCACAGCGCGGAGGGGCATATCGGCACTGGATTATTAATCCGGGCCGATTGCCAGTCAGCAAGTCAGGCTAGGTCAGGTGACTCCCCCAAGGATGTTGCGCAAGTGCACCGTCTGGCTCCCCTCAACCGACTAGCACTACGGCGGTCCAGAAGCACGACGGATTCGCAGGCGCGACTACGGGGCACAGCAAGCACCCCCAGTGTCTCGAGCAGTCACTCTCCATCTTTCACCTCCCCTTCCCCCAACTTCCTCCTCCACACTCCACCCAGCTGGGCTGGCTGGGTTGCTATCCCCCCAGGCACTACCTCCACTGGGGAGGGTGTGTCGCCTCCCTTGTTCATCCCGTCACCATGGTTTACGACTGGGATGGCAAGCGGGAGATCTGCTATCAGATGTATATCAAGGATAAGAAGGCCCTGGAGGAGATTATGGAGTACATGAAGAATGTCTACCAGTTCGCTCCAAGGTCAGTGACTCCGCGCACGCGCCATCTTTTGACACTGCTCATGTGATTCTGTTCACATATACAATCCCAAATATCTCAAGTCTATCCCTTCGCATTTGCTACTTTATCTAACCTTCTGCGATCTAACAGTAAACGCGCGTTCCAAACTCAATTCAAACGGTGGGGCTTCCCTTCGAAACAGAATCCTGCGCATAAAAACGCCAAGCTCGTAGCACGAGTCAAGCAACTATGGGAGAAGAATACAAGTCAACGGGACATGCTTCGCATACTGAATGAGGAGGGTTTTGAGATTAAAGAGCGGGAGTTGATGCGGGTGCGGGCCAAGAATCGCTGGCTGCTTCGGGTCCCCAACGGGATGAAGTCGCAATCGCGCATTCAGACGCCAATCCAGCTGCCCGAAGATGAAGGACTCCTCGCGCTCCAGCAGGAAGTGTACAAAACCGAAGCACCGCCCTTTGACGAGACCGAGAACCTCCCCACCCCCACGACAGACGACCCTACCTCCCCCAACCTGCCTCCCGAAGTTCTTGCCAAGCGCAAGGAACGCCTCGAGCGCCTCAAAGCGGAAAGTGAAGAGCGTTGGGCGAGCAGGAAGCGTCGCCGCCGGACTCGCGGATGGGCAGGGCTGCCCGCTGACCCACCGGGACCTCCCCGCTTCCCCTCTGAGACAACCATTGATGAGAGCAAAAAGTATCTCGGACTGGACAATGCGATGTATCGGCAGGTACGGGATCAGTTCCAACGGATCTGTGAAGAAGCAGGCTTCATCAAAAAGACCGTTGCGGGACTTGAGAGATGGCAGGACGCCAAGAACAAGCTGATCGAGGGATCACCACATCTCCAGCAGGTGTTTTGGCATGATCCCAACCAGCTAGAAGCCAAAACACTTGCCTTGGACGTGTTATGCACTGATGTGACGAAGAGGATGAGGACTTTGGAACGGCGAATGACCATTGCCGAGGCCAAGAATGTCCTCGGGATCAATCCGGAGGAGAGCCGCCAGATACGGAATGCATTCTACAACACCCTGAAGGCGGACCATTTCACGAGTAAGCTGGAGGCTGGCGACGAACACTGGAAGGAGTTGAAGGACCAGTGGATCCAAAACTCGGAGCTCCTACGTCAGATTCTTGCGCCAGGCCCAGCGGACCCGGAGCACACGGCGAAAGTGAAAGCGCTGGAAGTGCTGTGCCGCGACGTCATGAAGCGGCTTCGCGATGACCAGACCAAGCGGGATCCCGCCCGCAAATCATCCGTCCCTCACGCCCCGGCTCCTCAATCAGAACCGGAGAGTCCTCCAGTCAGCAGCAGCTACGGGAGTGGCATTGCCAATGGAATCAGCACACTCGCCTCGCAGGCGCTGGCCAGTGCTCCGAGTGATCTCAGTGACATGCAAATAGATCCCTCCCTGCTACAAGCCGCCAATGACCCTTCCTTCGCGACGGGTCCTTCCGATTCCGCAGCTGCTTTTGGCTATGTAGACCCGATGCTGGGGCCATCTGTGGTGCATGTACCTGTCTACCTTCGCATCCATCCTCAGAGTCCGCTGCACGGCGACTCGAAGACGTGGGTGGAGAAGCTGACGGCGCGGTCGGTGGCTGAGCTGCAGCAGATTGTCGGCGAGAAGTACCCGGACGCCGTCGTCACGAAGATCGAGGGAATGGACCGTGATGAAAAGGGCAATGAGATTCCGTTTGTAATTGACGAAGATCATGAGCTCGATGCGTACTTGACCCACGTGCAGGGGCGGAAAGCCACCTTTGTCTTTTGCTTGAACTAACATACATCTAATCCGGAACCCTATCAAAGAGTGGTCCTTATACTTATACTCCATGGCTAGTGAAAAGTGTTACTATAATTGCCAAATCCAGAGACATAATACCCATGAAGCTATTCTCCATACAACAGCCAGACGCAGAAAACCGAGATATCTTTATTTTGATTCTGAGATTAGTCTATTGCCGATCCGTAGCAAACGATATACATACAGAGCAGATAATATATAATTACATACTATAGGCTACACAGGAATCCTAGCTAAACTCATTAATGACAAGCCCTCCCATACTTCCTCAACCTCAAATAATTATACGGCAACGGCGCCAAATAACCCGCCGCCATGGATGTAGCCGCAGCAGTCCAAAACATCGGGTCAGCGATATTCACCATCCCACCCGTGAGGTGATAATCGACCAGATTCTCCGCCGTCTCCATGGCCAGCATCGACACCATGCTCATTCCCATAGCGGTGCGGGCTGCCGCTGGCCAGGAGAGTTGGTCGGCGCCTCGGCGGAGAAGAATGGTTTCCAGGATGATGGATGTGGTGATTCCGGAGGCCACTATGCTCTTCATTAGACATTCTTTACACATTTTCTTTTTCTTTTCAAATTGTATGGATACTAGACCGGAGACGTACTCGAGGCACCCATAATAAGACCCATGCCTAAATGGGGATAGTAGGTTTGGAGAATCCACAGGGCGGAGAAATCACCCAATGTGCAGCCAACGAGGCAGCGGAGGGTGTTGATGCCTGCGCGCTTCCAGGCGGGTTTGCTTGTCCAGAAGTTGAATGTCAGAGGGTTGTGGGATTGTGGTGGTTCTGTGGTTGTTGTTGAACATGATGGTGAAGTGTTTCCAGTTGCTGGAGATGATGATTTGTTGTGACAGGAGGTCTGGGTAGTAGTGGATCGACAGGCTTGTGCTGGGGAGAGGAGGGAAAAGAGGCGGCGAGTGTGGGGAGTTATGTGGAGGGTTGGACTTGTTCTATATAGTAACATCTTGGGAGTCATGGTGAAATAATATTTCAATGTTGAAGAAGTGTGTCTGTGGTAGGGTTAGTACTTCTCATCTTATATTGGGAGTTCTGATTTTCCCGCGAAAAAGACGCATTTCCTGATTAAGATTGTCTCCCGCTTATCTCCGGGGGATGAAAGGAGAGCAGCTCCACCGGCATTTCACTTTCAAATAACTGAATTCTTTTTTGGAGACATGCACGGAGTACTCGGATATCAATCTTTCCTGCTATGGTAGCATCCTATCACCGATCCAATGCCGATGATTGTTGTTCCCCCACAACTAAAGTGGATCGATACTATGTCCGATCATTTCTTCGTCTGATAAACCAGTGGTATGGAGGTATTGCCGATCGACTTGCATATCTCCTCATGTCATTACTATCAGTTCTATTATCAGTACGTATTGGGTGAGGAGTAAGTAGCTGCATACGTCCGTATGCAGCTAAAAGTAGTAGACCCCCGATCACACCTTCCAGCCCAACTGCCAGTAGTACTTAGTACAACAATAAACTATAAAAGGCCGACCCCGCTCGGAACACCAACTGGCACATCAAAAGTTCCTACTTACTATCAGCTCAATAACATCCAGACTAAACCCAGATTAACCTTATTCTTCTTTGCTTCAAATGAGACGTTAATATCATCTCCTTCCACCACTGCCATGACGGACGATTACTTCAACCTAGGCTCGTACGGCCGAACCGTAACGACCAACTCCTCCGACGCCCAGCTATGGTTTAACCGCGGACTGGTTTGGTCCTACTCCTTCAACCATGAAGAAGCCTCCCGCTGCTTCATTAAAGCCAGCAAGGCCGATGAAAGTTGTGCCATGGCGTACTGGGGCCTAGCCTATGCCCGTGGACCAAACTACAACAAGGCCTGGATTCGCTTTGACCCAGTGGATCTGGCCACAACTATCACGGAAATGAAACCCGTACTCCAACGCGCCCGGGCTCTGGCAGCACAAGGGGCGAGTCCGGCCGAAAGGGCCTTGGTTGAGGCCTTGGGGGCTCGGTTTCCCAGAGATGATGTGGAAACGAAGCCAGAGGATCTGGATCTTCATGCGTTAGATCGTGCTTATGCAGACGCCATGCGACCCGTCTACGAGGCTTATCCGGAGGACCCTGATATCGTGGCTCTCTTTGTAGAGTCACTCATGTGCATATCCCCGCGGGCTCTGTGGAATCTTGACACCGGCGAGCCCTGCGGTCCCCACACGACTGAGGCTCGTCGGGCCCTGGAGAAGGCTATGGCCTCCCTCCCCGATGCCAGTAACAATCCTGCATACTGCCATCTGTATATCCATCTCATGGAGATGGCGCCGTATCCGGAGGTCGCACTACCAGCTGCGGATCGACTTCTTCGACTCGTGCCAGATGGTTCGCACATGCTGCATATGCCTAGCCATATCTATGTCGCTTGTGGTGACTACCGAGCGGTTATTGATTCGAACAACCAGGCCATGGCTGTCGACGACAAATACTTTGCCAGAGAGCCCGGCACCCTCTTGTATATCATGTACCGATCGCACAACATTTACGTAAAGGTCTATGGTGCAGTCATCTCTGGGAATTTTGCAGAGGCCATCTCCGGCATGAAGCGTCTGCAGGAAATCCTCACCCCCGAGCTCTTGTCTATAACCACTCCTCCTATTGCGAACTGGGCAGAAGGGTTTCTGGGAGCCATAGCCCATGTCTTGATTCGCTTTGGACGGTGGAATGATATCTTAGATCTACAGCTCCCCGAGGATAAGGAGCTATACGCGTCCACGACGGCGATGATCTACTATGCCCGCGGCATTGCTTTGGCGGTATTGAATCGCGTAGACGAAGCCCAAGAAGAAAGGAAGAAATTTGAGGCTGCTCGCAAAAAGGTCCCCCCATCTCGCTTAAACAGCCTGCCAGTTCGTGAGGTGGACGTCCTTGAGATCGGATCGGCTATGTTAAAAGGAGAGATCGAGTATCGCCAGGGCAACTTTGCAGAGGCATTCGATCACTTGCGACAAGCGACAAAGTTGGAGGATAACCTTGTCTACGCTGATCCTCCGCCATGGATGCAGCCTGCACGACATGCCCTCGGGGCTCTGCTTCTCGAACAGGGTCACGTTAGTGAAGCACAGCATGTGTATGAAGAGGATCTGGGGTTGAGTGAAACCCTCCCGCGTCGGAAGGCAAGATTGAACAACGTCTGGAGTCTGCATGGCTTGTATGAGTGTCTGATTCGGCAGGGGATGCATGACAAGGCTCGGTATATTCGTGCTCAACGCGACGTTGCGCTGGCTTCGGCGGATGTTCCTATCAATGCTTCATGTTTTTGTCGTCTTTCGGCGGTTGAGTCGACCAATGTTTGCTGTAAGTAGACGAAGTCGCAGAATAAGACCTTGTAGGGAGGTTCTGAGCAGACATACGTACTCCTAGAACAATAGTGAATGAGGTTCAGTACTAGTAATTACTTCATTGGGACAACCAACAGGCCGGCGGACTTCGGCTTACCAACTACAGTAAGACGCCGGTCCGGACTTCACATTTCCCTGATTAGGATATGTCTTAACACCGAAGGATATCATCACTACTATTCTCTCTTTTCCCACTTCAGCCACCATAATTTCAACTCTCATTTACTTCATATCCTACATGCTCGGACCCTGCTTTTACTACGTTTGTCCAACTCCGATTAGCGGGTCAACCACCCTCACCCCACGGTGTCATGGCTCCCGCGCAGCCGGACCACTTAAACGCAACTAAGCGAAGCATCATGAGAGTAAATCCCCAACGAAGGCCTGTCCCTACCCGAAGACACCGGAAGGTCCTGTCATGCACTTCCTGTCGCGATCGCAAAATCAAGTGCGATCGTTCAAAACCCTGCGCGCAGTGTGTGCGCGCCAACGCCCAAGATGCTTGCTTCTATCCTTCTGATACTTTTTCTCCGTCGCAATCCTCCCTGGGATTAACACCCAGAGCTGCCAAATTGTCTCTGGTTGTACGAGAAGAAGATGCGCGAAGTGCAAGTGCGGTCAGGCAACCGTCTGCTGGGCCACCGCTTGATACACCCCCGTCTACTGTCACTTCTGGGAGTACTTGCAATGTTGATGGGGATGCTGCTGCGAGAAGGTCTATCTTTCGGTCGCCACCCTTAAATGCAGTGGGTTCGACGAGGGGAATCGCAGCCCCTCGATGCTTTGACGTAGAGCCTCAATATGATAGAGGGCAGGCCTCATCTGCATCAGGGGATACCTTCTCTCAATATCTCTCGCCGTTGTCATTTCGAGGGAAGCAACAAAGAACCCGGTTTTTTGGACGGAGTCACTGGGCGACTACCCTTGGGATGGTAAGAATCAAGCTGTTTCCATTTAGCTCAATTGCATGGCTAACGAGTCAACTGCAGTTCGCCGATTTCAACGCCCATTTGCATGAGTACTATCGGAACAAGCAAACTCCCACCAACCCAGGATTCACGGATTACCTATCCCTAAGACGACTAAAGCATGATCTAAGGGGACCTGAGAGACGACGACAGAGCGACCAGCCACCCTCTTCAAAACTGATTGAATTATTGCCTGATCGTCCTCTAGCCGAATACCTGATGCGATCGTACTTCTCAACCTTCGAGACAACATTACGCATACTGCACGTCCCATCATTCATCAGCGAATGGAATGCTTTTTGTGATCGGAGCGTATCCCACGCTGACAGATTGCTCAATAACAAGTCTGATATCTTTATCGCAAAACTCCTGATGTTAATGGCATGCGCCAGCTGCTTCGCCACCGAGAAGACAGAACCACTGGCATCCGCGGGCTTCAGCCCGCAGTCACTGATACAGACATGTCATACTTGGATCGCAGCAGTCACCACATGGCTAGCAGCCATGACAAGCCACGCCCAACTGAATTTGGATGTGATCCAGGTAAAATGCCTACTGCTCCTTGCACAGCAAGCAACCGCCCAAGACGGCGATCTAGCCAGCCTGGCGTCCGGATCCCTACTCCGCGAAGCGATGCTAACGGGTCTTCATCGGGATCCATGCAACTTTCCCAGAATTTCCCCGTTCTGGGCCGAACTACGCAAACGCCTCTGGCTAACAGTCATCGAGCTGGAGCTCCAAGCCTCTCTGTACAGCGGGATACCATTGGCAGTATCATGGGACGAATTTGACAGCCCCTTGCCATCTGACATTGACGATGAGGACATTATCATCGACTCGCTCCATCTACCTCCCTCGAGGCAATCGAATACCCTAACCAGAACATCCTTCCAGATTGCTCTAGCGCAGACACTAGAGACTCGAATAGCTATATCCAAAATGGTCAACCGGGTACGCCTGAGCGCGACTTACAACGATGAAGTCACCACCCTCAGCGAACGCCTGACAACAGGACTGGCGCAGGCTCCAGCAGACCTCCGAGACGACACCAGTACATCAACCTCACCTAACGACAGCAGCGTCAACACAGAGTTTCGCCGCTCATTCTTCCTCTTCTTGCACTACCGCAGCCTCCTCGCCCTCCACCGACCCTTCTTCCTGCGCTTCACAGAAACCCAACTCGACCAGGAACCCTTCATAATCTCGCGACGAGTATGCGTCCAGACCAGCCTAGCTTTGCTTTCTCAGCTAGAGCGCTTTCTACACCACCGCCCCAACAACAACCAGCCATCAGCACCACTACCTAACAACAACAACCAATTCTCCCCACACATACACCACCTCAAAGGCGGGCTCTTCCGCGACGACCTCTTCCACGCGGCAGCAACAATCTGCTTCGAGTTGCGCTTACAAACCAAATCCCATGACCGAGTAGTCGATATACCTTTTCCGGGGAGTAGTAGTATCTCGAAGTACATGGATCAAAGCGTGTATTACCAGCGGCTAGCGCTGTTCGAGAGCGTGGAGAACACGATCAGGTATTTTGAGGGGAAGGTGAGGGTGGAGAAGAGGGCGACGAAGATGTTTAGTATATTGATGATTCTTTTTATGGTGGTTAGGAGTGAGATGGTAGCTGTTAAGGATGGAAGTATAGACGGGGGTGGGGGTGGGGAGACGGTGCCGTTGGGGGTTGATGATGCATGTCCGGTTGCGTCGAGGAGGTGTAGGGATGCGCTATTGGAGGGATATCAATGTCAGGATGGGGAGAGAGGAATCGGACGTGTTGGAGAGGGAGAGAGTGGTGGGGTATATCAAGTGGTAGGTTGTATTCATTGTCTTCTGTTTGATTTCACTCTGGGTATACCAGCTAAATTATAAGCAGGCAGAGTCTTCGCAAACGCAGGGTTTGGGTCCAAATACAGCTGTAGATGCGTGTCATCAAATGAATGCCCTGCAGCCAATGGCTTGGGACGATGCTGCAGATGGTGATTTGGTATGCGTTCGCATTTCTGCTTCATTTCTATATTTCGATTCTGACTATGTCCTTTTAGAGACATCTCGATTTTGACTGGTGTTTCGCGCTTGATCCGTTGTCGCCTTATCCGATGAATGATTGGGCGGGTTTGCATCCTCTAATGATGTGAGGCAGCCATTTCAGCTTACAGAGAAGGTTGGCACGGCACACTGCACAGGGTTTACGAGATATACTCGTGGTTCGCAGCATGTAAATGGAGCATGGGTTTACTGAGGTCGATCTTAGAGATAGGCACTACTGTTCCTGGGGTTGCCGGAGTAGTAGCAACCCTCACCCGGACCCCGAAGCAGTAGATCATAACTCGGACAGTCTGCGCATACTGGCGGTGCATGTCTCAGTGGTACATCGAGGATGGTAGACAACGGTGCTCGCGCATCGACGCAACTGGTGCATAAGGAATGGCGGAGCCTACGAACCTCCCTGTGACTCTACGACTACTGTACTCCGTAGACACCCTCCGATTGACCATTACAGCCGCACAGACTCCCATCATATCCTCTAGGTGCCTTGATCACTCCAATGTGATCACTACAGACCGGTTTCTCCTCGGAGACAGCACCTGTCGACCCAGTCTTGACTGTTGGGGGTTCAGCGGCAAAAAGCGGACACCCCATCCACACGTGACGCCGGGAATTGCCGAGCGTCTCAACAAGGGAGGCGGGTGCCTGCACGGCCGAAGGGAAGGCCACCACCAACTCGTATAGTAGTCCCCCTGGCTGCACCCTTATCGGTGCAAATTGGTTAGCAATGTAGTATATGCAGCTCCCCTAACTGCTGATCTGCCTATCTCTAGAGGTCTAATTCGACCGAAATGTGACCGATGGCGCCTTTGGGTGTCCGGTGAGTTGGGGTGTTTGCATTGTTTGCATGGTTGGGGGTGGCATTGCCGACGAGAATCCCCAAGGAATTGCCGGCGGGGGGCAAGAAAGAAAGGGAGCATTGTAGCCAACTCAAAATACTCAGTATCCTGAATCCAGAAGACTGTCCGACAAGGTCACTGCGAAATCTCTCTCCAACATCAGTTATCATGGCGTCCACTGGCACAGGTACGTGAGCATCAGCACCAGCAGAATAGAACCATCCATTCTTGGCGTTTCTGGATAGACTCGCAAAGCGGCGGCTCCCCACAGATTTTACCTTTTCCTCATCTTTTCCCTCAACTTCCTCCACAGCGAAATTTCAGCGTGTCGTTGCCTCTGTTTCTGTACCAACATCGTTGCTTCATCGAGTGCCAAATTGCAAACGTATTGATATCCTTGCGCTTTGGCGTCGATTTCCGTTACTTTTTTTTTTAAGTTCCCCTGGCAGTGACTCATCCTCGTGGTGCTGCAATTTTTGTCCATCCCTTTGTCCTCATAGCCCCTTCACACCACCATGGAGTCCACAAGGCTTGTTTCACGACTGCAGCAGATGTATTCCAGGTTCGGAATACATACCTTTCCCCGGTCGGGGGTGCAGTCAAGTTCACGAGCCAGTCTTCCTCTTCCCTCCCAGCGTGTCTCCTTTTTCCCACCACGACAAGCCGCCTGCTTTTCAACCACCAAGCCACCAGCGTGTGCTAATACAGACGCAGACCGCTTCACCTCTGCTCTGCACCAGAACAAAGACTGGGCAGCACAGATCTCCAAGGAAGACCCCTCACTGTTCCCAACGCTCGCGAACGGCCAGCAGCCCGAGATCCTCTGGATCGGCTGCTCCGATTCCCGATGCCCCGAAACCACTCTTCTTGGTCTTAAGCCCGGCGATGTCTTTGTCCACCGGAACATCGCCAACGTCCTGCACGCCGGCGACCTCAGCTCCTCTGCCGTGATCGAGTACGCGGTCCGTTACCTGCGCGTCAACCATGTAGTCCTCTGCGGTCACACCAGCTGCGGCGGTGTCGCTGCGGCCCTGGGTAACAAGCAGTTGGGAATCCTGGACCCTTGGTTGCTGCCTCTGCGCCAGCTCCGGGCGAAGAACCTGGATCTGCTGAACTCGCTGCCGGCTGACCAGGCGAACCTTAAGCTGGTCGAGCTGAATGTCTTGGAGGGAGTCAAGTTGTTGAAGGAGAAGAGCGTGGTGTTGGAGGCGATTCAGGAACGTGGGCTGCAGGTCCATGGGCTGATTTATGATGTCGGAAGCGGTGTTCTTCGGGAGCTGGACACGGACGAGTCGGAGGAGGCGATCAAGGCGCGGCTCACATCGTTCAAGGTGGATGTTTAGGAAGAAGAAGACGGTTTAGTTTGGGAGTCAGTTCGGGTCGGGTTCAGTCCATCTGCTGTTTCTTTCTTGTTGTTATTGTAATCAGCGAACGGCAAGTGTTAGCCAATGTCGATGCATTTTCATCATCTTTTATCTTTTCATCATCCCACATTGCAAGAGCGATGAGCTCTATAGTAATGGTTCTTCCCTCATGATAGATGATCAAACAAGTAGATGACGAAAGAGAGGGTATTTATGTATTGTGTGTACTACACAGTATATGTGTGTGATGGGGACAGCAGTGTTAGGTGTGGAGTCAAGCAATCGGTAGTAACATGAAGGAAGAAGTTAGATGGAAGGACGACGATGAAGAGAACAAGAGAAGAGGAGAGGGAGGAGAGAGGAAAGAGGAAAGAAAGGGCGAGGGAGGGGGACAACTGTTCCAGAGTGTCTCTCTCTCTCTAACTTCCCACTCCCTCCCGCATTCTCAATATTATTAGTTCGTCTGCCTCGCCCGGAAGGACCGCGGTGGAGCTCCCGGTTGTCCACATTGGGAATAGTCCCGGCCGAAGCGGGAATTGTTTCGGGACTCCCTTTCGGATTCTGTTTTCCTTTTTTTCTTTTCCCGTTTCTTCTTGTTGACTAATTTATTTGTTCCCGTTTGGATTATAACATAATTGTTCGGATTATTATCTGCAGTTTCTTCGATAAATGTGGGGGACCTGAGGCAGCAATCTATCACCTCCTGGGTTGTGGCAGGCATACGGTACTGGAGAAATGGTTGGGCTCACTATCCTGCACCCAAAACAAAGTACTGGCTACAGGCCACCTCTCGCATTCTAGTATCAAGCACTTCTTACGATATGCCATTTACATTCAATTATTCTAAACACTCTTGCACAATCAAAGATATGAATAGCAGATGAATCTGCAGGGATCTATTTCCCAATCCCACAATGGTATTCAATGAGACGACCGGAACCTTATCCGGTTCATCATGCGGACTTCTATATACATACAGGAAAAATTATATTATGACAGACAGTAAGAGTATATCCAAGGGGTGTAGGTAAGGGAAGGGAAGGAGGGAAGGAAGAAAGGAATGGTGGGGACGTATGTAGAATGTTCATGCCCAGTGGTGCTCAAGCGCACCACCACATCATTAAGGCGTTCAAGGTTTGGAAAGTTGCTCTTTCCGGAAGAAGAGGAGGAAGCCAGCACACACCAACAGCTGACAGAACAGGGCCACCCAGAACCACGCATTGGCCACTGCACTTCCTCCAAAGGTAGGGTCCGGCGATACAGGACCGGGCCCGACGTTATTCGGGGCAAACGCTCGAGCACAGATGGTGGCGATGGAACCAAGCACCTGCGAGCAGATCAAGGTGAACAGCATGTGCATGCGGGTCAGGGTCTGCAGCAGGATGATACCGAACCCGAGACCCTGGATCGAATCCAACACACCCAGCCAGAGCCAGAGACTCCGTGAGGCTAGAGCTCCGCCGAGATAGCCTCCGGAGACCCAGGGAAGGAAGTAGCCAATGCCCGAGACACCCCACCAGATTTGTATGAAGCGAGGCGCCCCGAGTCCACACGCAAACACGGGCAGGAACCAGCTGTGGGACTTGAAATAGCGGCTGACGACGAACAGGAAGCCCGCCCAGACGAACCCGTAGAAGACGATACATAGGATGACGATTTGCCAGGCCTTAGCGTGGTTGGAAGACCAAAGGACTGCAGAGTAGAGTTAGCTTGCCAGTTCGACAAGATATGGCGGAAAGAGATAGACTTACAGCCCCAGTTGCGACCGTAAGGTGCGCTAAGGAAGAAGTTTTGCAGGATGACGGCAACAAAGTTCCAGAGGACGATCTTGCGGCGGAATACGGACTTGTAGAAGGAGGCCACCTTTCCAGGGGTCTGGCGATAGTAGTTGGGAAGTCCGAAGAGCAGCAACAATCCAACAGCCCAGAGGAAGATTGCAATCGGGTAACAGATGGCACTAGAGGAGATCATTGTTAGCGAGCCGAATGACTGACTAGATGGTTGATTGATCGATGAATCAGGGGCTTGAAGATACTCACGTCATCTTCCAGCTGTTGGCGATATTGTTCGTCGAGGTCAACAAACCCTGGCTGGATGCCTTGGTCAGGGTAGAACCCCAGTACCAGAGTCCGATAATATAAGCCGACTGGATACCCTGGATGAGACAGGCCCGGAAGATCCAGGTTTCAACCGGCGCACCACCTTCATCACCAAAGTTCAATGCGAAAAAGATGGAACCGCTAGAGGAGGCAGCGGCGTAGCATCCACTGCCGATGTTCTGGATCCAACCCCGGTTGAATGAGTTGGGTTCGAAGTGGGCGGAGCCGATCAGGAGGAAG
This sequence comes from Aspergillus vadensis CBS 113365, assembly GCF_003184925.1. Classification (NCBI taxonomy): domain Eukaryota; kingdom Fungi; phylum Ascomycota; class Eurotiomycetes; order Eurotiales; family Aspergillaceae; genus Aspergillus; species Aspergillus vadensis. The sequence goes on from NW_020292049.1 coordinate 242,144, forward strand.
GCAAGGCCATAGAAAAACCAGGGAGCCGAGAGGCAAACCACCGATTTGAAGTAACGGAACACGAGCCACCAGAGGATTGAGGTGATCAGGTAGGTGGTAGCGATACCATAAAGCTTCTCGGCCGTCTCACCAACCTCACCGGTAAGCAAGGTCACCTGATAAGAGTTTGCTGCAATGATCTGACCCAAGGCAAGGAACAACGAGTAGATTGGCCAGTCTCCGACACGAATCTGCATCCACTTGCGCAGACCCGTCGGAGGCACGTAATCCTTACCCAGGAGGAACTCGTCGTCTTCCGTATCACGAGACTCTCGATCATCGTCGCCACTCACCCGAGAGCCAGTGTCATCGTAGTATGAACCAACGGGGGAGGCACCATGTTTGTCCCGGAAGACAGACGAAGCGGGGGATTTCAGACGACCCAGTCGAGCATCGCGGAACTTGTCGAACCATTCCTTTTCACTCTTAATGAGATATTCTTCGATGCAAAGCTGGGATTCGGAGTTCGAGCCGTTCAAGCCGGTCAGCTTCTTGTCGAATGCCTTGTAGTACTCGCCGGTAGAATCCGTAAAGAAGGGGTCGACCTTCTGCAGCTTAAAGTCCGTCTTGGTGCCAACGACCGAGTCGAGAGATAGAACAGATGCGCTACTGAGTCGGCTACCGGCATCCCCAAGCCTGGGTGGCGGGAGGAGGCTCTGTGTAGGAGTGGGAACGGGTCCAGGGCTGCTAGGAAGCTGTCGCGGATGCAAGGAGTCCTGACTATAACGGCGAATGCCCGGGCTCGTGGGCATACCAACTCCCTGCTGCTGGACAGCCTGCAAGCGACGTCCTTCCTCGACCTGGGCCGGGGTGAGAGTGTACTCGTCGTCCGCGTCTTGCTGATCGCCAATATCCTCGTGGTCTTCTTCAACGTCAGTCATGGCCCCGGCCGTGTCTTCGTGTTCGGGGATACTGTCGCGTTGGCGTCCACGACGGCCACGGCGCTCTTGATGACCAGGTCCGGAGCGAACACCAAGTGAGAGCTGCCGTTGCAGACCGGACCGCGGCTTTTCAGTACCGCTGGGGCTGATATCGCGACTGTAGTTTGTTTTTGGATCTGTGACATATTCACTGAGACGGTTCAGGTTCGAATAGCTGCTGTCCCGAGAATGGGCCATGGGGGTCTGCATTCCCGGGGGCATCAGTGGGCTTGACGGCTGGCTCAAGATGCCACTCGGCGTGGTAGTTCCAGACGGGGTGAAGGGTCGACCATTATGTTTGACCAATTCCTTGTTGTGCACTTGGATGGCGGTGGTTTGCAAGATCTCCAAGTCTTCCACCCACTGGGCCACCGGGAAGCGCTGTTTGGCGGACCGGGCACGCATCATGGCACGAGTTTCCGTTTTCGAACTAAGTGCCGCGTCGATAGCCAGCTTGAATTGAACGAGCAAATGAGAAGTAGAAGTCGATTCCACATTGTACCACCAACCTGGCATCTGACCGAGACCACCAACCCGGGCACCGATACCCAAAGCTCCCTTACGTCCGAACTCGACGGCGACCAGACCAAAGGGCTCGTCACGAGAGGGAATCAGCGCGAATTCAGCACCAGAGAAGATGTAGGGGGGCAATGCCGTGAATTCGGGTCTGGAAAACACTCGTCCGGGGTAGACCTTCATCATATGGTCCAGTTTGAGGGCCGCGAATTTACCGTAGAGATCGATAACCGGTCCAACACAAATGAGCTGAACATTGGGGCGCGCTTCCAGAACAGCAGGCATGACGTCGGCGATCAAATCAACACCCTTCTGCATCGACCAACGACCAACGAAGACAAGCAAATCGGCGTCAGGGTTTTGTTCCAGGCCGGCCCATTCCTGAGCTTGACGCTTAAGGTCGCCTCGTCCAGCTTCGTAAGTCGGATCTACGGTCACATTATCACCCATGGCGCTGGCCTGTTCCTTGCTCCATTCACCGACATCGGACGGATCAGGGTTTGGTAGGTTTCCAACCTTTCGGAGACCCCAGAAAATGGGGTAACGCGCGTAGGACCGCTTTCCATACTTCTTGGACACACCGACAGCACCGAAACCCTGTTGGTGAACACGAAGATAGCTAGCACCCGAGTGGAGCAAGTTGAACACCTCGCCGAACTGCACGTAATGCCTCACGGTCTCGATATCCAGGTTGAACACGGAGCAAACTTCCTCCTTTTCTTTCTGCGTCCGCATGGGCCACAGACCTTGGAACTCGGCGTTGTGCAGGGAAAGACAGGCAGGCACTGTATCTGGGAGTAGATACAGAGGAGCCAGGGAACCGTGGTAATCGTTGATATGATAGAGGTCGATCGGAAATCTCTTGCAGGCCTCAGCAATGCACTGATTCCATGCGGAGTAGTAAATGGCGCTGTTCAGGTCATCCATGCGGGCGGGGTAAGGCTCTGACTTGGACTGTTGACGGAACACAGGGGCATCCAGCAAAACGTAGGTGATGTTATTCAAGACGTGGTACTGGACCTGGACTTCGTACGAGTTGCCAAGAATGGTGACGTGCATGGGCTCTGCGGGTTTATCCACGGGGTAATCAACGCCCCCGACGCAGGGCACCACCCAGATCAAGTCTTGATGACCCAGAGTCTTACCCATGAGTTGCGCCATGACACCAAGGCCACCAATCTTGATCTTGATGGCCCAATCCTCAATGTCGTACTCCATGGTGGCAATCAGAACCATGCGACGCTTGCCGCTAGCAACACCGCCAATCGCCGTGTCGGTCTGGAGGAACCCGGACTTGTTTGCCAGACGCATAAGAGGGTTTGAGTTTTCCTCATCCATGCCGCGATTGCGCTTGAACTTCCGGCGCAAAGCCAATGGGATCATCTGGTGCTTCTCGCTCACACCAACCTGGTTGAATTTGACCTTGTAGAAAGACTTCATGAAAGCCCACACACCGGCTGCGCCCGTGATGACGGGGATGATCCAAAAGAGCACATACATGGCGATCTGGGTATTCTGATGCCCGACAGGGAACAGCTGGAAGCGCATGGTCCCGTCATCAATGAAGATATTCCACGAGATGTAGGGAGAGGGAGGATGTTCAGTGATGTTAATCAGTGTGGCGGATAGCGAAGAGGGCGGCATGCGATCGAGAACGGAATCATTGTCAGCGTCACCTAGGACCCAACTTTGGTCAGGCTCCCCGTCAGGATTCATGCCCCAGATGTTCAATTGAGCCTGAGCAGGCCATTCCGCGGTGAAATGGTATTTCCAGAGACCGTCTACGCTGTCCTGCCGGACTACGTTGTCCAGACCTGCATCATATCCATACTGGTTGTAAGGACCGTTGAAGAAGACGTGAGGGAAACGGCGTGGGACATTCTCGTCCCAGCCCGCGTCTCCCTCTTGGACGTAGTCGCTGCTGCCGGTCCACCGACTCCAATACTCGACGCGGACATGGTTTCCTTTCCAAGACTGTCTCTTGGTTCCCGACCATTCGAGTTCCTCAATAGTGTCGTTTCCGCCCTTGTAGTCCATCCAGTCGGAGAAAGTGGTTCCCCAATTGGTTGAATAGCGATACTTATCAGCACCAGCGGCGTGGTGCTGGATGAAAAGAGTACCGTTGGATTCCTCATGGAGCAAACTACTCGAATAGTTCGCACTGCTGAAAATCATGGGATTATCAATCTGGCCGATGCGGAAGAGGAAATGGTCGACCGCATTGGTGGTCGCGTTCCCACTCTCTGTGCTGACATTGTTGACAGTAAGACGATGAATGCCGTTGTAAACGCCTGTCAGGTTGGCAGCCCACAGCCACACCCCGGGGATCTGGCCGGTCCAGCTGGTGTTAGTAGCGGGGACTGACTTGCAGTTGACACTGTTAGAATCGACGGACGGGACCTTTCCAATTTCGGTCGACGACGAAAGGGTAATTGACTTTGTCACCGAGTCGCAATCCATTTCTTCAGAGAAGTAGATTTCGACCTCCACATTCTCGTCTGCGTTCGGGGCCACGGTCGAGCGGATCGGGACATCGTGTCCCGGAGTGAACTTCGTGATCATCGGTCTGGGTTTAGTAAAGCGGGTTTTAGGCACGTAGGCCCGGAATTCATAGGCGTCCATGGTCATATTAGCCAAGCAGCCACTGTATGCAGTCGAGCCGTTCAATCCCAACTTAGTGGGGGAATCGATCAGCTGGTGCTCGTCATACGGGTGGAACAAGTTTTTGACCCAGGTGCCACTATCAAAGGGGGCAATGAGAGCTGTATCATTATCCGAGCAGTCAAACTTATAATCAATGGTGCGATTCGTGTTGTGGTAAACCAGCCAGACGGGCTGATTATTTGCATCCGAACCCAAATCCTGCACATCCGCGTTCACATCACGGAGGATGGACCAGAGTCCTGTCTCAGTGGCTGTGCCATTGGAACCGAGATAATACACGTCTTCGGTGTGATTCGAGAGCTTTTGAATAGTATAGCCATCATTGAGAACAGGGAACTGTTCGCGCATCTGATACATGTGCTTAATGATATTGCGCACAGGATGAGACGGGTCACGATGATCGTAGGCCACTGTGGGGTCATGGCAGCCCTGGCGGCCAGACTCAATGGGCCAGTTATAGTACTGAGACGATTCCAAGGAGAAACAGCCATGATCCCTCCAAGCGGTGGCAGGAGACATGGCCTGCCGACCGTAGATGTAGTTGGATGCCGTGGCATCCAGAACGTAAAACGCCTGTTCCTCGCCCCAAAGAAGGAGCGGGATTCCGGGGAGCAGAAGAGTCGTGATGTACAATCCAAGTAACTGGCGCTCCACGCCCTTTTCTACAGTGGGCCAACGGAAGACATCCTGGTTGGTAGCCCCGTACATGTGGCGGGGGTCGAACTTGCCGGTATTCGCATTGACCAGATCATTCGACTGCAGCATGAGATTCCAGGCATCAACCCAGTCGACCGGCACATCGTAACCGGCAGCCAGATTACCATCCATGCCCAGGAAGCGGGTCAGCGCTCGGTAAATGGAGTAGTGGAAGGCTGCGCCGTCAATCGCCTCATGTCCTACTTCACGCAGGAAATACTGGGCGTCAGAAGTGTTGGTCAGCTTCATGGCTGCCTCCGCCGAGTCAGGAAACTGATTTGGCTGTCTACCTCGGCCCAGGTAGATAGAACCAAAGGTATTACCACCCGTGATTTCGCCCGCAATGAAGAAGTTTTCCTTTCCAACGGCACGGGCACACTCGCGGTACGCATTGGACATATCTCCGAGAGCGTCAACGGTTGCCTGGGTCGCCTTGTCGTACCGGAAACCGTCAATATCGAGGGATTGAATAATAATGCAGGAGTGGCGGATCAAACGCTCGCGCACGGAGGGAACCCATTCACGGAGTCGATCCTGAACGGAGGCGAATTTGGCCAGCTGACGTTGCCAATCGGGGAAGACACCAAAGGCCTCAATATCACCATACTGGTCGAAGTCGCTGTTGTAACATCCGACCAGTTCCTCGGTGACTGAAGCTTGAACGGGGTAGCCATCCTCGAACCAGAAGCGGGGGTAATCGCATGTTTCGTTATAGTCATTGCCAATGTGGAAGTCCACGTAGCGGCGGTCAGTCTTCCACACCGTCTGATGTTCCTTCACGGAGAAGGGGGTAGTGGTGTTCAGATAGCCATCAAATCCGATCAAATCGCCCATCCTAAACATTGAAGGTGAGTAATTTTGGGTGTGGAACAGAAAAAGGCAGCGGTTAACTTACGTTGCGATGGTGTTATCGAAGATGACATACATCCCACGCTTATGGATTTCCGTGATGGCATTGCGCCACGTCTGCAGGTTACCATAGTGTTGATCGAGCAAAGTCGTATCCAAAGCCGAATAACCGTCAGATCCCCAGGGCTGGTTCATCAGGATTGTTCCGGCGAGATAGAGGCCCTAAACAATTATTAGTAATTGATCGCAGCATCGTGCACGCCACGGAGACCGACCTTGATTCCCATGCCCTGCAAGTAATCCAATGTGTCCAGCAGGCCGGCCACATCACCACCATGGCGCATCTGGTTCGAGCGGAGGTCGTGCTCGAACAGGGTGCCATTGATGTTGTCGTTCGTGGGGTCACCGTTGACGAAGCGGTCGAGGAAGAGGGTATAGACAGGGAAGCGCCAATTGTCCGGGGAGGGGAAGTAGTCCCCGGTGTGATTGGGCCATGTTCCCCAATAGTCCGCCGGGTTAGTGGCGGACTGGTTCTGATTGAAGTTGTAGTCGACGAGGGACTCGTCGTAGGGCCAGGCCGTTGCAGTTGTTGCGAAACAGGCGAGCAGCGTGCCGGAGATAGCCCACTTCATGCTGGGTGGGAAGGTCGAGTCGACCCGGGATGACCACCGGCCAACAAACCAGAAAAGAAGACGTGGAGAGCCAGGTCAATGCGATTGTTGAGTTGGCCAAGAGCTGGGGAGAAAGAACGGGTTCTGCCTCGTCACCGCGGTTGACTGCGCGATCTCTCTTCGCTGGGTGGGCAGGTCAACTCAATGATAGTCGGATGGGTGGATGATGAATGCGACTGATAACGAGCGATAGATAGGGTGCAGATAACGAGAGAAATACAGCACGCTTCGTTAACGAGTGAAATCTATGGGGAATCACAATGCAACAACAATCAAAACAAGAAACGATGCATGAGATCAGAGATAAGATGGGTCCAGCGAGAGGGGAGAAGAAGGAAGTGGAAGAAAGAAGGAGGAAAAGAGAAAAGATGATACGAGGAATAGGAGGAAGAAGAGAAAGTGTCAGAGGGGATGGATGGATGGATGATGGGGACAAAGGCGAGAAAGCCAAATGGAGAAAAAAGCTAATCAGTCCAGTCCAACTAGTAAGTAGTAAGATACTGAGCTACTACTAGACTAGCAGCGATGCTGAGGCTCAGCAATGAGAGGCTGCTGGATTGGGGGCACACATCGATATCCGCGATAGTGGATCGAGGGGAGGGGACTAAGGGACGATGAAATGAAAAATAAAATAATAAAAGGGAAACAGACGAGACGTCTCGTCTTGTCTCGTCGATGTGTATTTTGCTAATAATAACCCCAAGCTGACTGGAGAACCACTCTGAATGGCTCCCCGGTGCCAGCTCACTCGTATAGGACCTGTTCCCCGGGGGTAAGTAAGTTATCGAATCCACGCCGGAGGGACTTCTAGCCTTGTCCAGAGCCAGAGGGAGGGGCGATTGCTCTTTGGCTATGACGGAATACTTTTTGCCTGCTGAGAGTGGACTAGACCGCGGCAGTGCGGTGCAAAGACCAAAAGAGGGGATTTAAAAATAAGTATTAGTATTGAAAAAATGAAAATTTAGAAGAATTATTATAAAAGAAAAATAAAAAAAGGATGAATGAAAATATGAATAACGGAAGCGGACCATTGGGTGGTCCGACAGCCATCCATCCCATTGAAAAATTATGAGCCACTCTCGTATATCGTAAGTAGGCTATTCGGGAGCCGTTAGTACAGACGTAGGGTTTCCTCTCGGACCGGGAAGCAGTTTAGAGTGGAACTCAAGGGGCAGTTGAAACTGGATCACTGGATGTCTTGAAAGAAGGGTTCTTCCGCCCACTTTTGATACCGCCAGGCCCTCACCAATCCCCTTTGAGATCTAGTCTCGTCCCTCCCTTTAGTCCCCCGAAAAACTGGACCCTCCCTGGTCCCTCCGAGGCGTTCCTTATTGTTCCCATCGCCCATTTCCGTACTATGGGATACAGGCGAAGACCCCTTCTTCTGCTACTGCTGCTGCTGCTGCTTCTGACGGTAATAACCTTTACTAGGCTAAGGGTGCCAGGTCGTATTCACGCCCAAGCCAAACGATACCTGGAGAGGCAGCAATACGGTGGCGTGCAGCCAATCTCGGTAACGAAAAAACTCTATTGGCCCTCTTCTAAGACACTCTACACAATAGTGCAGGTGATGTCTTACTGTCATCAAGCTGCTCATTTTTTCTCAATTTCTTTGGGAGGAAATTTGGGTCTGATAAGGACGGACCCTCCCGATTGGTGGTGTGGTGGAGGGACCGGGATTCGACTACTAGTCTACTATACTAGTAGTGGTAGTGGTAGTATACTGGAGAGAAGTGATGGAGGTGAAAGGTAGTTGGTAGTCATTTCTTGTATAGTTAAGTTTTCTGGTGTAAAGGGTAAGACCTATACCGTGATTTCCTGCCCTTCACTCGCAGAAGGGGGAGGTGAGCCATCCCATGCATGCAGCGGGCTTGAGGGTGGTGTGTTTGTTCCTGAATATGGTGTGAGTATTTTTGGGGGCAACAGTAAGTATTCCCAATCAGCTTCAATCCGCCAACTTCCGTGGCGTTGACTTCGGGCCTCCAACTGCAAAAAGGTAAGAGAAAGGGAAAAAAAAGACCAAAAATACTGACGAGCCAGTCATAGCCCGGAGATGATTCCGTGGTTGATCCCGAAGCGATCCCTGACCGGTTGAAAGTTTCCAGAAAGCTGTCACCGACCGAGAGCGGGCCCCTGCACTCTTTGCCTGCTATTTTGGCTCTTCTGCCCGGTTCAACTGCCAAGCCCCTGTGTCACTTTTTTTCACTCCCTCGCAGCGGAGAAAGCGAAAAACACAAAAATAACAGGCAATAAGAAACAGGAAATTTTGACGCTGGTCTTGCCACTTATTTTCTTTTCTTTCTAACGAGCCTGAGGAATGATAAGCATGTCATCCTTAAACAACGCTCGCCCCTGCAGAAGCATACTTTCCACTCCTTCGAGGCCACACAGACCCTTAAGGTACACAAGTCAGTAAGATGCCAGGAAGTTTTTCGTTGGAGCCACGGAGGCCATCCTGGCCAGGCGGGAGTGGGTCTCCGGCGAAGGATTTACGGGATCGCAGATTCAAATCTGGATGGTCTTTGGTCGGGTTCCCGTGAGGCTGGCAGCCACCTTGGATTTTTTGGAGAGAGGGTCTAACTAGACTAGTTTGGACCCTTGGCATCCCGGTGTGCTATCTGTTCACAATTCACACACCACACAGAACCGAGATAGATAGACGGGACTAGTCTTCTTTTAGTCTCGCGGAGAACTAACGAAGTACCTAAGTGGTGACTACTACTGATTTCTGCTAAAGGTCTGATCGGATACACCACACTACGAGAAATCGGGCCATGCATGTCTTACTTGTTTTATTTCCATCCCTCGCGGGCCAATGGTCTCCTGCAAATTGATTATCAGCCAGGGCAGAATTTCACCCAGGAGCGAACAAGAAAATTTCCGAGCAACACCACCGTTTCCAATAATAAGATTTATTCTTGTTTTTTCTTGCTCCCTTGGGCCCCGCTGGGCAGTAAGGTACCGTCAGTACGGTGAAACTTGCAGCGTCAGATGGTAATTTGAAATCCAAGCTGCTGATTCGGGCAACGCCGCTTTTCCCGATCCTGCCAGCCAAGCCCGCCGCCAAGACTCTGGCGGTTGGACCTTGGCTCGCCTGGGAAAAGAATAATGAGAAGATAAATCATATTTGCTCTGGGACAGGCTGTTCCTCTCTTATCGGGCTACTTATCCTGTGTGCCTGAACCTTGCATTAGATAGCAAGTCTATGAAGTCAGTCAATTTATGCAGACGAGGAAAATTATCTCAATCACTTATCTCCTGCCAAGCATCTGGGGTCAACCGTCAAGGAACATGGCGACAGAATGAGCCAAGCTTTGCCCTCGTTCTCATTTTCCCCCTTTGTCCATCCACCACGCGATCTCCGTCCAAAAATTGGGGGTTGGAGCAGCTTTCTGCTGCTTTCTCGGACCAGTATATCCGCTGTTGTCTGACTGTCTCACATCATTTCAAGTGCCAACAATGTTCCCCTAGTGAACTAATTATACTAATTGGCTAGTCTCTACTTGGTCAGGGTTTAGCGGTGGAGTTCCTGGCCGTCTTCATTGGATTACCAAATAGCCTAAAACGGTGTCTTTCCGGAGATTCCAAGTAGGGCAGACACCAGAATGGTTCTACTAAACTACTAGTCAAGAACATGTCTCACTGGCCCCCCTCTTTTTCCCCATTCGACCCATCGGAATAGCCGGTTCGCTCATCTGCCGCTCTTTGTGCCTGGCAGAAGCATTAGCCCCAGCTCGTGGCGGCGTGACAGGCTTGGTCTTGGAGAAACCAGAAGCCATTCCTTCGCCGGCAAACTCGTGCCACCGTTGACGCCAGTCGTGACATCTGCAGGGGGGATGAGGAGAAATGCCCCTCGAGAGGCCAATGGGACGGACAGGCTGGCAAACCAGGCAGTGGTATCTTCAGGTAGTAGTCAATAATCTGGGGGAGCTGCAAGAGGGAACCTCGGTGCCACCACCGGCAGGGATCAATGGTTCCTGGTCCTGTGCGGGAGTCGCCCTGGGGTTCCGGGAAAATCTTAAAGATCAGGCTTCGAGGGATCAGGGCAACGCCTCTGATGCCTTTCACACATGGCTGATGAGAATGATGGTGATCATGATAAGGAGGGAAATGTATCTAGATATCAATCTCTACTACCCTTTTCTCCGATTGGCAATTTCCCCCGCCACCCTGAGTTAGTATACTATGATGCCCAGATGCACTGCACTGCACACTCATTGGTCCCCTCTCGAATTGAACTAAAAAAGCAGACTAGTTTACCTGTTTACCATCCCATCCAGGGGATCCGGCCTGAATGCAGTTAGTGAGGTAGGTCCCCTTGCTGCTCGCTCCACCGGCATTTTGCACCTGCACCTGATGTTCAGTCAAGCTCTTCCCCAGCATTCCACTTCTTCTTGCTTCCCCTCTTCTCTCCTCTCTTCTCCTCTTCTCTCCTTTCCCTTCCTCCCTCCTCGCTCATTCTTTCGCTCTCGACACATCAACCAATGCATCCATCACTGAAGTGACCCCCTCTTCCTGGGCTTTTCCCTTGCCATTCATTTTTTTTCCTCTGGATCTGACCAGCGCCATTCTTTCTCTACATCTGGGTCCCACTTCTTTTTTCACTCTTTCAGCTCCTGCCGAGCCCGTATCCTTCCTTTTAGCGTAAACGACTATCTCCCAGCATACCACATTCGCCTTATCGTGTCTCCAAGTCGGCCCCGCAGTTGCTCGGCAGGTACATGTGAGCGTCTGTATCATTGATATAAATTACATTTTTCCAGTGACTGTAGCCATGGTCTCAATGTCAGCCCTGCGACACGGGCTTGGAGTCCTCTATCTTGCTGGCTGGCTGGGGTCGTCGCTGGCTGCCACCACCGAGCAATGGAAGTCTCGGTCAATCTATCAGACCATGACGGATCGCTTCGCGCGCACTGATGGCTCAACCACCTCCCCCTGCAACACCACAGAGGGTCTGTACTGTGGTGGCACCTGGCGCGGCATGATCAATCACCTCGATTACATCCAGGGAATGGGCTTTGATGCCGTCATGATCTCCCCTATCATCGAAAACGTCGAAGGTCGCGTGGAGTATGGAGAAGCCTATCACGGCTATTGGCCCTTGGATCTGTACTCCCTCAACTCTCATTTTGGCACGCACCAGGATCTGCTCGATCTGAGTGACGCCCTGCATGCTCGCGACATGTATCTGATGATGGACACGGTCATCAACAACATGGCCTACATCACCAATGGCTCCGACCCCGCCACCCACATCGACTATTCAACCCTCACCCCCTTCAACAGCTCGTCTTACTATCATCCGTACTGTAAGATCACCGACTGGAATAACTTCACCAACGCCCAGCTATGCCAGACCGGTGACAACATCGTGGCCCTGCCCGATCTGTATACCGAGCATGCCGAGGTTCAAGAAACGCTAAGCAACTGGGCAAAGGAGGTCATATCCACCTATTCCATTGACGGTCTCCGCATCGATGCAGCAAAGCACGTGAACCCTGGCTTTCTGAAGAATTTCGGCGATGCTGTGGATATCTTCATGACCGGCGAAGTGCTGCAGCAAGAGGTCAGCACCATCTGCGATTACCAGAATAATTACATCGTCAGTCTCCCGAATTATCCCGTCTACTACGCCATGTTGAAGGCCTTCACCCTGGGCAACACCAGCGCCCTGGCCACTCAAGTCCAGGAGATGAAGAATTCTTGCCATGATGTGACCGCCTTATCCTCGTTCTCCGAAAACCATGATGTCGCACGATTTGCCAGCATGAACCCGGACATGGCGGTATGGACTCTTGAACCCTTGAACGCATTCGCTAGCTAACATTCTGCCCCCTTAGCTCGCGAAGAATATCCTTACATTCACTCTTCTCGCTGATGGTGTGCCCATGATTTATCAAGGTCAGGAGCAGCATTTGGATGGCCCCGGCAGTCCCAAGAACCGAGAAGCGATCTGGCTTACTGAGTACAACACCGACGCCGAGCTCTACAAATTGATCGGCAAGTTGAATGCCATCCGGAAGCACGCCTACCGACTCGATAATCAATATCCGGATGTTCAGACGTACCCCATCTTCGAGGGTGGCAGTGAACTGGGATTCCGCAAGGGAGTCGAAGGCCGGCAAGTGGTCATGCTTCTGTCCACGCAGGGCACCAACAGCAGCGCCTACAACCTCTCGATGCCGGTGAGTTTCACGGGCGGCACGGTCGTGACCGAGATTCTCAACTGCATCAACTACACGGTCAATGCCCAGAGTGAACTCGTGGTTCCAATGGATAAAGGAGAGCCGCGCGTGTTCTTCCCGGCGGATCTGATGCCCGGCAGTGGACTGTGCGGATTTCCTGTCGCGAATGTCACCTATGCTGCCTTGAAGACGCAGGGTGCAGCAGCGGCAGAGGCTGCCTTGTCGCTGGGCATCAAGACCGATGCAGCTTCCAATGCTTTGCTTTCCCTGGTGCTGTCTGGGGTGGCGGGTCTGCTTGTGGGGATGTGGTAATATGCTGATAGCTACAGATGGGATGAGATATATTATCTGTTTCTGTGTTCTTTGTATGTATTTGCAGTAACGATACCCTTACCTAGTATTTTGTATATATTCACTTCACAAATATTCACTACCACCTGCATATACTCGCGGTAACCGCGTCTCACTTTTCCACACTAATTACTAGTCCTCCAGCACTAAGCAATAAACAGAATAGAGACAACTAAAACTCCAGTACAATATATATAGATCACCTATATACTAAATTCCAGACAATGAGCCAAAACGGGTACCTGCATCCAACAGCTGTTGACGATCACCGTGGCTGGCTGATCCTCTCCCAACACTAATCTGGAGGCAAATCCGTTCGGCCTCGGTAGGGTTCCGAGCAAACCGCCCGGGCTAAAAATACTTGGTCATCAGCGAAAAAAAGGCCCACTTCAGGACCCATAGAAAATTGAACTGAAGTCATGCACAACGTGTTAACTAACTGACTTAGCTAGCTAGCCATCTATTCTTAGTGTTGACACATTAGCTATTCTAAACATTCTTTGTGAGCTCAGCTCTGTCGCTGCAATCACCTCTTCACCTACCATCCATCATCCATCCAAACTACATGGACACAGACACAGTAAACTAGCTAATCCCTCTTCCTCGCCGCAGTAATAAAAAAATTCCTCACCACCACCACAAACCCACAAAGTACCCCCAAAGAACAAGAACAAGAACCCAAACAATATGTTCAACTTCCTCCCCTGCTTCAAAAGCCGGCGACAACGCACCAAATCCCAAACTCAATCCCAAAAGCAAATAGAGGGTTAGCAACCCCCCCCCAACTACCCAAAAATCAACCCATAGTAATAACAAATCAATAGAAAAAGCCAACGCCATAGAATCCCTCCCTTCATGGCACTCCCCCACGGAAAACACCCTCCTCTTCCAAGCCTTCGAATGGCACGTCCCTACCACCCCCAACACCCCAGATAAGCGCAGCCACTGGCGCCGGCTGCAGCATGCATTGCCAGCTATCCACTCCCTCGGTGTAACCAGCATCTGGATTCCGCCGGGATGCAAGGGCATGGATGCCAACGGCAACGGGTATGATATCTACGATTTATATGATCTGGGGGAGTTTGATCAGAAGGGAGCGGTGGGGACGAAATGGGGTACGAGGGCGGAATTAGAGGATCTGGTAAGGGAGGCGAGTGCCCTGGGCGTAGGGATTTTATGGGATGCGGTGTTGAATCATAAGGCTGGAGCGGATGGCGTGGAGAGGTTCGAGGGTGTGAGGGTTGGTGATGATCGTATTTCTCGCTATTTTTATCTATTGTGTGTGAGTGTCATGATTACTGATACGTATTCTTCAGGACGAGATATTGAAGATGGCAGTCCCCAAGAAATTGCAGGCTGGACATCCTTCACCTTCCCCGGCCGGGGCACCACCTACAGCCCGCTGCAATACCGCTGGCACCACTTCTCTGGAGTAGACTGGGACGACGCCCACCAACGCAAAGCAATCTACAAGATCCTGGACCCTTCCCGGCCGGACAAGAACTGGGCTCACGATGTCGGCACAGATGAGAACGGCAACTATGACTACCTTATGTTCGCGGATCTGGATTACTCGCACCCGGAGGTTCGGGAGGATGTGTTGCGCTGGGCGAAATGGATTATGTCTGTGCTGCCATTGAGCGGGATGCGGTTAGATGCGGCGAAGCATTTCTCAACGGCGTTTCAGAGGGAGTTTATTGATTGTGTGAGAAGTCAGGCGGGGGATAGGAAGGTGTTTGTCATTGGGGAGTATTGGAGTGGGGAGTTGAGGGCGCTATTGAGGTATCTGGAGGAGATGGAGTATCGGGTTGCGGTGGTGGATGTGCCACTGGTTGAGAGGTTTTCGGGACTGTCGAGGACCAGGAGGGCGGATTTGAGGGGCGTGTTGAAGGGGACGTTGATGAAGGAGAGACCGGGCAATGCGTTGGTGAGTTATCATTACTCTTGTTTGGTGGATTTAGAAAGACTAATGAGGCGTGTATTGTAGACGTTCGTTACGAATCATGATACGGTGAGTACATCCCTTTCTGTGAAGCGATGGTATGTGGATGAGTGCTGAACTAATATGGCAACTTAGCAACCGGGACAAATGCTCGAGGTGAGTACATGCATTCACTAAATGTCTGACGACGAGCAACGAGCTAACATCTACCAGAATATAGTCGAACCCTCCTTCAAACCCCTCGCCTACGCCCTAATCCTCCTCCGCCAAGGAGGCCACCCATGTGTCTTCTATGGCGACCTCTACGGCAGCTGCGACGGTGGCCAGTCTCCAGTCCCGGCCTGCGAAGGCCAACTCCCGATTCTCATGCGTGCGCGCAAATGGTACGCCTACGGTGAACAGCAAGACTACTTTGACCAGCCCAACTGCATTGGTAAGACCGTCCCTTCCTCTCTGCGATGCAGTCTCTAATAAATAAAAGGTTTCATCCGCTACGGCAACGCCGCTCACCCCTCCGGGCTGGCGTGCGTCATGAGCAACGGCGGACCAGCCACGAAGCGCATGTACGTGGGTCGGAAACACGCCGGCGAGAAGTGGGCGGATCTACTGCAGCGAGATGATGATCACCCGTCTGTCACGGTGATTGATGAGATGGGGTACGGGGAGTTTCCGGTCCAGGGGATGAGGGTAAGTGTTTGGGTGGATAGTGCGGCGGATGGCCGAGGGTGTATGAAGGAGCCTTTGTAAGTCTCTACCTTTACTCATGCTGGATTTGGGTGGATGTTTGAAACTGACTCAGGGGATATTGGAATAGTAACGTCGATATTTATGGTAGTCAAGCATGCTAGCTGACTTAGGACGGACCATTATCGAGATGAAGATGGTCCTAGTATTCATGTGCTCTAAGACATGATGTATATTATTACTCTCAACATGTAATTATTTATTAGACTAGTTTTACTATAGTAAGACAGCGTGACAAGATAATCAGACAACACTGAAAAAATATATCCACACAAACAACTAGTCTAAACAACTCCATGTATCCTAATACCTCCAAGAGACACACAGAAAAAAAACATACACAAAAATTACCCAGGACATAAGACACAATCTCACCCAAAAATAATCCTATCATCCAAGCGAAGTGACAAAAAAAGTAAATAAAAAGATTCTGAACTGGTCCGTGGGGTCACCTAACACCATCTTTACCCAATGCAGTAACTCATTCGGTGCTGCCCGACACACGGTAACAATACCGTGTCCAACTTCCGAAACTTCCTACCTGTATTTTTCAATTCCAGCGACTACAACTAAACTTTCTGGTATTTGCCAATGGCCCTACAGGGTCTGGGTTGTGTCTCACTGTCGGGGTCATACCCGAAAGGGTCCATCCAGGACCGAAAGATCCATGGATCATCAACACATGCACATTGTAGCAATTGGGTTCTCTCTCGGACATGTTCTGATTTGGGATTCTACCTATCTGCCTATTCTTCGGTAGGAGTGGCCGGGCCATGAATTTCCTTTTTCTCTCAATATTTCACTTGCTGCCTAACGTGCACCGCACATGGTTCGACCGGTCGCATGGAACGGAACCAACAATCCCAAGGATTTTACTCCATTCCATCCAGCTTAAACCCTACTACTACTGCATTGTAGAAAGAATGCCTAACCACGGATACCATTTACCAGGATCTTCTTCGGTGACAAAATAAAGTAATGTAATGGATATATGCTATAGAACCATTAAGTAATAACTAGCTTAGCTAGAAAGTATGTATCTATACAAGCAATAAAACTGCGGTATTGCTTTCAAAATCACCAATTAGGTGATAGATGAGAAGAGAAACTCCGTCACTCATTCACATCCTCATCCCCCACCCCACAGCACCGCACTACATCTCAGCCATCCACAAATAGAAAGCTTTGGGGTTGGTTTACAACTGCATAGCCACAACACCCATCACCAAGCCCGCAGCAACAGACATCGGCGCAGCAAGAGCCATACCGGCGCCGGTGGAGACGGGGGCAGTAGTCTCGGTACCGCTGGCAGAGGCAGCAGAGGTACCCGAGGCAGAGGCGGAACGAGTCGAGGATGCTGTAGTCGACAGAGTGTTAGCGCCCGAGGTAGTAGTGGTTAGCTTGCTGCTGGTGCTGCTGGAGGTGGAGCTTGTGCTGGAGCTTGCAGTGGTGATGGAGCTGGATCCAGTGGAGGATGAGGAAGAGGTGGAGGAGGTATCAGTACCAGTAGAAGTGCCAGTAGAGGAAGAAGAAGAAGAAGAGGCGGAGGTAGTCATGGAGGCGCTGGCGGTGGTGGTGGAGCTGGAGCTGGAACCACCCTCGACGGTGAACTGCTCGGATTGCGCGAGGATGCCGCTGTTCGTGGAGGAGGTGGAGAGGAGGTTGATTTGGTAGCCGGAGCTGTTTACGTTATTAGTATGGTGGTGATGGTGGATGAAGTGTAGAGAAGTGGAGGAAACATACCCATCGGTGACGCCGGACAGGCCGGACACGGTGTAAGATCCCTTGGAGGTGTCGACATCAGAGGCGATCTTCTTCTCTACAGTGGGGTAGACGGCGTTGTTGACCAGGTAGAGGTCGAAGGTGGAGGGGTCAGTCCTGTGCATGGTGGTTAGTATGTGGTGTGATTTAGGGCTGATAAGGGACAGAGGGGACAGGACATACGAGACGGAATCCCAGGTCACGGAGAAGGAGCTGGAGATATCGACATCTTCGCCCTTCTTGGGGGAGGTGACCTCGAGGGCTAGATAGACGTTAGATGGCTGTATCGGAGAATTGACTGGGAAGATAAGAGGGTAGACTAACCGCCGACGAAGGCGGCCAGAGGCAGAAGAGACACGGCGTAAGAGAGACGCATGGTTGCGGAGATGAATAAATTAAAGAAGGGAAAGGGTATCAATTGGATATTATGATGATAGAAGAAAGATAGAAGAATGATGGAAGGAATCAAGACAGACAGAAAAATGTCGGAGGAGACCCTGGTTAAATAGAAGTGTTAATGGGTATCCAGTTTGCCATCGTGTCTCACAAATACTGCTAGTTAGTTTATGGCCGAGATGACCGAATCTTCAACGGGTTCAGTTCAGTTCAGTCTTAGCCGCCCCAAAGAGAATCCCGGAGAATGAACCGGACCCATTACATGACCACAACAACACCAACTACTACTATTGCTACTACTACTTACTTACTAGTACTCTAAGTCAAGTAGATCCTCCGATGGTCTGTGAGTGGGTGACTTCTCAATACTTGGATCATTTTGAAAAACAGACATGCTATATATAGCCGACTGGTCAGGAACCAGGGAACGGGGCGAACGGGGGATGGTGAGGTTTCTGATGACAGGCAATCGATGCTGGCGCAGGATTGGGCTGGTTTCAGGTGGACGGGATGCAGCGTGGACCAATAGACACTCGATTGATAACGCATGGGGCTATTAGCTTATGCGGATAGAACATGAGTAAAAAAGAAAAGAAAGGTAGGGTAGGGTAGACTGGGAAAGACCTGTCAGAATCACACTGCCTCTGTCTCTTTCTCGCTCCCACTCACTCTCTTCTTTCTCCATGTTCTCTTCTCATCGCACCGCCACTTCTCGTAGTCCCATCTTGGCAGAAATTCCCCCATGCATAATAATAATAAATCGATCTCCAACTGCTCAGGTCCAAACTCAAAATCTGGACCAACACAGGATACTAACAGTCCCTCGCCTCCCATCAGCCCATCCTAACCTCCTCATAAGTTGACCTCCTATATTACTTCCCACGTCGCACTTTGTGCTTCTTTCCTTATCAATTTTGGAATTCGTCATCCTCCCCCGATACCTTGTTTTTGTTCGACGCAAGGGGGCTCCACTGGGTGCCTTATCAACGCCTGGCGGTTAACCATCTAACTACTTTGTAACTAGCCATAACCAACTAAATCAATAAGAGACTAACCAACTTCATAAATAGTACGTATTTTAACTCTCTATCTCCCCGCCCAATCAACACAGCACGATTGACTCTTTGTTCAAGTGCGGGAAAGAAACCCAACCCTTTCTCCCACCTTTTTTAACTCCGCGCCTTCGTATTCCCTGATAAAGCCGAGATTGAGTGGCTGGCACCGCCCTTTCCTCTTTCTTTCTTTCTTTGACTGCAGGAACACAACTTTCTTTCCTTCCCCCCTCCCCTCCCCCTGAAATGCAGATTTCGTTGCACAAGGAACGATACTGTGCAACACACCCTCACTTGCAGTAGATGTAAGTGTAAGATGTAATGTATTGTCGATCTATTTACTGTCGCCCAATTT
The DNA here is from genome assembly GCF_003184925.1 of Aspergillus vadensis CBS 113365. Taxonomy (NCBI): domain Eukaryota; kingdom Fungi; phylum Ascomycota; class Eurotiomycetes; order Eurotiales; family Aspergillaceae; genus Aspergillus; species Aspergillus vadensis. Next base: position 261,285 of record NW_020292049.1, read on the forward strand.
GAAAATATGGAGTTTGGAGAGCGGGGTAATATCTGTATATCAGACGGATGGCATTAGTTTACTTTTGGTCCGATCTTGATTGTGACTGTGTACTGTGGACCGTTAGATATGTAATTTAGCTATAACAACTTAGGTTATCGACGCATATTCATCTATCTGCGACGCTCTGAACACGTATTGATCTTTGGGTTGACGGTGGGGAGTGTCGGATGCTATCTACTAAATTGGACCACTATATATAACACTGAATTGAAATCTTCAACGCTGATAACCGGTTGTAATACGTATGAAGATTCGCATCCTGAATCTTTTATCCCAACCCCTGTTGCAGGGTTAATTGCTACACACATGTTGTGTTAGCTAGGTAAGTGCTTACTGGTCGTCAGGGGCGCCCGACGTGATACAATTCATCCGATTGTAATGTATTTGACGCATCGCGAAGATGATATTGTGGTGTGAGATGTCACTCTTACGAGGTATGCTTCATTCTTTCTGATAAGTGCATTAAGTAGTCATTATCCTAACATACATTTGCAAACAGTTAATTACTCATTTCTCATGATCACGGACCATCCCATCATTACAATTTACACCCTCATCCAAGTCACGGCTTGAGGCTGTTTACCAGGCGACGGTTGAGCTCAGCCCATCCAACTCGCGCTGGTAGTTCCGGTGCTGCGCGATCTGGTAGAAGAACATGCCCACGAAATCCTTGGCCCCCTTCGCGATCTCCACGCTCTCCTTGAAGCTCTCCGGCTTCTGCACGCCACCGGCCGTGACCACGCCATACCACTCCACGGGCTGTGGCTTGGAGCTGGTGGCCACTTGCACATCCAGCACGCTACCCAGCGCCTCCTTGATTAGCTCGGCTGCTTCGCCCGTACCAGCCAGTGGCTTCAGGTGGCCAAACGTCTCGGCGATCCAGTACCGCATCTGCCCGTTCTTCCGGAGCGTCTCCACATGCGGGCCACCGGGAATGAACGTGGCATCAAACATGGTCGATCGCTGTCCATCGTACTGGTGGTCGGCGATGATGCCCTGCGATGTCTCCTTCGACTCCCCGTCGGCATAGATGGGCGACCGCTTGGTGCCGATGACAAACGGCAAAGCACCCGCCACCTTCACAGCAGTCTGAATGCCCTTGAAGGCCACCGGGTCGTATCCGTCGCCAATTATGATGGCAATGCGCCGACTGGCGATGGTCGGAGACTTGGGGGGGAATTCAGTCTGGGAAACATGGATCGTCTTCCGGCCATGGTTGGCCATCAGTGCCTTCTGGGGAATCGGAGCGCCCACAACTTCCGCCACCTGCTGAGCCAGCGTCAGGTCAATCTCCGCCAGACGCTTACCCGCCAGACGCTCGTAGACAATAGGGTCATCGCAGTGGTCCAGCTCGAACCCGAAAGCCTTGACGATGTGCAGCTTTTCGTGCTCCGACATGGAGTTGTAGAAGAGTTGGGCCTGGGAATGATGTTCGCGGAACTTGGGGCTCAACGCGCGCCTCTTGCGGCCTTGTACCGGCTCTGGGTATGACTCGAAGCCGCCACCCTGGGGAGCGGGCTCGTCCGGCTTTGCCGCCTCGAAGCGGTTGGGCCAGTAGTTGACGGTACCCTTGGTGATGCGATGTTTCATGGCACCGTCGCGGTTGTGATTCAGCACGGGGCAGACGGGGCGGTTGATGGGCAACTCCTCCCAATTGACTCCGAGACGGCTAATCTGGGTGTCGAAGTAGGAGAAGTTGCGGCCCTGAAGAAGAGGGTCATCGGAAAAGTCGATACCGGGAACGATGTGCGATGTACAGAATGCAACCTGCTCTGTCTGCGGGAAGAATTCATCCACGTTGCGGTTGAGTTCCAACACACCAATGGTGCGGGGCGGGACCAGATCCTCTGGCCAGATCTTGGTTGCATCGAGAATGTCGAACTCGAAGTCATCCTGTTTTTCTTCAGGGATGGTCTGGATAGACAGGTCCCATTTCGGATATGCGCCGTTGTCAATTGCCTCCATCAGATCCTTGCGATGGAAATCCGGGTCTTGACCCGCCAGCTTCAGAGCTTCATCCCAAACGAATGAATGCACGCCTAGGTGAGGCGTCCAAATAAACTTGACAAAGTGGCGCTTGCCCTCCTTATTGATAAGCGAATAAGTGTTGACACCAAACCCTTGCATCATCCGGTAGGACCGGGGAATGGCGCGGTCCGACATGGCCCACATAAACATGTGAGTGGCTTCTGGGTGCAAATAGCAGAAGTCCCAGAAGTTGTTGTGCGCGGTCTGCGCTTGAGGGACCTCATTATGAGGCTCGGGCTTCACAGCGTGGACTGCGCCAGTTAATTAGTTAAGTCAGGGATAAGGAACCGGATTGGGATGGACGTACCGAAATCAGTGAACTTGATAGCGTCCTGGATGAAGAAAACCGGGATGTTGTTTCCAACCAGGTCCCAGTTACCCTCGTCTGTGTAAAATTTGGTTGCGAATCCACGAACATCACGCACCGTGTCGGCGCTTCCCTTGCTGCCCTGCACGGTGGAAAAGCGGACGAAGACCGGTGTATTCCGCGATGTATCGGTTAGGACCTTGGCATAGGTCACGTCCTCACAGCTTTCGAGTAGCTTGAAGTTTCCGAAAGCGCCGGTACCACGGGCATGGACGACACGCTCGGGAATCCGCTCGTGGTCGAATCGGTGAATCTAGGATACGATCAGCCACTGCATACCTCTTCACGATAATCAGCGCAGGAATGTGGAAGTACCTTCTCGCGCGCAATCTGATCCTCTAGCAACGATGGACCTGTGCGACGGTCATCGACCGACCGCAGCCAATTGTCGGTATTGCTAATGGGCACGCCGTGGTCGGTGGTCTGACGCTGCTCAGTGGTGACATCGACCAGGTCGCGTTCCAAGTCGACCGTCTTCTTGTTCTTAGATGAAGCCGTCTTAACGGCTTCATGAGCTTTCTCAAGCCCTTCGGCAATGACCGTGGCCATGGTGATACTGTGAGGTTGCTGTGAATAAAGCCAGTGGTAGGGAACTCGGTAAGAGCTAGTGGATGGCAACAGAACAATTCCAGCGACCGGGGGGGCGAGCCTACATTATGTATAAACGCTATATGATCATCGGAGTGCTTCCCAGTTCTGCGAGCCAGTCAAACATCCTCTGTAATTGGGGTGGTCGGATTGGCTGTCTGGCACGTAACCATGACGTTGCGACCGAGACGTCACCGTGACCACTTTCTTCCCCAGATCCATCCGGTGCTTAGAATGCTTAGAAATCTGCAGGCATCTCATCCACCAGATTCAGGGTCTAGACATTGAGCTAAAATCAGGATGTCTTCCCACGAATGAGTGGTGCTTGGAGGCGCTCATTGGAGCGTTCACTGGCGGTGGTAGGGGTGATGTTATGATGTTATTCCCAGTCGGTCCTTATCGGCAAAGGCGGTCCGATAAGCAATAAGGATTGTGATGCATTTGCCAATCAACATACACCGCATCATCTTGCGGTTGCCAGGATTGCTGAACCCTGAAGCCTGAAACTTGAGACAGTGGAGCATCTTTTCTAAGTGTGCATCAATTTGCACTACGGCCATGTGTTATACCAGTACCTCCAACCAGTGTCTCCGATCGATACCTTGAGGCTTGGCCTCCCGGGAGCATCCATCGTTAGTAACCTCGTATGGATTAGTTCAGTCCAGTCTGACTGTCTACTAGACTAGCGGCTGCACACGCGAAATTGCCGATTACTTGTACCCCGCGTAGCATCCGGTTTATGTTCATCCAGACGTGTCACAAATAGTACCTATCCAGGCTTTGCCGTCGTGCTGCTCGTTCCTGACCGAATCGATTTGTCGACCACCTCTTCAACCAAGTTCACGCGCCCAGACCATGCGGCAGAAGATCAAGCAACTCGACCTAGACGGTCGCGAGGGCCACGATGCCATTTTTGAGGCCTCCTACCTGGATGATATTCCGGCCGCCTTGGAGGAATGGGGAGCGTCTCGCATCCTACTAGTCGTGAGCACGACCCTCGACACTAAAACATCCAAGATCAAAGACTTGGAGGCCCGGCTATCCCATTGTGTGCTACAAAAGAAAACGGGAGTGGGAAGTCACTCCCCGTACCGGGACATCATGGATATTGCCCATACCATTCAGTCACAGGGCATTCAGGCTGTCATCTCCATCGGGTCCGGTTCCTACTCCGACGCATGCAAGATCGCCGTCATGCTCAGTGCAACTCTCCCAGCCGGCTTCGGCACAGACGATATGGAAGCCCTGGTCGATCAGGTTTACGGTCTGGCTGGCCCCGACGGGATCAAAGCACCCACCACTAAGCTCATCTGCGTGCCGACCAGTCTCAGCGCCGGGGAGTGGAACCATTATGCCAGCGGCACCAATGCCCAGGGCAAGAAACAGCACTTTATGCATCCCGAGGGATCCCCGAGCTTGATCCTGATGGACCCGCGGATCGCAAGTACCATGCCCTCACACCTGTGGCTGGCGTCAGGTGTGCGGGCTGTGGATCATTTCGTGGAGACACTGTGCAATCCTGAGTGCCACGAGGAAGCCACGGAGCATATCAAGAAAGCGCTGCCAATCCTGATCCGGGGTCTCAAAGATTATCACACCGGTCAGGAAAAGCATGATGAACAGGAATTGCTCAAAGGCATCTCGGAATGTCAGCGCGGCTCACGAGACGCTCTCCTGCCCTTCATTCAATGGAAGATTAATATGGGGCCAAGCCATGCGATCGGCCATCAACTCGTGAGTCCGCTCTTTGGTGACGCATCTACATCGACTGTACTGCGATAAAGACCACTAACCACTCAACTTCTGCACAACAGGGAAGTGTCGCTGGTGTGCAGCATGGTAAGTGATCCAGGAACCACTTCAAGCTGCGGAAAGTAGAAAGCTACTAACCGCTCTACGTATATCCAGGAATAACGGTAACTAAATCCGAGTATGCCACTAATTGTGGACAGGCCGACTAACCTTCCACGTTTTGTGTAGAGTTGCATCATCTTACCCGCGACGTTGCGATACACCAAGCCTCAAACCGCGGCTGCCCAGGAGATAATCCTCGACATTTTCAACTCGGTGTTGGGGTTCCAGGAGACTGAAGCCGCTGACGCCATGTTACGATTTGTGCAACTCCTGGGGATGCCATCCCGGCTGTCCGAGGTCAACGTGACTAGTGACGAGCAGTTGCACAAGATTGCCGATATGACTTTGACCGACGTCTTGGCAGAAAAAGGGAACCTGCCGGACAGAGCTGGTGTGCTGCAGATCCTCGAAATGGCTCGGTAAACAAGTATTAAGCGGCGGGTCGACGGAGGCATCTTCATTTCCCCCTTCGTCGTACTATGCTTCTGGGATTATATTCCACCACGAAGAGTGGAAGACTGCCTTGAAGTGTAAGCTGTTCCTTTAATCCCATTTTGTGCTTCTGGTTTGTTCAAGAGTCCAACATCTGTGGGATGGGTCATGGACGCGCGTCCAGAAAGCGCGCGGGAAGGAATGGAAACAGCACAGTGCATCCGAGACTCCACTGACGTCATGGGTCACTGCACCTTTAGTTAGCAGTTAGCAGTTAAGACTAGTTAGACAGTATATCTTCGAGATGCCATCTGGCATATCCGGTCATAGATGCACATAACTGTGAGTTGCTGCCCATCTGAGCGTGACAGCTTCTGAGGTATGTAGTCAGACCCACTCAGGTAGAAATTGATTACTGAGCCATAAGCACGACCAGCAGATACTTGTCAGGTTCTGCGTACGGCAAATAAACTATCACCAGTTGAAGAAATATCTACCAGATCGCGGTGAACATGCCTGTTGGAAATCAGGATCCCGGAGTGACTGGCGCGGCCAAATTCGTCACATCGACCCTCGGCAACGCGGTCGGCGGCGTCTCTCGCACTGTTGGCGGGGTGACAGGCGCCGCGGGGCGAGGTATCGGCGATACCATCACCGGCGCCACAGGGAGCGCGGGGAAGCCTGTGGGCGATGCACTGGGGAGTGTGGGCAGCGGCGTGGAAGATGGAGCTCGAAAGGTTGCCAAGGGAATTGAAGATGCTGGACAGTGGAAGTGAGAGAGGGGGAATAAGAGTAAACAATGATGATGTCGGTCGGTCGGTAGGCGGTGTGCTATTTTCCTGCAGTTTCATGATTCTTACTGTTGCTTGCGATTGGTGAACAATTGTCTATAGAAGCAAGCTGGATAGCCCTCAATCCTATTAGGGTGCTTTTGATTAATGTGATTAATGATTATCTACGTCTGCAGGATCAGCACATTAATCTAAAGTTTCAAGCATTGCTTCCACTGCCTCTTGTACTTGCATATTTTTTTGCGGCAGAATGTTCTATAAAAGTAAGCGGTCAGTGAAAGCATGACTGGAGGCCCCGAACATGCAACTGAACAACTATTGATGTTGGCTAATAGTTCTATTATTATCTGCTTTTGCTAGGGGGGCCATTCTATCCATAGTCAACAAATTCTAGTATTAGTCTCCGTCAGCTTAGTAGTGCTACTACTTACTAACTATCTAGTACAGCCTTATCCTCCCTTTGTGTCCCTATGCGGCTGTGACACCTCCTCCCGAGAGTATATATTTAGTAGACGACTAGACTAGTACTACTCTTCAAATGCAACTACAGATTACCACATCAACCCTGCTGCCCTGAGCGCAGGGCACAGCCAACTTCCATGGAGATACATTGCATTAGTGTGCTTAGTATGACTAGTATCAGTAGTATTATAATCTACGCAGTCTTCTCTCTCAGAGTAGCAATCATAAATCATGGCATTGAGAAAGGGATCGTTCGTATCCGAGCTGGCTAAGCGGAAGTAATACTAGTACTGGATAATTGTTGCAGTAATATATTATGACGGCGGATACTCCGCGCAAGAGAATACTGAAAGAGGCAAGATGGTGCATTCCGGATTGATAAGCAGCACACTGCCCCGTCGTCCAGAGGGGCAATGCATTTTACAGTAGCACTGGATGGATGCTGGATAGTACCTCGTGTTGGTACTTGTTAATACTACTAAGCAAGCCGTCAGCAGCAAAATCGACGTCGACCCAGCCTTGCGGTACCAGGGTACAAGGAAACCGCCACTGGAACCAACCCTTTTTATCCTTCTGAACTGGTTGACTCCGGCACCCCGACTCCGAGAACAGAACGGATAGCGGAAGATGGAAGGAAAACCTTAAAGTCCGAGCCAAATTGACGAGAAGCTAGAGGCAGAAGGCGAGAGAAAAGCCGAAGAAGCCCCTTCAGCTTAACTAAGCCGACCGGGGGAAGGACTGAGTCAGCGCCCGTACTAACCAGATGGAGGCCTGTGAGTGGCTCAATGGGGATTAGTGGACGGGTTGCCTCAGTGCGGCATCCACGAATTGGGGCCCGTCGCCGGTCAGTCCCGGCTCAGGCTTGAGCTCGCCTCCTCACTCTACTGACTAGTTAGTCGGTAGTAGTTCCTCACTACTAGTATTAGTATTACTCTCACTGCCTCCTCCTTCCCTTCCAGCCCCGGCCTTTCTGCCAGCCATCTTGCGGCTTCTCTTCCCCCCCATCCTGTCTCTTTTGACTCCTCCACCTCCCTCCGCATTCCACCTCCTGGCATCTTACTGTTGCTGACGCTCGACTGCCCCTCGATACCTCCCGCGTCGCTCACTCACTCCCGATACGCGCGTCAAGCCCCGTCCGCCCTTGATCTACCCTGCCAGCTCCGCTACACTTGGTTTTCTGCTACTCTCGCCGAACCCTACGATCGCTGCGATCTCGCGAACGACCACCCCGCGCCTGTCCTCCCCGCCGTTCGTCAGGTTCGAAGAAGCGACCGGGTCTGGAGCAGACTATCGCGACAAATTCCCGCTCCCTGTCTTGAATCCGCTATCCTTCGTCATCCGGTCAATTAACTGCGCGGCTGCGATTGCTCCCCGAAGGCCTGCGTGGCCGCCTCACGCAGGGTCCCTCCGTCCTAGCCGATTCGATGATTGCCGCCCGCTGTTGAACATAGTCCGGGAATTACCCATTGTAAATGGATCCCATACACGGGAAAGGGGACGAGGAACTGAGTCGGGCCTCCGATGAGGTTCCTCCAATTCCTGACCAGGAAGCCAAATCCACCAAGCGCGCACGATGGGCGACAAAACGCATGACCGCCGCCAGCGGTCTTCGGAAGAGAGTCTCCATTCTGGAACGGGGTAACCGACGTAATACGCGGAACAACATAACTGATGCAGCAACCGCCGGGCCGGAAAGCAATGAAACAGAAACAGCTTCATCGCGAAAAGTCTACTTTAACCTTCCCATCCCGGACAGCGAGCGGGACGAGGAAGGCAATCTGAAGAACGTTTATCCCCGCAACAAGATTCGCACTTCTATCTACACGCCATTGACGTTCATCCCGAAGAACTTGTGGTTGCAGTTCCACAACATTGCTAATCTTTACTTCTTATTCGTCATTATTCTGCAGTGTTTCTCCATCTTCGGAGACGCCGACCCGGGCCTGAGTGCTGTTCCCTTGATCATTATCGTCGTGGTCACCTCAATCAAGGATGCCATCGAGGACTGGAGGCGAACGGTATCCGATAACGAACTCAACAACTCCCCGGTTTACCGTCTGACCGATTGGCACAATGTCAACGTCACCCTTGACAATGTGTCCGCCTGGCGAAAGTTCAAAAAGGCCTGTACTCGGGCCACCGTATTCACCTACCGTTCCATGAAAAAGCTCGTGCGCCGCAAGTCCGCCGACAAAGACGTGGCGGGAGATGTTGAGATGGCGGATGCCCGGCCATCCGTGGAACCCACCTCTCCGATTGAATTGAGGGCCGTGTCCCTCGATGCCCGTGCTTCTGGAGATTGGCCGGATCATGCAGATCATTCCGGCAGAAATGCGGCCTCGGGCCGCGTCAAAGGCGACATCCTCAATCCGACCAAGACTGCTTCCGGGCAGGCTCGCTTCAAGCGTCAGCACTGGAAGGATGTCAACGTCGGTGACTTTGTGCGGCTGTACAACGGTGACCAGATTCCCGCGGACATGGTGATTCTCTCAACCTCTGACCCAGACGGTGCCTGCTATGTGGAAACCAAAAACCTGGACGGGGAGACCAATTTGAAGGTTCGCCATGCCCTTAACTGTGGTCGCGCAGTACGGAATGCTCGCGACTGTGAAAGAGCGGAATTCGTTATCGAAAGCCCTCCCCCGCATGCCAATCTCTATTCATTCAGCGGTGCCATTTACTATAACCAACAGGACGATCCGGAGGCGCCGCCCCAGGAACGGGTAGAGCCCATCACCATCAACAATATTCTCCTCCGTGGCTGCAGCCTTCAGAACACAGAGTGGGCGTTGGGTGTGGCCTTGTTCACCGGTTCGGAATCAAAGATCATGTTGAATCAGGGCATCACTCCGACTAAGCGACCGCAAATGGCACGTAACATGAACTGGAACGTTCTTTACAACTTTGCGATCCTCTTCATCATGTGCTTGATATCCGGTTTTATCAACGGTTTTGCCTGGGGACTGGATGACGCGTCCTTGACTTTCTTCGAATACGGCTCCTATGGTGGATCCCCCGCCGTGGAAGGTGTCGTTGCCTTCTGGGTTGGTGTGGTTCTCTTTCAGAACTTGGTTCCCATTGCATTGTACATCTCACTGGAAATCGTGCGCTGGATCCAAGCGCTCTTTATATTCTTCGACCAGCACATGTACTACGAGCGGCTTCAGATGTCTTGCGTTCCAAAGGCCTGGAACATATCAGATGACATCGGGCAGATCGAGTATATCTTCTCGGATAAAACAGGTACTTTGACGCAGAATGTCATGGAGTTCAAGAAATGTACGGTCAACGGGGTTGCATACGGTGAGGCCTATACTGAGGCCCAGTTGGGAATGCAGAGACGACAGGGCTTGTTGAATGTGGAGGAGGAAGCTGCCAAGGCTCGCCAACGTATCAGCGACGGTCGCGTGGAAATGCTGCAGCGACTGCGTCAACTGCACGACAACCCATATCTCAAAGACGAAAACCTGACCTTTGTCTCGCCTCAGTACGCAGCGGACCTAGGTGGTGCGTCTGGCGATGCCCAGAAGCAAGCTGTCGAGAGTTTCATGGCCGCTCTGGCGTTGTGCCACACAGTGGTTACGGAACGGATTCCGGGTGACCCCCCGCAAATTGAGTTCAAAGCCCAGTCTCCCGATGAGGCTGCCTTGGTGGCTACTGCTCGCGACTGTGGATTCACAGCGATGGGTCGCTCCGGAGATAGGCTCCTTGTTAACATCATGGGCGAAGAACGCAGTTATCGGATTCTGAACATTTTGGAGTTCAACTCGACGCGTAAGAGAATGAGTGTTATCGTTCAAATGCCGGACGGAACCATCCGTCTGTTGTGTAAGGGCGCTGACACGGTCATTTACTCTCGCTTGGCTCCTGGTCAACAACGGCAGTTGAGGGATGCTACCTCACAGCACCTTGAGACCTTTGCTCAAGAAGGTCTCCGTGTGCTCTGCGTGGCAGAACGTATTCTCGACGAGGAATTCTACCGCGAGTGGAGTCTTAAGCACGACGTGGCAGCTGCAGCCATTGTGGATCGCGAAGAGAAACTGGATGAGGTCGCAGGTATCATTGAACAGGATCTGATGCTCCTGGGTGGCACGGCAATTGAAGATCGGCTGCAAGATGGTGTGCCCGATACCATCTCTTTGTTGGCTGACGCCGGTATCAAGTTGTGGGTCTTGACAGGCGATAAAATCGAAACGGCCATTAACATCGGTTACTCCTGCAACCTTCTGAACAACGACATGGATATTATGGTATTGAGTGCTCCAGATTCGGATATGGCTGCCAAGGAGCTGGACAGTAAGCTCGAACAGTTCGGAATTACTGGCTCGGACGAGGAATTAGCCGCGGCACGCCAGGACCACTCGCCACCCCCATCGACCCATGCCCTTGTCCTCGATGGGGACTGTCTTCGATTGATGTTGGACGATGCCCTGAGGCAGAAATTCCTGTTGCTTTGCCGGCGCTGCAAGTCCGTCCTTTGTTGCCGTGTCAGTCCCGCCCAAAAAGCGGCGGTTGTTGATATGGTCAAGACTGGTTTGAACATCATGGCTTTGTCGATTGGAGATGGCGCCAACGATGTCGCCATGATCCAAAAAGCGGATGTTGGTGTAGGTATTGCAGGAGAGGAAGGTCGGCAGGCAGTCATGTGTGCCGATTACGCCATCGGTCAGTTCCGGTTCCTACAGCGTCTCATTCTCGTTCATGGACGATGGTCGTATCGGCGGCTGGGTGAGACGACGGCCAATTTTTTCTACAAGGTAAGCAACCCTTTAGATTCCCGTTGGAGCGAACGGCGGGTCATAGCTTGGCTTAAGAACTTTGACGCTAATTTGGCCCTAGAACTTGGTGTGGACGTTCGCGCTATTCTGGTATTCGATCTATGACAACTTCGACGGCTCCTACCTCTTCGAATACACGTATATTACCCTGGTGAACGTTGCCTTCACCTCCCTACCGGTCATTTTCATGGGAATTTTCGATCAGGATGTCGATGACAGGGTGTCTCTGGCCGTGCCGCAGCTCTACATGCGGGGTATTGAGCGTAAGGAGTGGACGCAGTTGAAGTTCTGGTGAGTTTGCCTGCTATGTCCCAAGTCTGCTGTCTTGAATCCAAGCTAACGGTTGATCAGGATCTACATGTTCGACGGCTTCTACCAATCCATCATCTGTTTCTTCATGCCGTACAGGCTGTACTCGGTGGCCAATTTCCAAACAGAAAACGGACTCAGCATCGACGACCGGTATCGCGTGGGTGTGCTAGTCGCCACCTGTGCCGTGGTTGCTAGCAACACTTACGTGATGATGAACATGTACCGATGGGATTGGCTCTCTAGCTTGATTAACGCGATCAGTTCACTATTGATCTTCTTCTGGACTGGTGTCTACTCATCCTTTGAGTCATCGTCGACATTCTATGGCGCCGCTCACCAGGTTTATGGTGCGCTGTCATTTTGGGTGGTCCTCCTTCTGACCGTAGTAATGTGTCTTATCCCACGATTCGTCATCAAGTGCATCCAGAAGGTCTACTTCCCTCTGGATGTCGACATTGTCCGTGAACAAGTCATCCTGGGTCAGTTCGATCATCTGAAGAAGTACGAAGCCTACGTACCACCCGGTGCCACCAAGCTGGCAGCTTCATCGGACAGTGAAGCCTCGACCATTCCCTCGGACGGAGGCCATACTCCTCAGCCCCATGTCACGCGCGACTACCCCGTGCCTAATGGAGTTGACCGCACGGCGGATTCGACACCTGTTGCACCGTTAGTCGATGCCCAAGGCGCGCCAACCAACCTGGGCAGCCAAGTGACCAGCGCCAACGCGAGCAGCGTGGCTTTTGGACTCCAGCGCCGCGAGTCTTCTGAGAGCACCAGTCGAGACCAATCGGCTTTCTCCAGCCAGCTCCTAGCTGTTGATTCCACCAGCATGGAACCTCAAATGCCTCACAGTCCACTCAAAAGCCGAAGCGACCCCTCGACATACCCTGTATAGATAGAGTTCGAGCCCCCCTCCCCTGCTTCTTCTCTTCACCCCCGAAAACTGTCGATATACATACCACTCCCGACTCGTTGCGATTTGACCAAAAGCTATTCAGCAACTTTCTCATTATCTACCGTGGAATTTTGATGCCTTCTATGAAGTTATCTGCCACCTTTGTGTGATTCTTTCTTATTTCCTTTTCTTTTCTGATTTACCCTGGTGTTGGTGGGTTTTCCTTCGAATTTCTTCATTCTCATGGTATTCCCCAACTTCACGGTGCATTTTCATTTTCACTTTTTCCCGTTCTTGTGTCCACGTCTCGCCCTGCCGATTATAACACCTACCTACCCCTCGAGCTCAGCCAGCACCGGTTTGCCTGTTCGGCATCCGTGCTGATGTGCCTCATCTTTGTTCAAACACATAATGTCTGAATTTTCTTACGATCGTGAACAGCTTATTTCCTTTCTCTTGTTTATACCGACCTCGGATATATACACACAACGCAGTGTTGTAATATAGACAGCCATCTATTAGTGAATTACATGACTTTTCAGTATGCTACTAGCCCCCTACATAGTCAACCAGTGATCAAAGAAACTGTAATTCAAGCTCATGAACATGACCCCAAAATAATTTCCAATGTAATACCCACACACACAAAAGAACCCCAAACACACATCTAAACCTCCCCTCCATCCTTCAACTTTTCCTCACTCCCCCCTTTCCCATCCCCATCCACACCCCCCAACTTGGCCGCCACATCCTTTGTAAACTTCGCATCTACCCCCTCGGCAAAACACGCCGCAATCACAGACAACCCACCAAACGCAATACTCACCAGAAACACCGTGCGAAACGACTGCGAATACGCCGTCTTCACCGCCTCTGTCACCTTCCCCAAAATGCTCGCCGTCATACCGGGGACAGCGTCATACGCGGCCGTCGTCCCCGCCGACACCGCCTCAAGCAGATCCGTCAGCGACGATGAAGGTAGGCCCGCATTCAACGCGGCGGCAGATACATCTCGCGGCAAGTCCACTGCGATGCGGTTGTCCAGAATGGCGACGTAGATGGCGGTGGCGATGGTGCCGGCGACTTGCTTTGCGGAGCCGAGGAAGCCGCTTGCGAGGCCGATGTCTTGGGGCGAGCAGTACAATGGGCACATGATTATGGTTATTAGTTCGAGGTAGCCGACCCAGAAGCCGCCGATGGCGGTGAACTATTTGATCTATCTTAGTAACATTGTGAGGATGGGAAGGCATGGGGATACGCGTACTGCGATGCCGTATGCCTGGCGGTACTGATTAATGGATGCCAGGGCACCCGAGAATGCGGTGATCATTAGAGTGGTTATGATCAGTTGATATTTTGTGTATCCCACGGGTTTCATTAGGATGCCGGCGGCGACTTCGCCGACAATGACGCCAGCTCCAGTGGAGATCTATGTATGGGATGTGGGTTAGAGAGAGGTTTTGTAGGTGGTAGACAGGGGCAGGGGGGCTGCTTACTGAAAGCCAGCCAGTTTTGATGGTGTCGGTAGTGTAGAGGGCGGTGATGGCGGTTGGCCAGAGGAGACTGTAATGGTTTGTCATTAGATTGATATTGAGGAGACTGGAGATATAAGCATACCTCATGGAGAAGTAGACCATGTTTCCTACAAGGGCCGAGCACACCGCACCGGTGTATCCACGGTTTCGGAGTAAGGACATGGGGAGGAGGGGCTGCTGCAAGGGAACGAAGATTTCTGTTGATTGGGAAGGAAGTGAGTCAGTTTGTTAAGTAGTCTGCGGTGCATGGCTGGTTCACGCACCATATAAAGCAAAAGCAAGCAAGCAAACGAATCCGATGACCAGAACAGCAACGACATGGGCTGAGTCCCATGCATACGATGTGCCACCCCATGCTGATAGAAAATCGGGTTAGCACCTTGCAAGAACCAAGTTAGAGCTGAAATGGAGACTCACAAAGGCCAAGTAGGACTAGGATCAATCCGCCGGCGTACAGGAGAAAGCCAATATAGTCGAATTTCTTGAGACCATCGATGCGGCTCTCATTTCCGCGCTTGGCATCCCAGCCAGGAGGGAAGTAAAACAGAACCAGCAGAATGATAGACAGACCACAGGTGATGATGTTCAGGTAGTAGGTCCAGCGCCAGGAGCGGGCGGTGTTGGCGATGAACAGATCTGCAATCAGAGAACCAAACGCAGAGAATGGCAGCGTTGTGATGAAGATGCCGGCGTTGACAACCGGACGAGCACGGTTGGGGACCAGCTCAGCGATTACGAAGCTGAAAGTCAATTGCACTGCGGCAGCGAGACCGCAAAGGACACTGCCCCCGATGACGGTAGGAACGGTTTTGGCTGTTGCGCAGACTATGGCGCCGATGAGGCCGAGGAGTTGCCCTCCAATCAAGATGTAACGGCGACCAAAAAGGTCTCCTAAGCGACCAACTAGTAGAAGGCCAACCTAGAGTGTGCTTAGGAAGTCTGTATACTTGGAAGGAGCATATTTTAACAAAAGGAAGATGCTCTTACTCCGGAGATCAGTGTGAAAACAGTCGAGATCAAGCTGTAGCTAGGGTCCGGCCCTGCAAGTAGATCGAAAGTCAGTCAGCATTTGTTAGTTGAGTATCGGTTATCAACTCACCCAGGTCAGCATTGATAGCGCTCAAGCTGTTTACCTATTCGATAGTCAGCTACAGACTTGCTGCGAGAATAGATGGAGAAACTGACTGGTAAGACATAGCCCAGGTAGAGACTGATGGCCATCAAACACACGGCAATGAGAGAGCCGACAAAGTTCTTACTGCAGTAGTATCCGGCCGGCAATTCATCTAAATCGACAGGGGTGGCCGTTAGCTCACCGACATTCTTTTGGTCCATCATCCTGCCTTGAAAATTACTGGTGGAAGCGGATTTGCGAAAAGAATGAGGAAAGGGAGGAGACAGGGGGATAAAGTTAAAGGAAAAGCCGGTTAAAACGTGGGAAGGTAAATTGCGGTTAAAGCAGCAGACGCCGCCGCAGAAACGAAGCCATGACGAATCGGAATGGGAACGACTGGCCTGGACCCAGTCGAGGGCATCAAACCATCTAAAAAAGTCCGATTTGAGAGGGGTGAATTTAGGGCATTTTGTGATCCCTGCCTAGTGCCTTCGTGGAGACCGACGGTGTCACGGCGCCATATTAGTTGGACAACTAGCATTTCCGTCCCTGGGAGCGGGTGGAGCATCTATTATGTTCCTTATCAAATGGCCAGGGCCATACTTGTTTAGATAGTGTCCAGACGATCTAATAATTGCCGATGGATCGTGGTCATTCCTCACTCAGCCAACCGAAACCTCGAGACGGGTCGCTCGGAGAAATGCCATTCCTGCATCCTGCATCCTGCATCCTGCACCCAGTAACTAGCCATGTATCTAAGAACATTACACTTCGAATTACCCTCGCAAATGTAGACTCTCTGAGACTTTGCCCGGGCTGCGACTCGTCTCGTCCTTCTTGCGTACTTGCCAGGCCAAATAGACACCCTTCCATGGACGTCGTGTGGAAGGAGGTGTCGTCGACCGACCCTCCAATCGACTTGAAGGCATCTCGAGTGCCGTCAATCATTGCCTGCAACACTATTCTTCTTGTGATCGCGACCGCTGGGATATCAGTCCGTCTGTTCGTCCGACTTCGCTACCTCTCAGGGATAAACTTTGATGATCTATTATGCGTGGCCAGCTGGGTACGCTTCCTGGCCCTGTTGAATTCGCTCATGCTCTCCCAAATATTGACACTAGGATGCCCAAGGTCTTCACTTTTGTTCTGTGCTTTGTGTGTATCTGGAGTAAGCTGTCACTAATCAAATGCGCACACGATTGGATAAAGCTGACGAAACTCCTCCCACAGTGACCCGATATGGCTACGGAAAGCACATTGCGACGATAAGTAGCTCGGAGAAGCTGGATATGTTTCTCAAGGTTCGAAATACACTAAAAGAACGAGGCCGCTTTCGTGCTGATCAAATTCTCATTGACTTATAGCTTGACTTTGTCAGCATGATTGCGTATCTTCTCGCCCTCGGCACCGTCAAGGTCTCATTCTGCCTCCTTTACCTGCAGATCTTCCCTGGAAAGGCTTTTCGAATTGCTTGCTGGAGCTTAATGGGCCTCATTGTCGCTGAAACAATCGAGGAAACATTTGTCGTGATCTTCCAATGCTCACCGATTCACAAGGCATGGGATGCTAGCGGCAACGTCAAAGGCCAATGTCTATCTCTGACGGCCTTCTACTACATCTCCTTCGGAATCCGCTTGGCTACTGATCTAGCGCTCTTCGCTCTCCCTCTTCCGAAAGTGATGAAATTGAACATGACATTAGGCAAACGAGCCGGACTCGTGATGATGTTTGGATTGGGTGTGCTGTATGCTGGTTCCCCTTAGCTGAAAACCACCTGGGGGCTACGAATAACCGCAATAGGGTCTCTGTGACGAGTATAATCCGAGCGACGTACATAAGCAATTTTTCTGAGGACCACACCTGTGTGTTGCCCCTCCCTTTGGACCATTGCGTGTGCTGCGGCTAACGACCGATTTACTATATGAACAGGGACACTTGTCAACACTCTCAATTGGTCTAGTGTCGAAGTGGCTGTGGCCATCTTCATCGCCTGCATCCCTTCTTTCAAGTCGCTCATCAGCTTCCAATTTCCTGCTTTACAACGGCTACTCGGGCTTTCCAGCAAGGGCGACTCGACCGGTCGGTCGAAGATGTATGGGACATCGACGCGCCGGACCAATAACGGGCGATCCACCATTGGACATCAGAGTATCAAGCTGAATACTATGACGGGGCAGAGCCGGGCCGATGTTGAAGCTAGTCGCAATGGCTCGGAGGAGCGGATTATCGGGGCTCATGAAGGCATTCACGTCACCACGGATGTGAGTGTAAATGAAAGTGATTGATATGTGGTAGTATACTTCGATTGTACAGATTTCTTATATTATCTATAATCTCTATATATTTGTGATCTCTGACTATCGGGTTCGTCCTTACCTGCAATGGACGGAAGAATGTTGTGTGTGCAGACCAATTACTAAGTTAGCACACGCCCCCATCGATCAATGTAATTAGCTCCAATGGCACCATGCGTGACAGCGACCGAGAGTTAAAGTCAAGAAGCTATTGAATCTTGGCGCTGAGGTTGCCCTTAGGGCATGGGAGGTGGGCCCGTTCGGAAAGGTTACCCCGAGAAGGGAAAAACCATCAACCATGCGAGTCGAATGCGCGGACGACTTCCGGGGAAGGTGACCCTGGTGGAAACTGTAATGTAATCCCAGTGGGAGAGCAAAGAGATATCAAATAAGTACGATGGGCTAGCAGCCGGTTAGTTCTATCGAATCGGATTAAAATGTCATTCAAGTATAGGGGTTTCCCAAGCCCTCTCAATGATAAGTTTGGGAAACTCGTGAATCGACGGGTTATCTTTCCACTGATCCGCGGGACAAGCAATTTCAAGCTTAATATCGAAATGGCCCACTTAGCGTGGTGCTTTTAGCTTCCACGACCTCCGAGTCCAATAGAAACGCCCAGGATCAAGCCTCCTTTACTTGCTGAGGCAACGTGCAAGCTGTCGGTTTTCTACTGGTGTCACATATGCGTTGGCCAGAGTGACTAGTTGGCTAGCCCAAGTACCACCGAGGCCACAAAACAGGCTTCCCTAGACCTGCTGTGTCTTGGTAAAGCTCCACAGGGCACTGTTTGCTCCTGTAGATGCTGCCTGGACTTCGGAGATGATCAGTTCGAGAATAAGGGAGCATGTTACCCGATTGCTAGAATTCTGGCTTCCGCCAGCCCTTCCCCAACCATGACCAGAAAGGACAAACAAACGAATCCTTCCCTTCCTTCAACCACATCCAAGCCAAGTATGGTGGCGGTAGAGCGGGCTTGTTTCGGCCGATCATAAACCCCCGAGAAATCGCAGGAGCCAGCCGTGGAATGCCAAGCCATGAGGGCAGGGGAAGCCAAGTTGATTAAAGCTATTTAGTAACTGACACAAGCGTCTTGGCTCGTAGTCTATCTGTCAACCCATTCTCTTTCAAAGGCTGAAGCTGTATATTTGAATCGCCCGCCTTCTCTCCGGCTTTCCCTTTTCTGGTAGTACCTGGTAAGACCTCACGTTCTTTCTATCAGATGTCATGTGCTCATCATTCCACGCGTCAGAGGAAATTATCGACCCACCAACCCGCAGTTTCTTTGTTCACTCAAGGAACCATTCATGCTGGACGTATCCGCTTCCGTAAGCCAATTGATAACCAATCGGAAACCCCATGTTCGCACCCGAGGGTCGTAGTGCAGTCGACGACATAGTAAGCGAAAAGATCCTTGCTAACGCGATCCGTCTCATTCGAACGCCACCAATGACCTACAAAGTCATTGTCACCCTATTGGACCTTTACTACACCGCGGCATATCTCCCCGGAGCGTTAGCGTGGCGGATTCTGGCCGACTTGCGGCATCGCAGCGCCACGAGTCCGTTGTTTGTCCCCACCATCATGAGTTGATGCCAGTCCGCCGTCTCCCATGGGCAGAGGAGGGGCAAGCTAACAAAGAATTGACCGATTGGCCTGGACAGCAGTCTGATGTGTACAGCGTTATGCACTGGGCCAGGGTATCTGGGTGAATTGGGAGCCATCATGGCATCCCCTGAAATCGGACCAGACCCCCTTGCCCTTGATCCATGAAGCTGTGTGCTGTCTCCCTAATGAGTCCTTCTCGAGACAAGATTTAGGTCCCAGGTTACTCCCCTCATTAGACTCACCATGCAGCAGTCTCAAACCTCCCAAGGACACCATGCCATCGTGTTCGGCTGTTCAGGCATCAACGGCTGGGCCCTAGTCAACCAGCTACTCACAAACTATCCAGCCCCAGGGACTTTCACCAGAGTGACAGCGGTTGCGAACCGTGCATTCACAGCCGAGGAGGCACACTGGCCAACGGATGATCGTATTCAGATCGTCTCCGGCGTGGACCTCCTGGCGGGCGATGATGCAGCGCTGAAGAAGACCCTGGCGGAGAAGATCTCATCTGTCGATACGATTAGCCACGTGTACTATGCAGGTATGTAGGTCGCTTCCTGATTGCATGCATGCATATTATGTTAGTGCGCCTGACCGTGTGGGTTTCAATATCTGTGCAGCATATCGTGCCAGCGATGTCCCCGCCGAAGAATGTCGACTGAATAAGGAGATGCTTCGAGCTGCTGTACAGACGTTGGAGACTCTCTCTCGAAAGCTATCTTTCGTTACTCTCATTACTGGCACAAAGGCAAGTCACCTGCATATCCACATTATAAATACATGATATTCCACGTGAAAGGAGCTAACAACAACCATCACATCCAACAGGCATACGGCGTCTACCTCCTCGACAAATTCCCCTTCCGGAACCAAATACCCCTAAAAGAAGACCTCCCCCGCGTGCCAGCCGAATACGCCAAAGACCTCTTTTACTACCACGAAGTCGACCTGTTGCAGGAGCTCTGCATCGGAAAGACCTGGTCATGGTGTGAAGTCCGTCCGGATGTGATAGTACGTCGCCACCCCCTTCCACCACTCTCCGCAAACACATTAACCGAAAACCCATGAAAAGGTCGGCCTTGCCCCGTTCGGCAATGCAAACTGCATGGCCCAAACAATGGGCATCTACCTCTCCCTCTACCGCGCCCTCGAAGGCCCCAACGCCCGCGTTCCCTTCCCCGGCAACAGCACAACCTGGACCCTCCAATCCACCGACTCCAACCAAGACATAATCGCGCGGTTCTGCATCCACGCTTCCCTCCAACCGCGCGAAAAGGTCCATACCCGAGCATTCAATATCGCAGACAGCGCACGCCCCGTCGCATGGTCCGAGCGATGGCCAATCCTGGCGTCGTATTTCGGGTTGGATGGTGTGGGGCCCGAGGAGGGCTCTTTGCACCCGACGGAGTACATGGATCGGAACTGGGAGAAACTGAGACAGTTGTGTAGTGAGAGGGAAGGGGTAAAAGAGGAGGTGATTTATCGCAGTATGCATAATACGGGTGCCAGGATGGGGAGTCTGAGGTTGATGGATTTCGATCGCCCGTTTGATTTAGGGAGGGCGAGGGAGATTGGGTTCACTGAGGAGATGGATACGAGGACATCGTGGTTTGGGGCGTTTGAGAGGGTGAGAGGGATGGGGATTATGTTGTAAATAGATATTTTCCTTTTACATTCTGGTCTGATAGGAGTACTAGTTACCAGTGTTATATAAGTGTATAGAGACTATAGGTTATGCTGCTGCTGATGGTGGTGTGATTCATTAGGCCACAGGCTAATATACAGAAGCTTAAATATGACAGTTCATGATGAATGTACAAGCCAATCATAGTTCGATTGATTAATGAAGTGTATGACTCAAGTCCAGTCAAGCTTTCAATGGTGTCAGATGTCTAGTATACAGACTTTCGATGACAACTGCCGTCTTTTCTTCAGTATATACTGAATAACTCACACCACTCACTAACTGAACACCACAGCATGATGTCTATATAAAGATTACCAGCAGGCAAGCCTGAATCTATGTAAGAGACTCCCGAATATTCGTAGAGATTTTCTATCATACTCAGTAGTAGCATAGTGCCAGCCTGTCGTGGAGAGACATGGATAGTAAGAACTTGAACTTCTTGAATACCCCCTAATATTCCTCATCCTCATTTTAGTAATGCCACTATTGGAACTACTAGACTATAGTATCCAATCACTCCTCTAACGTAGTCTAGGATATATATAGCGGGTGCAGGGATTTGAGCCAGCTTTAGTACTCAGTATCATGTCTCTTCAGTGTCACTCATGGTGATTACGACTACACAACCCCGGACGCAAGCCAATCATGAATAATTAGAGAGAGGAGCCTACAGTTAGCCAGGAGAGAAACAGTAATAAAATAGATTCAAGGTGAGAAGTTTGATATTAGACGGACTGAAACAGCTACATCGCCTTCACGGCCCCCCGCTTGTCAACCGTAACCCACATATCGCGCCAGAATCCCACGCCTCCCTTGATCACAAAATGCGCGGAAGGTTTGCCGGCAATAGAGTGAAGCTTGAAATTGCGGAATAGCTGTATTCAAATGAATTAGAATACGAATGAATTTGGAAGATTATGAGGGATGGGATGGGGAGGTACAAACCTGCAAAGGACCCTTAAACAGCTCCATCATCGCAATATCCTTGCCCAAACATACTCGTGTCCCGTAACCAAAAGTAAACATATACTTGTTCATGAGCTTGGCGCGCTCCGCGTCCAGCCAACGCTCTGGGTTGAAGACATTTGCATCAGCGCCAAACACGTCCTGATCGCGGTGGACGATCCATGGGTTCGACGAGATCTCCGTGCCCGCGGGCGCGAACTGGCCATAGAGATCGATACCCGGCTCGGAGACATATCGTGGGAAGAGATTTGGCGCGGAGGGGTTCAGGCGCAAGGTCTCGCGGACACACGCGGCATAGTAGGGTAAGTGCTCGACAATTTCCTGGTACTGGGCCATTGGACTGATGAGGCCCTTTCGGGCAGCATCATCGATCTCGGCCATCATGCGCTCGTACACCTCTGTGTGGGTCATGAGGTTATATACCAGCGCTTGGAAGACAGTTCCGGTGGTGTCGGCGCCAGCAAGAAGGACCAAAAGGACCTCTGCCCGGATATACTCCATGTCTAGGGGCTTGCCCTCTTCGGTGCGGGCCTCGAGGAAGGTCTGAAGGAGATCGATCCGGCCGATGTCCTTCTTTTCTTCAAGATCACGCAGGCGCTGGTCGATGAGTCGGTCGCGAAAGCGCATTAGGACTCCGATGCCCGAGTCATCCTGGGGAGTCGCAACTAGGTACTTCTTCATGAAGGTCGTCTTCATCCAGCTGGTGAAGGGGTGGAGACGAGCCAGAAGACCGAATGCTGGGAGGCCATCGTGGAAGCCTTGTACTAGACCGCCGACGTCTTGCCCTTGCTCGACAAAACCGAAGGGCGCACCGAAGCCGACCTCGCTGATAATGTCGTATGCCATGTAGCTGGGGAGATGTTAATATGGCCTGTGGGACGAAGTGGAGGGTCTCCAAGAATGGCACGGCACTCACACTGCCCACCACGAGAAGTCAAAACCAGCGCCCGTGCGGGCGAACCTCTCGTCGATCTTCTGTAGCCAATGCTCGATATGGGCGTCAAGTAGCGGCTCCATGCGCTTGACATTGCTAAAGCTGTACTGTGCAGGTATCAGTCGAGTGGGCTCTGAAGAGAAATAGGGGTCGAGTTGAGCGTACTGGGCCGGCGATGTGCTTCCGGAATGCCGCATGCGTCTTGTGAGAGCGCATGTTGAACAGAGACTCGGTCTCGCCGAAAGATCCGGTGATGTAGTGACCCGTTTTGTCGGCATTGCGATGGTAGATGTCGGGAAGCTTCTTGGGGTCGCTGACGAGCAGGAGCGTGGGTGTGATGCGTACTACGGGGCCTGTAAACGCTTTAGGTCAGACTTAATTTCTTTCGCAACTTGTTGTCCAGGTAGTACGATGGTTAGTGTACCATATCTTTTTGTGAGATCGTACACTGTCTGCAGTTCAGTCTCGCGCAGATTATGCCATGCAATCCAGAGTCGGGTGACGCCGCCCCAGAATGGACCAGGAAATTTCGCCAACGGATGGAAAAAGTGGTAATAAATGATCTGGTACACGAATTGAAGGACCACATAGGCGACCAGACCCAGGATCACGTTGGTCGCCGTGACTTTGGAGAGGAGATCTTCACCCACGCCCATTATTGTTGTTGCTTTGTAGTTGGCAAGCGGACAGATGACAACAAAAATCACCGGAGAGCGACACCATGCTCTTAAAACATGATCATCGACAGCCGTTGGAGAGGAGCTTTGGACTTAGGCCCGCCCTGGGTCCAGCACCGACATTTGGCTCCTCTCTCCTACGTAAATGTGATCAGACGACGAATCAGTTAGTCGCGTAGTGGTACCACTGAGCAAGAGGTGGTGCGCCATCTAATCATGTACCGGGACTCGATCCGAGGAGAACACCATTGAGGCTACTGCATTGGGAGGGTAGACAATATGACCAGAGTGTCGATCCAACCAGACTGGAGCCATTGACAAGCGTCATTCGGAGACTTCCCACCCAAGTGCCGACAGACAATGACCAGCCTCGTCCGCCAGAGTAGCGACAACGTACCTTAGTGTTGCGGGGACAAAGTGAAGACTCATGAACAGGGAAGAATGCGCGGCCGAGGGTTTAGGACCTCCAACGGCTCCTAGTGTCTCTGATGGAGTGGGCTTGCCGAGTCGCGATGAGCCATTATTGGCCGTGGTTAGGCTCTCGGGGGAGCAGTTGACACTTGTCAGACTCGAAGTTTGTCAGAGACTGCTACTGGAAAGGTCATGTCCCGACATGAAAACCATGGAACCATTTCTAGCTTGATGAAAGGGACCATTCCTTCCATGCCAGTTTGTGGAGTGCCGTTCTTGCCATATATACTTATCCCCAATCCATTCATCTTCTATCCATCTATCAAACTATCGGGATACCGCCGGATGCCACAAACAAAGAAAAAACCCAAAAATTTCGTTGCTCGACGTGTTCGACAAAGTACTTTGTGCTGACAGCAATTAAATTGCGGTCCACTGGGGGAGGCGACGTGAGAGGCCAGTTCCACCCACAGACATCCCCCTAGCAGGCCCTAACGGAGACTAACTCTGACGCCGGCCTGAAGCTGGGCCGCGATCGGCACTCCATCCATGGCTCCAGGAAAAATAAAATGATTACACCCTTTGCAAGTTGCAGAGGGGGTGTCAAAACAGGCCCAGAATTGCAGAAGCAAGTATGGCAAACAAAGGTTCCAGGATACCCAGGAGAAATTGCTGGTTTAGTATCGGCTTGCCCATTGGAGTCACACGCAGTACTAATGGCGGACTTCGTTATGTCTAGTCGGTCTTTAGCGCCATAGGCCACTATTGACTGCTTCTGCAACTGTCGGGATTTTTGTGATGCTGAAAAGTAGGAATGCTCCCAGCTGAGGATGGCAACATTGCGCCTGTTGATATATCACGTTTGATACCAATGTCGCTATGGGTGGCGGCGGACTTGTACACGGCCTGAAGGGGCCGCTTTGACAACTTGGATGAGAGGAGTTGCAAAGTCCTCTTATCCACTTACAGACTAATTTCCCTCCATCCATCTCACATGGAAATTCAACGCAGATTTTCACCGTTGAAGAGACAGAAATAGGTGGTTGCGATGACTGGATCGGGAGCACGGCCGATAGCCCGAGGTCCGTCCCCGAAGCCACTCACTAAAACCATTCCCCGTCAATTTCATTCGCTCTTTGAACATCAGCATGAGTCAAGAAACCAGCATGCGAAGGAACCCCTTTCACAAATCCACCACCTGGTTAGCTGGTGCATAAGTTGGCTGCCTTGAAGAACCAAAAAAGCATTAAGGGGTGGTTTCTATCTTTTGGATCTATTGACCGAGCTACAGTGAGTATTCAGTAGTATAGGCTACCGCGTGCCAGGGCGACCAATAAAGAATTGCCCTACGCTCCCCAGAACGTCTCCCAAGCCACCAGGATTTGATCCTGCCCACATTGTCTTCGCAGGCACTTGCAGGCGTGACGCCCGAATCCCGGCGTAGACCACCTTTCGAGCAAAAGTCTCGCCGTCCAGAATTGTCTGGACGGGTCCATCCCCAGTGGAGTGGGTCAGCATTTGCGCTCAGGGCGACTATCAGTCAAGGCCCTAATCCGGTTGGAGCAAAGCCGGCTGCGATTCTCCTGCCTTTCAGACACCGGTCGTTTACGGTGCGAATAGTGCCGGAATTTACTTCCTTCCATTTTATCCGGTCCTCCCGTGTCTTGCATACAGCCACTACCCTGTCACAGCGGTGCTTGTGGTGGCCTGACTTGGCTGGCTGCCATCGTACACTCCGCGGATGAGGTTGCCGCAACCACTGTCTACATGAACACCGATTATCATAACGAGAACGTGGTGGCAACCTCGGCAACAAAAGTACAAATTATTATTCAAAATTTTGTTCCACTTCTTGCGAACATCGGAATCTCCCCCGGAGATATGACCCATCTTCAGTGACGATCGTGCCCCAACTGCTATTTCTGTCGCCGATGGCCACTCAGTAGACAGCGACTAATATCCTAGTGGCACCCCCGATTAGCCGTGGAGCGATAGGTTCAACGACACATTTTCTGTATCAGATTCGATGAGCGGAGTCGGTCAGTGCATCCGGACTTGATGCCCGCCACTCCATGACCCAAGATGTGGGCTACGTACGAACCGTCACTGGAGTCCCCGATTCTTGGTCGCTACTCGCGCGAGACCTTGCTTTTTCCTTCCGTTCTTCCAGTGTCGCTAGCCAACTCTTGGTGCCGTCTGAACTTTTCCCTCTGAGATTTTCCCTTTTAGGAAACGCCATTGTCCATCAGACTCCAGTTTCTCCAACATGCGAGCTTGACCCGGACCGCTTGGGATCGTCCAAGAATGAGTCCCGGGGCCCTGCCAGGGGCATTCGATGCAGTGATGATCGCGATGGCGCACATGCGCGAGATTGCCTTACGTTAAATCGCAACTCAATCTTTAACCCCTCGGAAGTTCCCTTTCTAGAAAATGACCGTCTTCTCTGTGTATGGTGCATGAGCGACTGCATCTGATGTGTTGCACTCGATAAATAGACCTTGGCCTTTCCCGATTCACTACCCAGTATTGTGCGCCTTGCCCTCTTCTGTCCGTTTGGACTGTCAATATGGCAACTACACAGGGACCAGTAATTGCTGGTGTTGCGATCAGTTTTGCGATCCTGAGTTTTGTGACCATCTGTCTACGGCTGTTTGCTCGAATCTATGTCTTGAAGCGAATGGGCTTGGATGACTGTAAGTCAATATTGTCCTCGCCCACCTTGGCTATTGTCAAACCTGTGACTGACCTACTATTTCTCCTAGACTTGATTATTGGCGCCTGCGTAAGGGGATCGTTTCCGGATCGATGCGATTGAGCTGACCTCTCACCCAGCTTCTATCATGGGCATTCACAGCGGTCACCATAGTCGGTAGGTTCATTCATCTTGTCCACATGTGAGGGCGGAGACTGACACTGTATAGCTGTCAAGCATGGTATGGGCCAGCACATGGTGGATGTGGATCAAAGTGGTCTTATCACATACTCTTTTGTACGTCACTTACACTTCAAGCTATGATATCGTTGCTGACGGCAGACCAGGCCGTCTGGTTGAGTTCAATGTTCTACCTGGCAGCCCTTGGATTTGTCAAAACCTCCGTCTGCTGGTTCTACACCCGACTTGGTGACAAGCAACTCACGCGCATGTCTCTCGTCATGATGTGTGTTGTGGGTTGCCAAGCCACTTCATTCGTTCTGACAGCTGCGTTTCAATGCAATCCCATTGCCCGCGCCTGGAACACTAGCATTCCTGGCCGCTGCGTAACAATCAACGTCTTCTACCTCGCCAACGCAGCGTTGAACATTACGACCGATCTGCTCACCTACTCGCTGCCGATCCGGGTCATCCTGAAGCTACACATGCCAAAGAAACAGAAGTTGGCTCTCGGCGGTATCCTCTGTCTCGGTCTATTGTAAGTAGTACAATGCCTGTTACTTTTGAAGTAAAGCACGTTTTTCCTTGCTTACTCGCAATATCCAGCGCTTGCATCTCCTCCATCATCCGAATCACCTACATCCCCGCGATGCTCACCTCCAGCGACTCCACCTACGCTATCAGCGGCGCCATGTACTGGTCTGCCATTGAGATTAACGTCGGTATCTTGGCCTCCTCCATCCCATCCTTCAAAGCCATCGCCTCTCGCTTCCTCCCCCGCTTGATTGGCGAGTACAGCTCGAACCGCGGCTACGGCGGATGGTCGAGCAGCAATATGAGAAAAGAGGAATCGGGCTTCTCCAAGGGTCGCGAGCATCCATTCGATATGAGTA
This sequence comes from Aspergillus vadensis CBS 113365, assembly GCF_003184925.1. Taxonomy (NCBI): domain Eukaryota; kingdom Fungi; phylum Ascomycota; class Eurotiomycetes; order Eurotiales; family Aspergillaceae; genus Aspergillus; species Aspergillus vadensis. The sequence continues at coordinate 288,825 of NW_020292049.1, forward strand.
TCCTACAGACCCAAGATGGAGACGCTATGACAGGAACACAGATCGGGAGGAACAACAGTCAGGAAAGGATTATCATACCGGATGGGAAGATCTATGCTCATACGGAAATCGAGACGAATGTCGAAATCAGTACGGAGTACTATACTCGCCCGATGCAGTCGTTTGACATTCCTCGGTCTATGGGGACGCATAGTTCTTGAGCAGATAACTATACCCTTACTTTCTTCTACTTTTTGTTCTTTATCCCTCGTTTTTTATCTTCATATACCCTTTTCTTCTTCCCTCGTTCACTTGATTTCCTATTTTTTTTCCCCACCTGAGTACCCTCCCCTTATTTCCCTTACGGGGGAAATTTCTTGATCCCCAAACCTTTTTTTAACGGCCCTTCAGAATATCTAGAAGAATATCAACTAGAATGACCTCGGCAACAAACCTTAACGTATTCACCGCTGAATTCAATAAAGCAAGCGGGTAGACTAACTAACTCAAATATAAACCCCGTGATCTTCAGAGCAAAATAGTTAGTAGCAACTACTGAGAAAGCTAAACCTAAACCCCCGGCCGCAATGGTGGTCTATCTATCATATGCGCACCATAGCAGACAAGGAATCAAAACAAGGATGTCTGATACTCTGTGACACATGATCTACGTGGCATGGATGATGATTTGTCACTCCACTTCCTATTTCTTGGTAGAAATCAAGTGGATCCATAGTGGATAGCAAGGTTATCCCTCTATCGAGACAATGGAATTATATACTGTAGACACACACGCACGCTCGCGGTTTATAGAATAACGAGAGGGCCAGTATGCGAAACTTAACTATCGGCTTTACCCGGCTTACTAGTAAGTAACCATCAGAACTGGGCTAGGCTATTCTCGGGCATACCGTGAGGTAGTAGGGCCGATCTCGATGGATAAGGAAAATCCATAAGGAAAGGGGCTGCGGACTGCAATTGCCAGACTATCGCAGATCTAGTCTTCTGCGTAATGCAAAATTGTAGTAGATAGTTTCGTCGGGGCACCGCTCGGACGCAACTATCACCATCAAATCAAATTTGTGGTTGGTTTCTGATGGGTTAGACACGACTATTGTGTATGCTTTGCACGGAGTACTCCGGTAATGTGCAGGGTGCTCGCTGCAAGAGGTACTGTGCTGCTCCTGCACATCAGCGCTAGGAATATTATTGTTCCCCCCCCCTCCTCTATCTCTCTCGGTGGCATTTTCGAAGTACAAAGACTTCGCCACCAGTTCGTTCAGAATATTGCTTTTTATTTTCTTTTTCTCTTTCTTTTTTTCGTGGCAATACGTACATTTCCGAACGTGAGCGATCCCGGATGAAATTACCTAATCTTAATCTTTTGTATCCCCCTTTCTTTTCTCTTTATCTTAGGGCTCGGAGAAACTGAAACTATGATGGTTGCTTTCTTTTTCTTTTCAAATCGATTCATCGTGACAACCTACTAAAAGTGCTACTTACTTTTGAGGTCAGTTCCACTTGGTGACGGATGGGTCCGTCGGGCAAATTACAGGACCCGCAATCTGGAGATGCAGTAGTGTTGGTTGCCTTCAATTTGGATGCTCTGTGCGTTGAGAGGTGCCTTAGTGAGCTGAGGCAATTTACTACTAATTGCTGTACTCAGTATTACTTTTGGTTGTCGGCTGACTGGTGGGTTGTTGTGTTTGGATATTCGGACTTTTAGTGCTATCTCTGCCTGCCTGCCCAATTTTGGTCTCCGTGGTGTGAACGTACTCCGGATGCTTTACATGCAATAGTTACGAATGTGCCTTCCTCTATATTATACCTCATTGATTTGGGTGTGTTATTATACGGAAGTCTCCATGCCTCAATTAAGCTTATTTCCATGTTTATCATTGAATTTGATGAAGTCTGGCCTTGGATCGAGCCAGAGAGGTCTAGTTTGGTTGGATTATTGATGATGTCCTCTATGAGTGCAGACGGCATATCTCTTGCTTACAGTGGTGATGTAAGTTCGGTTTGAGGATCACCCGGAAACAAGAATGGGAGAAGACTAAACAACTGTGCCCCTGGAAGCATGGTACCCAAGCCCTGTAAGCAGATGCTAAGCACCGGGTTAACCAAGATTTACGCAAAGGTTAACCTTGATGAAGGCAAATCGTTCTATCTATACATATAGTAGTGATTACCTTGTCGCCCGTAATATTTGTCGGTCAACATCTGAATTCACACCGAATACACTTTGCTCGTGAAGATATAGTTCACGAACCATGGCCCCTCCTTCAGAAAAAACCAAGGCTCAAATCAGCCAGATCCTCACCGGGGTCGAACACATCACTCAGCACAATCAAGACCCCTACAAGGTGAAGATCGAAAACTTCATCGGCTATACGCACGTTCCGGTTGGATTAGCTGGACCGCTACACATTCGGACGCCCACAGGGCCTAACAAGGAGATCTGGGCGCCTATGGCCACCACTGAGGCGGCGGTAGTCGCCAGCTGCTGCCGTGGATGCAAAGCTGCCAATGCCTCTGGTGGAATTGAAGTCCACATGGGGGAGGAGGGCATGACGCGCTGTCCGGTCTTTCGCTTCCAAAATCCCGGAGATGCGTTGCAATTTGCACGCGCGCTGCCTACCCTCCAGGCATCGTTCAAGGAGGTGGCGGAAAGTACCAGCAAGCATGCTCGCTTACAGTGCCTAACGCCGCATACGATTGGGCGCTCTGTCCATCTGCTTCTGAGCTACACTTGCGGAGACGCGTCAGGCCAGAATATGGTGACCATAGCTACAGCCCGCATCTGTGAATGGGTGTCGAAGAACCTAGAAAAGGAATACAAGGTTGTGGATACACTTGTAGAAGGCATGCTGTCCTCGGACAAGAAACCATCTTGGAGGAATGTGGCCGTTGTCCGGGGTGTCGAGACCGTGGCCTGGACAGCTCTATCCGACTCGGCATGTCAGCGAATTCTAGGCTGCTCATCCGCACAGTTGTATGAGTTCATTCAGACTACCCAAGAAGCGGGGATCCGGAACGGTGAGCATGGCAGCAATATCGACTCCGCCAATATATTGGCAGCCATTTTCATTGCCACGGGTCAAGATGCGGCGTGTGTCGCGGATGCTTCATGGGCACACCTGACGCCGGAATACGATGAGGCGTCCAAGACAATAACGTTGAGCCTGTACTTCCCCTCCATGCCTGTTGGGGTAATCGGCGGTGGCACGTCATACGCGACACAGCAGGAAGGCTTGCGGATCATGCAGTGCAATGAGCCCGGCGGTAAGCGACGGCTCGCTGGGTACATTGCTGCGTTTGCTCTAGCTCTGGAGATCAGTACGGCTTCTGCAGTGGTGACGAAGACATTTGCTCGCAGTCATGAGCGGTTAGCACGATGGGAGGCTAGTGAGAGGCCAAGATCTAAGATGTGAGGCACGTCGCTTGAATCCCAGACCATAGGGAAGTAATGGAGGAATAACAATCCCAGTCTAGTATAGATGAGGCGGAGGAGACAGTAGACAGAAGTAGATAGAAGTATTACTAAGGTGAATGAATGTTGCCCTGGGTGCGCCTGTATCTATAGTAATTCGCCATTATGAGGTTTAATTTGATGATATTCAAAGGAGACAGCTGTATTCCACGTAACCATATGGACTGGGGTATATGGCGTAGTAGAAGTTCACTGCTCTTCTTTGACATTCTTTGTTTTCATCTGGACAGTCATGTGATGCCCGTTGTGCGGTCCGGGTGCTGACTCAGTCAATAACCAATCAAAAGCCACAAAAAGGGCACGGCCGAGCGAACGTGAAAGAGTGACGATCGACGGACCCAGTAAAAAGAAGGGAATCGACATCACTGACTGACTGCATCCGCTGGTCCTCCCAAAGTACTTGACTTCTTAAAGCATCGGCTTCCTCTTTCGTGTCCTCCTCTCCTCGCCCCCCTCCTCCTGGTTTACACTCCAAGCTTTCCTTTGTTCATTTGGCAATACCTGGACGGTCTGCACGGCCGGACAATGCTAACAACATTTTCCAGTCCCTGTTTCAACTGACCCCAACTTCTCCAAACCAGAAACTCGCCTCCGCCCTCCCTCCCCGACGCCCCCATTCTCAATGGCAGATCTCTCCACTTCCTCCGGTCGGGATCCCGACTCCGACTCAAGAGAAGCAAACAACGTCCTGTCCCAGCATCTGCACCCTCAGTTCACTGCCTCCCTCCAGGATGAACTGACTGCACCCCCCGCCGAGCCCCCAGCCGAGCACAGTAGCGGTGATGCTCCGTCCGAACCCCAGTCCTCACTGAGACTGCAAGGCGGCGACATCCATCGAGACTTGTACCGCCTCGACGCTAAATCAAAAATAGCTCGCCTAGACAAACGGGCGGCCACGTTCTCCTTTCTTCCGAGACGCACAGATGATGCGGTGGAGGAAGGCGTGGCCGCTATGGAGCCGGGGAGCTTCCGCCGTCACTTCGTTCAGAACAAGTACGGTCGGCTCGACCAACCGGGCGTAACCTCGTCCTTTCTCGATTTCCTCGATCTATATGGAAACTTTGCGGGCGAGGATCTGGCCGACACAGAGGAGGAATCAGCCATCGTCGAAGAGGAAGAAGAAGAGGATGAGACGAGGCCGGTGTCCGAACGAACTGCCCTCTTGCGGCGACGGCGGAGCTCACGAGCCAGCCGCCCAGGCGATGCTTCCAACGTCAAGACCTTCTTTACACTTCTGAAGGCGTTTGTGGGAACGGGAATCATCTTCTTACCCAAGGCCTTCCGCAACGGCGGAATCCTGTTTTCCTCCATCACCCTTGTAACAGTGTCGTTGATCAGTACCCTGTGTTTCCATCTGTTGCTGGAATGTCGGAGACACTATGGTGGGGGCTATGGCGACATTGGTGAGCGCATCGGTGGCACCCGACTTCGGACGTTGATTCTCGCATCCATCGTAATCTCGCAACTGGGCTTCGTGTGTGCTTGTATCATCTTCACCGCGGAGAACATCCACGCCGTCCTGGAAGCGGTGATAAAGGACCCGGGCACAGCTTTGTCAACCGGTAAATTAATCGCCGTACAACTGCTTGTGCTCATCCCACTGTCCTTGATCCGAAACATCTCCAAGCTGGGCCCCATCGCGTTACTGGCGGATGTCTTCATTCTCGTAGGCTTGGCGTATATCTACTTCTATGACATTGCCAGTCTCGCGTCCCGTGGTCTGGCGTCTTCAGTCGAACTCTTCAATCGTCAATCGTTCACCCTGACCATCGGATCGTGTATCTTCACCTTTGAGGGAATCGGCTTGATCCTGCCGATCCAGTCTTCCATGAAGCGGCCAGAGCATTTCGACAAACTCCTCTATACTGTCATGATCATCATCACCATATTGTTCACGGCGGTGGGCGCACTCTCGTATGCCACCTTTGGCGCGGAGACCAAAACGGAGATCATCAGCAACCTGCCCCGCACGGACCGCTTTGTCAATGTGCTCCAGTTCGTCTATTCGCTCGCCATCCTGATCAGTACGCCGATCCAGCTGTTCCCCGCCGTCCGTATTATCGAGGGCAAGCTCTTCGGCCAGAATTCAGGCAAGCGCGACCCCATGATCAAGTGGAAGAAGAATGTTTTCCGGACCGGTGCCGTGATGATCTGCGGGCTGATTGGAGCTGTGGGAGCCGGGGATCTCGACAAATTTGTCTCGTTGATTGGGTCGTTTGCCTGTGTGCCCCTGGTGTATATCTACCCGGCGTACCTGCACTGGAAGGGCGTAGCCGAGTCTCCATGGGTCAAACGAGGCGATATTGCGATGATGGTCCTGGGAGTAGTGTTCATGGTGTACACAACAAGCGCCACCGTCTCCGTTTGGCTAGAAGGATCCGCCTAAAGCAACCCATCGACATGAGTATGCGTAGGGATACGGCGTTTTGATTCGCATCTCGCATTTGTTGGAGAAAAACACGGGGCCCGGTGCCCTGGCTCAGGTTTGTCAGTCATTCAGCACACGATCGCCATACTCCGGCCTGTTGACTGCTACTAACCACCACACTGCCAGACTTTTATCTTTCTTTTTGCTCTCAACCGGCCGCCATGGAGCTAACGGTCTGAATTCATACAGCGTTACTGAAGTTTAGCATTTCGCACGTGCAACAGAGCCAATTAGTAAACCCCATCTTGGATTTTTTTGGGGAATGTTTCAAGTTATTCGTTGCTTTTGCTATTGATATGGGAAAGAGGATCTGATCCGTCTCTCCTGTCTTGACGAGGGTATGAGTGAAATGAAATGAAATCGAATTGAATTGGAAGAAAAAACAATTATCCACCACATGACTATTACCCCACTTGTTCTGTTTACCCCGTAGTGCTAGCTAGCTACATGAATGCGGGCATCTGACACCTTTCGTACTCCGCGACTAGATACCGGCTAATTTTGGGCCGGTCCTCGGTGGTTCGGGTTCGCTTTCGGTCCTTGTGAAACGCACCACTTGCGACTGGAGTAGCATGTGCATTGCGACCTCGGAGGGACTTTTCCTGTATCTGATCGTCGTAGACACTATCCATGTATGTTACATCTACAAGGGACTAGCCAGTCAACCGACATACTGCTAGCAACTACGGAAGAAGGACTCTCCCTTATGCACACATACGAACTGTTACACAGGTAGTTTAAAATGATAGATAAACCCTCCATTTAAATGAAACCAACTAATGACTAACTGGTCTCCACTATCCCAATTCGCTGATCTACAGCATCTCAGGAAATCGACTAGAAATCAAAATAGAAGTACAGAAATATAGACAGATACTATACAGTTCAGTACTTCCTCCAACCCCTTTCACTTACGCTGCAATCACACCACATTCCAGTAGTCTAAGGACATCCCGAAGAGGGGTAGTTGCAGCTATCATCGCTACCACCGGTGATGTCGACATCAGTGAAGACAAAGTTGGAGCAGCTGCCATCACCGCAGAGGATGTAGTAATCCTTGCCGTCGCTCATGGTACCCTTGACATTGACGAAGGAGATGTTCTCGATCTTGACGCCGTTGGTCGGGTCACCAGTGGCACCACCGTTCTCGTAGTCCTGCTGGACGTCGATGCCGTAGTCGGTGATACCGGACAGGGTGATGTTCTCGTAGCGGACGTTGTAGACCTGTATGTTTATATTCTCGGTGATTAGTGTTTAGGTTTTGATGAGGGGTGAATTATGGATTGGGGCAGGTGACTAACCTCGCCAGTGGTATCAGCGTTGGACTTGATGCGGCAGCCGTTCTCGCTGTTAATGACCTGGGAGTTGGAGAAGGTGACGCCGTTGACGGTGTTGTTGCTCTTGCCGCCGATGGAGCCGATGGAGAGACCGTGGCCACCGTAGCAGTAGAGGTTGTCGACGACGATGGAGCTACCGCTGGTGACGGCGACACAGTCGTCCTGGTTGTGCACCCAGGTGTTAGAGAGGGTCAAGAAGTCGCTCTGCTTAATGTCGAAGCCGTCGGTGTTGTGGGCGGCCGGGTCGCCGTCACTCTTGCTGTTGGCGGCATCACCGGCGGTGTTGTTGAGGATCAGGCCGGTGATGGTGAGGTACTCGGTGTCTTCAATTTCGAAGCAGTGGACGGGGTAGTTCAGGATGTTGAGGTTCTCGATCTTGGAGTTGTACATGTCCTTGACGACGATGAAGTGGTCCGGCCTGGTAGGGAAGGTTAGTAAAGCCATTCCTGAATAGGGGCTTGCTGGTAGGAGCTCACTTGTCCTGTCCGCCATTGGATCCCTCGCCGTCCCAGTAGGCTTCACCGTTACCGTTGATGACATGTCCCTCTTCACCGGTGATGGTCACGTCAGTACCGGAGATGACAATGGGGTCGAAGTCGCTGTCGTAGGTGTCGCCGAAGGTCTATCGGTTCCGTTAGTATGGTGGTTGGCCCTGATATAGGGGAGGTGGCTTACGGTTTCACCAGCGAAGATGACGGCCGCACCAGTCTGCAGGCCCGAGAGATCAATGGTGCTCGATGCAGGTGCATTGATGTTGGACAGGAGAATGTTGGAGCAGGATGCGACGGCGGAGGAGATTGAGGCGTACTCAGTCACCGTGCAAGTGGTGCCGCCATTGCCTGCCACGGAGCTCTGCACCGGCACGACAGCTTGGGTGGTCACAGCCGCCGCTGCTGGGGTGGACACGGGCACACGAACTGGAGTGGTGTGGAAAGTAGTAGGGATCGCTGAGGTGCGGGTGGCAGCAACAGCAGGAGCCTTGCCCTACATTGTTTCAGTAAAAGAATCATAAAGAGGCATCTGGTTGGTGCTCACCACTTTGCTGCTGCTGGAGACTGCCGGGGCAGCCGGTGTGGAAGCGGGAGCAGATCCGTCAGAGGTGCCCAGGCAGCTGCAGGCACTGGAGAGATGCTTGGTCTTGTAGTCGCAGTTGGAGAGGAAGACATCCGGCACACCAGTCGTGGCAGTCACGGTGCTCGCCGTGAAGGTGGCACAGAAGGTAGCGGCCGCCGCAGAGGAGACAGAGAAGGCAGAGGCACAGGAGTGAGACTCAGGGTTGTCGCACCCCAGGGCGAGAGGAAGGAAAGAGGCAAGGAGCGCGCTGCGCTTCATCGTGATGAAAAGAATGAAAGACTAAAGAGTGTTGAGATACTAGAGAAAAAAAACAAAGTGAAAGGAAGGACAATGAGGGCGTTGAATTCCAGATTTCTACCATGGACAACGTTGAACACCCAACGTTCTTATATGATAGATTGATAGCATCGGATCAATAGAGCCGAGAACCACAGTACCGTTAGTCTAGCTGGAAGTCAAGAATCAATAAGCTAAGCTCAGCCACCTCCTCCGGAGCTTAGCATGGAAGCATCGTGAACCGACCCATCTTCAACTCGGGTGGAGACACTTTTAATAAGAACATTCGGTCGGCCCCGCAGAGCGTCCAGCCAGGGGGTCTAACTCGCTGGTATGATTGGCACCGTCGGCAGTTAGCATTTTAGAGCCGAGCTCGAGACGGGGAGTTGCTCTGCTAGTGGTTTGATGAAGGGTTTCCTGTTGCCCCTGGAGCGTGTTTCACGATTGCAGCCATCACTTATTTGAGACTCCGACACGTCACGGCGCGAGTCATGGCCATTCAAATACCGTGAGGACCGATTGAATAAGTCATCCGCCACTTCGAAGTAAATTTGACGCGTACATAATTCATGAGCTCGGCTAATTCGGGCCTCTGGGTTTGTTGACACTGACTGCAGCTTTAATCTCGACCTCCAACGCTAATTCGGTAGGATACGCGACTCCCCTGAGTTAAAGACCCTATGCCTGGCTAGTCTGTCATAAGCCCTTAATACGAGACCCTTGGATGGCCAGATTTCTCACAGCATCTTGAGACTGAAAGGGTTCGGGGTGGGTCTTCGGCGTTAGATTGATGATAAATTGAGCACCTAGACCCAGCTAGGGAAGGGTCACCGAGTAATCCAGGAACTGTCCCCAGCACCGCCGTTGACTTCTTCCAGCTCTAGATTGCTGTGGTGCCTTTTATTCCGGATGGTTTTGAACCATCAATATTATCCATATCATCAGGGAATCTAGGATCCGTTCGCGGATCTCCCTTTACCCGCCCATTCACAGAGGTCACAGGCAGACATCCTCCTGGATCCCATTGGCCATTCGGTCTCCTACACTGTCATGCGAATGACTTAAATACTAATTAGTACTAACGTATAGACAGTCAGTGTTCTTCAGAGCGCTCATGTGCAGTCAAAATTTGCAAGACTTCCGGGCCTTGGGATCACAGTGCCCAAAGAAAAAAAAAAAAAAGAAAAGAAAAGAAAAATATATATACTGTAGTCACCGGCACGCAGGAGGGTCCTAACAGTGGACCAGGAGACAGAACAAGGTTAACCGCGGAATGTCGCAGCCGCTGTGTGTCAGAGAGATGGGATCAACTGAAAATCCTCCGTAGAAGCCGTGATCAATGGGGCAATAGAATATTGTTGCATCCATGTCAACAAGTCCTGTTTGCCGCCCCGCACACGTGTCATACGACCCGTCGCCATCCAATCTCCTCCCGTTTCTCGTCTCTTGCTTCCATATGGAGTAGTAGCTTCCTGAAACAGCCGCATCCGATGTTCTGCAGGCTTTTACCTGAGACTGCTGCTGCTGCCAAATAAAGACATTGAGGATGACGATCGAAATATCCAAAATCCAGAATTTCGAGAAACCAATGCATTTAGGAGTTGTGACTCTGGGACCTCTAAGGAGTTGAAGATGCGAAGCACTACAACACCCACCTACACACATACACACATACACACACCAGCATCAACGGCTATCATAAATTTGGGCGATTGACTCTCACTTGGGCATTTTTGATGACAGAGCTACCTGTGACTACAACAATCAATACCTCCCAGTAATGCAGTATGGTCCAGAAGCCACACTATTTGACAAGACTGCCTTGATATCATTGAATTGTTCGATGTGAAAGCGCATTTCAACGTACAAGGCATGCCCTGGAACACCTCATTGCTTTGCTATATGTTGTACCCCTTCTATGGACGCTGAAAAAGCTGAAAAACGCCTGTTGGCGACCTAAGCGACCTGGGGAATCTGCACTCCAACCGTATGGACAATCGAAAATATACAAGGAAAACCGTTCGATCAAATGCTTCGCTGCACCTGAGGTAATGTCACAATATACAGCTGTCCTACCAGCTCTATAAATACCTATGGGCTACTTAAACTTTGAGGTCTGGTGGTTGAAAAGAACTCTGAAGCTCAAAACCTGGTGGATTGTGTGTCCAGACGCTGGCTGTTCTTAGAGCGAACTACAAGTCCAGGCGTTCCTTAACGTACGCTTCGGTGTTGATATGGTCAGATGCACCTCCCACTGCTGTGAATGACAGGGAAGCCTTGCCTGGCATTTCAATGAGTGGTCCTACCATGGCACTGGTCCGTGCATTCGGATTCTTTGCCTGATCTGCTCGTATAGGACCAAGACTATAATAAGCACCAGACTGAAGAAAGCGGTTAACTCCACACACTAAACCAAACATGGTTCAGCGTACGAAATACGAGAGGCATAGTCCCAACTATGTCAACAACGGCCATCGAAGAATTCTCTCTAGGAATAGAAAGTTTCAGGAGTCGCAGTCACTTAAGAATCGAAATGACCCAGTCCAATCCCAGTCCCCGGCTTCCTTCACGACCTCTCAATCGCAATCGGCCATCACCTGCTTGTCATCATGGCCACCGGTTGGACGGCATACGCCTACTATCCCTCCGTGGGAGGCGCCGCGGTCATGATCATGCTCTTCCTGATCGGCGTCATTATTTTCACATACCAGCTTATTCGAACGCGAGCATGGCTGACCATTGCGGCCTTGATCGGCGGAATGTGTATGTGCAATGCCAAAACCTGCCTCAGACTTCTTCAGCTAACATTGGGATTGAATTACAGTTGAAACGGTCGGTTATATCGGTCGTGCCATGTCCGGGAACCAATCTCCCAACTGGACGCTGGGCCCCTACATTATTCAGAGCACCCTTCTCCTCATCGCCCCGGCATTGTTTGCTGCCACCATCTACATGATCCTCGGCCGGATTATCGCCCTCGTGCATGGAGAACACCACTCGATCATCCGACTCAAATGGCTGACGAAGATCTTCGTGGTTGGGGATTGTTTGTCTTTCCTCATGCAGTCGTCCGGTCCGCCATCCCCTAAAATCATCCGCCTAGGTACTATGCTGATGTTTACAGGCGCCGGAATCATGGTCCAGTCCAAGTCCGCGACCGATAATACAGGCGAAAATGTTATCATTGGCGGACTTCTCGTCCAGATTATTTTCTTCTGCTTCTTCCTTGTGGTCGCCATCATCTTCCAACGTCGTATCTACCGACACCCTACCGTGCGCTCCGAATCGCCTATGATCCCATGGCGAAAGCACTTCTTCTCGCTATACGCGTCCAGCTTCTTGATTCTTATTCGCTCCATTGTACGGTTTATCGAGTATATCCAGGGACAGGATGGATACGTGATCACCCACGAAGCTTTCATCTATGTCTTCGATGCGGTTCCCATGTTCCTGGTACTGTGTATTCTGATTCGATTTCACCCAAGTGAGATTAACGGGCTGCTGGGAAAGTCGAGGGTAGCAGCAGTGGGCTACGGGCTCCGGTTTGTTGACGTGTCTCCTGCAATGTAACGTATAAAGATATAGTGCAAGATTAGGATACATTCCGTGTGTATTATAGACAGCTAGATGGATATATAGAGTTCATGAACTGGTAATCTTCCTAAACCCTCTGCTCCGTTACAGAATGCACCAGGTGAGATGCAATGTATTATTCAAGTCTAAGAAGAGCTAGAAATATATACTCCCGACAACCTTGAATCCCAGTTTCTCCTCAAAGTCAAACACACCCCGCCAGAAACTCGGTAACTGGGTAAGCATCGGTGGACTAATAGCACTAATCATCTTCTTCAGGCTATTTATTCTCGTTTCGGGGGTGTTTGATGCGCGGATGAGCAAACGTCCATACCCTCCGCAGCGGACACGCAGTAGATACCGTCATCGTCATCGTCGTCGTCAACGTCGTCGGATTCCTCCCTGGTGCCAGTTGTTAAGAGTCCTGTATATCGTGGATGTTTTGATCATAGCGCGCTGCGTGTACAGGGTTGTGGAGTTTGCGCAGGGAAGGGCGGGAGTGCTACAGAGGAAGGAGGTGTGGGTGTATGTGTTTGATGGGTTGTTGATGTTTTCGGTTATGGTTGTGTTGTTGGTTTGGCATCCTAGTTGGCTTGGGTATTACCATGGGGAAAGAGAGGGAGAAGGAGATGATGTGGAAGGGGGGAAGAAGAGGAGAAGGAGGAGGAAGAGGAGGAGGGGGTCGAGTCATCAGAGGACTTAGGAAGTGGGTTGAAGATGGGGGTGTTATTTGAAGTCTGATTTTGTGGTTGTCGCTCTGGGCATTTGTTTTCGTTAATATATAAAGTGTGGGTGCAGACAGATACGAAGAATAGTGGTTCAGTTATTAGCATCTTTCAAGAATCTTAGTCTATGTGACGAAAACCGATGTGTGATCAAATTTCAGGCGCTAAATATCTCGATAACTGTTATATACTAATTGTGTTGGCATCAGTGACAGTCACGCTGCACGTCTATAAACGACCCTGCCGCATGGTCCTGATTCCCTGCTGCCACATTTCCCAATACGCTGGGACTTGAGGAATCGCCTCGGCCAGCTTGCGAAGCCCTGTAATCCCCCGCTCCGCATGTTCAGGGGCAACTTGCTCGCCTGGAACATTCAGCGAATTGTTGAACACCTCCAGGGACATTGGTCCCTTGTATCCAGTCGCCACCACCGCAGCTGCAACCAGATGAACTGGCATATATGCCCCGCGCTCTGATTCAAATGGGAACAATCGATGCCCGCGTGACCACGGTAGCAGGGCAGGTATCTTGGGATCTGTCGGCGGGAGGAATTTCTTAGGATCCATTCGTTCCGCGTCACCCACTTGAAAGAAGAAGATGCGGTCTCCAGGCACGGAAGCTACCAGGGATGATAAGGATGCACACAGCACATCGGTGGACTCCTCCACAGTCGGGTAGATGCGGCCATGTCCTGCGGGATTGTACGGATCCGCATATTCCACACCCAGCACGTTGTATGCATCAATTATAAGACCCACGTTGGGGCGATTAGCCATTCTCACGACTTCCCAGGTGGATGCCCAGGTATTCCGCACCGCCCAGGAAAGACCCTCGTAGCCAATGCGCAGCATAGGACCGCCATCTGCATCGGAGTATGCCTTGGCCATATCGCCTAGCTCTGCGAGATCGCGCGCGACTGTTTTCAGGTCGGAGGTGACGCCAGTATCGGTACGAATATTCGCACACATGAACACAAGGTCGGTGTCAAAGGCACGCATGAACGGGAAGCGCTTCGCAACAAGGTCCAACGTGGCTCGTCGCTCCGCTGGATCCTTGATACCCTCAATGCAGCGTAGAGGCTGGGTACATGCGATACGCATACCTAGTGACTTGACTAGATCGCCGAGCTTACGGGCAATCCGCAAGTTGTCAGGGGTTGCTTCCCAGAGCTTGTCACCAGGAAGCCCATGTTCCTCAAGGTAGGCTGCCCAGCACTCGTCGAAGAGGTCGATCCAACGGTAACCCGCTTTCGCTGCGGCTTCGAGGCGGGGTTGGAGTGTATGGTGAATGGCATTGCCGAGAGAGAGAGTGGCAATGCCAAACTCGTTAGAAATGGAGGTAGGTGGCCAGGCGATAGGCATGACGGGTGTATAGAGCAATGGAGAGGTGGCTTGCGAGAGAGAGAGAGAGGAGTGAGAATCTCGGGAAGTGAAGAGAAAAGCATCGAGTCATCCTTGGTCCGGATAATCTTTCTGCTCTGAATTGCGGGGAGAAGGCTTTCCCGTCTGGGGTGGCTAACCCCTATCCCCACAAAGATCATCCAGGAAGTCTGGGGATATATGCTGGGGTATGATACTTAGCTTCTCCAAACTCCTGGGCCATATCTAGAACTCGTGGAAGGTACCTCTGACGTCAGGGATACACCAATCCATGGGTAGTTTGCAATATGCCTCCATCACCGCCGCGAGGGGCTGGTGTGCTTTCAAGTTGTCCAGGTTGCACACTTGCGATGCTTGAGATAATTAAACACAAAATTTATCCATCTATGGAAGGCATGGGTTAGCAACATGGGATGGCCTTCTCTGGCTGGTTACGGATGAAGTCGTTTTGTGGTGTTGACAAGGGCTGTCGGCATCTTCCGCTGTCTTCGAGGTGGGAGTAAACTTTATCCCCCAGTTGAACCGCACTTGCCTCAAAACCCTAGAGTCATTCTTTTATGTTACTTTGTCCTGTTACCTTTGAATACTCTAAGCGAACGAAGGATCATTCCCTGTCCGATTATATAAGCTCGCTCCTTGCCACTAGCATCCTTTGGCATCGGACAAGGTAGACGTATCGGTCCTAGGTTCAACCATTCAAATCCCGGCCCGGAAATGAATGGATTGTCTATTTTGATTGATTGACCACCGAGAAAATGGGCCTGTGTCCCCATTATGCGACAACCGGCCGCTAAGACCTGCTCAAAGAGCATCGGGGTCGGAAGAACCGGCATCGTAGGAAATCAATGCGACCGACGCAAAGACACGTCAGATCTGCATGGCGGATTGAAGATTCCCCGCCACTCTGGAGCGAGCAATCCCGGCGGGGTGCCATAATTATTGTATCCTGGAAATAATGCAAGGCACTGCTTCGGTCAGCTCCGTGCGGCGTGTAGATCGCCATTTGCCAATAGTCCGTATGGGTCCCAACAGCCAGGTAGTTCGGCGATGAAGACGGGCCATGATAATGATGATTCTGCTTGGCGAGATTGACAGCAGACAGGTATTAATGAAAAGCGCAGTGCTCTCCCTTCCCAGTGGGAAACAGACCCTGAATCGATCAAAGCGAAGAGGGTCAACAACAATGTGGATCTCTTCTCATTCTTCCCGGCTTCCCCTCCCCATCATGACCCCTTGTTGGTTCATAACCCTTCCTTAACCAACAGGACCAGCACGAGTGTAGAAAGGCTTGGAGTGATGGACCTAGCCAAATCATCCTCTGTCATGCCCCTTCCCTGTTCACTGATGGTCACATTGGCCATCTCAGACTACATTGGGCTCTCTCCTCTCCGCCGGAAGGGTCGCCAGACCAAGTGGATCGCCGTCCACTAGTGAGCCTGTTTTCCCGTTCTCGACTTCTCTCCGCATCTCGATCTCCACAGCCCATTCCATCATCCCCGGTTAGCATCTCCCACCGTTAGAACACTACTGCAACCCCTCGTACGACCGATTCCTTTCAAATAATGGCCTGTTCAGCTGCGTAGAATGCAATTAGCCTAATCGGCTAAATCTCGGGTCGATGCCTATTTAAATCGTCGTCGAAGACGTCTCCAGAGCGAAGAGCACTTGCCCCTGCATTGACGGAACGCGGGCGTCAATTCCTTCGGCCATATCATGAATTCGACATAGAAGACCCAAACATGTATTTTTCTTCCTTTTTGGCCCTAGGGGCCCTGGCTCAGGCAGCAGCAGCAACCTATTTTGCCCCCAACTCTACCGGTCTCCGTATCCAGCATGGCTTCGAGACCATCCTCATCCAGCCGTTTGGGTACGACGGATTCCGCGTGCGCGCATGGCCCTTCCGTCCGCCTTCGGGCAATGAGATTAGCTTCATCTATGATCCCCCGATTGAAGGTTATGAGGACACCGCACATGGCATGAGCTATGACACCGCAACAACCGGCACGGAACCTCGCACCTTGCGCAACGGCAATATCATCCTGCGCACCACTGGCTGGGGTGGCACCACGGCCGGATACCGTCTATCCTTCTACCGCGTCAATGATGACGGGAGTGAGACCCTGCTCACAAACGAATATGCTCCGCTGAAGTCCCTCAACCCCCGGTACTATTACTGGCCGGGACCCGGGGCCGAATTCTCAGCCGAGTTCTCCTTCAGTGCAACTCCGGATGAGCAGATCTATGGCACGGGCACGCAACAAGATCATATGATCAACAAGAAGGGGTCCGTTATTGACATGGTCAACTTCAACTCCCACATTCCTACCCCAGTCTTCATGAGCAACAAAGGCTATGCCTTTATCTGGAACATGCCGGCCGAGGGGCGTATGGAGTTTGGCAGCCTGCGCACTAGGTTCACCGCCGCGTCCACGACGCTTGTTGACTATGTAATCGTCGCCGCACAGCCAGGTGACTATGACACTCTGCAGCAGCGGATTTCGGCCTTGACAGGACGGGCACCGACCCCGCCCGACTTTTCTCTCGGGTACATCCAGTCCAAGCTACGATATGAGAACCAAACGGAGGTGGAGCTGCTGGCTAAGAACTTCCATGACCAAAACATCCCAGTGTCCTTGATCGTTATTGACTACCAGTCGTGGGCTCACCAGGGTGACTGGGCGCTTGATCCGCGCCTGTGGCCCAATGTCGCGCAGATGTCGGCGACAGTCAAGAATCTGACCGGAGCCGAGATGATGGCGTCGCTATGGCCCAGTGTTGCCGATGATAGTGTCAATTACGCAGCTCTGCAGGCGAACGGTCTGCTCTCAGCCACACGCGACGGTCCTGGTACTACTGACTCCTGGAACGGATCCTACATCCGGAACTATGACTCCACAAACCCCTCGGCGCGGAAATTCCTCTGGAGTATGTTGAAGAAAAACTATTACGACAAGGGTATCAAGAATTTCTGGATTGATCAAGCCGATGGTGGAGCATTGGGCGAGGCCTATGAGAACAACGGGCAGAGCACATACATTGAGTCCATCCCGTATACCCTGCCGAATGTGAACTACGCCGCTGGCACACAGCTCGGCGTGGGTAAGTTGTACCCCTGGGCGCATCAGCAGGCAATTGAAGAAGGCTTCCGCAATGCAACAGACACCAAGGAAGGAAGTGCTTGCGATCACGTCTCGCTGAGTCGCTCCGGATACATCGGATCCCAGCGGTTCTGCAGTATGATCTGGTCTGGAGACACCACCTCCGTTTGGGACACACTGGCAGTGCAGGTCGCCAGTGGTCTGTCCGCCGCAGCAACAGGCTGGGGCTGGTGGACCGTCGATGCTGGCGGCTTCGAAGTCGACTCGACCGTTTGGTGGAGTGGGAACATTGACACGCCCGAATTCCGGGAGTTGTATGTGCGCTGGTTGGCCTGGGCGACATTCCTGCCGTTCATGCGCACTCACGGTAGTCGGACCTGCTACTTCCAGGACGCCTACACCTGTGCCAATGAGCCATGGTCCTATGGTGCAAGCAACACCCCCATTATTGTCTCGTATATCCACCTGCGTTACCAGTTGGGTGCTTATCTGAAGTCGATTTTCAACCAGTTCCACCTCACGGGTCGCAGTATCATGCGCCCATTGTACATGGATTTCGAGAGGACCGACCCGAAGATCTCTCAGCTGGTGTCGTCGAACAGCAACTACACCACTCAACAGTACATGTTTGGTCCACGTCTCCTGGTCTCTCCAGTGACTTTGCCGAACGTCACTGAGTGGCCTGTGTATCTGCCGCAGACGGGAGAGAATAACACTAAGCCTTGGACGTACTGGTGGACGAATGAGTCGTATGCGGGAGGACAGGTCGTCAAGGTTCCTGCGCCCGTGCAGCATATCCCCGTGTTCCATCTGGGATCGCGTGAGGAGCTTCTGTCGGGTAATGTATTCTAGAGTCATTGATACTACATCAATGAAGTGGTAGAAATCAATGAGAGCAATTAAGACAATTTGAATAGTATTTCATCTTTAGGGGTGGGTTGTTAGGAGATGCGATGTGAAAAGATATAAGACAGGTAGAAGAATGTAACAAAAGGAAAGAGAGAACAGGGGACATCGTCGACGCCGTCAGGTAAGTGGCACGTGTCGCCTTTCCAGACTATAACAAGCCCGAACGTGTGTATTTCGTCTCAAATGCCAGTCCACCCCAGTCTGTCTCAGAATTTGCAATTTTTACTGCCCGTGAGAGTAAATGCCAAAACCGACACTACCTCCAAAGTACCAGAACAAACAATATTTATATGACACCGAACACGCGTCGATACGGGATATGTCAACACACATACTTGTTACAACATGATCACACTGGTTAACCGAGACCAGCAAAGTCAATTATTCCCCTCCTACTAGCGGTTTCTGCTCCACCGACTCAGATGACGCCGACTCATCCCAATCGCAGCGACAATGCTGTGCACGATAACGGAGAATAGCAGCGAGACTATTCGCCGTGGTAAGAGCCTGCAGCACCGCAGCTGTCCAGATCATTCCCATGAATGACGTCCCCGTCGTCGCTGAGACCCCATATCCACTGCCGGATTTATTGATCAACTTCACAAACTCGGTTGTGATGACGCTAGCAATAATGGAAGCTATCGCGAAGGTGAGAAGGCTCGCCTGCAGATATGACATAACATTAGCGACCCAAGACGCTTATTGGGGCTATACCTCAAAACTAACCAGATAGGCAAGAAACTCTATACTAGATGGCGGGATATCAAGATCGAAACTAGATGCCGGCCTCCCCGGGTACATGGGCGGCCTGCTATTTTCCGATGCCCGTGCACACACCACTGTCCAGATACGGATGCCAATGGATATAGCGGATGCGGTAGTTCCAAGGATCATGAGCAAGACCATGGCGGTGTTGGTGGGAGCTAATGCCTCGAAATCGTCTGTTATCCAGGACGGCCAGCTGTCTGGGGATAGACTGTCTGATGAGGTGCCCATGGCTTTTGTTATGGCCTCAGAAGGGTTGAAGGTGAACAGCACAGTGCGGTCGGAACAGTCAACGATCTCGTTTTTGGTTGATGTGGCATTGGTGGTCTCGTCTGACACGTATGTCTCCTTGTACCCGGTACAGTAGGACATGGTGTAGATGGAGAAGTAATCGGGAGCGCCTAGTCCGCCGGCTCCTCCTGTGTGTAACTTGAAGAGGGAATCAGTGTTGTAGGGTGGACTTCGAAACATGTTGACTTACCGTCAGAAGGTCTGCCTGCGGTAGGAACTGGCGTTGACTGCCGGCAAAGAGAGAAAGAATGCCTAGTAGAAAGGCAACGCAGGAGCCGATGCCGGGCATGAATATCTGGAGACAGCCCATGTTGGTGTCGTATCTAGTTAGGTCTCTGTTAGGCCAGTATATTAATGGGGACGAGGGGAAGTATGATTGCAGATATCCCTCTGCTGGATCAATAAAGCATCGACGAGTCTTTTCATGAGGCAATAAACACGATGTGAAGCACGAGTCATCCTTCAGAGTAAGGTGACACTGCAGGAAAAGAAGATCTTATACACCGTAGATAGCTGGCTTGTGGTTTCGCCTGCTATACTATAGACTATTATCCACTGCCGTCTTTGGCTCCCAGCCACCCAAATATGGGAATGTTTAGCCATGCCTCTGCCCTTGTTTCAGACGACGAAGGCGCATCATCAGTGAGCTAAGACATTGGTGAGTGCAGCCGTATACGGGCAGGTGTTACGTGGAGTCTTCATCGAAGGGAGTGAAAATATAACCGGATCCAATCCCAGCCACGCAGTTTTGTAGTCCTGTGTGATGGTATTGATGGGACTGTGATCATCTATCAGGAAGGGCACGTTGCGTATGATTCCGCTGTTAGTGCTGAATAGAGAGATGATCAGCATCAGCTATAGTCGATTCGCCCCAGACCCGATCTAATGGTACATTAGTATTCCTTTTTTCAGTGAATAGGTCACAAGACCGTTGAAGAGAGTCGAAGGTTACTCCCGAAGCCAGCCGAGAAGCATGGAAAGCTTATCCTGGGGCTAATTACCCGGGAGCTACATTCCCTGCACCACTGATTGGTATGCGAGAAGCACCCAAGTGCCTGGAAGCTTCATATATTCTCAGGTTACACAAAAATTCTCCAGATAGAGCCCAAGTATGTTGTTACAGAGTGAGAAACAGGTTTCGACGATTCATAACGTCGTTTGTGTGGTCGGTTTAAACTTCCGATTTGATGATGTTTCAGAGGTGGATGCCAGCAAAGCTGGTGACTAGAATTCTAGACAGACTGTACTTGGGGATTATGCTATTCGCTCAGTCGAGGCCATTTCTGAGACCATCTAGACAACCATTTCTGGATTATGAGCGCATAGATGGCTTTGATATTCAATGCAGAATTGGAGTGTTAGCCCCTAGGTCATACATTCTTTTATTTCGGTAAAACAGGTTTTCAGAGTTCGGATGTGGATGGATTATAACTATGTGATCTAGTCTATTTTGGTCTATCTTAGGTATATATCTACAGCAAAGCCCAGGATTAAAGCTATTTGCCTACGCCTCCTTGATATCGTCTTCAACCGGGGGCATCAAATCCATCACAGGGGCCAATTTACTCTTCTGCCGAAGACGGCCACCAAAGAGGTAGAACATCAATGGGATAGGGATCATCACCACGGCAATGCATCCTAGCAATGTTCCAGCCCATTGAATGCCCAAATTGTTGAACATTTGTCGCGTGAAGAGAGGAAAGACAGCACCCACCATGGATCGCATCATGGTATTGGCCGCAAACGCAGACGCCGCACTGCTTCATTAGCATGCAATCCGATGACTGCTTTGAAAGGTGGTGTGTAAAGGTACTTACAATTTTGAGTATGTGTCCAGAATATAGTTAAAGCACTGCATGAAGATGGAAGTCAAGCCAAAGCCGACAGCCACACCAGCAGCCGTGGGTGCCATCCAATGAATGTTACTGTTCCATCCAGTCCAACCGAACCTGTATCGCTTATCAGTATTTCAACCGGGTCCGACGTCGTACATCTGCATGAGGGAGAATCATACCAGAACAGCCCACCAGCGAATACCGCACCACCGACGATACAAGGGGGCAGACGCCATTCGGGCACCGCGACGTAATTATTAGCGGCCAACTTCCGCGAATATTGTCCTGACAAAGACAAAACAAACGTGCTACCCGCGATCTCACCGATGATGAGCCCAATGAAGGGCAACCCTGCAGTACCACCCGTCATGCCATAAGTACCTTCGAAGACGATAGGGTAAGCTTCCAGCAGCGCATAGGCCAATCCGTAGATGAAGGACATGTAGAGCGTGAGAAGAAACGCAATGGGTTCAGTGAACAGAATAAGGAACGGACGCGCCAGGTTCTTAGTAACCAATTCTTTAAAATCAATCTCCAACTCATCCTGGCGAGCGTGAATGCCCCAGTTCCGTGTCTGGCGCCGGAGAATGGCTGCCTTTTGAACCAGGATGATTGGGGCATAGGTCTCTGTAGTGAAGAACACTATCAAAGCGAGACAGAAGAACCCAACTATGGCAGGGACGTACAGCGTCCATCGCCAGCCAAGATAGCTTGACGCGGTGTATCCACCAATGAATGGAGCGGTGAAAGGACCGGTGAACACCGACATAGTGTACATGGCAATAGCGACACCACGTTGGTGATTGTTGAAGACGTCAGAGAGGCTGGCAGGCACCAGAGCAATAATACTGGCCGCACAAAAACCCGCAAAGAAACGGCACAGCATCAGGGTTTGGGTATCCTTGGCGGTGGCAGTGGCTATCATGAAGAGGTCGAAGCCGAACATTCCAAGCAACAGCGGCCATCGCCGGCCAAGCAACTCGGAACTAGGCGCCCACACTGTCGGGCCGGCCGAAAACCCTAGGACATACAGAGTTGTTCCCAGAGCCGCAACTTCTTCACCAAAGCCGAACTCTTTCTGGGCACCTGAAGCCGCGGTTGCAAACACCGCACTGCCGTAAGCGGTCACTAGGGCACAGGAGGTGAGAAGTGATCCAAGCATGACCCTATATGGCATCAGCTACCATCCATCTCTATAATAAGCCCGTCATGTGAGTTGTGCTGCTTTACCTCTTCTTCATGGGCCAGTTGTGGGGATGCATCGGATCATCCGCGCCTTCGAACTCGACCACATATGCCTCGGAGTCCGGTAGAGGCGGGGGATACGGCTTGCCTGCCCCAATAGGCAACCATTGGTCTTGCGGTATGCGACTTCCTCGAGATCCAACAGTCAGCTGTTGTTGGAGACGATAGGTGTTGATTCGCTCGAGCTCGATACTGTCATCGCCGGGTGGTCCGCCCCGCGAGTAGCGGCGACGGGATAGGGAGACACCGTCCGCTATGGACGAGTCGTCGTCTCCGGCTCGATCTGCATCATGATGGAGTCGATCCATGACCACGAACCACCTTCTACACTTTGGAGGGTAGGCAAAACGAGAGGCTTGAAATGGTCAAAGATTGGGGTCGGCTAGCGAACACGGGGTTCATACATGGTACTAATATTAAATAAAAATGATTATGGGCTCGTCGGCCCCAAAAAAGCCTGCAAATTTTCGCTGCTCATTTTTCTTTCTTTCACCCAGCTTTGGGCGGAAACCAAATGCTTTAGTGGGTCATCAAGGAAGAGCATCGGCCACTCAGCCCGAAGCGTTAGATCCACCGAGTCGGTGGATAGAGGATTCCCTGGGGCTGTCCCGGATAAGACGGAGCAGCCATGGCGCTATGCATATACGAACTGGTATAAGCCTTGATGCCGGACCATCAGATCGGCTAGGTAGCTATCAAAATGTGCCTGCAGGGGTCATAGATGGTAGACTTCTGTGCCCGCCCGGGAAGTAAAATCAGGCAACTTAAAATTCGGGCAGTGGCGTAGCCGAACGAAGTGGTCGGGAAGTCAAACCGGGCCTCCAAGCCATGGATTAGGCTCTCCAGAATTCGGACGCATATGATATGGCGTTATCGAACATTCCCAATCATCGGGGACTAGTCCCATTATACCGACCAGGAGAGCCGGGCCCAGCCCGAGACTTCTCGTCGGGATGGTTTCCGTCGCGAAAAGAAAAGATATAGGCGTGGAGGTAGGTATGAAAGACCAAGCCCAACCCATGCTTGTATTCTCGGTAATTGTCTGGCACTTACTACCTGTACATCTGGATCAATGTCAGTAAAAAAATCATCTGATGCCCACGTCAGACGGTCAAATGAAATGTTGGGGTTGAAATTGCGACACGATTGATTGTTGTTGCGATGCCGGCCGGCAGAACATAAAAGGGGGAAGTGCGGAACGAGTTCCGCTTCCGACCGGCAATCGGCATCGCACTGATTGTTTAAGTTGGAATATAATGGCGTGAAGAGCAACTGGATATAATTACTTTTGACTTTTGCCCACGGCCTCAAGTAGGCCACATTGGCTGATGGAACATGCAGTTCAAGTTGCGCACTCCGGAAATAAAATAAAATAAAAAAGCAATAAAATCCCATGACCTTGTTGATATGTGGAAGTTTCGATCACTGACAGAATAACTTAGTCCATGACTAGTAACAACAACTACTTAACTTGGTTGACTGGATGACTCCAATCATGGCATCAGAACAAGGATGATCGAACGTGCGATTTGAAGGATGATGAGAGCGTAGAAAACATGTCTGTGCGAATGATATGATAGGGAGATAATGACAAGACAACTACTAAGTAAGAGTGGTGGTCTCTTACCCCGCGGGGAATCCCAACCCCTCACCGGCCAGGAAATCAGATTCCGATCCATCCAGACAATAACAACACGCCGGGTAATGATCCCACGTCTTCTTTATTTTATCTGTTGCTGTCCTCCCCGCATCTTTGGTTGTCCCAAAGAAAGAGTCTAGATCAACTAAGTGTGTTAATATGATTACTGGTCTCCATCACGTTAACATCCTCGTCCCGGAAGGCACCCTCGACCGGGCGGAGGAGTTCTACACCAACACCCTGGGTCTGCCATCAGCTCCTGTTCCCCATCTACAGAAAGGAACCCTTCTATGGTAGGCCATTGGTGATCTCGCTTCGTAAAATGGGCCAGTCGTGGTTAATTAATCTGCCGTAGGTTCAATCTCACGCCGGATGGCAGTCAGCAGATTCATGTGGCCTTTGGCTCCAACAGCGATTTGCATTCCGACCGTCACGCTTGCCTGAAAGTCGGATCTCCGGACCATCTGTTGACCCTGCAGCAGCGTGTCTGGGAACATCACCAGAGAGGGGGCGCTGCTGCTCCGCTGCACGCAGACAAGCCGGGAGAGCAAAACTCGGGTATGTTATTCTTCTCGCTCTTGGTTCTCTTCTAGAAGCGGTGTTCCCCTGGACCAATGAGGCTCTATCCTGCTATATCGTTCGATTTGGTTTTACCCAAAGACCTGCTGACCTTGGCTTTCTCCATTGCAGGTGCCCAGGGCATCGAATATCCGAGTCGGTTTTTTGCCAGGGACTTTGCGGGTAACCGGCTGGAGTTTACCTTATGACAAGAATAAATGAGTTGAGACTTTCTGTTTTTCTAACAACCCGATAAGTGAAAGATGGAAATTCAGGGGAATAATGAGCGTGCATCTCCTAGGTCTTGCAGTTGGCCTCTTCACTGTACGCCCATGTAGACTCCTCAATTCGATACCTGTGTGGGTAGCCTGTTGTCGGCTATCAGAGATTCGATGAACGGGTGCGCAGACAAACTTTGGCCCAAGCGATATATCGATTTGCCTCCCAGTCAAGGCTATGTCATGGCGGTGATACATCGAAGATATGTAGTTCATCACGATACGATGGTTGTAGTATTGTCCCGGGCCTGGTGGAGGACACACCCATTTGTCCCTCTCGTAAGGGATGATGGATCGAGCTTACTGAAAGGCTGATCTGAAGGATTGGGGAATTGAGATTAACTCGGGAAATCTTTCTGGTGAACTAGTACACCGTACGGGGGTCGAGCAGAGTTGCTATATATGTTAGCAGGTCTTCCCCGGAAGAAGATTTATCAATGTTAGTCGTAGCTGAGTAGTACAATGATTCGATTTTCCGGCGTTGACGGCTGACGCCGCCCCTCGAGGGATCTGCAGTAATTACTTAGCAAGACTTGGTAGTTACAACGGAATAGATGGTTATTGTGCTCCCTGTCACTGTCACTGCCGACGGTGGAGCCTCGCTAAGGGTAAAGCGGGTACCGTAGTACGTGAGCAACATCCTTGCGCTATTGCGCCATGGCCGCTACACATTACAAGCCGATCCCCACAAAGAGGGTCCGTGTGTCAATGAGTCGATGCAGTTTATCTATTGCCAGGTACCCAGAGGGCACGAGCAAAGTTCTTCGAGCTGCCACTTCAGAGACGGCGAAAAGGAAAAGGCACTCGAATCAGCCATGCGTGCTTCCTCCGAGCGATCCTCCACCGATGCCATGGCCAGAGACGATTTTGGCACAACACCGCCCACACCGCACGAGGAGCAGCCCTTGCTGCGTCCCGATGCTGAAGCCCTCTGGAAGCCTCCAGTGGGCTTTGTCTGGATTCAACTAGGTTGGTTGTTTCTTGATCCATGAAAGGAGGGGGGCTAACACATTGCCAGCCATTATGTCGAATGTATTCCTGTCGGGTTTCGACGGCACCATCACTGCCTCAACCTATGCTGTGATCAGCTCCGAATTCAACGCAGCCAACACCGCCTCGTGGCTCACAACCTCCTACCTGATTACTAGTACCGCATTCCAGCCACTATATGGTCGCTTCTCAGACATTTTCGGACGCCGGACCTCCTTCTTTACAGCAACAATAACGTTCATGATCGGTTGCCTGGGTTGTGGGATTGCTAAGGATATCGTCTTTCTGAATCTGATGAGAGCGCTGACTGGCATTGGCGGTGGAGGTTTGATGACAATGGGTATGCACTCGCAAACCTCCCCATTCTTGCTTGTCAATCCCCCCCAGATGGGAGGCTAACGTTGTTCAGCTACTATAATCAACTCGGATCTCATTCCTTTCCGCCGTCGCGGAATGTATCAAGCCGTACAGAACGTCCTGCATGGATTCGGCTCCATCTGCGGCGCATCGTTCGGAGGAACCATTGTCGATTCAGTTGGATGGCGCTGGTGCTTTCTGTTACAAGTACCGGTCGGGTTTCTAGCTCTGGTCACTGGTCATCTTGTTTTGAATCTTCCAACGCAGGACAAGTTTGCCAGCGAAGGCAGGAGTTTGCGGACAATCTGGAAATACGTCGATTTATCTGGCGCTTGTGCTCTGATTGTTGGTCTTTCAACGCAGTTGGTCGGTCTTAGCTTGGGTGGAAACGAGCTCCCCTGGTCCAACGTGTGGGTGATCTTGTCATTTGTGGCAAGTTTAGTGTCACTGGGCCTTTTCGTACTCATTGAGGCGAGGACAACTGCAATTCCATTGATTCCCCCTCGAATGTTGAGAGGCGTTTTGCCTGTTGCTACGCAAATTGCCAATGTCTGTGTGGGAATGGCTGCTTATGCGGTGAGTGACCCTTATATCAGATACACCAGTTCGCTGCTGACTGCCAAAGTTCCTCTTCACGCTTCCATTGCTGTTTCAAGTAATTCTTTTGGATTCTCCTTCTAAGGCTGGTGCTCGACTTGCTGTACCATCTCTGGCTACCCCGATTGGTGGTGTGATCTCTGGCTACGTGATGTCGCGCTGGGGTAAACTGGCCTACCTGGTCCGCACAGGCTCGTTTCTCATGTGCATTGGCAACATACTTGTGATGCTTCTTCAGTTCAACGACGCAGAGTGGAAGTACTACGTGGCCATGATCCCCGCCAGTCTTGGCCAAGGCATCACTTACCCAGGCATTTTGTTCACGTTTCTTGCCGCATTCGATCACGCCGGTATGGGCATTTTGCCGCCACTTCCATTTCCTTTGACGAAGGGAAGCTTCTGAATAAACAGTTAAACTGACTAATCTTGTAAGACCACGCCGTTTCAGCGTCCACCGTCTATCTGGTCCGTTCGATGGGTACGGTGTGGGGCGTCGCCATTACGTCCACTATCATCCAGAACACCTTGCGCTCAGGCCTCGCTGAGGCCTTGAGTGGAATACCTGACAAATGGAAAGTAACTCTCCTCCCTATGGACCTACTAATACCCTGAAACAATAGCTGATCAGTATTATGCTACTCGCACAGGTTATCAATGACATCAGACATTCAGTGTCTGCCATCCATAGTCTGCCGCCAGAAATCCAGCTGGCGGCGCGGATGGTCTACTACCGGGGCATACGACTGTCATTCTTGGCGTCAGCCTGTTTTGGATTCGTTGCTGCTACCGCAGCACTCTTCACTCGCGGAAAGGGCCTTCATCGCTCCAGCGAGGCGTAGATCATGCGTACGTCGCACACGGATTCCCTGAACCAATAAGCCGTCTGGACCGCGGTTCCAGTACCTGGATGAGATGCGGGGCCGAAGTGGCGACTGTCGGAGAAGGTAGGTCTGGTGGAAAAATGACCGCCAGCTTGGATATTGGGGACGCGGCTTCGCAATCTTAGAACTAGACAGATGTCAATTAGCTCACGAGAGAAGGGGCCAGGAGCTTTTTGTTTGGAACCACCCATACGGGATGGTCTTTTTGGACGTGCCAGACAGCTGACTGGTTATGAATGAGACGTCCAATCGCAGAAAAAGCAGACTTGAATAAATACACTCTTTTTGGATTCCAGTGCAATCATGCCCTCTAATTACCCGCTTCGGCTTGAGTTCTAGATGTTCAGTCTATCCCATGCGCCCAGCAGGATCCTTTCCGCAATGCGGAGAAAGCCCCGTCTACCGAGGAAAGCTAATCTGGGGCAGCTCCCATTTCATGGTCACCGCAGTGAAACACCAATAGAAGCCATCAACGCCAAAATCTCTCTGCCTGGATATTGCGGGGAAGCTACCATCCTGACAGCCCTGGCGGCGAGTCTGGAGATATAGGGAAAACTCCACGACGCTATAGCATCGTTAGCCGCATTTTCCCCCGCACGATCGTCGACGATCACCTCCAGTTCATGAACAATTCCGCCTTAGTTCCGCTATGATGAACGTCCCTAACCTTAATCCGGAGATGGTCTTGCTTTTATCTCCCTCTTGGTTGGACGGGACGTGATAACAGGTCTCGGAATTCGATAAGCGTTCCGGGATATCTTGGGTATCAGTCATCAGTCATCCGTATCGGGCTTGGATGAATAGATTGATTCAAGGAAAATCAGTCTCCACCGCTTTGATCTTATCGACCTGGGATGCTTATCGTAATCGGGGCTTACATCTGTCAAGGTCCCTTCTGGGGACGCGGAGCTAGGTCCATCATCGTAGGAAGGATTCATAAGATGGATGTTCCTCCACTCGAAGCATATTGATTCCGCAGTGCCTCATCACACGGCAGACAACATAAGAGGCCATGGATTCGGACAATACCAAGGTCTCACCCCTCAAACCCGGGTATGCCGCATCGGCAGACCCTGAAGTCGACATGGACAAGGGGCAGGTTGCCCTTACAGGCATCCCGGACATGCACCTGAAGCGAAATTTCAGCATAGTCAGTATAATCGCCCTGGGGTATAATAATACGAATAGCTGGGTGGCCATAGCAACGAGCTTCGCTATCGCAATTCAGTCGGGTGGCGCAGTCTCCCTACTGTATGGCATTCTACTGGTTACTGCTGCCAT
This sequence comes from Aspergillus vadensis CBS 113365, assembly GCF_003184925.1. NCBI lineage: Eukaryota > Fungi > Ascomycota > Eurotiomycetes > Eurotiales > Aspergillaceae > Aspergillus > Aspergillus vadensis. The sequence goes on from NW_020292049.1 coordinate 317,814, forward strand.
GTTCTGTACGGGGGTGACCTTGGCAGAACTGGCCAGCGTGTACCCCACTGCTGGTGGCCAGTACCATTTTACTTCCATCCTGGCATCTAAGCGATGGAGCCGTGGCCTGTCTTACTTCAGTGGCATGGCTGCAGTGTTTGCATGGGTTACCCTTGGGGCCTCTATTGCGCTGGCCGGAACAGAGGCGCTCATGGCTATTGTCATCCGATGGCAGCCCTCATATGAAGCCCAAAGCTGGCACTATTTCTTAGTATACCAACTGCTGAACGCAGTCATGGTCATCTACAACATCTTCCTCACCAACAAGACTCTCTGGGTCTATAACTTAGGCTGTTAGTTTGCTCCCTTCCAATTCACAGAAGACAATACTAATGCGCTGCTTCTTCTGCAGTCATTCTGTCCATTTCTACCTTCCTAGCTATTATCATAACCTGCCCGGTACGCTCTTCCGCACATATCAACACCTCGAACACTTGGAGGCAGTTCGTCAACGGTTCAGGCGGCTGGCCGGACGGCTTATCCTTCTTGACAGGACTCTCAACGCCTCAGTTCATGTTTTCCGGACTCGACGCTGCACTCCACCTTGCAGAGGAATGTCTCGAGCCGGCACGCATCGTACCAAAGGCGTTGCTTGCCACAGTGACAGTGGGGCTTTTGACGGGATTCCCCTTTGCCATCGCCATCCTATACAGCTATGACAACATCGAAGCATCTCTAACCACCTCCACGGGGTACGTATACCACCGGTCCTGAATAAGAAAAGTTACTTACCAGAAACCGACAGATTTCCAATCTACTTCATCTGGGAAAAAGCCACTCACTCCCCAACAGCTGCGACAGTCTTCATGGCTGCACTGTTTGTCGTCTCCTTCGTCGCGCTCAACGCAGTCCATCAGACTGCCTCTCGACTTACATGGTCCTTTGCCCGCGATGACGCTCTATTCTTTTCCTCCTTTCTCTCCTCTATACACCCTACACTCGGAGTCCCCGTCTGGGCCATTATACTTGATGGTGCGGCAGTGCTTCTGGTCGGGATAGTCTATGTCTGCTCAACAACAGGTGAGCCTTCCTTTACTTACACATACCGGGATAAAAGATAAATAGAGCTTTGTTCTAACACATAACAACAATAGCATTCAACGCCTTCATCAGCACCACGGTCGTGGTAGCCCAAATCTCCTACGCCATCCCAGCAGTTCTTCTTCTCGTTGGCGGGCGGAATCCGCATTACCTTCCTCCAGATCGCCCATTTAAGGTTCCCAACATGCTAGGCTACGCTTGCAACATTGTCTGCGTTATCTGGGCTTTCATTCTGACGATCTTCTTTTGCTTTCCGACGGAGTTTCCCGTTACGGGGAGTAACATGAGTACGTGTTTCTTCTATTTTCCTACTATCTATCTGCTTTGTGATGAGAAGTATGCTTTACTGACACTTGCAAATTGCTTAGATTACGCTTCTGTCGTGCTAGTCGTCATGTTGATCTTGGGCGTAGGGAACTGGTTTGCTTATGCGAAAAGACATTATCACGGGCCACGCTTGGATATCTAGTTTACTATCTTGTACTTGACTTGACTGATGATTGATGAGACACAATTACTATATGGTTTTTTTTCACTGAAGTATAACAGTATATGATAGATCGCCTTCGTAACCGCTGATTTCAAAGCAGAACCAATGTTATACAAACTCATCCATACTTCACATCTGCCTCTATTGTCATTCGCATTATGAGGCATCTAGCTAGATAATTTCACAGGCGCATGATAGCGACATTCACCCCGTCGGAACGATTCCGAGCCCCAACCGTCCGGTAAGTGGGGTGAAAGGATCATTGGATGGGTTTTGATAATTCGTTGGATAGTACTAATTTCCGGCCGATTTGATCCAATCGATTCTGATCAGATAAGTAGATAACGGTTTAGATCATCGTGCTGTTTACTATTGCCGTGAGCACGGGGTTATTACTATCGCTTATCGATCTCCAGGTGGGAATGATTGAAGAATTAAGGAAAGTACATTTTATTACTATTTTTGGACTGGCACAACTGCGGGCATAGTTCCCTAAATTGGTAGTCTTGATACCTGATACGGGCGCCGCTGCTTTTGTGGGGGTATTACTAATCCTCATCGTGATAAGAAGTATATATGGAATAGATAGTATAAAGGTTACAGAGTAATCATATGTGACTGATAATATTTATAACCAGGTTGAACACATTCTAGACTCGTATACTGTTGGAAGCTATAAAAAAAAAAAAAAAAAAAAAAAAAAAAAAAAAAAGAGAGAGAGAGATCGAATTAGTAGCAATGTATGTTATTAACTAGATTTTATAGCTTAACACAAATATCCTTGCATAACACCGTCCACGCACCACCTCGGGCTCCTATAGACTACATATGAACACCGACATAGCACTTAGTATTACAAGATCAACACATTTCACATCATACTAAGAGTGTTAACATCACAGATACATGGACCGGCTCCTTCCTGTTTCCAAAATCTCTCATGGAACAATGCTAGTAAGCATATCTTGACTATTTTCGTTTTCTACCTCTTGGATTCATGATGGATTTCCCCACCGTTTCCACTGCGAGTGTATAACAGCCCTTATGGGCTCCCTTTTAATTATCAAATGATGCTAATATCAAGTCTCTACCTATAAAACTACAGTGCTCATCGCTTCGAAAGTGAAGGGTCTGAACACCTTAGCTAGTCACATCCAACTAAAGCAGCTAGATTGATTCCTAGCAGACAACCAGGACCATCACTGGTCCATCTGACCGAAATGCATCATTATCTCCGCATTGCCCCTCCGGATAAGAATCCTCCATCCTTATCAGGTGAAGGAAACATTTGCCATTGGGAAGCTAGACCGATATGCAGCATTGATAACCCATTATGCAAGTCCACAACTCAGGCCTTGTGCAGATTGGCTTGGACTACACTCTACATCTCTTGGCTCAGATGGTGTATATTAATGGGACGATTCTCGGTTCGTGGGTGGCTAATTTACAATAGGAATCGCACAATACGAGAGACACCATGGATTACGAGACGAAACACGACGATGGCGACAAGACGTATTCCGGATTGCGTCCGTCGATGTCCGTTGAAGAAGGTCAAGTCAATTATGGAGAGACAACCAATGGCGGCCTCCATCGCACGCTCAGTCCACGTATGGTCCATGTATGTAGTGTACCACCATCTGTTCAATTGCAGATAATCCCATCAGAGAACCCGAGCATCATGAGTAACAAACAAAGGTCATCTCTCTTGGATCCAGCATTGGTAGTGGTCTTTTCATCACGACGGGTAAATCCCTAGCCCAATGAGGTCCAGCTAATATGTTTCTGGCGTATCTCGTGGTTTGTGTCGGCGTATGAGCGAATCTGCAAACCTTGACAGAGATGACGATTGCTTTCCCGACATCAGGGAATTATATCGATTATGCGGATCGGTGGGTTGATCCAGCATTGGCCTTTGGGGCTGGATTTGCAGAGTGGCTTGGTGAGTTGGCCAGCCGTGGCTCTTTACCTTGTTACGAATCCAGATAGGTTACGATCAAGCTGACGAGCATCGCAACGATACAGGGTGGACGTCGGTATTTGCATCCGAAGCCATGTTTGTAGTTACTCTGGTGAATTATTGGGCGGACGGGGTTGTGCCCGAGGCTGCTTTGCGTGAGTCTGCCACATGCTTTTGGTCTTTTTCTTCTGGAAGGACCGGCAATAAGCTAACTATAAGTAGTGACTATTTTCCTGGTACTTTGCCTTGGCGTGTTCCTCTTGCCAACCGGCATCTTCGGATGGCTGGAATAAATCGGATCCCTGGTCAAGATGTTCTTATTCGTTTTCGTTACAGCCATTTCTCTAGCTGTGATCGCAGGCGCCGGTCCGTCCGGATATGTTCGACATGGAAGCACCTGGCTACCCCTCCCAGATAGATATGTTCTTCGTGTTGAACTGACACAACTATGCAGGGCTTCTCCACCGCTACATTACTTGCCATCTGGGCCGTGGGAGACCAGGTCTTTATTGGCGTGATGGCCGGCGAGGCCGAATCTCCCCACTATTCCATGGCACGCTCGGCCAATTTCGTTCCTTGGCGCGTGGGGATTTTCTACCTTGTCTCGGTGGTATTAATCTCACTTGTAGTGGACTCTGATGATTCCCGGTTAATGAATGGCTCGAGCGTGGTCTCCTCGCCTTTCGTCATAGCTGCTCAAGATGCGGGTATCTCGGGGGTCCCGGACCTGATTAATGCCTGCATCATACTCGGCATTCTTGCCCTTTCTCTGGAGTGTATATACCTTCCATCACGGATCTTACGCACTATGTCGCTGCAGGGACTGTTGCCGGTCTTCATTGCGAAGGTCGACAGAATAGGCCGTCCGAGATGGGCGCTCACATTGACGGCCGTTGCAGGAACAGTGTTGACTTATCTGAGCTTGAGCGGTATGGGACTCCCCAAGGTTCACCCCTATTCTCTTGGAAACTGACTGGTGTTGGCTGCAGCCGACGGCACCGAGGTCCTGAACTGGTTCATCTCGATCACCAGCGCATCCTTCTTCACCAACTGGGCGATCATCGCCTTTTCCTCCTTCCGCTTCCGGGCGGCGATTAGAGCGCAGAGAAGCCAATTGTTTGAAGCCCCTTATGCATGGCGGTCTCTTTATTGGCCTCTGGCGCCTGTAATTAGTCTTTTCGTTTCGGCGTTGCTACTAGTATGCCTTCTTTACACCAGCATCAAGCCAGTAGTGAGTCTCACTTCCTTGGAACTTTTATCATAGCGAAAGGCCATGCTCTGCATTCGAGCCCACGGGCCCAGCATATTACTGATCACGTTCACTAGGGCGGGGGTGCTTTTACAGCATATAGCTTCTTTTCAGCGACGATTGGTCTAATCGTTATTATAGTGTTCACCATTGGCTACAAGATCGTGCATAGAACACCATGGAGGGATCCAGCGACTGCAGATCTCATCACGGGGCATCGGGAGCTGACTGCGGCGGAGTTGCGGTTTCTGGATGCATATTACGAGCGACCGCTGTGGTGGAGATTGGGGACATATCTACGAATATGTTGAACAAGTAACCAGTCTAGACAGGGCTTGGAGAAATGAGGGATTTAGAATGATCTGATCATGCTTGGTGATGGGGGTTAGGGGACAGTAGGCTCGGCGATTGGACCAATCAGTTGTGCAGGACTCTGCTTCAACGCCGACGCCGAGGATGTATGAGTGATGTAGTACAATTTCAAGACATCAAGCTTGTTTCCACCAGTATAATATTGGGAATACTCTAGGAGTAAAGATACGTTATCATGTTTGTCGTACATTCCAGATCATATATTGCGGCGTCAAGTAGAATGTTTACCCCGCATCGTCTTATCACTTCTAATGAGTATCTCCAAATGCCAAGGCAGGTCGGACCAGACAATGAACTGCCTATATGAGCAGTCAAGTAAACCAAGGGATTTGTGGTAGATTCCAAGTCAAACTATAGAGCATACCTATCCTCTCATTCAGGTTAGAAAGATCAGTCATGTTCCCAAGCTACTTCAGTGCCAGCGTAGCCTTAGTCCTACTGTTTTTGGCATGGCTCCTGAGAAAGAAAAGGGAAGTCCAGGAGCCTTCACAAGCAGGGAAGAAGACCACCAGCTCCTCTCTGATATCTACATCTCCCATTGAACCACTCAACGACTTCCAGTGGGACAAAACCGAGCCTCTAATCCTCCGACCTTTCAAGCCTCGCTACCATATCACAATGGGCAAGTCAACCCACTCTATCCTCCAACAACTACCAACCCTAACCCACAACACCTCACCAAACCGTATGGCATAGGCTACATCTAACTAACAAATAAAACCAGGCATCGAGCGAGCAAGCCTCTCCGAACTGATCCAAATCGACAAACACTACCTCTCCCGCATTACACTCCGCACGAAACTAATCCAAGACAAACGAGCCTCCGTCCTCGGCGCCAGTCCCCGCTCCATCCCAGCCGTTAAAGAACTATACTATTTCCTGATGAATGACTACCTGCCTCAACGATACAGCACTATCTTCCAACGTGTCTCTACTACCACTAGCACTTCAGCATCAGCACCCACCACCAGCATGCTAAGAAACACAGTAACCGGCGAAACCATCCCCACTACACCCCCAACCGACGCAAAAGAAGCCCTCGCCATCATCGGCAGGCAGGTGGAGGAGGACTTCCTCCTTCTTTTGCCACCACAGCCCTCTTCTATACAAGATGATGACAAGAAGGAAGGTACTAACAAACAGATGACCCTCGAAGCCTTCATCGGCTGTTTTCCAAATGGGTTCAACTGGGCAGAGAAGTTTCGCAAATCGCTGGCGAATATTCATGTTCCCGTACCTGACTATACTACCAAGTTGCGGGCGAGTATGGATAGGTATCTTGAGAGGTTAAAGGTGGGGGAGTGTGTGAAGAGGGCGAATGTTTGTGGCACTGCTTTCCTTTTGCTCGTTCGTTTATTTCAATGATAGTTCCGTAACCTTTGCAATGTTTAGGTGATGGTGCTAACGTGACTCCATTTCTGGATAGTGGACCGTGTCCGTGGACGGGGTGCTGCATGCTGCCAGCAGTATGCACTTGTATGAAGGGGAGGAAGTAGTCGAGTTGGAGGAGCTGGATGTGGATACGGTATGTTTTTGCTTCCTTCCTCTTCTTTACTTCTCTTCAATCTCCTTTGCGCGGAATGATTGTCAGGGTAGAATACATTAAGTAACGAGAAATGACATTGCAGGCACGATTACGCTGCGAAAGACAGATGCTATTTCGACTTCCCATTTCAAATGCCGTGGTATTCGTGGTCCGCACATATATGTACCCGTTGCAGGACATCAAGAAGGAAGGCAATGGGCCGAGGTTAGTAGAGGCGATAGCAGGGTTGAAGGAGGGCAGTTCGCCGGGTTTCCACTTCTACAAGCGCGCTGCGGTGTGGCAGAAGGCTGTGAGCGAGTACTTACTGGATGGGGAACTGGAGGTGGTTGTTGCGGTATGATCTGCGATAGGGGAGTCCCTTGAAGCTTTTGGAAGTTGTCATGGGACGCAGTCTGTTATTTAATGAGATTATTTCATTGTGGCCTTTTCATCTCTCACTGTATAGATATTCCAAGCTTGAACGATAGAAATCTGTGAATGAGGTAGGTCTATGCACAAGACCCATTGATAGAGACAAATAAATACGCCGTTCGGTTTGAAAATTAGCAAAACGCTGCCAAAAAAGACCGCAGAACAATACTGTAACGTTATGGACGAATTTACCTGTCTCTCGATTTGAAGCTAGTCATCTATTCTATCACAATTCTTGCCTCCTTTCACTTGCGACATCTACTTAACCATCATGTACAAATAGCTATTGCAAGAGCAGCGGTGTACAACTTAAAATCTTAACTATTGTATGTCGTTGGGACTTGTCTCTGCAGTTATAGAAGCAATATACCGTCCATTGAGTCTAGCGGTCAACAACATTGACAGATTGCATATAACCACACCATGGACACCACACAACTGACTAGTCACTATATAACATATGTATGTATGTATAGTAGTATATATATGTCACTCCCGATCATCATGCTCTCTGTATCAACACTAGTCATTGCCCCTTTACGCAACCCATCCCTGCTTTGAAACCATGGCCGAATACTATCAACCAGTCTCCAGATTATTCCTCCTGAGCATCACCCAGAACCTGATCCCCAAATCCTAGCAATCACCACCCCAAAAGGCTCACCCCTGCGCTACTTATGCATACCAGTCATGATATGGATCTTGAGCTTGGTGCTCCACCCAGTCAAAAACCCATGGCATGTAACATCCCTATTCGCTACCACCGCTTGGTTCAACATTCTCTCAGCCCTGGATCTGCTGCTACTCAACCCCAAAGAAGCCGATAACTTTGTCACCATCAACAAGGGAACAAGCAGAGTCAAAGTCAAGAGCTTCTTCTATGGCTTACGAACCGCCCTGAAACTGCGCGTTAACTCCCGGAAAATCAACACGCCCGAGGAAGCAAAGAACACGCCTCCCATGCCGGGATATTACACCCAGGGGAATGGCAGGGATGCATCAAAGGCTATCTCCCGACGCCGGTACCTGATTCGCGAGACGGTGATTGCGATGTGGCAATATCTGGTTCTGGATATTTCGACTTCACAAGCTGTTAAGACAGGCTTGAGCAGAAATGAAGAGCCGCAGCCGCAGCCGCAAAGTACCTTTGTTGAAGGCTCCTGGGTAGCGCTATGGATAGAACAAACCATCGTGGCCATAGTCGCTTGGTTCATTGTAGGACGCATCGTGATCGGCTTCAACTATCGTTTAGTTGCGGTAGTCGGTGTCGGTTTGCGGCTTGAAGCACCTGAAGGGTTTCCACCGTAATTCAATAGAATGGCTGATGCTTATACGTTACGGAACTTCTGGGGGTGGGTGGCTCTTTCATCTCTTTTTTTCTAAAAAGGAAATAATATATATATCATCCAGTATACACATACTAACACCCATTCGAACAGAAAATTCTGGCATCAAATGCTCCGCATTAAATTCACTGCCATAAGCAACTACATCACTCGTGATGTTCTTGGACTGGCCAAATCATCACTCTTGGAGCGATATACCAATGTGTTTTGTGTGTTTCTCCTATCGGGTATCCTACACCTTGTTGCGGACGTGGTAGGGAATATACCGAAGGGCAAGTCTCGCGCTATGGTGTTTTTCTTATCATTTGTGTTTGGGTACATGGTTGAAGATGGTGTCCAGGCTGCGTGGAAGAAAAGATTTCCGGGTTCATCAACCTCGGAGGCGGGTAGTAGTACTAATAGTCAAAAAGAGCCAGCGATCTTGGAAAAGGTGCTTGGGTGTATCTGGGTTTTGGCTTTTCTGACGGTCACGTCGGCGGTGTATTTCGAGCCGGGGCGAAAGAGGCCGGAGAGGCATGTGGCTCTGGTTCCTTGGAGATTTGTGGATGTTGTTGAGCTTGAGGTGATGGGGGCGTTTGTTGTTGTGGGGGGAGTGCTCTTGATGGTGGTTTTTAGGGTTGAGGTATGATATACCAGTTTGATGATAGAGTGTACTTTTTAGTAGAGATTATGAAGATATTATTGGTACTACGCCTAGACCACCAAAGTATTAGGATGATACATAGTATCTCCCTTTTTTTCATTTGAGGTTAATATGTTCATCTACTACTTGCTCCTAATACTGCCAGGTACTACCGTGTGAAGAATATACCCGAGCGAGCTTTCCCGAAGCTTTTATACTGGCATTCTGTTTAATGATATGAATGAAACATTACTGTGCTTCATTCGTCTACCTACTCTATCCAGGTGCACATCTATGATCACACTGACAGCTTTGTATATATCTATTGTTTGCATAGATAGCTACCTACCTAGCAGAGGAATTAAAAGTTACGTCAAGTGCGAAAACCTCGATCTACTTACGTACAACGAAATAGTGATCTACTCCTGCAGGGCCTCGTGGATGTAGGCAGCCAGCCACTCAGCTCGTCCCAGGAGGATCGGGACAGCGCATTAGTAGTTATAAGGCTGCCTAGCCCAAACCCGCTCTGCCAGACCGAACGGTACCACCAATCGGAGAGACCGTTATTGGTTGGACTCTCCTGGCGGTGGGCTTGGCTTTGGGTTCAAGCTCAGACGGAAAGGGAACTAGAGTCGCAGGTGCCCCCTAGGCATGACAGCTGCAGATTTTTGCCAAGATGTCCTGGATTTTGCTTTCATCAAAGGTAAATGCTTCAGATGCAGTCTACACTGTGTATCACTTTGTGGGGGGGGTACCATGCACAGATGATGGGACATATCACAGATGATGGCATTTACTGGGGTAGCCGATGCAGCAAGAGGGGGAAATTTCACAGGTCATCAATTAAGAAAAGCGCCATGGAGCAAGGAGGATGATTCACCTCCCTCCCCGTTCCAAGCACCACCCCCGGGTTCCTAAGCACATATATCCGGGATCACCATAATGAACAAAAAAGAAATTAAAAAGAAAAAGAGCATTCCCATGGGGGCACGAAGGAAGACAACAGTAACGCGATGGGTAGATTAACAAGAAAATAGACAAAAACCGCGTAGCAACTGCAGCTGTCACAGCAGCGCTTCCCGGCGCCCCTGGACTCGACCGGTCTAGTGTAGCACGCGATGAAAGGGGAATTTATCGTATCGTCGAGGTCGTATATCGATCGTGAGAGCTCGGTTGGTCGCGCAGCCCTCGCTACATTCGAGGTAGCACCCGTAATCGATCACAGCTTAACACATTTCACAGCACTCGATGCACTCAAAGCAGCATTCGCAGGATTCCTCACACAGGAAGCAGCAGCAGAGCGTGGCCAGGCTAGATGGTAAAAACGGTCCGATAAGTAAGATGCGGTGCGACAAAATTCAGCAAGGGTGAGGCCTACCAGGCACCGAGACATCCGCGGTCCTTCTGCTGGGGAGGAGGCTGCTGCTGGTATTGCATCTGTTGTCCGGTCAGAGTCCGATCGCATGACTGAATATAGCACTGGTATCACATACTGGAGGGTAGGGCTGCTGGGGGTATCCCTGGGGAGGATAACCACCCTGCGGAGGCGGATAGCCCTGGGGAGGGTACCTGTGCGGAGACCAAGTCAGAACAATGCGCAAATCCGGGGTGTGATCTAAGGAGACATTCTGCGACCGCTGGCCAGCCCAGGAAGAAAATGACCAATGTCAAAAGGCTTGGTGATAAGCCAGCTTCGAGATGGGTTCCTGAACCAACAAGCCGCGGTCGCTTTGAATCCGAATGGCCGGTGCAAAAACCACGGGAGATCGGGCGCAATGGAGGGCGGAAGACTTACGCCTGGGGCGGGGGAGGAGGGCCGTTGTAGTATCCGGGAGCGCTCATTGTGAAGGGAAAGAGTCTGTGTGTAGGAATAAAAGATAGGACTGGGTCAGCGTGGTGAACTTGGCAGTTGACAGTAGCGGGTGGAAGAAAGAGAAAGAGGATGAGTGAGTGGACGGAGTGAGTGGATGGAGGACGAGAGCCCAGCCTTGCGTTGGCCAATTAAAGGGAAATAAGCGTACCTAAGACAACGCCGAGTTCTAAACGGAGTCGATGGAAAGCGGAAAGGTAAGAAAGGGGGGGAAGAGGAAGAGGGAAGAAGAGCAGGAAAAGGAACGATCGCTAGGGGTAGGAAAGGCGAAAGGAGGCGGAGAAAGAGGAGAAGATCGCTGAGCCGCCGTTCACCTTTAAGGTTTTGGTTGGTGGATGAGAGAGAAAGGAAGAAAGACAGTCAGACAGACACAAGACACACGAGACAGACAGACGGAGAAGCAGAGAGAGACTTAAGTGCTGTACTTAAAAAGAAAATTACACTCCATTCACTCCCCTGCTCTTCTTCTCGTAACATACCTTACAGCAATCAAGGTCCCACGAGCCAATAGTGAAGCAGTAGTGCAATCCTGTTTACGCCCCCACCCCCAACTAGAAGGACGCCAGAAAATCCTACTTAGCCGCCCATGCCTACCCAGCCTGAAACAGGGAAAAGCAGCCGATGAGTGACTGAGAGAAAGAATGGCATATTGTTAATATTGAATCCGAAACAAGTGCTATCTAAAGCTAAGTGATCATCTGTCGTTATTCCTTCAAAAGTGCAGAGAAGAAAGAGGAAAAGAGAGAGAGAGAGAGAGAGAGCCAGCTCTCCCTCTCCGACCGAAGGGGACCGTCAGCCCATAATTACAATACATACATACAAGTCTCATACGCAGCACCGCCCAGACTCAGCCACATTAGCGCAGCCCTACAGGACCCAGTTACCGTCAGGCACCAGCCACGACGGTTCCTGCTATGATTGATTTGGGGAATTTGTCCTGGGAACAACTGTCGGACACCCCTTCAGCGGTCGGGGGCCAGCACTGTATGCCTACCAATCACCGCCCTGGTGTTCGGGGTTGCGCCCCACTGCCATCACCCACGGGCGATGGCTCAGGGAATGAAAGGTTAGTTGTCAGCCAACCGTCGTCGGCCGGCCGAAGGATCGCCGCCATCATTGGCAGGAGGGATGCCCTGCAGTTCCACTGTATGCCCCGGCGCTCATGAGACCCCTAAAATTGCGCCCAATCACTGCGCCCAACTTCGTGGCAGTCGGGTGCCGGCACAAAGCCACGCCCGGCGTCACCGCCTACCTGCACCGCCTACCTTACGGTCACCGCCCGTGGCATCTTCGGGCAGGGTCCCTGCGCATCTTAGTATCCTTTAGCAAGAGTAGGCTGCAGTTACCAAAATAGGTCCTGCAAAGTTGGCAGTGGTCTTCCCCATCATACCCTAGTCCCGAGTCTTGTACTCGGGGGGACCGTGGCTTTCATGCACGACGTGCATCAAATCAATATATTTCACGAATCTGAGACTTGCTGATTGACTGCTCATCATCACACATTATGTCGTAGCGCCCATCAGGGGCATCACCAGGTCGGCTTGGTCGACCCTCTGGAGTCCGAAGAATGAAGAGAAGAGAAGATAGAAGATAGAAGAATCACTGAAAGAAGAAAGAGAAAGAAGAAGGGGTAGAAAAAAAAGAAAAAAAAAAAAAAAAGTGAGAAAATGTAGGAAAAGAATTAGAAGAAGAAATATTAAGAACAGGAAAAAAGAAAAGGGAAAAGAGAAAAGAGAAGAAAAGCAAAGCCAGTGAGAATTTATCACACGAAATATAGGCGAAAAGTGCAATGTGAAGAATATGGAAACAGCCCCAAAAATCCAAGGTTCAAGATGTATAGTATCAACAAGAAACCCATGAGTAACCAAAGATCTAGTCTCGAGCCCCTCAGGGGAGGTAAATGAGAATGCCATCAGCCGCTGGGCTGAGGTTTATACAGTCACACATACGAATCGATCTCAGGTGGTAACGTCTGAGAATCGAAGTAACAGGGAGTAGCATCCATCGATGGGTCCATGACCATCGTCGGCATCGCAGTGAAGGACTCATATCCGTTCACTAATGTCGAATCCATACCATGGGAAGAGATGTCTTCGACCGACGTCTGAGGCAATCCAGAGAACGCAATGTCCTCGGAGGCCGCAGCCGGAGCAGCCGCCATGTCATCGCCTAGCGCATCCTGGTCAATATAGTTCTGGGCATTTTCGAGGACGATCTCCTCTTTCTGCACCATCCAATGCTTCAGGACATCCATGGGAGGATGATTTCCACCGCCCTTGCCGCCGCGCTTCTCGCTGTCTTTGCCACGACCACCACGGCCTCTTTGGCACGGGTTGAAGTGGGTGCGACGAAGATGAGCGGCAGCGTTATAGTTAGCACCGTATCTTTTGCCATTCCGACAAGCCTTGCAGTTGGCCAGGAATGTCTTGCCAGGAGAGATGTCAACGCAAACCCAAACCTTGCGAACAACGGCATGGACCCGCTCAATGTGTCGACGCAGCTCGTGCTCTCCGTGAAAGCCATCCGGCTGGTCGTTGCACATGTTACAATACGTCTTCGGACGTGGGGGCCGTTGTATCGAGGCCTTGGGAATGGCTGCAACCTCTTTGGCAGTACCATCCGATGATGAAATGCGAATCATCTTGTGCTGCTCAGCCACCTTGGGGGGTGAGCTGCTGTGTGGCTCGGTTTTAGGAGCAATGGGTCGAGTACCCTGAACGATCTGTTCTTGGGTTCTGCGAGCCGCCCTCGATGGCTGGGAGAGAGACGAGCTGTCGCTCTCAACAGACATAGAAGGCCTCATCTCCGTCGCAGTGGACGGAGAAAGTGTAGGAATGGCTGGATGGAAGGATGTGGAGGATGGAGCGGAGCAAGAAAATGACATCGAGCCAGAGGGCTCAGTGAAGGGAAAGGGGACTTCGGGGTTTGGGTGTCGGTGCATAGATGAGAAAGAAGCAGGGAAGGGGACGTTCATGGGGGAGGTGGAGGTGACGAATTCAGAGGGGACGGAAAATGAGAAATTGGAGTCCAGATTCGGTCCCGAGGAATCGAATCTCATCATTCCCAAACCTCCGCACAGAGAGTCCGTAGTGGTACTCCTGCTCATTTCCACGGCAGCCGGCTGGACCGGCTGCTCGACCATGGTGGGGTTAGACATGGCAGCGAAGTTCGTCGCCATCAGGTCAGGCTGGCCCTGATTCAATTGGGGTTCTTGCCGAAGTCCAGACATCGTCGAATCCGCAGAAAGCGCCATAGAAAGTGCCGAGACGTGTCCCTGGCCCTGGAAATCATCCAAGTACTGTTTGGCGTATTCGGAGGGCGTATACTCGTTGACATGGTCAAGGCGGCGCTGCACACGCTGGGGTCCATAGGAGTGTCGAAAGCCCGTTGCAGGGGTGGTCAGCGACGGACGGTGCGCAACCGGTATCTGCTGACTCTGCGAACGGACCATAGCCGTATGCCGGGAGGAGGGCCCAGGACCAGAGTAAGAGACCGAGCTGCCTTTCCGAGAATTCGTTCTTGAGAGGCGTCGAGTAGTCTCAGGAGCCGCTGGCGAAGACGCATGAGACAGTTCGCGCGTCAGATCAACGGTCACTGGAGGTTCCGGAGTCTGCCAAGTGTCAATCCAAGGACTGTTGGCGGGAGATGACAGAAGAGAAGAAGATCATGGAATAGCGCGGGAGGGACAGAATGGGTAAAAACGCAGGTATGGAGGAGAGGCGGGAGCAGAAGACCAAGATAGATCACATACGGTGACTCGTCGTTTCGGTGGAGGAAGACCAGAACCAGGTAGGGTCCGGGGAGTATCCTGTCGTAACCGTTTCCCAGATTTCTCGAGAGCCGCGCCGCCATCTTCAGGAAGACCAGAACCGGGAACCGGGCGGTAACTGGACGAGGCGACAGAGGATATGGAAGAAGAGGCCGTGGTGGTCATGAACTGACTTAACCGCTGACTCCAAAGTTCGTTTCGCTCTGATTCCGGAAGATGGGAGTGTCGATCCAAGAAAGCGTCCCGATACCCAGAGATGGCCCTTGTGAAGAGTTCGTCGTCGGCCATGGTGCCAGCCATAGTGGGTGAAGAAGTCCTCGCTGAGTGCTGCCTCTTCTCACGTAGGATGAACGAGGAGGGAGGTGCTGCTATCAGTATCAAGTGACTTCAGGGGATTGGAGAGGATCTCTAGAGCTGGCGCGAGTTAGTATATGTATGGCAGGGAAAATCCTCTTGGTGACTTGCACCTCAGAGCGACCACGAGAGGGGAAAGACTGACTGGAATATAGAGATAGAGAGTAGTAGAGAAAAGCCCGATAGATACTGAGATCAACGGGGCAGACAGTGAAGTGTAGAAAGAGGAGTACACGGCAGAAGGAAGCAAGGCCGGTACAGATAAGATAGAGGTAAGATAGTATGGGAAGGGAAAGTTGTTGAAGGAGATGAGATGAGATGAGATGAGATGATGAAGAGGAAGGAGGGAGAGAGTAGGTAAGAGAGAGAGACAGATGGGGGAAGGAGATATATGAAGGCGCGGTGGAGTAAGAGAACAATGGGGAGTGCCAGATGGATGTTGACAAGGAAGATGACGATAACGATAAAGAACGAGGAGGCAGATGAGGTGGGAAGAGGTTATCAATTAAATGGAACATCCACCATCCCCACACCCGGGTTGGTCGAATGGTCCGGAGAGGGTCAAGGATGAAACTAAGGTGAGAATGGATTAGGAGCAAAGCGAAAAAAGCAAGAGGAGGGGAGGGGAGGCAGAAAAGAGAAGGGGAGTAAAAATGGGTAAGGTACGAATGGAACGAGCATGAGCGAACAAAAGATCCGTCAGAAGGAGAAGCAGTAGTTGCAGGTTAGTTTAGGGAGTTCATGGCCCATCAAGAGGTTGAAACTGGGCGGGGATGGAAAGATGGAGGGAGGGATTGGAAGCCTCCCAGATGAGTCCAGACCCTCTTGGGATGGCCAGGATCTGTCGCAACTTTTTTTGGGAGGAGTTGAGTTAGGTAGTAAGTTAGTAAGTACAGTAGTAGTAGTATGAATGGGTGTATTATTATTTTTCTCGATTTGGGTTACTGATTTCTTTAGTTCTCATTCGATAGTTTTTGGTTTCCCCATTTTGATCTCCCATTTTGACTTTTTATTTTGCCTTTTTTTTAAAAGGAAAAAAAAAAAAAAATCCTTATTATTTATCTGTGTTTCCTTCTGTCTCCTCATTTCTTTTTTTACTATTTCCCAAGAAGGAAAAGTATCAGGATGAAGAAGAGGGGGAGGGGGAAGTGTGAGCGAACCAAAACCAGAAGAAGTAAAAGAAGTAAGAAAAATAAAATAGAGGGAAAAAAAAAAAAAAAAAAAAAAAAGGAAATAATTATTATTGTTGTAATTTTGGGGGAAAGAGAAGGAGGGAGGAGGGGGAAATCAATTCACCGTCTGGGCCGAAGATGGTGATCAGAGCGCTAGTGCCGAAAAGAGAAGAGACCACTCAACTACTAACCAGTGGCCGTCAGTAATATTATTTTTATTATTCTGGGGGAAATGGGAATGGGAAAGGAAAAGGGAAAAACTGGAAGATGGCTGAAAAGCACACTAAGCACTGTAAGGTAGGAAAAAAGAAGGAGGGAGAGAACACGGCCAACCCACGTCCAGCAGACCACTAATGGTGGTCCTCAGTCAGCAAAGAGAAAAAAGACACACCACCACCACCACCCAAGTCAGGACTAGACCTACCGGGAAAGGTCAAGGGGAGGGTGACACGCTGACTGTTCAACAGAGGCCTGAATGGACCTGGTTGCAACGGGTTAGACACATCGATCGGACGAGTCGCAGTGGACGGACAAACACGGTGTGTGTGCCCCAAAGTGAGGCAGCGAAACGGATGCCATCGTCATCGACCCGGACCAGCAAAAGCACCTGCTGCGCTGGAAGGGCCATGATCAGTCATCCGAGTGGTTATGATGGGTTATGTGCACGGGATTATTATTACTACTACTACTAATTGTTACTACTGTACGGAGTCCTACAATGACCAACTCCCCAGTCTCTCCTATGGAGTCCCAAGCTAGTCTGGTTATTATTATGGGGACTGGCTGCACCAGCCCATTTCTGCTGGACTTGATACGCTGTACCCGGTCTGCTGCAGCGCCTACGGCGGTACATGGGCTTGAAAGAATTCCGGGCCTGCTTCCCAGCAGTGGCTCCGCAAGCCTCAGGTACCTACTGAGTCTAAGGTAGGAATCGTGACTTCAGGTTGAGGTACCTGAGTACCTATGGTAGTCCTCCCACCAGCAGTAGTGGCTTGCTTCGCCGGAGCAATGTACCAACGGTCCGGTTGGTGGCCAGTGGCAGGCCTCCTGCGCCCGTCTGCTCCGTACAAAGCACCCGGGAAGTCTACCAACTTTCCCCCCTCGACTCTACGGCTGCCACGTCGATGTCAGGCTACACCCGTTCGGGCTTTTCTCGTCCCCATACTCCGTACATGCTCCTACACTACCACAGTGCTCGTCACGGCCAACTCTAGTTGGTCTTACTCCTCTGTCAGTTGGTGATGCGCTTGCAGATGACGAGCCAGCCGGAACTCAAGTTGTCCCTTATCGCGGTCGCTTGTTGTCGTATCAGACGCGGCAGCAGAATAACTGAGAGACGTAAGATCTCCTGAACAGTTGAGCACAAACCTCCTCTACGTTGTGTCTGGACACGACACTTTGGAGTCGAGTCTAGATGAGCAAACTCCAAGGGGCGATTGGGTATCAACAGGATTTGTTGTCGACCCCAGGCATCCCATTCTTCGTGGCTCTAGATCTTGCAAAAGACGAAGCCGGTGGTCATAGTATAAAGCAACAACTTAGGCAAGCGGTAGTAACCTGGGTACAGTCCCCGGGCCCAACCCGCGGTACCACGCGGAAGACATCCAGGGTTTAGCCGGCGTTGTCTGCACATGGCCGTTCAGGAATGACACGAGCTGGATCAGGTAATTGGACACGGACTGCTGACAGTCTGCCCACTCTGTGGTCTCTAGGGGTATGGTGGCTATGGAGCGCCGTACCGGAGAGGTGACGAAAATCTTTCGTAAATCCAGCTGCTAGAATATTTCCCGGATCTTCCTCTGGCGCCGTGACCGGACGATCTCAAGACTATCGACGATGGACCGATCATTTGGGGAAGGGGGGGAAGAGTGTGGGGCGGATGAAGATGCCGCCCAATACGCGGAAAGGGACACTACGGGTCACGTGTTACACGTGACTCTCTCCCAATCAGGACTAGACCACTGACAGCTGGGAGAACAGCGCGACTACTACTTAGAGTAAGTACTCTTACTACTGATCGTTCACACACGGTGGGATAGGAAGAACAGTTGGTCCATGGGATCAACTAGCCCATCCTACTACTTACTCAATGAGTTAGTCGAGGAACGCGGTAAGTGACTAAGGGTTGCTGCGGATGGAGTGGTCTATGTGCTGGCGTTTCACCTCCACCCTGCCAACACGATGATAGAATCTAACCAAATCATGATGGCTTAGGAACGCGCTCCCCCTCATGCTCTCACCGAAGGCAAGCGCTTTTGGCGGTCAACCGCTCCTCCACCGTTGTGTTTCAGAGTTCCAGCACCCACCACGAGCCCACTGCAGAGTCACCGCTTTTTTGAGGCCTAAAAAGCGATGACGATACTACGGAGTTGAAGTGACCACTATGGACCGACTACTGCACCGTAGGAGCCCATAGTGTGTCCCCGAACGGGTAAAGCGCCGTTTCTGGAACCGGCTATCGTGTCTGAACATGGCTCGGGCCAATGACCGACGGCGCTCATAGTGTCTCTTCCCGAATGAAGAAAACATAGCCAGGGAAATCAGGGACTAGATACGTGGGATACTCGTGTGCAGAGTTGCTACTCCACCGTTGTCTCCGGCTTAATCTGCGCGGGTGGAGGATTGTTCTAGGAAATCCCCCTCTTGCCGATTCTCGAAGACAGTCGAATCTCCGGCCCTCTCTGGTCGGCAGAACTGAGGACACCGTCGCAGTATGAGCAACAGCGGGGTATTGAGTTGAACCCGTGAGTCATGCACACTGCTCACGCATTCACCACTTCGTCCTCGATCTAGACACTGTATCGAGGGGAAGCGGCTGAGGGAATAATCATTATCTCAACGGACTAAATTCGGTGGCGAACTTGGCTTCTCTACCGTTGTTGTCGGTCTGGAAAGTTGGTACCTCTCGACTGCATCCAAACACCGAGGGCAATTTCGTAGTAGTGAATAACCAACGATCGACCCCACGATCGGTGAGGGAGAAATCGGTTGAAGTCTGAAAATCGCTGTTGCCTTTCAACAGATTAACCAGCTTCGAGCCTAGTATGTCGGCGATGAACTGCGTCATTGCCAGTTCTGCCCCTCCCGACTTCATCCCGCTTCAGTCTTCCCATCCCCACCATTCTTCTTATCGTCCGATACGGACACATTCTTCACCAACTCCCAGGTACTCTGCGAAATACACATCGTTGCTGGCAGGCGAAGCACGATGCGACAGCATGATAATCTAATTGACAAGAATCTGATCGGGTACAGATCGTATTTATTGAACACAGTACTAGTACCACTGACTGATTGGATCTAAGTACCAAGTAGTGATTGCAATCACACCACACCTACAAGTATATATACCAGCTCCTAGTAGTACACCACAGAGCAAGCGACACCAGTTGAAACATCATGATCATAACCATAAAAATTGAAAATTAATATCTACCTGAATGGTACCGAATGAAACTACTAATCATACACAAATCACCAGTAGAGACCCGATGACAGACCATACTGCTAGCATTACTCGGATAACCAACCCCTCATAGCCATCTCACCATCATCATCCCAACATACCACGTGACAACACCTCGATAATGGGTACCAACTCACTAGCTGCTAGCAGTAAGTGACATAGTCAGGTTCGATGATTGGTATAAAGACCAATTAAATCAATAGTAGTAGTCATCCCCATCCACTTAACTAGTACATGACAACAACCATACAAAGTATCTACCAATTTCCCCTCTACAACCAAAAAGGGAATACTATTCCTCGCCCGTCTTCCAAAAAGTGGAGGGCGATAAGTTAGACTAATCATTGACTACCCTACCTTACCAGATATAGCACCAAGTCCGGGAGCAACGGGATTCCAGCAATCTAGTAATTTCAACGCATCCTCGGAGAGTAGTAAGAGTAAGGGTAAGATATGCAATAATGCGACAATTTTGCTCAACCAGTACGGAGTAACGGAAATGACTCGGTTACGGGAAATAAGCAGAGAGAATGCATGGATTGGAAAAGCCAAAGCGATGAATAGAAAGCAACTACCTATAGTACAGTACAACTGTAAGAAGTATATGGAGTCAATGGAGATGATGATCATACGGTCCTCCCTCCTGGCTGGCATCAAATGACAAGTTGATGGACCTAACTAACTAAACTAAACTAAATTGCTAGCTAGCGAGCATTCGCTGCGCTCACAACTTGTTTTCACAGTTCACACCAATGCACTGTGATAAGTCTTAGGCGGACAATTTAGATTTGTTGTAGGATGTAAGGTGGTGAAGCGTGAAGCCAGCTGGGCGTCAATATTCATTGATGCCTGCCTGCTTCTGAGATTATCTTTAGTACGCAGGTACTTTTTCGTACCTTGGCCCCGATCGACTTGGTCGTTGTCTGGAGAAGCGATGATGATGGATGAAAGGGAGGGGAAAGAACAGAAACCGACATGGGGACAAAAATAGATGCGTGACGCTATTCCGTGGGCGTCATGGTCGGTGGTAGCAAAGCACCCCTATTCGATGGGCCAGGGGATCGGCGGGCCCGCTAGACGTTCTGTGATCGTCCAATTTCCCTGAAGGTGGTGGGATGATAGGCTGGAAAAGGCTTTCAAAGTGGTCCACTAGTTCGTACCATCTGTGATTCCATGCAGGATGCGCATACAGCAGCAGTGTGTGCTGCCGGTTGATGGTGGAAAAAGCAGGGAAGAAAGTTTTTGGGTTGAGAATCCCCCTCCCTTCTCTTTCTCTCTCTCTCTCTCCTCTCTCCAGGTTTTAGCGTATGCCTGACTTGGGCAGTTGTCACGCTAACTTATTTTCGAACCAAGTACCATTGCAAAGCTGACATTTTCATCCCTGAGAAAAAAAACTAGTAGTTAGGTATTTGGTGATTGTGTCTGGTTTGCTTGTTTTTTGTTTGGGTTTTTAATATTTATTTTTTTTTCCGGGTCGAAAGGGGAAAGTATCTAGACTTGGGACAGTTACCGAACATTGGAAGGTTCCATGGGACGCCCGGTTGGCGCTATCTTGCAAAACTGCAACTGACAGCGAATCATTTAAAATTTGAGGCCGGAGCTGTTGGGCCACCCGCCCTTCCCATAGAAACGCGGAAGGTCGAAAGGATTCAGGTCACTGCACTTAGTTACTTAGGTCACCAACACCCACCTCTTTTCCGCGCCAAAAGGCTAAACTTATCATCTTACTTGAAACCACTATGACAACATCTTCGCTGGAGTGATCGGAAATGGCTGCCGCCCATGCCCAACCAGTCCTAATTAGTCAGTTTTCTGCCTTACTCGATCCCTGTTCAAGATGTGATCGAGTCAGGCTATGGGCTGAGACTGGAGATTCGGGCAACGATAATGGCTTGGAAGACGGGACAGAAGAGGCGAGATCTACCCTCGATGTGTGAGATCTCATGAAGCCCACCAACTGGCTGAGACTGCGTAGGCCCGGTTAGCCAGGGCATCTGAACGCTCGGTATGTTCAAATGATCTGGCCGATTGATCCATGCTGATACGAACACCAGTTATCCTTGTTTGGGCCGATCCTTCTGTGTATTGGCAGCTAGGAAGCACTGCCTATACGTGCAATTCACCAAGTTTCGGACAGCCCGCCACAGGCAGGCCTGGGCGTCCTTCAAAAGCGAGTCTGGAACGGCGTTTAACCAGCCGCTGGGCCAGATATCAGCTCGTTGTCCTCGCCTGAATGGGTGCTATGACCGCCAAAGGCAACGGGATTCTATGCTCTGGGTCGGATCTGTGTCTTTGATTGGATCCCACATTGAAAATTCCATGATGACGCGGCTGAACAAGTCGAATATTTGTGGATGGTCTCACTTTCCTCAATCGTTGCTTTGCTGCTTTATTGCTAAGCCTTGCATTGCCTGAAGGATTAACCGCTGAGCCTTGTTTCGTCCAAGTGGCTGTGGCGATGCTCCGTTGCAACGCCAAATGGCGCATCTCCAGGCTAGACTTGTCAGCTCTAGTTGTCAGATAGATCCTTGCAGATCAATGTAGCTAGTATGATGAGTGTTGGGTACGCCGAGTAATCCTCAGCCACGTACGGGGTGCGACAGTCTGGAGGAGAGGTACCATTCTTTAGCTCAAGCGGTTCTAGACTGGCCATCGGCTATTCTCGCTTGTCTTCGCGACACTGTCCCTTTCAGAGGGAAGTTTGATACAGCATTTCTGCCACCGCGTCGATGTCAACATCTGCGCCACATTGCTCTGCATTTTATTCAAGTCAGTATGTCTTCAAATTCCCACATTCGCTTCGGTAGGCAAATGATGAGGTTGTTATGGCATACACTGTAGTATACTCTGCGGTCTGGTGATAAAAGTAGAAAATAAGCAGGTACGTCGATGGTACCATCGGAACAGTCATCATCAGGCTGTTTCTTCCGACAGCTCTGGCTGTAGTTACTACTAGTAGAGTCTGCATCCCTCCGTTCCCTACTTCCAAATGTCAGCGAAACTCTGGCACCAGGAGAATCGGATAAGCTTAGTTAGTTCAAAAGGTCTTCAGTTTTATTTAGACGAGTGGCACTTAATAACCCAAATACAGACCCACAATCAGTTCTGGAGGCAAGTCACTTCACGAAGCATGTCGCTGTGACTTATCTGCCGATTCTTCGGAAGAATATCTTCCAAAGCTGGCTCTTGCTGTTGCATGGGTGCCTCAGACTCTGGCATTCCGGCATGTTGGTCCCTGTGACCATCTTATAGAACGATTGTCGCAGTATTCGCCATCAAGAGGCAATAGGAATTCCTCTCATGATAACAGACTTCTGTTGGATCTGTGACATCCTTTCGATGCCGGTACTATACCTGCCATCCTACTTAGTACCACACAACTTGTCCGTTGTGGGAATTAGCCTTATAAGTCTACTAGTGAAGCATGAATAAGTATATAAATACTGCCGTTCCTGGACATCATCTTTTAACATTCCGTAACCTGCATAATTATCAAGTCGTTGGTTATTGCATAGTATTGAAGTGACGAAGTACTTCATATTACATGAAACGGCTCTATGTACAACTATAGGAGCCGTGTTGCTCATCAATGGTGGGTGTTGAGAGGACTCATTCGAGAGCTGATAATGGGTAAGATTAAGGAAAGACACCGACTATGAGCGATGATGGGAGAAACAATCGGGCTAGATTGTCTCAAAGGCATGTCCAAGGGTCTGATCTGCTAATTTATCATGGTACACAAGTACGCGACAAGAAGCACCCAAGTTTTGTGAGATTGCCGATCTGATAGGGGCGTACTTTGTACTTAAGTAGATTCGACGTTCACTCTAGTCCCACATCGCCACCATCTACATGGTACTTTATAGCTCCATTCCCTGTCAATTAGTGTTCTGCAGCCCTTCTCGAAGCCGTCCCCAACGGCGTAGCTATGTGGTCATTGCGCAACGATCATACCACCATATCAGACAGGCGTTGAGAGATATCAGATGCTTCTTGGCCTCTTCTACAATTGCATCATACACGCAGCCAGTCGACATATGCAGCACATACGGACCATATGTAAACCTTCGTGCACTCACCAGCAGACACTTCGTTGTAATAATTCGAGACAAAATCGGTTCAGCGACACTGCTGGAAGATTTGCAAGAGGGCTGGCGAACAACTAAACGATGAAGTCATGGGCCGTTGGAACTGCGATAGCTCGCTTTCGGGCCCGTACGATCAATGGGACCGTGACATCAGACGTGCCACTTATCTTGCGACAATCGAATTCTGCACCCACTTTTCATTCGTAGTGTCGACTCGGGGCCTGCCATTGCGCAGGCAAAAGCGCGAGAAAAATAACCTTGGAAGCAGCCGATCGAAGGTGGAGAAGAGGTCGGATGGTACCGAGAGAAGAGTGGAGGAACGACCTGTGAGTAGTCGGTACAAAATGAGGAAGAAAGGACCATTCTTTTGTCGAGATAGTCAGTAGTAGTAACGAGAAAGATGCACTGACGTCAGATTGCCACCCTGGAATCAGATCCCCCACAATTGCAAAGAGGCTGTCACGACATTAGTCTGTAATCACTCGGCGATTATATAGGGTCGGCTGTTGCCTCTTTGCGCCGCATCCTCCACCTTCCTCCCAGCTGAATATATTCACTTGATAATGAATTCACTTTCCATCAAGTACTACTACTAGTATCTACCACACTCTCTCCAATAATCTACTCGAAACTGCATGGACCACCATTCCACGTGACCTATCTTTCCGCCGGCCTCAGGAAGCCACGTCATTCGGCGGTGAAGCGCAAGTCCCTCACTTTTTCTGCCCCTTAAAAAAAAAGAACAATCGGGAAGGCGCGCCGTCGCGCTGCTGCAATAAGGGGAAGCGGGCCTCCATCAAAAGCGATCGTCATCCTCGTCTTCTTCCCCTCATCCTCGTCCGATTACTTTCCTCTCACTCTCTCCGTTCGATATACTCTCTTTCGCCATCACCATCTTTGATTTCCCCCGTTCTTCATCCCTACGATCGGATAATCTCTCCTTGTACATCAACATGTCCGATCCCACCCTCTATCTCTACACCTCCCTGACTGCGGGGTCGTCCCACATCGTCACCGCAACGGCACGCCTGGAGACGATTCTCAAGGCCAACAAACTCCCCTTCCGCGCAATCGATGTGGCCACGGACGAAGTAGCCAGGAAGCTCTGGGGCCGTCGCTCCAAGGGCAAGAAACTTCCTGGCTTGGTGAAATTTGGCACTGTTGTCGGAGTACGTATTCCTCCCTCGTCCCAGCGCAGAGAGGCTAGGTGGCTACTAGCGACGGAAGCACAATACAATATACTGGGGACTACCAGCTAACATCTTTGAAACAACAGGACTTGGAGCAAGTTGAAGAATGGAATGAGTATGGTGAGCTGAGGATGCAGGTTAACAGTGTCGAAGACATCGACAGTATTCCCGCTACTAGCACTCCGATCGCACCCCCCTCGGCCGCATCTACCCCCACCCCCGAACCCACTACCCTCAAACAGAGCACAATCAAGATTCAGAGCCCCCCCTCCAAAGAGACCCCGAAAGACACTGCCATCACGGCTGCTATGCGCCAGGCTAGTGGGGAGGCCGCTGCCAAGGCTAAGGGTAGCGGCACTCAGCCTGTCCCGGCTAAGGAGCCTGCCCCAGCAAAGGAGCCTGCCCCGGCTGTTACAGAACAAAAAGAGACCCCGAAAGAGACCCCTGCGGCTGGCGAGCAGTCCCAGGCAGGCAAGGAAGATACTGTACGTGGGAACGAGGCTGCTCCCGATACTCAGGCTAGCAAGCCTAGGCGGCCGCCTCTCGTGCCCGAGGTAGCTGCAGAGTCGTCTGCTAATTTTCATGCTGATGCTGCTGAAGCTTTAGGAATGGTTCAGCACCACCGTGGCTCCATCATCTCCGCCACATCCAAAGAAGAACAAGAAAAAGTTGCACAGGACTTGCGGAAGTCTATTTCCGGGGGTCAACAGGATCTTCTCAAATCCTTGAGGGAGGATAATGCGGCGCGGACAGATCAGGAGGAGACGATCGAAGAAGAGTAGGATTGGTGGTGAAACCCAGGATGGGACCCCGGTCGACAGAAAGCGCGGGCTGCCAAAGTCAACGGCCGGGGTTTTGCGGTTGCATTCATTTTGAGACGACGAATACGACTCAAGCGTCCTAGTTTCGGTTATCGCGAGACTCTTACCGTTTATCTTCGTTCCCTGTAAAGATACCAGCTTTTACTGTTGCTTGCTTGCTGTTTATTTCTTTCTTTGTAACTTGCATTTAATGCTGTATATGTTCGATATGGGCTCATTTCCCATTACATACATAGTTGATGATCCCACTGTTTACCTACTCTATCCGATCCGTATACCTAACCCATATAACCTTCTAAATATGCCTGAACGCGCATCATCCGCCCGTAACCGATCAAATACTCTTTAACCCTTTTTCGCTCATCACATGTCGACAGGGAAAGCACCCGAACAAGGGACCATTAGAATTCTGTAAGGCGCCAGGAAGAAGCTAGAAAACGCAAAGAACAAATAAGAAATGCGAGCGAACGCAACGAAAATCGTGTCACATGAACCGGAAAACTTTTGTTTTATGGTTTCCTTCCCCCCCTCTTCTATATTTATTATTTATTGGGTTATGATTTGTTTCAGTTTACTCCTTGCGATACTTGTTGACAGTCTCGCGGAGCTTAGCGATGACGTCGGCGGGATCCTGAGCGCCAAAGACCGCCGAGCCCGCAACGATGACGTTGGCGCCAGCCTCAGCAGCCTGGTCAATCGTACCCAGTCCCAAGCCACCATCCACCTCGATGTTGAGGTTAGGGTATTTCTCGCGCAGAGCTTTGACCTTGGGCAGCTCGGAGGCCATGAACTTCTGACCACCGAATCCGGGGTGAACGGTCATAACCAGGACCATCTGATGGTTGCCAAGAGAGATAGCGTTAGCATGTTGTTACGTACTCCGTAGCTTGAACTTTAACCAACATCTCTCTCCACTATAGACTAGTATATGGATGTGGGGTATGCTCCGCAAAGATGTGCTGAGGGGGGGGGGGGGGAAGTTTATGGGGATGTAGTAGGATCGACTCACATCCGGACGTTCCTTCTCGTTCTCATTCGCCAGAATATCCCAGAGCACGTCGACGGGGGTATCGGGCTTGATGGCAATTCCGGCCTGCATGCCCTCGTCGTGGATATAGCGGATGAGGTCCTTGGGGCTGGTCTTGGTGGTTGTGGTGTTGTCGGCGGGACTGGTAGCAGCGGTGGAGGAAATGGCGGCTTCGTAGTGGAAGCAGTAGAGATCACAGCCGGCGTCTTTGAAGTCCTTGACCCATTTGTGGGGCTGTATGGGGAATGAGCATGAGCTTGGAGTTCATCGAGGTATATCGATAGGGAGCAGACACACCTCCTGGATCATCATGTGGCAGTCAAAGGTGCCCTTGCCGTGGGGCTCGGTAGGACGAGCAACGTGAGAGCGAATCTTGGTGACGACGGGGGCGCCAAAGGTCATGTTGGGGACGAAATGGCCGTCCATGATGTCGACGTGCAACCAGTCGGATCCTTGGGCGATCTTGGTCGAGCATTCGCTGCCCAGGGTGCCGAAGTCGGCACTCAGGATGGAGGGAGCAATGATAGCTGGCGGGGACATGGTGGATAAGAAAGTGGAAGGGGGGAAGATTTAGAGGTAGGTAGTAGGCTAATTCGTTTCTGGGAATGAAGATAAGAAGAAGAATTTAAGAAGAATTTATTTAAGATTCGGTATTATGCGGTACCACCGGAGATGGAGGAAGTGGAGGGGCACCGGATTTATAGTTACGGACAATTATTATTCTAATGACGGGTCACCGACGAACGAGGGGCGCGGTGAAAGGAAAGGAATGGGGGGTGTGGGAAGGGAGAGCCACACCCGGGAGTGGATATCAAGAATAGTATGGAGACTTCCATCACGGCCAAAAGGGCAACGAGCCATAAGTCAGCCGGATGTTGATATCACCGCCATTTTTTGCAGTTCTCAGTTTTGCCTGTCGACGTCAGTTCAATCCCTCCGGAGTACCCAAAAGGGAAATCTGCTGCCCGTCGATAAGGGCTAGGGTCCTGTATAGCACGTGGGGGGGAAACTTGGCTGCAGCCCGGTGGGGGCCTGGGTGCCTGAACACCCGGTCGAGACTCGCGCCCAATGCATGTATGTCACGGGTTACCCTCCCAACTGGGGACTGGCCATCCACTGACCAGTAGTGCACATCTCCTTGTCCAGTTCATCATCCTCCCTGTCGTGACCATCCTTTCCAGTGCCGACATGCTGGTCGGGTGACTCAACCATTTCTCCCCATTCAGTTTGCAGTTGGGATCTGTCCGCGGACCGGATTTCCCTTTTCTGTGCTTTCCTGCGGCAATCGACAGCTGGCCCATGCTCAATATGTGAGTTGGCTTATGCTAATTAAGCTGGCCGTGGCTGGTTTACCCGCGCTGCTTATCATCATATCTACAGTAGTAGCCCCTCTCATCAATCTCTATCGATGCTTGGTCGTGATGATTCGAAATCAACTCCTTAGTCTACTAAATGAGTTCACTACCACTGCCTAGAATCCACCCCATGGCACGCACCAGCAACGGCTATTGACCGCTTGGACTATCTCCGCTTGCCCATCGTTTTCTAAAGATAGAGCACCGGGCGCTTAGAGCCTGCCAATCACACGAACACCTCCCCCATCACACACAGCTTCAATCTCTGGCTGGAGGGCGGTTCTTTGCAGACACAAAGATCTTCCCCCCACGCTGATTGGCACGCTTGCCTCCCGAGTCCGTCCGTTGTCGCCCATCATGGCTGGTCGACTGCTCGGATTCGTCGTGGCCGAAGCGCCCATCATCCCACCACCAATGATAGCATCTTCAGCCTGTCCATTGGCAGGGATTACGGGTGCTTTGTGCGCAATGTTGCAGTAGTTCCTGCAGGTCTGGTGATGGTGGGAGGGTGTTCCCTCCAGATCTCCCTCCCTTCCCCTCTTTCCAGCGCTTTATTAGTAGAAGCAAGCGCTACCGGTCACCAAAGGTGATCTTCACCTTACCCCGTCTCGGTCGGATTCTTCACCACCTTTTTCTTTGTGTTTTGTGTTTCTGTCAAATTATTGTGCTCTCAGCTCTGGTAGCTGGGTAATCATTCGTTCTGCTAATTCTCTGATATCGTTGAACCGTTGATCGGTGTCAACTGCAATCGAGATCCCCTAGCTGCTTCGTTGGATATACGTTGAGTTGTTTAGGTCGACTTCTGCATCATAACCTGCATCCCATATCGTAATCGAAGGAAGGATAAAACTAGCATCGGGTACATTTGGGCATCATGACGGACGTATACCGTCCCGCAACGGGCAGATGCCCACCTCTGCGACAGGTGCGAGGTACGAGGCTTGATACGATAGTGGAGGACGCGCGAGAGGCGCATTATGCAGACTCTACAGAGCCTGTTGCGTCCAGTGCCAAGCAGACAACACCAAAGGCACCGCAACCTCCACAGCCACCACAGCTGAAGCTCAAGACCAGCGGGCTTTCATCAGTGTCTCGACTGCATCGATTCTTCTCGCCAATATCGGCAGGCTCCGTCTCCTCTTGTTCAGATACTGAATGGCAGCGTCAGATGCAGCCGTTTGAAGACCTGTACGATGCAACTGACGACGATTCGGACATCAGTGATGAGTGCACTTCCTTTGCTAGCACCCGGCCAACAAGCTTGGTGACGCCCACGACGCGAACTTCGGTTTTTTCTCCGGTCTCCCGCAGCCGGTACCCCAGTCTCACGATACCGTCTTCCACAATGTGGCCATCACTGCATGGTGCTGCAAAGAGCTCCCCGATCCCGCCAACTCCGCCGCCAAAGATTCCTGTCTCCCCAGCTGCCCTGTCAATGCTCGCTCATTCGGTGCCTGCCGTGCATGCCCCACCGTCCTTGGACGGCAGTGTCTCCTCTGACCAGGTGTCAAACATCAGTGCTCCAGCAACTCCAGACCTGCAGTCCCTTCCAGATAATGACTGGACTGCGCAAGACGTGCATGTTCGTCACGAACTAGAGGACTCACAGGATGAAGATCTTGAGGCGGAACCGGATACCCAAAGCATTCAGATCGCTATCGAGAGCGCCAACGAGGACTGGCGGCAGGTCCTAGGCAGGTTTCCACGGATCCCGGGCGGCCAGTCGACCGCGTCGTCAATTGACTTGGATGCGGAGCCAGTCAGGGGAGATACACCATCTGACCGGGGCGTATCTCTTCCTGCAGATGCCTTAGAGACACTGAGGCACATCTCACTCGATGGAACTCCAGATCCCTGGTCGGAAACTTCTGAGTCCAACGAAGAGATGTGGCAGATCCGTATGCCTCCAGACCGCCCGCGCAGTGCCGACGATGCCACTCCGGCGTCAGAACTCTCAGGGTATAGTTTCAGCAGGCTGAGCATACCCTCTCCCGGTGGCTTTTTTGCTTCACTTGGTCCACGAGCACGTCACACCTGGTCTATTCCTTGTGGAAATAAGCCGCCGACTTCTGCCACTGCCGAGGGATTTTACAAGCTACCGTTCTCCCGGACCGAAGGAGAGGTAGTTGAGCATGTCATAGAATACCCCGAACGGACAACAGAAGAACAGCTGACAGCCGTGTATGATCCCATCGGACCACCCACCGCTATCAGAATCACCGAGGAGAAGACGCCCAATTTATTCGATCACTTCAATGATCAAGCATGCTCTGAGGATGATGATATGGACGATGCTCTTCCACCCATCGGCCCGGACGATCAGTACGAACGGGACGAGGACTATGAGAGCGAACTTAAGCAAAAGGCAATGTCAGGCTTGGACCGGACCAGCGATTGGCTGGCAGCCCAGGCTTCTTACCTTTCAGCTCTTAATGAGACCAATCCCGTGAACATGTTGGATGAAGAGGCTTACAACGAGGAAGTTGGGCCCAAGACTGATCGGCAATCACCCAATCAGTTAAGCCGGAAGCTGTCGGTTCGATTTGCCAAAGCTCTTCCAGAAGCACCCAGCTCCCGCCCCTCTTTACTAGCGAGTAGAGACTCCATCTACTGGCGCGGATTCAAGGCGGTCCAGCAACAGTCCGGCAGCCGAGATACCTTTGTGCATCGGAACACGAGATTTGATGCGGTTCAATCTGTCCGGCTGGGCTTAACAGATGCGCACATCAAGCGTTTGCGTGGAAATTACGAAATCGCTCGTCCGGAACGTCCAGCTTACAAAGGGCCCTTCTCATTGGCGCCTCGCAACTCAACAATGGACTCGGCTCTGGCAGAAAAGGCCCAGTTCTCTATAGTTGAGAAGGAGCAGACTGTGCTGGCTCAAATTCGTCAACCGATGTGGGCCAT
Organism: Aspergillus vadensis CBS 113365; assembly: GCF_003184925.1. Classification (NCBI taxonomy): domain Eukaryota; kingdom Fungi; phylum Ascomycota; class Eurotiomycetes; order Eurotiales; family Aspergillaceae; genus Aspergillus; species Aspergillus vadensis. Next base: position 348,909 of record NW_020292049.1, read on the forward strand.
GGATGCTCTGAGATATATCAACGGAGGTCGCCTTATTGTGAGTCCTGCTCTGAAGCAGCTGTCCAGCACGCGTAAACGAACTCCCCGTCAACTACGGATCCTCGACCTCGGCGGACACGCCTCATGCGAATGGGCTTGGCAACTAGCTCACGAGTACCCTCATGTTAAAGTATATACCGTCTTTACTGAGCATCAGGAGGTCAACCCAGGCATCAAAGGACCTCCCAACCACCGGCACCTTCCTGTATCCCAACTGTGGAAACTGCCCTTCGCCGACAATAAGTTCGATGTGATCTCAGCCCGCTCTCTTCCTGCTTTGTTGAAGAAAGAATGCCCGTCTGGGGAGACTCAAGACCAGTATGACCTTTGCCTGAAAGAATGTCGACGCTGCCTCAAGCCAGGTGGTTACTTGGAGTTCTTTGTCATGGATGCAGAAATCACACGTGCTGGCCCGCAGGCATCTGCCAGGTCAGCTGAATTTGCGTCCGGTCTCAGGGCTCTGGGTTACGACCCGACACCAACCAAAGGCTTTCTTAGTCGCTTGCAGAAGAACTTCGCGGATGTAAAACGAGCCTGGATGTTCCTACCTATGGGTACTGAGCCGGTCAAGTCTGAACCGCCCAGAGAGACCCCCGATCCGAGGGTGAAGAGTCTCATTGAAGAATGTGAAGCGGTGCAAGGCCCAGTCGGGAGCACGGCAGATATCGCGAGTGTTACGGGTGTGCTAGGTGGCTGGATCTGGGAACAATGGCTTGTAAAACTGCAAACGGAACTGGGAATGGACCAACAAGACCTGCTGGCAGGCATTGGGAGTGTGTTTGATGAGGGACGCAAGAACGGTGCAGGCTGGACCTGCTTGTCGGGGTGGGCAATGAAACCGAGGCCGAAGAAGAAGAAGCGTCACGGACGGAAATCTAGCAAAGGCTGAGCCGCGCTTCTCCGTCCATTTTCTTTCCATTCAACGCCGAGGTTTCATTTGGGCCGCCCAAGGTACACTATGAACCCCAAGCTGCCCTGGTGGCGCACCTAATGTAATAGCGGGAGTTGTGTCTTTCTTATCGCTCTTTTCGAATACCCCTTTGTTTATGCGGAACGAGAGATGATGAATGCAGATTGATGGCTGGTGGACACTAGGGTGGATAGCTGTTGACAATGACACTCACTTGATACCCAAGCAGAATTGATATAATATATCTTGTAGCTAGTATACTACTTGATTGATAGTACCAGTATATACAGCTCGTAATCTGCTGTCTACATACCCCAATTAACCCTACCTATTTTACAAAGGGTAGACACCATAACATGCTCCACTCCAACAAACGTACCCAGAAAAATTCAGTGGTGATTCCACGATTAAATGTCATACCCAGCCTATAGCTGACATGTCCATCACGTGACCCCGTTACAATGCTCAACACCAAACCGCAGCATCATACCCGCAGCTCCAGATAATCGCATATTCCTCGTCTTCACGTCTCCCACCGCCAGCCCCTCTAGGAAAGGATACATTCGACACCTCCTTACCAAATCTTCAGCGGCCAATGCGCTACTAGTTCATTCCCCAACAAAACCACAGCTCCGACCGCATCAAAACCCCTCCAATTCTCCCCCACTTCGCACCGCAACCATGCTCTTCTTCAGGTAAGAAAGCCCCCGAGATCCTCAAAACGAGCACCAAGGCAACCACGGCTAATACTTCCCATCATGGGCATAACTACTTCGCAGCTTCTTCAAGACCCTTACCAACCAAACGGTGACCATCGAACTCAAGAACGACATTCGCATCCGCGGCACTCTCAAATCCGTCGACCAGTACCTGAACATTAAGCTGGATGATGTCGACGTTCTGGATCTGGATAAATACCCGCATTTGTCGTCTGTGAAGAACATGTTCATCCGTGGTAGTGTGGTGCGGTATGTTATGCTGCCGAGGTCGGAGGTCGATATTGGGCTTTTGGAGGATGCGACGAGGAGAGGTATGCTTTCATCCCTGGTTTCTCTATCGGATTGAAGGAACATAGATGTGTCTGTTTGATTTGAGCGTGTTTTGGGTTATGGATTGCTAATATTGGTGTGGTATGAACAGAAGCTGCGAACCAGGCTGGCAAAGCTCGGTGATTTCGCTTTGATAGATGGATTGTTGCTTTGTTCGTTGGGTTTCTTCTACGGATGGGATTAAAGTTTTCTTTTATGTATTTTTTCTTTCTATTTCTTCTTTGATTTGCAGATTTAATCTTCACGATGTGATGATATTTGTCGTTGTCATGCGGGTTTCACTTTTCATTATGTTGCTGATATCCATGGTTAAACATGGCGGAGAGAGAGAGAAAGATAGAGAGGAGGAGGGTCTGCGTGGATGCAAAGCATGGGGCCAGAGCAGATTGGCTGGACGGAGTACTACTCCTTCGATTGGGGCTGATTTACGGTGCTCGCAATTGCAGATGCTGAATGATGGTGATGATGATAGGCACACCTGCATACTACATCTACTGACTACTAGAAAGTACATGTCAGTGGGAGGACGAATAGGTTTACTGGGTAAAGCTCTGCTGGACACATGATAAAATGAAAAAGAACGGTGTATGCGGATACCTAGTAGCTAGGATAAAAATGAATGAAAAACAAGTAACAAAGCCCATCCACCTACCACCATAAGTCAGTACTCCGATACCTTTAACTTGATATAGTAACAACCGCAAATGGAAACCAATGGGTGGAACGGTCACCTGACTTCGTGTCGCGAAAATCGAGTCGAGTCTCCGCCGGCCGCGCCCGCGCCTTATCTCTTTTCGCCGCTTTGGCTAATTCGACCAGTTAGACTGCCTCAGATTCTACTATTCTCCGCGCTCCTCGATTGTACGAGACAACCATCTGTACAGATACATCATACTTACACTGTATTATTTTCACGACTCGATTTTGTATGAATATGCTTTGATGCTGCCAATCCGTTATACGTACCCATACCCTTACGCATAAATTATCCGCCCGCCCGCCACTTTGACCACGCGATAAAACACAAGACTTGAACCATGCCTACGCCATTCCCACCTCGAAAACCATCTACGCCGTCCCGGTCAACACCGGCGAAGTCGAAATCCACGAAACGCAACACCAGCCTTCTCAGTTTCTTCCAAAAGGCGGACGGGCCGCCGAAAGCTACGTCTCGGCAGTCGCGGATCACGCAGTTCGCGACAAAGGCGGAGAAGAACAATACGACTGGCGATGAAGGGTCTTCGGGAGTGAGGGGTGGCAATGGGGCTGCTGGTGCCGGGGGATTGTTTTTGGAGGATGCGAAGAAGGTTGTTAATTCAACGAGTGGAGGAGACTATGTGAGGGAGAAGACGCCCGAGGATATTTGGGAGGAAGAGGAGAAGGATGAACGGTTCCAGGAGAATGGGGGCAGTGTGAAAAAGAGGAGGGTTGGGGAGGCTATCTCGCTGGAAGATGATGTTGACAATGGGAGTGGGGAGAATAAGAAGAAGACGGAGAGTGAGAGTGGCGCTGAATCGAAGTCAATTCAGAAGCCATCTCGGTCAGTCAGTGGACCTTTCATTGATGAATCGGACAGTGAGAGCGAGGATCTTGAGCAGTTCAGGGAATACGAGAATGGGACTGAGAATGAGATCGGGGTATCGGATGGGAAGATTAACCCGGCGGACGAAACCCAGGCTCCCGCAGTCGATGTCGACACACCACCGGTAAGAGAAGCCACGAGCCACGACGATGATGATTACGCGAATTTTGACGATCTTGAAGAGGACGAGTTCCGAGGGGAAGAAGACTTCTTAGGTGCATTTGACGATGATGAGGATTTTGATAAAGACGACATTGGACTTGACGATAGCGGGGTTTCGGGTGAAGACTTTGGCTGTGAAGCGCCTGTGTGTCCTGTATGTCAGGCTGTTTTGACAGGCTTGTCCGAGACGGTAAGTTGTGCCGATTGTGTCTTCGGTGCTGGTGGTAATGGTTGTTCTAGGATGTCTCGGTCCATGTCAACGATTGTCTTGATGGGAAGCCTACGGAGTTGCTGAAACATGAGCCAGAGGCGGAACCAGACACCGACCCGGGACCGGGACCGGAGTTGAAGTCGTCGAAAGGAATGAGTCTTGCCGACCGGGCTGCTATCGCGAGACCAGCGCAGCGTGACCCATATGCCTCCGGCGTCGCAGGAACGCGGTCGGCGTTTTCGAAGCTCATGGCCGGCAACGCGGAAGATACAGCATGGAATGCAGCGGCGGCCAACGAGGTTGCATCCCGTGGCAAACAGGCTTATCAACGGACGTGTCCTTTCTACAAGATTATCCCTGGCTTCTCCCTCTGTGTGGATGCATTTCGATACGGAGCCGTAGAGGGGTGCAACGCGTATTTCCTCAGTCACTTCCACAGCGATCACTACATCGGCCTCACGGGGTCCTGGCGCCATGGACCAATCTACTGCAGCAGGCCTACGGCCAACTTGGTGTGCCAGCAATTGAAAGTCGACCGGAAGTGGCTTGTACCACTCGAGTTCGAACAGAAAATGGAAATCCCGGGGACGGGAGGAGCGCAAGTGACCTTGATCGAAGCGAATCATTGTCCCGGGAGCGCCATCTTTCTTTTCGAGAAATCAATGGGATCTGGCCCCTCGCAGAGGACACACCGTATCCTCCATTGTGGTGACTTTCGCGCCTCGCCGCTACATGTGCAACATGCGCTTCTCCGCCCGGAGATCACTGACCCTGCAACCGGCAAGGCTCGCCAGCAACGAATTGACGCCTGCTATCTCGACACTACCTATCTGAGCCCCAAGTACGCATTCCCAGGCCAAGAAGATGTTATTGCAGCTTGCGCGGACCTGTGCGTTGAGCTCGACCAAGACGCCAATGATACCAACGGACGGGCATTCGGACGGCCAGTCAATGGGAAAAGCGGAATGCTGAGCAAGTTTGTTACGGCTGTGACTGGATCCCGCCCGTCTCCAACGCAAGGTAGCAGTCCTCCGGGGCGGCTATTGGTGGTGATTGGGACGTACAGCATCGGCAAGGAACGCATTTGCCTGGGGATTGCGCGGGCATTGAAGAGCAAAATCTACGCAACGCCAGCTAAGCAGCGGGTCTGTGCGTGCCTCGAGGATGCTGAGCTGTCATCGCTGCTGACAGACGATCCCACGGAGGCGCAGGTGCATATGCAAACGCTATTTGAGATCCGGGCGGAGACGCTGGCGGACTACCTGGACTCGATGAAGCCGCACTTCACGCGGGTGGTGGGCTTTCGACCCACCGGATGGACGTATCGACCGCCAGCTGGAAGAATGCTGGACAACCCACCGGTGTCGGTGGTGCTCAACTCGGCGCATTGGAAGACGCCCTTCTCTGCGAAAGACCTGGTGCCACAGCGGGGGAGTACGCGGGAAAGTGCCTGCTTTGGAGTGCCGTACAGCGAGCACAGCTCATTTCGGGAGTTGAGCATGTTCTGCTGTGCGCTCCGGATCGGACGGGTGATACCCACGGTGAACGTGGGTAGCCGGAAAAGTCGGGAGCGCATGAAGGCGTGGATTGAGCGATGGGAGGCGGAGAAGCGGAAGAATGGATTGTACCGCGTGGAAGGAAGTCGCTGGTAGGGAACAATAATTGATCATAGGTAACGCTACCAAAGGATCAGGAAGGATTCCCAGAGGCGGGTCGGGGCATGTTGCCTAATGGGGCAAGTGAGGAGTAGTGCTGTAAGTAGTTACAAGTCACGAACTATGTACATAAATACCTTAGTCATGAACATAAGGGTGTCGTCCTTCGCCTCCCCGGAGTCACGAGATCAATAATTAGATACCAACCATGGCCGTTTGACCATTGGCATCGCTCTCACTGGCTGTATCCCCAATAATCGCCATGGATCCATCCAAAGTATGATCCCTTTGGGTGAGGATCTCCCACCAACCCCACGGGAATCCTCCAGAGTATCCAAAGCATATATGAACAACCGAGCACAAGCGGGGGAGTGCAAGGGGACCGGCGCTGCAAATCGGCTGGCAGATCAGTCGCGGCTCAGCAGAGACTCCCGACTTTCCCTTCCGTTGCCTGTCTTTGCCTCGGGGATCCAAGACTGCCCGTCTGCCATAAATATGCGCGGTGCTTCAACTCAAAAATAAGGAGGTGGACAATTCAAACCAACTTCTTCTCGAACAAGAATATACTCATCTTCACCCATGGCGATATTTGAGTGAAGTGGTTTAGTGATTGATACCTTCTCTTGATATTCATTACCCTATAGTTGCTTATTTCCCCTTCGGAGGTAAATTGGTCTCCTTGGCACCCACATTCCCGGCTGCATTTTGCGGCTGAGGAATTGCTTCTCCCTCACTGCATTTGCCGATGCTAACTTCCGAGCTCAACCAGCTAGACTAGATACCTTCCCACCCCACAAAAACAATCATGCTCGCCCTGCTCCTGTCACCCTACGGGGCCTGTCTGGGCCTAGCCCTGCTAGTCCTCTACTATCTTCTTCCTTACCTACAACGCTCTCACCTTCGCGATATCCCCGCCCCTGGTCTGGCCGCCTTCACCAATTTCTGGGTGCTCCTGCAAACTCGTCGCGGTCACCGTTTTATCGCTGTCGATAACGCTCACAAGAAATATGGAAAGCTCGTTCGCCTCGCCCCCCGTCATACCTCCATCGCCGATGATGGGGCCATCCAGGCTGTCTATGGCCACGGAAATGGTTTCCTGAAGTCGTACGTGCCCCCCTCCTCTCTTTTACTATCGTTCCTGGCTATCCCTCGCATATGGAAACGTTTCCCCGGAAGCTAATCAACTCTTCTTCCAGTGACTTCTACGACGCCTTCGTCTCCATTCACCGTGGTCTCTTCAACACGCGCGACCGCGCGGAGCATACCCGCAAGCGCAAGACCGTCTCCCACACCTTCAGTATGAAGTCCATCGGCCAGTTCGAGCAGTACATCCACGGCAACATCGAGCTCTTCGTCAAGCAATGGAACCGCATGGCCGATACCCAGCGCAACCCCAAGACCGGTTTTGCCAGCCTGGACGCCCTGAACTGGTTCAACTACCTGGCTTTCGACATCATCGGTGACCTGGCCTTCGGCGCTCCCTTCGGCATGCTCGACAAGGGCAAGGATTTCGCCGAGATGCGCAAGACTCCCGACTCGCCCCCCTCCTACGTCCAAGCCGTCGAGGTCCTCAACCGCCGCGGTGAAGTCTCCGCCACCCTGGGTTGCTACCCGGCCCTGAAGCCCTTTGCCAAGTACATCCCCGACAGTTTCTTCCGTGATGGTATCCAGGCCGTCGAGGACCTGGCTGGTATTGCCGTCGCCCGCGTCAACGAGCGTCTTCGCCCCGAAGTCATGGCCAACAACACCCGTGTCGACCTGCTCGCCCGCCTCATGGAAGGCAAGGATGGCAACGGCGAGAAGCTCGGTCGCGCCGAACTTACCGCCGAAGCTTTGACCCAGCTCATCGCCGGATCCGATACCACCTCCAACACCTCCTGCGCCATCCTCTACTGGTGCATGCGCACGCCCGGTGTGATCGAGAAGCTCCACAAGGTCCTGGACGAAGCCATCCCTCAAGACGTCGACGTCCCCACCCACTCCATGGTCAAGGACATCCCCTACCTCCAATGGGTCATCTGGGAAACCATGCGCATTCACAGCACCTCCGCTATGGGTCTCCCCCGTGAAATTCCCGCCGGTAACCCCCCCGTCACCATCTCCGGCCACACCTTCTACCCCGGCGACATTGTCTCCGTGCCCAGCTACACCATCCACCGCTCCACGGAGATCTGGGGCCCCGATGCCGAGCAATTCGTCCCGGAGCGGTGGGACCCCGCCCGCCTCACCCCTCGTCAGAAGGCCGCTTTCATTCCCTTCAGCACCGGCCCCAGAGCCTGTGTCGGTCGCAACGTGGCGGAGATGGAACTCCTGGTCATCTGCGGTACGGTGTTCCGTCTCTTTGACTTCGAGATGCAGCAGGATGGTCCTATGGAAACGAGAGAGGGTTTCTTGAGGAAGCCCCTCGGACTGCAGGTCGGTATGAAGCGGAGACAGCCTGGTTCGGCTTAGAACGAATGGTTGTGTTGTATCCACCAATGGAGGTATTCGAAGACAAGAAAGGAAGAAGCCGTCCGTCCCCCGTGCATAGAATATTTCCCGGAGAAAGGGGGGCGCGCGCGACGATGGAAGAGATTCGATTCTGATGTATATGTATAAGCGAGTTGCGAGAATGGATCAGTATATATATTTATAGCTAGCATTCATACATGCAGTGAATGACATGATGAGATGATCAAATTCATTATCGATGTTTTTTCTTGACACGGGTCTATTCATACAGTGTTTTCTTCTTCCTCTCCACGTTCATACTGAAAACAAACTGATCATTATTAACTAACTTACACTCCTTTGAATTCCATATGATCCATCACACGTCTTAAGAAATAATCCTTAAATGAAGACATCATCCATCAAACCCCATAAACAAAGCAAACTGATATGTCACAAGTATTCACATTATGGATTACACTAATAGCTTAGCAGAGATAGGGGTGTCGTGATCATAGCTGCGTAGCATATACACACAAAAAGAAGAAGAAAAGAAGTCCATCCACCTTTCATCATCATCAATACACACATCCCAACATACACCTCATCCAATCCTGCAACTCACTACCAAGTCTTCGGTCCAAATGTCTGGCCCGATGGCACGATCTTCTGCACCGCAGTACCCGCCATATCCATAGTAGTACTGGTAATACTAGTACCCCACCAAGTCGGGAAACTAGTACTGGTCAAATCGAGGGTCAAGAAAATCAGGATGGTACACAAATCCAATCCGACATCCAGACCCGCCGACAGGACATAGTTGTAGTGCATCCACCAGCCGCGCCAGCGGTCCCGGATGTACTTGTTGAAGATGAGACCCACCAGGCCCCAGGTGAGATAGTTGAGGGGGGTGGCGGGGGGAATGAGACCCGCACCGCCGAAGATGAGCGGAGCGTTGAGGAAGCGGATCTGGCTCTTGGGGTACATGCGTGCGCCGATGTAGATGAGGACAGGGAGGATGGCGCCGGCGAGCCAGAACCACATGAGGCCGGAGTAGAGCTGACCGGGGGAGAAGATGCGCTGGGGTCCGATCAGACCCCAGATCACGGAGGCTTGGTAGAAGACACGACCGTTGGGGCAGGAGTAGTTGTCGGCTTGGGTTTCGCTGCAGACGTCTTTGATGGTGGCGAGACCCCAGTTCATCACGGCGATTTGGACGACCGAGGACCACAGGGCAGCGATCATTTGGGCGGAGAAGGTGACTCGTGGGGGGAGTTTCATGTAGTGCGCTGGGTAAGGGTTAGTGGGAAGGTTGGCTTCTGGGAGTGGATGGATGGGTGCTTACCTAGTTTCATGTCCTGGTTGAAGTAGAGTCCTTGGTACATGCTCATGTAGCCGTAGGTCTTGAACAACATCATGGCCATGGGCTTTCCGGGCTGGATGTAGCCGACAATGAACTCCGTCAAGACGTTCAGACCGATGGCGATGTTGGTGGCGGCTTGCACGATACCAATTGGCACGTACCACACCACTGCCATGATCAGAGAAACGAAGAACGCCCACCAACTCAGGTGAGTGGGGTATCCCAGGACCATGCCCAAGCCAATTCCAATCATGATCAGGGTGACTGCGGCATACCACCAGAGGGGCACCGGCTTGTACTTGGACATCAGGCGGGCGTGAACATCCTCCTCTTCCTTGCCAAAGTTGCGGAAACGCACCCACAGTTCTTTACCATGGAACAGACCGGTGTGAATGAGAATAGCAATGATGGTCGCAAATGACAGTCCGTAGCAAAGACTGAAGGTTGTGGACAGGAATAGTGGCGAGTATTCCTTGTACGCCTGAATATTGAGAGTGAAGTCACTGTTCATGATCCTGGACACATTGTACTGCGCACCAGTGTTGTCGTAACTGTTCGAATCGCTGATGGGCAAGTACTCGAACCACCACATGCCGCTGTAATGCATGCCAATGGTGACGATCCAGAAGAAAATGAACATACCAATAAGGGTGTTGGCAATGGCGTGCCACGGGGCGATTAGGGGACTGAAGTTGAAGCCGGAGATTTGCGTCCAGTCAAAGGTCATAGGGATCAGAGACAGGCCGGTATCGCCGCCAAAGAGCTGGTTGATCACGGCATTTTGGGGTTTGATCCAGGTCACCCAGGCGAAGACACTGAGGAACGGGGCGATGACGCCGGGAATCCAGTACCAGCAGAAGGACCCGATCATAACGTAGAGGAAGAAACGGTACTTGCCAATCCTCCATCCGGCTACCTTGGTGGGATCGGGCCTGCTGTGGTCATGAAGCGCCGAGAACAAGGTGCAGTTGATCAGATTGGAAGGCCAGATCATGGCCGCCGGAGTGACCAGGAAGCGGTGGAAGAACCCAGCCATACCAAACCCGAGCATCTGAGTCGAAATACACATGAAGATTTCAAATGCCCATCCGAAACGCTGCTTGTAGAAGGCACGCTGGGCCAATAAGACGTCAGTCGCATAAGCAGCACCACCACCAAAGGTAGCATTGGCCATGACGACAATGAGACAATGCTCCTTCTTGCTGAAGGGGCCGGGGTTTGTGTTGCACTCGATTCCAAAGACGCGGAACTTCTTGCTGGGAACGAATTTCGCCCATGCGACACCAACAGGGTAGGCGACAACCTGGGCAACGTAGGAAGGAATAACAATGTAGGGGTCACGCATGGAGAACAGCATGTTAAGCGCCGAACCGATAGTCGCAAAGATCAAACCAATGGTCCAGGCACGAATGGTGTTGGTGTGCCCTCCTTCATCGTAGTTGGGCACGGCCGCACGCACCTCAGGGTACGGCGAGTTATCGAGGAGCTCCTGCGTGATGCCCACGCGGGCACCCTTGTCATCTGTATGAAGGGCCTCATCGATCTCATCGGCAATATCGTCGGGAAGGTTCGGATCCCAATGGTGCTGTTCCTTTAGGTTCTTGAGATGGACGGTGGCTGCCTCCGGGGAGGATTCATCAGCCACCGCCGTGCTGAAAGCCTGCTCCTTCTCACTCATCGCGGCAGTCGACGAGGAAAAGCACGAAGAAAGGCTTGGGGAAAATTCAATGAAGATGATAGAGCATGCGCGGAGCTCTTCCACTGGTTCAGAGGAGAAAACAACGGAATCTGGAAACGGGGGCGGATGAAAGCATCATATAACCACTCAATTTACCCTTTCCTGGATCGCAACGACAAGAGGCGCAAATAGAGCCGACGGTAACCCGACGCCTTATCGGACTAGGAAATAAATTAAACGAGCTGGTGGCGTCCACTGATTGCGGGAGAGTTTATCTCTCCAGTTATCAGCTACCCCAGTCTGTTCGCCATGTTCCGATGTAACCTGAATGTGTCTTAGCTTTGGTAGTAGTTGGATTGGACTTGAGACCAGTCGTGCGTTAGCTAGTAGATCCAGCCAGTGGCGGACTTGAGAGCGCATTCGCCATTGTCAGCCCATGCACGACATGCACGGCCCTCGAGGAATGCTTCCATCCCTACCCTCCTTGCAATTTGGCTGCCTAGGCAATTACAGATGAGGGAGTCTCATAGTTTGTTCGCGCAGAGCGATAAGTTGCACCGAAGCGCATAAGGCGGGCCCCTCCGGTGAAGGAGCTAGCCCCAGAACCTAATAATTGGGGCAAAAGGAAGTCCTGTCCACCGTCCGGTCCGGTGAGCCAGCTGAATCACTACTAGTACAGCGGAAGAGCTCGATCGCAGTCGACCCAGGTGGGGATTTGATCATTCGAGCGTTCTCATTGACGGGAATTGACACGCGACCAAAGGCACACGTGCACTTGATTCGGCGATTTAAACCAGGAAAGAACAAGCTACCACTAGGGTGACTGCAATACGTCTGAAGGGGGGGGGAAAGGGTGCCCTTGACCGGAGGTATGTCTCGGATGTGAGCGAAAGGATCGGGGGTTGGGTTGGTGGCAAGATGGGAAAAGAGACCACGCAAGTGGTTGTGCTGAACGAAGAGGGATTCCAATGCAAACCAGTTCCTAAGAGATAAAGAAAAGATTACCAACGAATATCGGCGGAAAAAGCAACGCTGATACGGCGGCAGCAGAAGGGCAAGACACTATGGACACTTTCCCCGGGTCTGGTCCGGCGGACTAGCCCCTTTTGCACCAGGCTTGTTTGCGATAAGCTAGCGAAGCGCCGGCGGGCTTCACACGGCGAATTGGCTGGCGCAAATGTATTCGAGCTATCGTCCACACGGCTTCAGCGAAAGCCAATCGGGGATTGTCTGGACTTGGCAGTGGTCTAGCCGAGGTTTTTCCTTAGATGTTCTTCTCTCATCGCGTGGCATTCTTCGTGTTTTCGCTCTTTCCCGTGCAGAATTCTTGTCGATCGACTCGGTCGCGCCGTGGACTGGGGCAAAGGTCATCCCAGTGTCATCGAAGCCACTCAGCACGAAGATCGCATTTCCACAGTGACATGACGAGGACCACAGTTTACTCCTGTTCTTCCGTTATCATGCACTAGTCCTTGACAAACCAGCCTCAACCATTGGACAATGCGCGGACTGTTTTTGGGGCGGGCGGGGACGGGGGGTTGAAATGGGACTGATAAGCAGCTGAGCACTTCTAGACATTGAATGGACACACTCAATCCCCAGATTGGACCATGCCAGACTAGTTGCAGACCAAGTGTATCATATGGACGTAAATTAAATTAGCACCTGCCTTCTTCCGCTTAGTTGGATAGTGTGGAAGAGCCCTATCCACCCCCGTCGTCTGCCACTAACGGCACGGCGGGATGCACCGTCCCCAGTTAGCCTTCCGGGCTGCATGGAATCATGGAACATGGCATTTCGCCATCAAGAGGGGGTAGAACCTCATTCTCGAACACCCCCCCTGACTACTGACTATTAAAGGATTGTCCCCCTTGCTGATGCCATGTAACCCCGATTTAGTGCGTGTATGTGTGTGTGGCAGGGGTAGTTGGTCAGGAAGCAACATGAGTCAAGTGAGAAGAGAGGGAAAGAGGAAGGAGGCGAAATGGAAGAAAGAGAGAGACAACCAACCGGTTTAGCCTGGAGTCACTTGACCGCTGGTCATCCTTCCCATTTAGCGCCAACGGCCTGCCTGACTGCCCGATCTCCTTTGTTTCACAACTTCTCTACGGTAATTGCCTATTCCCTTTGCCTCTCCTGCCCCTCATCCACCCCCTCCCTTTCGAGGTGCCTGTGCACTCTCCATAGTTCGAACGCCTTTTTATACTTTCTCTTTAAGCGAGCCTTCTTCTGCCGAGAAAAAAAAGATAGGCGCAGCCACTGGAAAGCCACCAGAGGGCTGAATGGAGTGCTGACTCCTTGGCATGTAGCACGAAGATTGGCATATCAGCCGATTACGCGAGGGCAAAAGTAATTTCGAAGGCAACAATATTGGATGTAAAAGCAGAGCCAGCTAATTCGAGGAGCATGGGCTCGCCACGAACCATTGAGATGAGTTGGTAGCGACCGTTGCGCTACATCTCCAATCTAGCCCATTTGCTGGATAGACTAGAGGACTCGATCTGTGGTGGGTACCGTGTCTAACGGATACGAGGTAGATAATGAAATATCATACAAGATAGGGACCCATATCGTGCTTATAGTTTAGCCGGACGAAACACCTATAGCAGCCATGATTACAGGGACATGCACACCCATATACGACGACCAGGCACTCAGACGTCCGGTAGGTCCACCACATATGCCAGGTTTGCTTTAGCTCACTGGACTACCCGGGACTCCGTTGGGTCAACCGGCTGGCTTGAACCTTATGCTTCTCCATCCCATGATCTGGCGTTTCCTGTAGCCCCCAAACCCCCCTTCTTTTATCTCAAGGCTATTGGTGGGTTATGTTGGCTATAGGAATCACGCGATAGACTGCCCGTCACTTCGCCCCTGTAAACTGATCGAATGATGATCTTGCATCGAGGGTTGAATTCTTGCGAAGCGGTGTTCGGATTTTGCTATCCTGGGCGTTCATCCTGATATTTTTCCTCTGCCGCAGCTCGCAAGCATGTCAGTGACTTACAGCGGTCCGTACGGTTCGGTGGGAGCGAAGAGAAACTCATCCGTCAACGCCCATTCAAAATCCGCCTGGAATTGCTCGTCAAAATACGAGAAATCTGGCCGGTCCGTAGAGCCTCCAGGCGCGGTCCCTGAAGTCCCTGGATTATCGCGGCTTGCATCGGTGCCTATCGTGCATGAGAGATGCGTCAGTAACCGCCCGTATCTGTTATCAGAATGCATAGCCGTACCTTCAGGGGCAATTGTTTGGGAACTGGCCGTGCTATAGAACTGGGGGTCGAATTCTTCTCGCCACCACCACACCGTATCGATAACAGGACTGACAACCAACCGGCTCCGAATCCGAAGAGCGAGGTATTCACTCCCATCTGCCTTCCGGAACGCTTTGGTGCTATTCCATAATTGGCTTAATACCATGACCGTCTTGGCCGCGATATCAAAGTTGTGAACCGACATTTGCTTGGCCAAGTTGATTGCAGTGAAATAAGATGACTTAGCCTTGTCAACATCCATGGTAGCCCAATGTGGGCCTTTCAGTACCCGTAGAAGGGCCGAGGACGCTAGAAGCAGCGCATAATTCATCTGGATGGGAGAAGTAGCAAAGCCGGCCATGCTCTGTCCCAGATTGTGTATGCTGTTAATGGTATCACATGCAGCTGTCGTCAGAGCTGCAAGACAACCCGATGAGAATGAACTGGGATTGCGGAAAAGTTGAAATATTTGGACACTCAAACGACACATGCTCGTAGCAAACCTATCGTACGCTATATTGCTTTAGCTTCTGTGATTACTGACACGAATACAACAGGCTTACCTGAGAAAGCCTGTGCCTCCAGATCAAGCGCTTGGTCATCATACGCCCGTAAGAGTATATCGAGCGATCTCTCTTGCTCGGGAGATATGTCCCGGACCCCGAGCTCCTGTACTGCTGTACTACAGCGAGTTTTCAGATCCTCACATCTCAGTTCAAGTACCAACGACGGGGAAATCCTCTGAAACAATGAATGTTTCATTTCCCCGTCCGGTTCCAGATTCGCTAGAGAGCGAGGAGGCTGTCCTTTTACTACACACGCACTGTACCCTTTTTAGTATGAAGAAAATGGGTGTCCTGCACCAAACACGTACCGCTGATAGACGATAACGCAATGAGCCCAAAGCTCTGATCGTCTGATCATTTCTGCTTCTGATGGGGCAGGAAGTCTCTTTCTCTTAGAAAACTCATGGCTGGACATCGGGATGTGTAAACCATTCTGCATGGCAATGTGTAGAAGCATGCCGCTTAATGGAAACGTCAAGTCCGCCATATTAGCATCTTTCGGGAATGGCCACGTTAGAACGAGCAGCAGCCCCTGAATGCTGTGCCACGCTGAGCTTCCCGATACGATCGAGAGGAAGGCCATTTCGTTCACAGTGCGTGCAAGAGCGGTTAGCAAGGTTGGGTTTTTGGAATAGGTTCGGGATGCAATCCCGACTATAGACCAAAATAGAAATGGTGACTGCGTATAATACACGTTTGGTGTGGTTTCCGGGTCAAGGATTGGAAGGAAGGAGGCATATTGGTGGAAGAAGCTGTTCCACATCAGAAACGCGCAGAACGACACTCTCGGGCAGAGGTATACTCACATCTGGAAAAGCTCGTCTATCTCACTTCCGGTAAGGTAAACGTTGTTCAGCGAACGGGGCTCCGTTGCATCAGGGGCGCGTACACCTGAAACCATCTCCGGCCCTGGTAACGACGGTCCTAGTCCAGGGGAAGGTAATATGTGTTGCGAACCTTCAACCGGGGGTGTATGCGACTGAGTATGAAAGATCAAGTCGCCATCGGCAGTTGCTGCGTTAACTCCCATCTCAGCCGCGGCCGTTAGCATCGCGATGGGTGAGGGTCGAGAGGGGTCAGGTTGTGTATATCTCAGTCTTCGTCGCAGCTCGTCTGTCTCTTGTTCGAGCTCGGAGAGCCGCCTGTTGTGAACTGGTCACTCTTAATGCCCTTTTGTTCCTGACAAAGTCCAGATTCAACCTACTTGCGTTTATGTTCCCGACGAAATGGATCCGATATAACACATTGGATGTTCAGCTTTGAACAACGCGAGCACGCCTGAGTGGGATTCAAGTAGGCGTCACATTTTGCCTGCGTGATTCGGTTAGAGACAGTTATTCAGAGATACAGAAACCCAATTTGGTCATTATAAGAAAGACACTCATGCTTTAACACTCCATACCTTCTGCTGCCTACACTCAGTGCAGGCCTTTTTACCTCGTTTCACCGATGGTGAAGGTCTATTATCCAACCATGTTAGTAATGATTATATTGGAGGATTACGATAACTTACGTTCGCTCGCTAGATGCCATTGCAAATGAAGCGTCTTGCATTCGGGCTCGAGCTCTATGATCCGGCGGCTCATGCTGCTGTTGTTGCGATGATGGATGATGGAGACGCCGGCGGCCAAGATTTGGCTCCGGAGCAGCACGCGGAGATAGCGCCATTCTAATCTCCGACAGAGTGAGAAAAGTGAAGTAGTCGGAAGTCTTGGAATGTAACAACTTACCTGACGAAGTTAGTGTAAAGCCAAGATATAACGGAGATTTATGATTATTACTACTTACTAGTACTATATCAGCCCTTGACGCAGTAATCAAAAGTACTAGGGGCCTAACTGCTAACAAAAATGACGGTTAGTAATGCTGAGATCTCCGTCGCGTCATTGCCCGACAAAATATATATTAAGGCGTACCCACACGCGACGGAGAGATGCTTTAGTAATTTGAACTGAGAAAGATACGCCTATCCATAACCAGTCAAAAAACCATCTAAACTGATTCTTGCTGCCTAGAGACCCCCAAATGCTTCCATTGGGAAACTCTTGGCCATCAAGCCCTGTTGTGCCGGAACCGGCTTTATGAATCACGGGAACCCGGAAGAAGGCGCACTGCCATTGGCCCATATCCCGGTACCGGCTTGTGCTTATCGCTATCGCTGTCTCTTGGCCTGCTAAGAGTACTAGTAAGTAGTTCATTCTATTGCAACCCCAGGTTGGGATTCATTGGTACATATCGTATGCGAAGAGAAGATATAAGGGATAGATTTCAGTCCATCACCTGCAATAATCATTGGCGGAAGTCCAGCAACGATATATTCAAGAAGCGATGGAGATAAGTTATCATGATATATTGAATCAATGACCGACACACCAACTCCATACGTAGTATCCTTAATCTACCAATGAGGACATTCTCCCCCAACAAGGGAAGGATGCCCCAATTACTACCATAGTAGCTCCTAGATCTTTGCTCCAAGATTTAGCTAAAGTGCTCATGGAGTGACTTCAGTCCCAGTGGCTTGGATCGAATGCCAGCTTGAGATGAGGTCATCAGAAAGCCACATGCCTGAACCACCATCAACAGTAACACAATCTGCCTCCCTTTTCCTTCCATCCCCTATGGTTGCTGATGCGGTCAAGCGCATATGTAGCGTACCACCCCATTGGTACAGTACTGTAACCTCTCAAGTAACACGATTGTAGATCGGGTCGGGACGCATGGGTAGTGGGATTTCCACTGAAGACCTGCAAGTTGCCGGCCAGGTCTTCAGACTTAAGATTCTATATCAGACCATACTCTTGGCGAAGTATGATGTTACTGTGCCACAGACGCACCAGAAGGTTGCTGCTACACTGACTGATGTGACGTGACACTCGCGGAGGTGCTTGCGTGTCTTTTGGAAATGTTGCAATCCAAGCACTCGGGCGCTCGTGGGGCAGAGTATCTTCGTAGACGGATATCGTTCATGAAGGTGTTTCGTTATGAAACTACCTCATACTGTTGGCTTCGTGATGGAAGTTGCTTTGAGCTGTCGTTCCATCCATTAGTCTGTTCAAAGCGCCATTTGTCCAAGGCGCAATTACCGGACAATAAGACAACTGGGTGTGTAATCATAGTAAAGTTTGTTTATAGCGTTATGTGAAAGAAGGCGCAGTGACGACAAAAGACCATACAGACTATATGGTAGTAGCTAAAAGATTAGTAGTATTTGGGTGGAGCCAGATTCAAACATTGTATGGAATCGTATGGTGGGTGTCTTTCGGTTGTCAGTAGAGAGGTATCCTGAAAGCCAAACCACAACACTTGAGCCAATCTCTGTTTCTAGAGACTGATAACAGCTTTGTCATTCTCAGTGGCATCATTATACCCATGCATCTGCTTACTATCCATGAAGGATTCCTTTTTGAACCTGACGTGCTTCGGGGTGGCGAAAGGAGATGAGGCGGGCATAATGCTTGATTTATTAATACAGTGAGACATCACCGCTATCCCAACGGGTCGATCGGACATATAAACATTGGCATCCATCTGGGTCAAACAACATGTAAACATCTCATTGAGGATAACACAGTAGTCATCCGGCGATTAATCATGTCGTCTGAAATTCCAGATATTCCTGAACTGAAGCGTGCCGTGGAAAGCGGCCAGCGCATTGGCCCAGATGATGTCTCTGCTTTGGCGCCGAACGAGAGCAAATTGACCGGTGGTGGGCCGATCAGGGGTGGAGCAGCAGGTGTGTTCATAGGTCTAGACGTTGTGTCGTTGCATTGACCCAAGTGCACAGCGACGGCACAACGCCTTGCCATGTAGCAGATGAATTTCGATAAGAAACTGGAGGCTTTCTTGCGGAAGCCACAGAGCTACATAACACAGGAGGATGCTCGAGAACTTCACACAGAGGAGGTAAGGACATTATGGCTGCTCTTTCTGAAATAATGAACATGTCTAATTAGTATGTCTGATGTAGGGTCGCGCCTTCAACAAGCCACCTGGTCCTGGGTCTGTCTCCGCGCAGATTCGATCGATAGCAGACCGTAACGAGGCCCTTGGGGTCCCTGCTATGCCGGGAGAGGTACCAGTGTACATTACGACGGATGAAGCGAGGGAGGCTCAGCATGCTGAATCGACAATATATGGCGGACAAAATCCACGCGTTGGGATCGCGGCACAGATGCATGTAGGTGTAAAAAAAGTCAATATGTTGAGGGACATTACCTGTCCGTGATCTCGAACATAGCTGATACTAACTAACTAGTTAGTCTAGAGTGCTGCTGACAAAATCGAGCATGCATATCGGGGCCAACTCGGGTACCTTACTAAAACTCAAGTTTGACAGAAATTCATCACAAACAAATAGTCCACGGCAAGCAGGTACACCGAAGTCTACTAGTAGATATGATGACAGTTTCAGATCGAATTCGGTATTGTGTTTATCTTATACGTACCAAGTATGACTACTAGTAGTTTGCTACACTGTGCAAGTTAAGCCACATATTCGAACATCTGTGCATCAGATAATCAATGAGTCCGAGGCATGTCTTAAAACAGCGAACGGATGGCTAATTTTAGCTTCTGTCATTTCTACATAACATTATCAATTGTTGTGCAAGCCTATCAAGTCACAATGAATGTTTTACAAAGCACTACGAAGCCAATGCTATGAGCTGAGGCTCGCATTGAGATGCATCCCTTTCTGTGAGTGGCTTCCGACAACCGAAGACTACTAGTATGGACTAGTTGAAGACCAGTCGGTAGCTTGCCATACTGTCATAATTATTCCATGTGTGATCATTGACCGCCCTTATCACACCTCTTTCCCAAATCCATATCTCGCATGCCTTTTGCTCACTAGACACCCTGTATTCTAAGAGTGTAGAATACATAGGCAATAATTGGGCTGGGATACTTGATTATGCATGGCTTCGCATATGCAGAGTGATCAAATGCATTTGGGTCCTACCCAGAGAGGTTATATTTGCGTAGATGCCAATCGGCTATTTTGTTTTGGAAACCGCATGAGAGCCCGATTGATGGTGAACTGAAGCTGTCACATCCGAATCTCTACGTCAAAACCAAACATGATGCAGTGGCATACTCTCTGCAGCTCTATTTGGGGGCCATCCTTTGGATGATCGCACATCTTGCTGCACAGTTAGCGCCATGCCCCAGGCGTAAGCCGAGGCCATGAAGACCGAACAAACCCAGGGGCGATATTGAACGCGGGGACGAATGTTTGCCCTCGGTAACGATATACAAGTTTCTTCATGTCGACCTACATACCGTGCTGAACATGACAGTGCCCCAGAGGACAGGGTTTCAGCCCGAGCAGATGATAGGTCTATTCACGGATCAAACTTGATATCTGCCTAAGTAATTATCAAGCCTTCCGGGAGATTGTGCTGCATACGCGACTAGGGATGTTGAGCAGGGATACCCCGCGCAGATCTGATATTCGCCCAAATTTTGGCATTCGGTGAGCAGATAATTGCTTTTGCCGGCACAAACACACACACTATGACTCGGAGCTCACGCAAGGTGTGGAGTAATGCGCAGGAAGCGTCTTGTGCTCGGTTGACCGGATACTTCACACGGGCTTCGAGGTGACCTCAACAAATCCCCCGCCGACCCGCGTGTCGCGAAGCTGTCGGCCAGCGATCGGCGGCCAGTGCTCCCCCATTCGGGACGAGGAATCTCAAATCTCCACGATTATGGACTACTAACTCAGAGCACATTGCCGGCCATCTCCGGGGTAAAGCGTGACAAATCTTTGTCCGGAAAGAGTAGGATGGAAAGAGGGACCAGCACTGCACCTTATCCGGTCAGCATGGTTTGTGGACTAGATTCGACACGTCTATTGGAACAACTGCCCACACCATTTCGGGATGGCGGCATGTCAAGTGTGCGATCAGCACCCTGATTGATATGGGGCAGCTGGAGGATGATTGGTGAGAGTGCAGGGCAGTGCAGTGAGGGAGTAATTGGATTCCGGCGTAACTCCGTAACTACCGCGGCTGTTGCGAGACCTGCTCTGAGAGAGGGAGAGAGAGATCCACCCGCTGGAAATGGAGTCCGAGAAGGTGAGCAAGGGGACTAGAGCAGAAGTTTCTTTCGAGGCGCAACAAAGAAAGGAAAGCAACCGTGCATCGCATCGAGGGACGAGAAGTGGAGAAACTTGGAGAAGGGAGAACAGAAGGAACCAAGCAGAGAGGTTGTCCCGTGACGCAAAGGCGCGCCCCTCTTCAGTCATGACAAATTGTTGTTTTCTCAGACGGTCGCGGCCAACGCCAATTCCAGCCATCCAGCCATGTCGTCAACGAGAACGGGTTTCTACCTCCCCATTGCCCATCCGGATCCTTGGGTGATAATCTTCTCAACATCGTGGATGGGCAAGATGTCAGCTATAAATACGTCGCCTCGTCTTCCACTTTTCTCGAGGGTCCTCATCTCGTGAGCACCTTGGTCGCCTTCAGTCTCTCCTTCTCTCCAATCAGCATTCTCCAATACCCTCCAAATTCTCCATCCAATTATTGCCAGAATGCCTTTGTCCGGCCACTGCCTGTGCAAGGCTGTCACCTACACTGTGGACGTCGACGCACCCCTCATCGTGGGGTACGATCATTGTGACGACTGCCAGCGTCAAAGCGGGTCAACCTACTGTAGGTGTTCCTCCTTGGCTCCCATCCCCCTAGTTCGAACTAAGCAAGGCCGTTCCATGGTTACTGACCTTCCCAACAGCTCTAGTTGCCGTTGTCCCCAAGGACAAATTGACGGTCAATGGACCCCTCAAGAAGTGGTCTGGAACAGGATCCTCCGGCCATGCGGTGCACCGTCTCTTCTGTTCGGATTGTGGTTCACCCATCGCGCACGATCCCGACGCGGCCCCAGAAATCATCGCCCTGAAAGCTGGTACTTTTGACACCGAAATCAAGAAAAACCTCAAGCCGGTATGTTCTGCGAACCCCCTTTAATAACCTAGCTACTCATCTAAATTCCTCTTTCAGGACACCGAGATTTGGACCGTTAGCAAGCTTCCTTTCTGCCAGGAGCACTTGGAGAAGCCTTTCAAGAATATGCCCGAGTAAGCAAGCACCGAATGGAGGCTTCACAAAACATGCTATGATATGACGAATATTATGCAATGTAGTTAATAATGAAACAATTTTGTATTCATCGAATTCAATCTCGTTTCTTGGAATATCACACCGTTTAACCAACCAGTTCCGCTCGCTAAGAGGCCTGTAAAGAGTGAGACCTGGCCACCAGCGTTGAGAATCGGTGTTTAAGTGCCCTTGAAAATGGTGTGCCACGACGGAATAAGGCATAGTACCACCATGGCTGATTGCCATATACGCGAGAAATTTACTCCGGAAGAAGCCGAGTAAGCTACGACGGACGACTGGAACATTGGGGACGGTCAATACTTGGGAAGCAACACTGTCGAAAACTTGGAAACCCGAGACACTTTGTTATTGCAGGCATCTGCCATCTACCGGGAAATTATGCCACGGTCCCAGACGATCTTAAGATTATGGTTTCGCCAACATTGCGGTGCATCTATGCCATAGACCGCGACTAGCGAACCCGCTACGGAGCATCGTCAATTCAATGTCCTCCGGAATACTCTATGTCAAAGACTCGCGCACCGATGTGCAATATGAGATCCCAATCCGGAGAAATGCCGTCGCGGCCGTGGATTTCAAAAAAATCAAAGGCCCAGGAACGGGAGCCGACCGTGCAGATCAAATCGCTGGTGGCCTCAGGGTACATGACCCTGGGTTGAGAAATACTACTGTTGTGGAGACAGCCATAAGCTTCTCGTACGAGTTCCACTGCAGTGGCGGAACGACCTGACTGTTTTAGGGATCATGAGAGGAGTTTGCTTCTTTTTCGCGGCTACAGCTTGGAGCAACTTTGGGAAAGCGATTTCGAGGACGTACTGCATCTCCTTGTTTGGGGATCTTATCCAACAGTGCCGCAGAGGAATAATCTCAGCCACGAATTGACAGGGGCCATGCTAGCCGTGTCAGATGATGTGCAGAGAACGATCTGGAGCCTTCCGTAAGTAAATCCGATCTGCGTCTGCCATCGCTGATGAAGTGTCTGTCTAGAGGCGCCTCGTCGCCGCTGCCGCTCATTGTTGCTGGCCTTTCGGCTTGTCTAGCTAGTCATCCTGACATGATCCCGGCATCGCGTGATGCTAACATGTATCGGAATAATCCTGAGGATGCCGACCGTGCAATAATCCGAACCGTGGGTGCCTACGCTGTGGTATTTGGCCTTGTGAATAGTCACCGGAAGGGTCTACGATTTACGCCGCCATCTCGGGGAAGGTCATACTATGAAAATCTGTTTGTGATGGCGGGACTTGTGGACTCGAGGACTGGTCGTCCCGATCGTGTCAAGCTGTCTTGCTTCCGGCGGTTTTCTATCCTCAACTCGGACCACGGAATGGCATTGACAGTCTTCTCTGCTCTGGCCACATCATCATCCTTGACGGACCCTATCTCCTGTTTGATCACGGCCATAGGCTCGGCGTGGGGACCGCTGCATTTCGGCGCCACGGAATCCGCCAAGAGAACCTTGAGGGATATTGGCCAGGCCGAGAATATACCACGTTATCTTCGCGACGTGAAGCAGGGACACGTGAAGGTGTTTGGGTATGGCCACCGCTCGTACAAAGGCATCGATCCGCGAGTGCCGCCAATCCAATCCATATTGAAGGATCTGGATATGTCTGCAGACAAGCATTTTAAACTAGCCGAGCAGATTGAGAGAGCTTGTTCAAATGATGCCTACTTCAATGAGCGGGGGCTGTACGTGAACGGTGACTTCTACGGACATTTCATCTTTACAGCCATGTACGGCGCCCGAAGGAAAGCGTTGCTCGATTGGACCCACTGCTGACACGTGTAGTGGCTTCGACCCGGAGATCATCCCAGCGGCTATGTTGGCCCAGCGGATCATGGGGATTATGGCGCATTGGCGGGAGTACATGCGTAAGCAGTGATGCGACGGTAGGATATCGGGACTTTCTAACAACCTACAGTGACACGCGGCAAGTTGTTGCGGCCATCACACATCTACACAGGGGAGGCAGAGGAAAGACTACTGCCGAAATTGTAAGTATGGTTGAATGGTATATACGTCAGTTGTCACACTAGGTGATAGAGCAAATCATGGTTTTCACGAGCATGCAATATTCGTCTAGAAGTAAGGTAGTCTTGGCTGGGATAACTGGAATCCTCCAATCTCGGTCATAGAGGTGAAGATCATGTCAAACAGTCAGCAAAATCAAGCCACTCTGGTGGCAGCGAGCCAGCCTGCCACCGAAGGCACACCTCTGCTGGCTGAACAGCCAGCGAAGAAGCCATACTCGATTTTTACTCCTGGCCAGAAACGGCTCATCATCCTAACCGCCGCGCTTGCATCCAGCTTCTCACCACTTTCCGCTAACATCTACTATCCAGCTCTGAACTCCATTGCTGCAGACTTGCATGTAACTAGCTCGCAGATTAACTTGACAATCACAACATACATGGTACGCGTGGACGTCTTTATCAACGGCTATCTGCACTGACCGAACAGCTATGTCAAGGTCTCGCCCCAGCCTTTATGGGATCCTTCGCGGACCAAGCCGGCCGTCGACCTGCCTATATTCTTTGTTTTGCCGTCTATATCACAGGTAATATCGCGCTTGCCTTGCAGCACAGCTACCCGGCACTGCTGATCCTTCGTGCCATCCAGAGCTGCGGTAGCAGCGGCACCGTCGCGCTCGCTTCTGCTGTGGCTGCAGACGTGATAACATCCGCTGAGCGCGGTACTTATATGGGAATCACGTCTCTGGGGATCATCCTTGCGCCGTCTGTTGGACCCCTGGTTGGGGGGATCCTGAGTCAATATCTGGGTTGGCAGGCCATTTTCTGGTTTCTTGCAATAACCTCTGGGGTATTCTTTGCCCCTCTCCTCATCTTCTTTCCGGAAACATGTCGCAAGATCGTAAGTGATGGCTCCATTCCACCATACGGCTGGAACCAGTCTGGCCTGGCTTGGTACAGACACTGGCGCAATCCAGTACCCGCGACTACCAGTACTCCGGGCCATAAACCCTCTAGAATTACCCTTCCTAATCCTTTATCGACGTTGCGCCTTCTTTCGCACTGCCCAACTGGGCTCGTCTTACTGTCCAACGGCCTTCTCTTTGCCAGCTACTACGCTGTCACCGCTGGAATCCCATCACAGTTCAAGCAGACCTACCATCTGAATGACTTCGCAATCGGACTGGTCTTCGTTCCTGCTGGTGTGGGATCCCTTCTAAGCACAACCTTCAGCGGACTCCTGCTTGACTGGAATTACCGGCGTCTACAGGGGCAGTTCGGGTCTCCGATTTTCCAAGCGCACCGGCACGGAGCATTTCCAATTGAGCGGGCCCGAATCCAAATTTGTCTCCCATTGACGGTGTTACCCCTCATTCTTGACATTATCTGAGGATGTTATTGACTGATGAATACCATATCATAGATGCTAGCAGCCTTGTCTATTCTAAGCTACTCCGCGCTCATGAGCCTAGCCACGCCGACCCTCTCCCACGCCCTTGTCCTCATCTTCGCCATCAGCTTCTCCATCACAGCAGCCTACAATATCATGAATATTCTGATTGTGGATTTGTACTACAGTACACCCGCCACAGCCATGGCGGCGAATAACCTGGTGCGGTGCTTTCTGGGAGCAGCAGCAACAGGACTAGTAAATCCAGCCATGGTACGCTGGGGAAACGGATGGACATATGGGTTAGTGGGAGGAATGGTGGGGGCAGTAGTGTGTCCGCTGTTGGGATGGGTGTATGTGAAGGGAATGGCATGGCGATGTGCAGATGAGAGATATAGACCGGTATCAGAATACTGATAGGACAGCCGATTGCAATAATCACCGGTCGACAATATTTCCCGTTCTGTTACACTGAAGTCCACGATAGTATAATATAATAAACAGACTCAAATCAAAAGCTCACATACATGATATCTCGCACACTTTCTACCGCTACACCTGGTACCTACCATTCCAACCACCATCATGAACTACTATCTCCTCATCTCCCTCCTCATCCCTCTAGTCACTACCCAAATCATTGACCCCCTTCCACATTATCCCCAGACCCTCCATCTCCACTACCCCAATACCCCATGGATCCAACCCGGCGACACCCTCCAAATACTCGGTATATCCTCTCCCCACCACCTCCCCTTTCCCCACACAGCTCCTAACCCAAGAATAAACAGACACAAAACCCCTCCCCATCCTCAGCACCCAGCACCTCCCTCTCCACCAAACTTACACCATCCTCTTCCTCGACCTCGACGTCCTCTACAACCACACCACAGCAACCGTCATTCTGCACTGGTACCAGCCCGACCTAATCTCATACCCCAACAACAGCAACATCCTCCTCCCAATCCCCCAAATGCCAACCAGAAAACCAGCAGCCTACATAGCCCCCCAGCCCCCTACCAACTCTCACCACCGATACCTCTACCTCCTGTACACCCAACCACCCAACTACACATTCCCAGAATGTTTTGAGCACATATTCCCACCTACAGCGGAGGCACGAGCTGGATTCGACATGAAACTCTTTGCAGATGCAGCGGGGCTGGGCACGCCCGTAGCGGGGAATTGGTTTTATGTTAGGAATGAGGTTGATTTACCTACTAGTAGTGGGAGTGAGGGAGGGGTGGCTACGTCTACGAGTATCAGTACGGCTACAAAGACGACGACTTCAATGAGGTGGGTTGAATGCGATTTTAGCAGCAGCAGCAGCAGCAGCATTAGTACTTCTGTTTTCACCACTAGTACTGTTATTGCTGCTACAACTACAACAACTCATCCACCCAGCGACTCCCCCACAGAAACCACGCTAGCAATGAGTAACAACATGGAAGAAAGCCAGGCCCAGGCCCAGGCCCAAGCCCGACTCAGCTAGCAAGCACTATAGCCTAAATCTGACCCAACAAGGCGGTATGGGTAAAACCTTACTTTCTGAACTAAAAAGACAAATGAATGAATCAGCACGCACGAACCATCTACCATATTCGTAAAAGAAACCATACCAACGTAACACAGCCAAGGGGATAGACCTACCTTGTTGGGACGCTCCAATCATCAGCAGCAGTAGCAGCAGCAACCAAAGCTGAGCAAAACATATGACAGGCATATACTACACTACACTACACTAACACTGAGTCCTTTTCACTCTACACATACACAGACAAAGGCAAGCCATCCGGTGGGGAGGGAGGGAAGGATGTCTCTCCCCAATCATCATCATGCAGAGGAGGGGCAAGAAGGGTGGTAGGACAAGCAATTAGTAACTCAGAACTCAAATTCAGAATTTCTGGGCATATGAGACAAGTGAAAAACAGAGTAATCTTCTTTGGGATCAGCCTTAGCGGTCGAAAAAAGGCGCTGAGTGGGTAGTAGACTAGTAGGTAGTAGTAGCAGAAGGGTCGTGTGGAACGTGAAAAGATTTCTCTCGCCCATGTAACCTCGACTTTAATCACCCACCCGTCGTCCCGTTCGAACGGGTTGCTTACTGTGTGGGAACTTGTCCCTGTGTGGTAGGGCGTGCAGGGCGTGGCATCATGGCGTGGCTCGGCGTGGAGTGGCGGTCTACTAGTTCATAGTATCCTTTATGCTGGGATTTGTGGTGTGTTGGGTTGGGTTTGCTAGTATGGCTACTAGTAGTAGTACTGACTGCTGCATACTATTAATATAGTACATATAAGTAGTATGTAACCCCCTGGAGGATGCAGGAGAGCTTTACTTATTGCTGTGAATATTACTACGCTAGTAATATAGCTGTGTTCTTATTATCTATACTGATCATATATCTCTCTATTCAATATGAACGAGCATCCCCATCCACTGCCTAAAAGCGTCAAAGTCCGCTCCACCTGCAACGCCTGCCAACAAGCCAAGATCCGTTGCAGCCATGAGAAGCCAGCCTGTCGTCGGTGTCAAAAACACCGCATCGACTGTGTCTACAGCATATCGCGACGGTTAGGAAGACCAGCAAAGAAGAAAGATGTTGACGACGAGAGCGACTATCGTCGGGATCGTGAGTTTCTGGACGGGCCTCGGAAGCAAGAGTCGCGAGCACGGAACTGTTCCAAGAACAGTAACAGCAATAACAGCAGTAACAATAACAGAAAGAAGAAGATGAAGTTAGAGGACGAGCAAGAGACTGTGTTGGATGATACTCTCCTGCTACTGGAGAAAGCAGGTGGGAGCCAAAATGTTTTGGACCCTGTTGGTGTGATAGATTCGGTTCCAAGTTTACCGGGCGATTGCTTTTTGGATGAGGCTACCCCTACAGCTTTGTGTAAGTATCGCTATCTTGTCGGCTATTATACCGCTGTGTCATGTTAACTGGAATAGTCGCGGATAGTGGCTTCGATTTATTCTCCGATAGCTGGGTGCAAGAGTTCATTGCCAACCCGCCGGTCGATCTGGGGCAGGAAGGTTTACTGCTGGATTCGATTGTGAGCAGCGTCAAGCCTGAAAGTACTGGTGGTCGTTCTCCAGTAGATCCGAAGCATATCTCGACAAGCTTTATTCAGGATACACCGCTCATCGCAGCCACGACCTTGGAGAATATTCATGGTATCATGGATGCCCCGTCAGAGGCAAAGTATCTGAAGGAGGACCCCTTGGCTTGGTCGCTACCATTCTCCACGATGGACGCTTCCCCAACCAGACAGATAGCCACCGAAACTACTGCATTTGCTCAAGCGAAGATGACAAAGAGACCATACCTATATGGCCTCCCTGCGGGAGATTTGAAACCCGTGTCAGCCGTTCTAGCGCCGCACGCATATCAATTCCAGTGTCACGAGTACACGATACAGGAATCGTTCAGGCAGATGTCGATCGCCATAAGGATGGGGCCGTATATGTCGATTGACCATATTCTTCACTGTCAACGTATGCTGCTGAATGTATCCGATACCATTCTCAAATGTTGCGTCTGCTGCATCACGAAAAGGGATATACTCATGGTCATAGTTGTCAATATCGACAGTCTGATGACGAATCTGGAGGCCATAACGACAGGGGAAGCCGGGAATCCGCAGAGACTGCTGTACAACGGGTATCACGAGCACATGCTGCCGGATTGCAAGCAGGATATTCCAGGAAATATGAGCAGACGGTACCGGAGTGGTGGACTGCATTTCAGGAGTCAAATTGATGCATGTCCATTGGTAGTGGGCAAGTTCTGCGTCCAGTCTGGTGACAAGTTCTTCTGCATCTTGCAGATCTTATACAGTCAATTATCGGATCTGCTGTCAACGGTCAAAAGAATCACACTTTATACGCAAGAATCGTCCGCTCGCGTATCTCTGGCTAAGGAGACTGAGAGGCGGTTGGAGGAGGTTATGTTGCAGATGAAGAGGATGACCAGGGTGTAGGCAATGGCGCTGCTGTTCAGAGTTTATAAATTTTGTAGTGATTGGTTTTAATTCGACTATTGGTCGCATTTCCACGACATTTCTAAGCCGTAGCTTGCTTCTGAACCCCTGTAACTCCTAAATCAGAATACAATCAGTATTGCCTTCAGTTTATCGCCAGAGCAAGGGTCTACTTCTCGTATTCAATTTAAGCCAAATTGCTATACGTCAACCAGCCTACCGGTCACAACGATATCTGTGCAACCCACTGCGGGTCGAATGACAACATGTTCCACGACGA
Source organism: Aspergillus vadensis CBS 113365 (assembly GCF_003184925.1). Taxonomy (NCBI): domain Eukaryota; kingdom Fungi; phylum Ascomycota; class Eurotiomycetes; order Eurotiales; family Aspergillaceae; genus Aspergillus; species Aspergillus vadensis. The sequence continues at coordinate 378,553 of NW_020292049.1, forward strand.
ACAGGCTGTCCAGATATTCTGGACCAACAAAGCCAATTCCTTCAAGGTTGATCGGAAATGTGAGGCTGCCATGAATCACACTCACCGAGGTCGTACTTGAATGAGAACAACACGTGAAGGCAAGTATGAAGTTAGATTGAGTCATATCCCAAGCCCTCCATCACACAGCATCTGGACGATGACAAGACTTACCATCAACAGAGAAGCCACATCAGCAATGTCAACGGGGTACCAAATGCCCCAGCACGCAAGCAGAATGGAACCGCCCACTACCAATTGTCCCTGCTCAATTAATGGACTTCAAATAATTACGGAGCTCCGGACTGTCCAGCCCGTTGTTGAACTTGGCACGGTTCTCGATATCGTTCAAAGGGTATATACACACGGCAAGGATGTACTCCAATGCCAAGACTGTCGAAAAAGCCCACACTCATCATATGTGATGCTACCAGCATTGGCGGAGCAATGTCTCTCCCTATTTGAAGCCGTCTGTATAGCATATAACATTATGAGGGGGAACATGCTATTTGATCCGTCAGTATTGGCGTTCGAGGAGCCATTGCCGCAATTTATCTGTATGAGGAGTAAGACAGTGTTGGGGCAGATAGAGTTGGATGAAAAGGAGTCCGTGATGCTGGTAAGAACACTACTGGGGAGGAACTTAATGAAGATTTTGGAGGTGTTGGAGACACTGCAAAAGATATTCAGGTCGTTAGGGAAAGACGCGGTTGAAGGGGGAAGATGTGCGGGCCCCGCAACGCTACGGGCGTGTGAGTCGTCGGTTGAGGTCACCATGCGGAGGTTCGCAGTTTTTATGAAGCAAGTTGAGGATAACTCTGGTAGGTCGTTTATACATTCTAGGCTCGCGGTTGTGGCTAACACTGATTCGTGTAGGGGCGTGAAGGACGACGACGAGGGGTGAGGGGCGAGGACGAGGCGTACCCTATATACTTTGTGAGATCAAGCAAGTTAATGAATTAGATTGGGTTCCGACGCGTTAGCTCATTCCAGTCATTAGACTGGCACTAAGACCATCATCATATGATGTAAGACAACACACGAGAGATCAGTAACGAGAAACATTGAGTCGAGAACATGAACGGAGAAGAAGAAACAACACAATGACGAGTCGCGAGAGATATCAAGTCGACAACAGAATTGAAAAGGGAAAACAGACGAGGACCAGTTCAAAGAAGACCACTCCAAAGAAGACCAATCTAAGGAAGGTCAATTAATCCACCACATTCTGTCCAGATGTCATCCCAACGAGCTGTCTGTAATCCTTCCTAGACATGAACCAAAGACGTGTCGAAAGTAGGTACTCGCATAAAGAGACGAACCAAGAAGAATTGGCGAAGGAGCAGATACGCAAGTTAGCGAGGCATAGTGCGCTGATAGGTGCCTAACCATTCACCATATCCGATGACTTTGCCGACCATGGCCTCTTTAATGACTGAGACAGTAGCCTTGTCTGGCTGGGCAATGTCAAGGGGCTCGCTCAGCGCCACGATGGTGAAAATGTAGCGATGATACCCGTGGCCGTAGGGGGGCGAGGCACCGATGTAAGACGACCCAAGAAGGTTAGGAACGTATCTCCAACCAGCGAAGGTGATGCGGCCAGGCATGTTGGGATTCATGTCAACGTCATCATCGTAGGCGACGAAACAAGTATGTGGAATCTCGAAGAAAAGACCGTGAACGAAGACCATAGACGGGATGGGGACGTCGGGGTCTTCGCAAATAAGTACAAACTCTTTGGCTTCTCCGGAGCGAGGCATAGTCCATCGGAGGTTGGGGAATCTGCCTCCCTTCTCACCGTCAAGGTAGGTGTGATGGTCGAGGAGGCTACATCCGGGCAGCCCGCACTCAGGAGCCTCGAGCTTCATATTGGGCTCAGGCAAGTGAGCAAAAGCGGCGGACTTGGTGATGAGGTTCTTGTCGTGGCCTCTAACGTAGTACAACAATTTGAACAGCAGAAGCTGCAAATAGAGGAAGAGAACTGAGAACATGGTGTCGGTCCTCTGCAGCAGGTGGTAGGTACGTGTAGAAAGGTTTGGATGATCAAAGGGAGTGTTCAAGACAAGGAATACTTAGAAGGACGGTAGGTGTTTGGAGGATGAGGGTAGAAGAAGTAGAAGGTGAAAAGGAGGAGAAGAGGAAGAAGGAATCTCGACGTGTTGTTGACAGAGAAGGGCCCAACGCAGTCGAGGAAAAGCGCCTGAACCGGCCCGTGGCCGGCTGCCCTAGACTAAGTGACATTTCCATAGAAACAGCAGCAATCTAGTGTTACCATTTGTAAATTTAATAGCCGTCTGTCAGTCATACTCTAAGCCCAGGAAATAATGCCCCGCGTCTGAAAGGGGCTAGAAAGCCGTGAGAGAATGATTCACTGGATGAACATGAGAGCCCAGAAAGAGGCAGTTATAGTGTAAAAACATGCAGAGCAGCGACAGATTTCATGATCAGGCATGATCACAAGCACAAGGATATACCAGCCTGATATGGAATCTAGTGAGGGCACATGAAGAGATGTGAAGCCGGCAAGCCAAGCCGATATCAATCGATCGGATCAGTTGCTCTGATAAGAACAGCCAAAGTGGATCCCATGACGTAGCGTGCATTAGTGTTGAGTTGTGCACACTGTCTGGCTGAGTCAGCAGCACAACGCTGGTTGGACGCATTTCCGCAGGTCTCCGAGACCTCCGAATGTGACTTCGATCGTGTTTTCTCCCTTGATGGACCTGCTGTGAAGTTCCTCTGGTCCCCTGCTCATCATTCCTGCTTCTTCTGATGGCTTTTGCATCTCCGCCGGCCTCTCCTCCGGATGAGGATGGCCAGGCCCGCGCGCCGCGCTATCCCGGCGAGGATACAACGCCCACCAGCCGCCAGGAAATCTGGGGATGGTACGCCTATGGTATCGCTGCTGAAGTGTTTGCGGTATGCGGCGTAGGTGTGTAATCCCTTCCTTGAACCCATCTTCATATTTGCAATGCTAATGATATCGTATAGGCTCATTCCTTCCCCTCACACTGGAGCAATTGGCCCGTGAGCGCGGGTTCCTCCAAAGCAGCCATTTGCCGTGCGTCGGTCCCGACTCGCCCTCCGCGCCCAAGGAATCTTCTCCAGCCATGTTTCGCCGCGATGACACCAATGAGCAGTGTGTGGTTGGACTGATGGGATTGGAGATCAACACGGCCAGCTTCGCCATGTATACTTTCTCTCTGGCGGTTCTGGTGCAGGCGTTGACTCTGATCTCATTCAGCGCCCTGGCAGACTATGGTATGACCCACTGCCTTATACTCCGATGAGGCAATGCTGAGAAATCGTATAGAGAACAATCGCAAGACGCTTCTTGTCGCATTTGGATTTATCGGATCAGCAACAAGCATGCTATTCGTTTTCGTCGCGCCTCCAGTATTCGTACTGGGGGCGCTTCTAGTCGTCGTTGGAGTCGTCTGTCTCGGCTCATCCTTCGTCGTACTAAATTCCTTCCTACCAGTACTCGTCGCCAATGACCCCTCCATCCAGAACAGTAACAAGGAATCCGCCGCTGAACTGCATCGGCTCGACCCAGAAGCCGAATACGTGCACGCCCGCACATCCTTTGATAGGGACGAACCAAACCATCGCCCTCCAACCGGGCTCGGTCTAGGCGGCGCAACAGGCATTTCCTCCCCAGAATTGCAGTTGTCCACCAAGATCTCCTCCAAGGGCGTTGGTCTCGGCTACTGCGCAGCAGTGTTTGTCCAAATACTCAGTATCCTACTGCTCTTCACCCTATCCAAAACCTCGATCTCCAAGGCCTCTGGCACGCTTCCTTTGCGCTTCGTGCTCCTGCTCGTTGGCATCTGGTGGTTTAGCTTCACCATGGTGAGCCGGCGCTGGCTGCGCAGCCGTCCCGGACCACCCCTCGAATCTACTTCAACGGGCGCAAACAGCCGCCAACCACGCTGGCGCATCTGGCTTCACCTCGTCGCCTTCGCGTGGAAATCACTGTGGAAAACGGTGAAAATAGCTCTCAAACTCCGTGAAGTGATCGTTTTCCTCGTGGCGTGGTTCCTCCTGTCAGACGCAATGGCCACCGTCTCCGGTACGGCAATCCTCTTCGCCCGCACCGAACTCAAGATGAGCACAACCATGGTTGCCCTTCTTTCTATCACCGCAACACTTTCCGGTATGGCAGGAGCGTTCCTGTGGCCTATTGTCTCCCGGTACTTCGGTCTCAAGTCCAACCATACCATCATGGTCTGCATTGCGTTGTTTGAACTCATCCCGCTTTATGGTATGCTTGCATACATCCCTCTATTTAAAAACTGGGGCGTGATCGGATTGCAACAGCCATGGGAAATCTATCCCCTTGCCATTGTGCATGGAGTCGTTTCCGGTGGATTGTCTTCCTACTGTCGGAGTTTCTTCGGGTTATTGATTCCTCCCGGTATGGAAGCTGCATTTTATGCACTTTACGCTGCAACAGACAAGGGGAGCTCGTTTATCGGACCTGCAATCGTTGGGGTGCTTATCGATGCAACCGGACAGGTACGAAGTGGGTTCTTCTTCATTGCGGTGTTGATTGTCTTACCTATTCCTCTGGTATGGATGGTGGATGCGGAGAAGGGAAGAAAAGAGGGACTCAAGATTTCAGAGGATATGGTGAGGGGTGGAGAGGGTGAGGATGAGGAAGTGGAGGGATTGCTGGCTAGGTAGATAACGTTAGACGGTGAGGATAGACTGTCTCGGAAATGAGTTATGGAAGGAATGAGGAATGAGAAGAATTTTAAAGATCACAAATGTTATCGATGGGAATAACGCTTGCATGAGCACGTGATTATTTATATCTCTATATTCACTGTTACTATGATGTGCTCATGTGCAAGTCACGAACATAGTAGTGACGGTAAATGTCACTCATCGTCATCTACAACCACCACCATCCAAACACCTACTTCCCCATTACTCGCCAGCAGCGGCGTGCAATGAACCCATCTATCCCTTCCCTGTGCATTAAATCTATTCAACCATTTGATCCTTGCTGTGACGCTCCGGCCACTCATTAATGCATGCAGTAATTCATCCCTAACTGCTGCACTACTCCCAATTCTAGAGAGAAAGGAGGACTGTAGTATTCCAGGTATTTGCAGCGAAGGCGAAGTAAACAATATCCTTAGTGATGGATATGGACGGACGAGAAGATACTATAACAGTTAGCACTCTGTCCCACATTAGGTGAGAGACACTCACATTCTCATATACACCAACCAACGCCGTCCCCATCTTGGTATCCTTCTCCTTTATCCCATCAGTATCGATGGAATCCTCACCTTCAACACCAGACCACCTTGTCCGGAAGCTATTACGCAATGCCGGGGAAGTCTTAGGTTGGAAGAGGCTTCCTCCGATGTCCTGAGTGACCTTCAGCTCTCGTGGACTGAATAGCTCACTCAAGTCACGGAACTCGTCTCTCTGGATACCAATCGGTGCCTCTGCCACTTCCACACCGTCCCTTAACTGCTGCTTTTGCAAATCTCGCAGCGACTCCATCTGGACACCGTCCATAACCAAGCCACTGACATCGATCTGAGCCCCGATGAAGTACCGCACTCTACCATGGCTGTCGCATAGTGGAGCGCACTGGAGAAGGTTCATAAAGGGAGAGCCATCGCGACGGCTACGTCGTTCGATTGTCAGCATTTATGCGCATTTTGTATGCAATTAAACTTACTAATTCAGAAACAACTCCGAATGATGCCTTCCGGCTGCCAATGCCTCTCTGATCCTCCGCACACAATTAGGATTCGTCTTCGGTCCCTGCAAAAACCGGCAATTCCGTCCAAGCACATAGTCCATTCCATACTGCGTCGTGCGATGGAATTCTACCACCAAAACCAACAGATGTCAGCAAAAGAACAAAGGCTCATAAGGAAGGGGGGACTGCCTACCCTCCGAAGCAAAAACAATGGGATTATCTCGTCTCGACGGATCTGTAAGACAGAATACCTCCGCCAGTGCCTTCTCCTCATCCGTTCTCTGGAACCTCTTCGGTAAGGTCCCCCTGACCCTTTCCTCCACCACCCGACTGGTAATTCCTATGCAGCGCGAGGTAATAAACGCAGGGAGTTCCTCATCAGTAAGCATCTTCAAGGCCTCCTGTACCCGCTGTTGCAGTGCCGGATGGGTGATTTCTCCAATTTTCTGTCCTGACATTGAAGACACCGGTGATTTCGGTTGAGCATCATCGACAAAGCATCGCACCAAGCCGTTCGCGTAATCGATGGCCTTGAGGGCTTTACGCGTTGTCAAGTAGTAAGTCAACCTGTGGAGAGAGCGTGGACGCTCCTCAAGAAGAAAATCGCGAAATTGCGCTAGATAGCGCGGGTTGTGCAGAATGGTAAGCATATGCTCCGATGAGAAGACGAGATCGGCGATCTTTTCGAGAGCATGAAGTGGTGGGGCCTCTTGCGTATCGTGCTGTGGTGCAATAAGATCATAGGACAAGCCAGGGTCACAGACAGGATTGAACTCGTCGGATTCGTCATAGTAAGGGTTCGGCTGGTGAAGAAGAGGAAGCTCGTGAATCATATAGTTCCTACGAAGTGTCTTGACAGACGGCCTCGAGACCAGAGCTTTTGTCGTGATATGTGCACGACTAGGGGGACGAGGAAATCCGAGAAGGATTTCGCTGGGTCGTCGTCTGCGCACCTCTCGCGACCCATCTTCGCTGATGGAACCGGAAGAAGTAGATGATCGCCATGGCGAAGGCGCGTCTGAAGGGGGGAAGTTGTCCAATGCGACAGTGGACGCGTATGAGCGCATTGAAGTTGCGTCGAAGTGGTCCATGGCTGGTGCTGAGACTGAGAGTGTTTGTCCGTACCAGGTCTGTGAGGGGCATGGCATTTCACCCATCCTTTATACAGCAATTTGTATTCGTAGACGCGACATATCCAACGATCGCTACGACATACGAGATTATCCCCTGAAGACAGGTAGGAAAAGGCAACCTCTCATCGCGATGTGAAGCGATCGAAAAGAACCGCCGCGGCGTAGATGCGAACTCCGATCGATCGATTGCCGCAGGTGTCAACCACGAGATCGAGAAATCGTTCATGCGTGATGCAATCCCGCATGCGATGTGTCTGCTCCACTATTGATCTACATCGGCAGAAGAATTTTGGGAAAGAAAAGCAAACTTTATTTGAGAAACTGGTGGGTGTCTGTTCAACATATTGATTGACCCGTCTGCGGGAGGTAACTCTCCTATCCACTAATGGAGCCGGGAACTCAAATCCCATCCAACAATCAACCCGTGTTCTGCAGGCACAGATCCGGGCTACTCCCAATTAATACCTAATCTTAATATAGGTAACCAACTCACCCTCCTCCAATGCCGCACCAGTGATAGGATCCTCGCTATCAGGCCCCAAGAGCCGGAACAACCAGTACGGCAGCTTCGATCCAGAATCAGAGTACTCCTTGATGGCCCAAGTAGTGACATTGTTGGCGCCAATAAACAAGCCGTCCTGCTGCGTGCCGTTCACATAGTGATGGTAAAAGTCGACCGGGACAGACGCCTGCTCGTCCAATCCCCACATCAAAAGCGCGGTATAGGGGATAGAACTGATGTTCAATGGCTGAAAGCTGTATCCGCTCACGCCGGTCTCGACAAGGCCGTTGAGAATAGAAGGAGAGGAGTCATCGCAGATGATGGGGTTCTTGGCCTCGTCGTTTTCGGAGCCGATGGCGATCTAATCGATCAATTGTTAGTACTAACGAACTGGTTGATGAGATCAAAAGGGGTAATGGCCATACATATCCCATATGGATACCGGTCTCTCCAGCAGTGCGGAAGACAACGCTGGTATCACCGAATCCCTCAATAGGACAGGCCTGATCCGGCGCGGTAACGTTCTTGCAGTCGCTGGCAGCAAGCATGAAGTAGCCGGTGGTTCCGGTCTCTGGGGAGTACGAATCGATGTTGGTGCATCCTCCGGTGGCGCGAACGGGTTGCACGGCCGAAGCGTAGGCAGAGCCTGCGAGCATGGAAACTCCGGTCAGGATAGCGGGAATCATGATGGTGATGCGGATACTTGTGTTCTGGAGATCTGAGCCTGGAATACAAGTAAACCTCGACGGGTCAGACAGCCATATTTATACTATACTCGTGGCACAACATCCTCACGATCGGTAGTATTGGCCGAAATCGCTCTCAAAATTGCGACTCCAGAACAAATTCCCTGATTCTGTTAGCATCAGACCATCATAATGCAGTTGTGCCTGAATAGGCAAAAGACCCATACAGAAGCTCGTGGGGGCCGTTCAGGGACAAGCGCGTATTGGTGGTCCGTTTAATTGGATGGGGCGGATACGACGGCTCGAACCGTCGATTTTGGCTGGCAGAGGAAACTTCTCCTTTACCGACGCCCCGTGATTTAGTGGGAGGGTTTTGAGGCGATTGCCACGATGGAAGGAAGCAAGCATTTGCTTTGGACCCTGACCGAGGTCTTCGGTGATGGATGCTGCCTGCAGGGGTCGCGGTGATGCCTGCTTGAACGTGCTTAGCGCATAAGTAGTCTTGTATCTAACTGGACCGTCAGTGAAACATGTCCAGTAGTATTCTCCGTCAACTATGACTGTGAGGATGCTTGGCTCGGCAGTGGAATTGTCCTCATGTCTCGTGGGGCGCATGAGGCTGAAGTTGTCTCTGCTAAACCTACATCCATCCGGTCGGGGATTCGCCTGAAATGTCCGATAAAGCGACCGTAGGCATTCCATAACTGCCTAAGGAACGCAATACAACCTCAGATAACGATGTCATGAGCCATTGGAGAATTAGGCATCTCTAAGCATTCATTATTTCAGGCAGCAACTCCAAATAATCATGGATACCGAATACCCCTTTTTTTTGGCATTTTTTTGTGTCTAATCCGTCGGATGTCATACTAGGCCGCTCGATGCCTCATCGCTAAGGCTGCACATTGCATACGACTGTGTCCGGTCGTGCATAAGCAAGCTTTCCTTGTTGTCAGCACTGCTGTTATGCCATTTCATTGTTTTCTCCAAGCAAGCTGAAATTTGGAAAGAGACGATACCTGTTAGATATCACCCATAGACAAGATACATTCCACTAAAAAGTCAAGGATTCCGTTTCCCGCGGGCAGGATAGCCCGTCAGTCTAGAACCGCCGACATTCAGCCTCATACGCACATTTATATATTGACATCCAGATAGGTAAAGTATTATGCCTGTTGCTCTGGTTTAGTAGGGGGTCGAAGTTCATAGCTAATGGCAACTACAAAGCCAATTTCCTAAATAGGGACATTTATAGAGGATATATATTGACATTGAATTTATGTACACAATGCCTTTGTCTCAGTTGAACCGTCAGTCTATTCTATTTTCTCTCAACACAAGAAATACTAGACAACATACTAAGTACCCGGCCAGATTAATTTGATAGTATCACGAGTCCCCCAGGGTACATTGCACGCATAATCATATCATAAGCTTAATCTCTTAACACGTAAAAGGTTTACTTATTTCCCCCGACCGAAACTCGTTAACCTATAGTAATCCATGTCAGCATATGATCTTCAGATCCATATAGAAACCACTTACCAGCTCCGCAATACTCGAGTAAGTACCACAACCAAAAACAATCATACCGACAATAAAGACGACCAAGTTACACATCGCAGGCCGTAAATTGTGTTTCTCATACCACGCCCCATCTCTCAAAAGCACAAACCACATTACAGGAGGGATGTAAAACGAGAGACCGGACACAAAAAGTGCTGAGATGATAGAAAGTAGCTCCGAGAAAATAGGTATAGCCTCGGCAATAACCCAGGCGAGAACAGTAACAAGGGATATGAGACCCAACCAAGTCATCCAACCCTTCCGAGTATTGATAAAGCGAGCGGCCGAATCATGGTAGAACTTGCCGTGGATGTACCTGCAGACGACCGTCACGTTGATAGAGCCAGAGATGAAGATCACTGGAAGAGCTATGCCGAAAACTACTCTTGAAATGACTGGTCCGGCCGATAGTAGGGCAGGAGATTGCACCCCCTGGCCTACGAAAGCGTAGATAAGCGATCCTGTCAGCGTATAGATGACGATCTGAATGCCTCCTAGCCACCAGAGGGTTTTGATGTAATCTTCCGGAGTATGCATGTCTTCCATGAAGGAAGGCAAGCAGCCAGCGAAGGAATAAGCGAAGACGATATTGTTCGTGGCGACAATTGCTTGCGAGAAAGTGATGCCAGCTATGGGCCACGCAGACCACGGGATATGATCAGCGGAGAAGGTACCAGTGGAACTGTGACTTTGAATGCCCGTTGCAATCACCGTGACTCCAATTGCCAAGATAATCGACGCAAAATCGATGTAACCAAGGATTGCAATTTCGGCAAAGGATGGAGGAATGGCGAGGGTCATCAGAATGGCAGCGGAGACAATACTGAAGACCACTGAACACACGCTGCTTTCGGTGATGGTCTGGAACGCAATTGCGCCGGTCAAGCAGTGAGACCCAATGACAAAGACCAATAGGGCGACAAAGCTGCCGACGAAGATTTTGCCTCCCACATTTCCCAGGAGAAGATGACCGACGTCCGCGTAGTGCCCAACTTCCGGGTACTTTAACTTCACTTGTCCAATGTTATAGCCCGCATACATCGCTACCAGTCCGATACCAATTGTGAGGATAACACCCGCAACCATGCCCAGCGTAGCGAAGGCAGAAGGTAGACCCAAGCTCCCGAGGGCGATTGCCTCCACTATGGAAATAACTGTAAGGCGTTTCCATCCTAGCCGGCGAAATCTGGCAGTGCCCTCTAAGATGTATTGGGTCTCGGGATCGGACAAGTCCGGACTCTTCGGAAGGCCTTCGCTGGCCATGAAGACGCGAGCAAACGATTGGCAATGAGGGTAATGTCTGAATTGAGTATGAAATAAGTAGGGCCGCTCTGAGTTCTTGAAATGTTCAAGAGTGTTCAAGAAAAGAACTGGGGGGATGGGGGGTTAGAGATAATCAGATGATCAGATAAGATGGAAGGGACTGATTGCTTCCGAGGGAATTTCCCGGCCGCGCAACCCCACCCTCTCTGCAAAACCTTTCCAACACTAAGACATCACTAATCCGCTTCGGAGGACTAGCCGCTTACCCCTCACGGATTCTCCAGTTAGAAATTTGTTTTTTATCTTGCATATGGTGCAATTCACTCGTCAAATCCAAGCATTTCTGAAATATTTCAAATAGCACGAGCAAAAGATGGGTTGTCTATAAAATCCCGTCTTCCATCAGACGAAGATGGAAAACATATTATCCGAGGCGCAAGACGCATTCATGGCGGAAATACGATGATAGTAGGAGCTAAGGGCGGGTCGCCGATATTAGACGGCCCCGTTCGGACCAATTGAGAATCTATGGAGGATGATAGGGAATCCTGCCAAGTCGTCAAACAGTGTCAACCCACTCTCCGATGTTAAGGTGATTATTCAATGGATGCTTCACAAGAAGATTCGGTTAAAGCTTACCAGATTTTGCCCTTCTCAAACTGTCAGTGCCATTACCCGTCGGTGGAACAGGCCTGCACTTTCCTTGTGGTACAATAATGGACTTGCATCGAGATTGCATGTCCTGATGTTCTGCCAACCAAGGTTGCATGAGATTGCCATGCGTTCGATGTAAACTCAATTTTATCTTCGGGAAATCAACCTTAAGAATGAGACACACACAAATTCTTTGTTTTGAAAGACGAAATGTACACAACTACATAATACTAGCTCAAAGCTGGTTGGATCACAAATTTTAGTAGCCTACTTGACTAATAAGGAACCATGTCACATGTAACCTGCACTTCTCATCTCCGCTATTATCTCCTATCTTTTAGTGCTACCTCCTCTCCCGTCCCCGCAAGAAAATGATAAACCAAAAGAAAAATCCAGAAGATCAAGAGACGTCTGAGCTGGCGGTATGAGGTCCCATAATAACCAGCCGCCGAGTCAAGATATCATCGAAGTGCCATAGGAAAAGTTTCAATGAATGGCGCAAATGCCTCCTCTGTGAGTTGCCGTCTCCAATCGCCCGGTCTTTCATCCTCTGCGGAGGTCACTGCTCGACGACTAGGGGCATGTTCTCGAGCAATCTGACTAGTCCACCGTTGATAAACTGGTACCATAATCTCCGGTCCTCGATGAAATGCCTTTTCCTTTCGCTCCCGGTCCCTAGATGATTGCGATGATAGCCCGGTGTCGCCATCCTCTCGCTGCCGGTGCCGGGAATAAGGAGCATTAGCAACAGAACGCCGGAGCCGCTCGCGGGATAGCCGCAATGCTGCTAGTCCTTGTGCAATGTACTTTTCGTTATGCTGGTGCCTCAAATTGGGATTGTATTGGAACCCGAAGATTGGGGATTGACTGTGCTCCGTGCTGTCGATGTATACGTACGCGTAGTCGGTTTTATTTCTATGCAAATGATCTTCGCGCCGGATATCTGCGTGGGTTCGATGCGGCCACCGGCGGGGGAGGGTGTGGATCAGGTTGCGGACGTAGAGCGGGAAAGTATTGGGAGCAAAGCGGAAGAAGAGCTGGCCACTGTGGTATGAGTCAGGGGATGCCCACTCCTCACCGATGGGCGTATCTTGTTGGACCCGATCCCTGAATTTGTCGCGCGCATCGCAGAAACAGATGTGTTGTGGTATCTGATGGGATGGCAGTTGTTTGTTCCTGTCTGTGGTCTCATCCAATAAATTGGGCAATGAGCCTGCCGCGTATTCGAAGAAAACGACGGGGTCTCTGGTGGTTGGCCACTCAGGGTCAAACTCGAATATGGAGAGCCTCATGCCCCGTAGACGTTTCAGGCGGCAGAGCTCGAGGAGCCCACCATCCCAAAAAGTGTCTCGTACCGCCTGTACAGGGAAATGAAGATAAACCTGAATAGAGATGGCAGCGAGATTAGGGAAACCGAGACTGATTAACGAGAAAGTCTCATTCCATTCAGCGAGGTGTGTATCCATTCCTTGCTGTGACGGAACACATATTTTAAGATATTGTATCGATTGAACTTGCCAGCGCCGTAAACAAAATGAAAAGTTCGAGAAGGTTCCAACTTGCTGTGTGAAGAAAATAGTGCGCATATAGGGTAAATGTCGGGCTTCATGGTAAATCTGACGGCAGGTGCGAAGAAATGAAAGATTCATACAATTATTCGCAAGGTCCTGCGGCCGAGGGTAGTCTGGAGACGCGATTTGAGGTGCGGTACCAATGTACTGGTCAGATTGGAGGATTTTCTGCTGTGTTGTCACACATTGTGGGTGGTTGCAGGTTGCGATTATGATTGATGGCTGATGCCGCATGGGGTTTCGCTGTACCTTCAAGGAGCACTTCGAGATTTTACACTGAACTGTAATCGGCTTTCGCTCAATAGGGCAGACATGATGTTCGAATACTGCTTGGTAGATTAAGAGTCGGATTTCTGCAGGTAACAATAACAAATGGTTATTTTTTGCAGGTGCTGATTTTCTACACATTGCAATGAGAATGAGAAATATGCCGGACTTCAATAGGAGAAGAAAGTGAAACAAGCCGAAAGACAAATATCTGCCTTGAATTTATCTGCCAGCCTTGTGTCAATGCTGTCTTATCGGTGAGCTAATTTAGTACATTGCACAGAGCACATGATTGGCGTCTAACCATCACCGGGAGAGTCGAGCCGAGATTAATCGGAGAGTACTGGCGAATTATGTACTCGACACAAGGGAGACCGACAGGGACCATATAACGACATCGCGCGGACATCCGGTCTAGGCCTTCATGATGCAATCAACGGGCTTCTTACTGTGAGGGTACATGCCAATTGGGGCTTAGATAGCTACAACTAGACGCAGCCAGCGCCAATCTAGGCGGGGATCTGAAACATGCCCTATAGATAAGAACGTTGGATTGCGGTCACACAAACAAGGAACATCAATTGCTTGATAAGAGGAAACAACCAGCTGGAAGGCTAGATTAAGCCAACATAGAGTAGCACCGGTGACGTGTACTCAAGGCTCACGCCTTATTACCAGGCCCTGTCTACATTCGTCAATGAGGGCCGGATCACACTCGGCTGAAAGGTTGGTGGTGAAGAAGTCAGTCATGATGCAATGGCTCTAAATTTGCATTTGCCCTGTTGGCTTGCCGACTTCGTTGAAAGAAGTGCGATGAAGACTGGCCAGCGTGTCATGCGCTATAACTCCTTCAAAACCTCGAAATGTTGTCAGTTAACCAGGTTGCTCTAGATGTTCAAACCCACTCCTGTATATATCGCTCTCCAACTTGATTTTAAAGCCTCTGGTTTCCACACTGCCTTTTACACACGTCGCATCTTTGACAAGATGAGTGAGCAAGTTGATACAAGGGCCGCAGAGCACAAAAAAAAAAAAAAAAAAAAAAATCGAACAGGATCCATTAATCAACTGTCATTGTCCTCTGGTGAAGAGGCTAACGGAGCAAGAGGTAGGAAAACAGAGTGCCATTCCAAGGCATAGCCAACAACCCATCCATTGGGCAAGTTGTATCTTTGGAAGACGAGGCACAGAGAGGAAGACAAAGTATAACATACGGACCAGAGTCGTCAGGTGGTATAATACCCGCCAATTTGGAGCAGACAAGGTTAGGGACTTATGTCGGAAGGATATCCACCTGAGCCGCATGGGGGACCGAATCTGTGTGCTCTGTGAAGATCGAGGTCGTCGTCCACACACCATTTGGTCAAGATGAAATACCACAGCAACATGTGCAGTAAAGGTTTCAAAATGGGGTCTTATAAAATAGCTCCTCGGGAATAAAACCAAGCCTTAGCTTGATCGATTCCTAAAAGCGTACTGAGGAGCATCCGTCCAAAACCGTCCACATCAGACGGTCGCGCGCATTCAAGCACATGGCCAAAATCTGCATTACAGACCACAAAATGCTGATTCTCGTTCCATGCAACGGCAAAGTCGAATGAAGTTTGCGCATTCCACAGGGGTGCGGATAGGTACCATGAGTGGTTGAGACCGAGACGTCCGTCGCAGCTAAGGTTGTTCTCGCCCGTCACGAAACGGTATATTTGCACCAGATAAAACGTGAAAAGGACGGTGCGACGCGCAGATTCCTGGTATACCCATTCTTTCCAGGACTGCATGACGGCATCCATGGGCGCGGTAAGAGCAGCATCGGGCTCTGCAGCTGGGAAGTATATATAGTTGAGAAGATTGAAGGCCGATGTTTCCAGCATGGGAATGAAAGGCTCAGCGGACAGTCGGGCATGGATGTCCCCGTCGAACAGGCGCATTATCTGATACAGTATCAGTGACTGAGTCTGTGCAAGTGCTTCGAGAGGCGTGCTCGGTGGCGGAGAAGCACACAAATCGTCAATGCGGGTTTTGAAGGAAGAGAGGATGACAGGAGCATTGATATCATTTCGAGCCATGTAGAGGGCGCAGCAGGCGAGGGCGTCTGCAATCTTTAGCACAAAGCTGAGATGGAAAGCAATCAACGTACCTTGCATTGACCTGGGCATGCCGTCCTTGTACAATTGGCGATGACACCAGGGCGTCTGGCTTTCGAGGACCATCATTTTGGGTGCTTGTTTCAGCACATCCATGCCGAACTGTAGGCGTTCCGTGACTATTGTCGATATGCGCAGCGAAGACCTTGTCTTGATCACAGCGGTACTTGAATTGTCATGTATTGGCGACATCGAAGGAGATTTCATAGGCGGCATTTGGGCCAGTAGATTGGCAAATTCGGTTTCGGGGCTCGGAAGCTCGAGGGCACATGATAACTGCTCTACATCTGGGAAGTGCGTATTGATATCAGCCCCACACGGGGTTTCGGCAAAGGCGGGGAACAGAGGGTCTTCCAGGAGGTTTACTGCAAGCGATGCTGCCTCCATGTTCATGCTTTGTGGTTGTCTACCAGGATAGACACAGATCTGATTGCGGCGGGCACATCGGAAGCAAGCTGGCCAGGCAAGATCACAGCGTCGCTTGGCTATCTTGCAGGCCTCGCAGGATTTTCGCCGCGGTGGCGCATTAGTACGCTCTGCTGCTGAGCTCATGGGTCTCAATTGACTGAAGAATTGCAAGGCTGGAATAATTCTGGAGACCTGTGTGGACAGTGAAAACCCCAACGTAAGATGGCTGCGGAGGAAACAATCAGTGGGGCGGCGGAGTTCCGCCCGCTACTTTAGCTCAACCAATCATACTTGGCCCAGGAAGTGGACCGCCGCGGTGGACTTTGTATACGCTCACAGCAGGATATCCCAATGTTCGCTCATATAAATAGCTAGAATGTCTTCAACAATTTAAAACGCACTCATCAACATCAACCTACTCTAACAATTCATCAAAATATATCATCTTTGTTGCCAACCTCTCCAGTCACTTTCAGAACAAACTTCATCACCAAACCACCAGCACTCAACATGTCCGTCTTCGTCTGTGGCGCAACCGGCACCCAAGGCGGTGCCATAGCAAAGTACCTCCATGAAAAGGGCATCAAAGTACACACTATCACCCGCACCCCGCTCTCCACAAAGTCACAGTGCCTTCGTGCCCTGGGTGCTGACGTTACCGCGGGTGACTACGACAACGAAGCCTCCCTCCGAGCCAGTCTCGCCAATTGCACTGGTCTTTTCCTGAACATGGTCCCCGACTTCCAAAACCCCGACATCGAAGTTATTCGCGGCCGGCGACTCCTCACTCTCGCCAAAGAAGCTGGCGTCAAGCACGTTGTCTACAGCAGCGCCTTCGCCGTTAACGAACCCCACAAGATCCGCACCTTCACGCCTACTGGCTTCGTCGGGAAGATGCTGCTCCCTAAACAAGCACTGGAAAGCGAAATCCGGACGATGGGCTTTGAGAGATGGACTATTTTGCGTCCTGCGAGCTTTATGACAAACTTCCTAGCGCCGATGGTGTATATGTATTCTGGATTGGTGGATAAGGGATGTTGGGTTACTGCGTGGACGACTGAGACGAAGATCCCGCTGGTGGATCCAATGGATATTGGGAAATTTGGAGCAATGGCGCTGACTGATAAGAAATTTCATGGCAACGAGATTGAAATTGCGGGGGAGTTGTTGACCGTTGAGGAGATAGTGAAGGAGCTCATGAAGGCCACAGGGCGGGATCTCAAGGCTGCTTATTTGACTGAGGAGGAGATTGAAGCCCAGGCTGCTGTTAACCCGCTTATTGAGGCGCAGTTAGCGATGCGAGACATGGCACAGTTTGCGGATTTGGAGAAGACAAAGGAGTGGGATCTCGATCTGGGGACATTTGGGCGGTTTTTGAAGAGAGAGAAGGAGAAGGTTGTGAAGACGTTTTCTATTTAGATGTTGCTTTGGCTTTATGTACCTAACATATATTTCTCGACTCGCTGCAACTCGATGATATAATTCTTATAGTCTTCGAACTTTGTATTGATTGTGAAGGCTCTGCTGATTGAGCTATTAGCCTGTAGCCAATTTCTATGGTTATCACCTAATCACCGTGAGAGGTATGTTCACGAGTTTGTCATCTTTCAACAATGTAGTATTATGGACTGAAGTCCACAGTAACGCAACATTTCCAAGCAGTCAGACACATATTTAATTTCTGACCCATTCAAAGCTTCCCATGTACGGCACGGGACAGATTATCTCCCAAAAATATCATCTTGTCCTTCCGTGACTCAACCTCCCACTGAGATGGTGGCTGTATACCAGAGTCCGCAAATGACTGAACATATCTTGATGCCACAATCACAGCCACCTCATTTCCATCAGTGCAAGCATCATACATCAGTAAACAAGAGCAGACGATGGCCTGCAAATGACCAATTATCTCCCTTCCACGCCATAGCAGCTCCGCCTTGTCAGCCCTATTTGCAATTTGGACGAGACTCTCTAGTCTTTTCGTGACGAATGCACACTCATCCGGGAACTTTCGTTGACAATGTTGCAGTATGTTGTGCACCCACTGCCCGAAGACGTTCTCGATGACTTTACCATCACCGAGCCGTCGGTCCATAATGACTCTCGCCACATCCTCAGCCATCACACTAACCGTACCCTCCCAGATCGGATTGACCAGCGTGTCTCGGAAGATTCTGGCTACGTTGAGAATCCCACCATCCTCGTTGTTTTCGCAGTAGCCGACCCCTCCTAGTCCTTCCATGCATTCTCGGAGTCCCTGGACAGAACCCACGCTGGTCAGGGCCTTTAGAGCCGGCGTGATGAGCCGAAGCAAAGTTGCAGCTTGCTTCTTATCACGCGGGACTACGGCAGCAGCTTTGGTATTACGAACCATTAGGTCCCAATCCTGCTCAACAGTTCCCTGCAGGGCAATGCCGAAGAAGGCCCAGTGCATGGCCGCCGCGTATTTCACCGTCTCAGCCGCCATCCAGCGCACGTGCTGCGAGACGTCCTCAAGAAGTGAGCCTTGGACCTTGCGAACCCGCGTATATGCCCGGCAAATGGCCAGTCCGCGGCCCCATCCTGCCGTCGAACCGGCCGCTGTATAGAGGCGGGTAATATTGAGGATGGTCGCAACCTCTTTAACACCTCTGCCTTCTTCCCCGATCAGCCAGCCCCGCACACCCTTGAGCTCCAACTCCGCTGTGGGCAGTTGCTTGGTGCCAACTTTGTTCTTCAGCCGTTGCATCCGAATGCCATTCAACTCAATCCCGCTCGAAGATGAGGCCGACCGGCCAGCACGCCGCCGCACTGGTGCATAGAACAAACTGAGTCCTTTGGTTGTCTGCGCCAGCATGACCGTCATTTCCGAGTCGGTCGCACTGCTGAACCACTTAAACCCATCAATACGCCATGGTCCAAGCGGCATGCCGTGCGCATCATGATGGGAGGGTTCTTGAAGCAATTCGTCACGGCTCAGTCGACGTGCGATCGTCTCAGTTCCTCGCACGTCGCTGCCACCCTTTCGTTCCGTCATCCACTGTCCACTTGTCCATGCGATTTTGGGATCTCGCGAGATGAGGCGGCGGTATGCCTCACGAAATACTTCGCTACGACCAGGCTGGTCCCCGTCTGGTTCGCCGAGATGAGCTGCAAGCAGCTTTGCTGCCCCGTCCGTCATAGACGCAGGACAGCCTGTCATAGCAGCGCTACCAGACCAAACATGGTTCAGGGCAAATTGATGCACGCGGCGGTTCCAGGTTGTGTTGTCCGTCTCATATGCGACGCTCACGAGGCCTTCTTCTTGACCAATTTCCTTAAGCGCCTTCCAACCAGTTGATGTCCAAAGCGGATCAACTCGATTTTCCTCGCCAAATGTGGTGAGCGGACGGAGAACAGGCGGGTTAGTCTCTGCATCAACACTGTGCTGGAGTACACTAGGCTCAAGGGCACGGCGAGAGAGGTTGTGGATGGAGTGGCCCACGTTGCCGCAGTTGTGGGGAAGGTATAGCTCCAGGATCCGGCCTAAAATTACATCGTCGGATGAGCAGTGGTTTCCTCGGGCGCTTGCAGTAGTAAAGCTATAGCACGGGGGAATAGTGGGAAGGGGTTGAAAGAACCCTTCTGTGGATGATGAGGGCTTGCTGGGAGTGCGTGCTGCCATGTTGTTATGTCTCGATATCTGATTCTCGGGAGAGGAAAACAGCTTGACGGAAGGCGAGAGCTGATATGTGAACTCTCCTCAGCATGCATGTCAGCAGGTCCCCACATCACTCGGCTCCTGAAATGCAGAGACCGAGGTATCTACGGATACGCATATTGGTAGCAGCCATTGGTCGAAAACAGGTTTGATTATAATATCTTCACAACTGAGTTAATCACAAGTTGTGAATGCAGGGTGAAACAAGAAGTCGCAATCTACACAATGATGAAGATAGCAATGAACCGGGAATAAGCCTAAAGCTACAAGGGATGAATGCTGCAGGGGATTGGACTATGCAATCACGCTCTGTGCCAAAGAATCGAGAAATTGGATGGACGGCGATCGGGTGGCACACGCATCACGTGGTATTTACCCCGCATAGTGTAGTCCACGTGATTTACCTGAAACCTTGCGAGAAGCTACAGGAGAGTTCGGCCTGGTACTATGGAGGATTTCTGGAACAGTTTGGTGATAAAATCCGGACTTTGAGGTTATACAAACTGCCGCCTTTGTCGCAGCCTTAGGCAGCCATACAGAGGTAAGTTTCCCATGTAGATGTGATGCCTTAGGCCACTAATATAGGATAGCTTTCCACGATTACTAGACAAGTGTGCCCGTACCGATCATAGCTATCATTAGGAGTATTAACTATAGGTAGTCGCACTATCTGGCTAGTATTTTGCAATCTTCTCTTTCTAGTGTCTCGCCCTAGACTCTTGCGCCATCCCACTCAGCTTTGTACATCACCAGTATACTAACCGTCCCCTTACATTCCTTTATATTCCTGAAGACCTTCTTGCTTTGCTGTCAGTTTATCATTTATTAGCTGTTCATGTGTTGACTGAATTAGAGGTTCGGAAGTTCTCAGACGTAATGATGTTGTAGGGCTGAACCAGCCGTCTTGTATAGAGTCACGGCATAATTGTAGCGTCACGGTATTTCTTAGGAACTTCCCTAGATACTCCTTTCCTATAAATCCCGTCTTGCCACTGCCTCACACCCATTATTTTCATTCTACCAACAGCCTTAATTCCCACAGCAACTATGTCCCCCACTTCCATCAAAACCCGCTTCCTCATCCTCTCCGACACCCATGGCGCAGAGCTACCCGACGCATGCTTCGAGCACTCGGCAGACGTCGTGATACACTGCGGTGACCTCACAAACTCCTCCTATATAACCGAATTTCAAACAACCATCAAACAGCTCCAGCGTCTCAAAGCGCCACTCAAGCTTGTCATCGCTGGAAACCACGACTTCACCCTAGACACGCCAACCTTCGAACAAAAGATCCGCGAAGCAGGTCTCAAAAACGATCCTTCCGTCAAGAAGGTCTACGGATATTACGAAGAAGTCAGAACCCTCTTCAAAAACGAACAAGACAACGGCATTATCTTCCTAGACGAAGGTACACACTCATTAACCTTACCAAATGGAGCATTACTCAACATCTATGCCAGTCCATACACCCCCTCCCTCGGGGACTGGGGGTTTCAGTACCATCCTGAAAGTGGACATGACTTTCAGATTGAGGAGGATGTTGATATCGTGATTACTCATGGTCCTCCTAGGGGGATAATGGATTATACTGAGAACGGAAGAGCTGGGTGTCCGGATTTATTCAAGGCTGTTGCAAGAGCTAGACCGCGGATGCACTGTTTTGGACATATTCATGAAGGATGGGGTGCGATGATTGCACGATGGAGGGATAGGACTGTTGTTGGGAATGAACCTTCTCATTTTACGGCTATCGACTATGGACGGTCGAGTGTTGTCACGAAGCTGTCCAGACTTGATCCTGAAACATCGCCGGCTGTTGTAAAAACAAGTCACTGTACGGATGATGCGATTCCATTGAAACCGGACCATCAGACACTTTTCATTAATGCAGCGTTTGAGGCTAGCAATACGGCAGGTGACGGCCTTGCAATGCACCCGATCTGGCAAGTTGATCTGGAGCTTCCGTGTGCAAAATAGTTAGGTCAGCAGCACATTGATTGTGAAGACGGTATAAAACTTGAATTATCGTGAGAATCTACAAGGGTTAATTTCCAGTGACTTCCCCCGGGCTGTGCTCCCTAGACTAATACCTAAATTACCCCATTATATCCACTCATGTCATATAAAAAGAAAATTCCTTTTCACACCATAAAAAAGCAAGAGGGAGGGTGGAGATGATGATAAAGCATAAGAACACCTGTGTACGCGCATCTAGATATTATTGCTCGCTTAACCTATACCTTCGCAAACCTCTCATGGCAGGCATACAGTAGCGTTAAGATCCTGCAGGTAAGACTATACTCCAGCCTCCGCTCGCATCCGCGCACTATTGATGAAATCGCACCGGTCAAACAGTCTTTCCCATAACACTGCCTTCTCTGCTTCTGTAGATTCTCCCCCATCCGCGTCTTTGCTGACTCTGATCGCCCCGGACCTCATAGGACCCCCGAAAACCTGAATCGACAGCTGATCAGGCGAATCTTTGGAAAGTCCCTGTTCACTGATCTCCGAGAATGCAGCAGGCCATGTGTCACTAGGACTCGCATCATGCGCAAACCCAATCACCTGTTTGCTCACCTCCCGTGCCAACTCCATTTGTTCCGGGGAGTTATCAGCCCCACCCACCAGGTTAGCATTGTTCATGACATAGGGAATATCACTGAGATGAGCAACGCGCCACATCGGTACGCCCATCATCTCGAATACTGGCGCGTATCTGGTCGCATTATGCTCGTAGAGCCATATCTCAGATGTGGTAGTCCATCCTTTCTGAGCGTACTGCCATGCAAAATCGAGAACTGGACAGGTGAACCAGATATCGCGATTCATTTGCGCGGCGCGGTAGTACTGGGGTGATATAGGGCCATCGTAGCTTTCGCGGACCATATGCGCGAAGTCTGTGACCGGATACAAATCTAGAAGTCTTTCTTTTGTGGCAGGGGAGAGCTTTGACAACCATAATCCAAAGCTAGCAAGCACTTCATCGTCGGTGGAAGCTGTTGGCGGGGCATACCAGGCTCCATCGTTGGTCACCCACGAAGCAATGATAGGAATATCTTTGACGAAATTGCCCTCACGTAGGAGCTCAGAGGGTCGGGCGGGCAGAACGTCGCCATCAATGGTCGGATAGAAGAACCCTTCTCCAAATGGGGGGCGAGCTGCACGTGACGCCGTAACGGACAGATTTGTGAGAGTGTCGAAGGGGATACGTCGAAGCCATTCAAGGGTCTCAGAGGATTCGGCGTCGTTGGTGGTAACGCAACCAACCTCACGCGCGATGTGTGCTGTGTTCTCGGCTACCAAAGTGGAGTCACTGTTGAAATTGAGACCCGGGGCGCCAGACATCATGCTTTATATGTTAAATAGCTTGGAAGAAGGCAGATACACATTAGTGAACTTACATGGCTCGCTGAAAGGGGACACCTTTGGTGCCATTGAAAGACGTCAAGTGCAGGCCGATGTCACTGGCCCCGACGCTCTGCCCGATGACAGTTACTATAGATGCATTAGCTGCCCATGCCTGTTTTATGACATGACTCAGTTGTTGTACCTCTATTGGGGTCACCCCCAAATGCATCGATGTTGTTCCGAACCCCTGGTCATTGGGTCAGCAAGGATTCCGTAGTGCTTAAACGAGTCCACGTACATTCCAATGCAGCGCGCTGATCACGCAGTCCGGCATTCGTCTGCTTCTTCTCAATCATGGTCCTACTGGTCGCAAATCCAAAGACTTGGGACTGTCAACAACATCTATATGAGCGCACAGTGTACATGTCTTACATCCTAATCGGTAGTTTATCCCGACATATATCAACGGCTTCCCCGCCGCCACGGCCCCCTGAAGCAGCCCTTCCGGGTTGTAAAGGACGTCAGAAGCAGAACCCAGAGCATGGCCACCTACGCATTCTCAGAATCAGATACAATTCAATAAATAGTGGAGTATGAATATAGTTACCTCCATGCAACCACACCACAACAGGAAGTCTATCCTGTACTTTGACATCGGTCGGGCGAGCAACCCTCAAGCTCAGACAATTCTCGCTGATATTTGACACTCTACTCGTGAAAGGCAGGATATCTCCTGTGCCCTGGGGGCACCACGCTCCAGGCCGGGATGCATCGATCACGGACCCTTTCGACGGGCGGACGGGAACAGGAGGAGCGAAGCGTCGGAGACCAGTTGGCTCCTCCGCATAGAAGATGTTTTGGAAATGTTCTACACCATTTGACAAACTGCCAATATATTCGATGCCATGATGAGTGTCATAAACTCTGGGTGGTGAGACGGGTGTTTTCGGAAAGACGAGTCCGTAGTAACCAGTGATATTTTCAACAAGAACATCAGTAAATGGTGAGAGGTATATGGCGAAAAGTGCTATGGCCACCGTGAATGCGCCTATGACGAAGCCACTTTTAGGAGTGGCCATGGCTAGCTTGGTGAGAAATAGACACTGCGTCACCCAGACCACGATGTAATTTGACGAAGTGGTTGGATGAGGTGTCTTGCCTCTTCGTTGAGGTAATGCATAAGCGGGATGACGTGGGGCTGGCGGAAGTACCTTTAAGTCTGGCAGCTTGTGGTTACGCCCGGCCTAACAGGGATGGTCATCCTGCTGGAGCGCTATATGATAGACTCAACATCGTCCTAGGAGGTTGGTACTAATAACACAATACTAGCAAGCATTTGTAGTTCCTGGTAGTGTCTAATACACTGAAAGAAGTTGTAGTTATTGTGTACTTAGTATATACGATCGCGGATGGCGCGCATATCCGAAATCACAAATATATATCTGCAAAGACCAGGTCACGCTACGTTTCATCTCCAAGGCATCAGGCAGTACGGAATCAAAGGGTAGGTATGTGGCGGAACAAAGCAAACCATATACAAGTAAGCACAAGAGAAGTTCAAGATCGAAAGATAGGGAAGATCTGTCGATAATGCTTGGGGCTCTTTCGGGAATCTGGTTGTTTGCGACGATCGGATTGGGAATTCGGCCCGATTGCCCTATCACGGCGGTGAAGGCTTATTGTGGCAGAGACTGACCGCCCGTTTGACAGAGAATGTTGATTATCGGATAAATATGTACTCCGAATTAGATGTGAATGGGCAGACTTGATAGAGACATCCTGGGGCTTAAAGAATCCTATGAATTCTTTGAGTTTATAGGTGCAGGACCCTTCTGCTTTACTCTGACATCTATACAGTGGAGCGTAGTTTTCCACTCACCCATCAATCGTCATTGCTTTGGTCCAGTCAAATTTGAGATACATTCAATGTCTTCCTCGAGTGTCAAGTAACAAATGCTTGCAGAGAGAGCGTGGAAGCACCAAACAAACGCATAGTCCTTGGGTGAAGGGCGCTACAAATTCCTAGAGGATGCAAAATTGTCAATGGCGACTGTACTAGAAGCAAACATGCTCTATCCGATCCTCGCTGTTCAGTACAGCATCCTCTCCTCCCCTTGTGCTTTACATCGACACTAGTCTCAGACTTGGTTAGATCTGCGATCCATTCGCTAGTGCAGATAAACACTCATGCTAATGGAAACCTATAGCTTACCGCTAACGAGTTCTCCACTTTTCAAGAGGATGATATTGATGATAGAAACACAACATCACGGGACCTGTGAAACGAGACCCCAGCCAAGGAACACGCTTGCAACGTTAACCTCCCACCACATTCTCTTGTTCTACCCAACACGCTCCTGTGTCAAACAAAGCAACTCCCAGAGACTCTCCCGGCCACGGCCCCTCTAGCCATCTCTCAATGCAACAGTCTTTTAGAAAGCTATATGCAGTCTGTCAGACAGCCCCTATCCCGCCGTCACCGGACACGCCAAGGTAGCTTGACTGGAAGATGACTTGCAGGAGAGAAGCTGGTAAGTGGTCGTGACAGTCTGTGCTGCACACCACGGAGAGACATTACCAATGATCATTCGGAGCCTGACGGTCGACCCCGTGATGTTGGACGGATTCCAAATGTCGCAAATGCAGGGGAGGTGCGTCTCACGTCTCTGCATCCATGGGCCCCAGCACTTTGGGCCCCCCATAGTGGACAGCATGACATCGCTTGGCCCTGCATATACCTAGCTTGTTATTCGGACCTCAACCGGGCAGCGCTGATATAGATTCCCCGGACCGGGTGTGGTTTACGACGGATTGTGATTATCTCCTAACCCGCTGGTATCTGAATCATCTCATCAGCCAAAATAAATTTTTGTTATGAGTGTATCAGAAGGCCTTTCAGGCATGTGCTACTCATATGGCGCCTCAGTGGAACCGATACCCTCTGGGGCCTTATGAGTGGCAGAAGGCATTTGTTGCAAAACCTTCGGATATAAGTCCCTTTCGACAATGTCAAGAACTTCTGGACCACTAATATAGCTGCATGCACAGGTTAACCAGAGGTTGTTTTTGTGGCCAAATGCCGTGTAACACTGGGTAACAATATACTCCTTTCAGTCATCCACATATGCCCGCCTCCTACAGTAGGGTTGTAAATATCCCTCACATTCCTTCCATTCGCTGGGGTAGGATCTACCTGATATAGAAGCTGCACAACCCCAGATGCTATCGCGTGAAGATGCCAAGTATTGATGGGTTACATTGGTTGGCGAATAGTCTGTTCACCATCCCCCGCCTGTACAAGGCTCTTTGAGTGACCAATTTCTATGAAGGCTTCTTGCAGTGTAGAGCCGCTATTTAGAACCCGGAAATAGGTCTTCCTATTGTGTATTGTGTCATAAGAGTTAGTACATTGAATCTAACACCCAACAAGCAGAACAGCCCGTAGAGAAGCTAAGGGACAGCTGGTCAAGCTGCCCCAAAACCAAATTTGTCTGTAATCTCATCCCTGCATGCCATCTGTATTCTGTGCATGCATGATGCTTTCCTCACGGGGCATAACCCAGTAGTCCGAAGACGCAATGTGACCATCTGACTGAGTTTTAAATATACTGACCAAGTACCTTCTGACCAGGTCCCCACTTGATGACAATCAACAAAAGGTGAATGTGACTGAAACCGTGGCCTAGACAACAGGACTTAGACTTTGTTGTGAGACTATAAAGGATCTATCCATTGCACTACTGAACTTGAGCATTTAAGTCTAACATTGACAATTCTCCTCTTTCGGCAGCCACTCGCTCAACATGGCTTTCCTCAAACGCATTCTCCCGCTGCTCGCCCTGCTTTTGCCTGCAGTATTCAGTGCCACAGAGCAGGTCCCTCACCCGACCATCCAGACTATCCCGGGAAAGTACATCGTCACTTTCAAGGCCGGCATTGACAACGCGAAAATTGAGTCCCATTCCGCATGGGTAACGGAGCTCCACAGACGCAGCATAGAAGGCCGCAGTACACCCGACGATGACCTTCCCGCCGGCATCGAAAGAACATACAAAATCGCCAATTTTGCTGGGTACGCGGGGTCTTTTGATGAAAGGACTATCGAGGAGATCCGCAAACATGACCATGTTTGAGCCTAACTGTCCGAGGCCGTGAAGCCCAAACTAATCGGCGTACAGGTGGCTTACGTGGAACAAGATCAGGTATGGTACCTCGATACGCTAGTTACCGAAAGACGAGCGCCTTGGGGACTGGGTAGTATCTCGCACCGTGGTGCGTCTAGCACCGATTACATCTATGATGACAGCGCTGGCGAGGGTACCTATGCCTATGTAGTGGATACCGGCATCTTGGCTACACACAATGAGTTTGGTGGTCGTGCTAGCCTAGCATACAATGCTGCAGGGGGTGAACACGTTGATGGTGTTGGACACGGCACACATGTAGCAGGTACCATTGGCGGCAAAACATACGGTGTTTCGAAAAACGCTCACCTACTATCCGTGAAGGTGTTTGTGGGTGAATCAAGCTCGACATCGGTCATTCTGGATGGCTTCAATTGGGCAGCCAATGATATTGTGAGCAAGAATCGGACCAGCAAGGCAGCGATCAATATGAGTCTTGGTAATGTGGACCTCCCTGGTGGCTGAATGTTGCTAACTATGAAGTAGGTGGAGGATACTCCTATGCTTTCAACAATGCAGTTGAGAATGCTTTTGACGAGGGTGTACTCTCTTGTGTTGCCGCTGGAAATGAGAATGTACGCTCTGTTAGACTGTCCAACATTCGGGAATGTTTCACTGATGCCTTGCAGAGAGATGCAGCACGGACTAGTCCAGCTTCTGCACCCAACGCTGTCACTGTTGCCGCTATTAGCAGAAGCAATGCCCGTGCGTCATTTTCAAACTATGGATCCGTAGTTGACATCTTTGCTCCGGGAGAGCAAGTCCTTTCTGCGTGGATTGGTTCCAACTCGGCTACCAACACCATCTCCGGTACGTCCATGGCCACGCCTCATGTGACAGGTTTGGTCATTTATTTGATGGGCTTGCGGAACCTGGCTACCCCGGCGGCCGCAACAGCTGAGCTCAAGAGACTGGCTACGCGGAATGCTGTCACCAATGTTGCCGGTAGCCCCAATCTACTGGCCTACAACGGAAACAGCGGCGTGTCAAATGGAGGTGATGATGATGGAGAGGAGGACTAGGTTCGTGATACGAGCAGACATGGTTTAGAATAGTGGGTCGGGAAGTAGACTAGTTTATATGCGAAATAACATATGCCTGGAAAATCCTAGCTCATTCTTGTAATATCCGCAGTTCGACTTCTTGCCGAAACCACAAAAAGGTCGTGCATGAGGCTTTACCCAGCCGACCTCCCGGTTCTGGACCAAGCTCATCGATTGGATGCGTGAAAGTTTGGCACATGCGAATAACCGCTGCCCTTTACCTCCCGACGTGGTACCGGACCGAAGGCAGACACAGACCACGGAGTGCTATACCGCACAGACAACCTGTGCTTCCAACTAAGAAAAGCAATTTCACAGACCGCTGCAGCATCATGAGTATGATAGGCTTCTACCCATTGATCATCACTGGCGACACCCCGACTGAATCTAGATCAAGGAGATCAACCGCTTCCCCGGACAGATCAGGCCTAACCCCATAATGAGCCGGTGACTGTGTAACCCTGTCACAATTCGTTTGTTATTAGTTTTCTTTGTTTGCTAGATAATGTGTACTACTCTATAGCTTGTGCTCCAAGGAGCTAATATTGAAGACAGACTTTTGTATATAGCTGCACCCCAAGTCCGGCCGTATAGGGATCAGTATGCTCTTGGTCTTTCCAGGTCTTCACAATGAAAACCGTCTCCCGTGTTATCACAGCACCCGTGGAGAGCGAAAAGGAAACGCTTCTGGCGCTGCTGCCCCAGTATGGCCTCAAGCTTGCCCCGGACGGGGTCCATATACAGTGGGCTCTGGGAAATTGTCGACACCCGCGAAACTGGAGCTTGCGACGCAAGGTATATGATACTACGCTTATTATATTTCTGGAATTCTTCACGTATGAAGCCCCCTGGTTTTGATCTTGTCGAGGTTAATTATTCCAGAACTGCTATCAGCACCGCCGGCGTGGGTAATCAAGCTTTTATGAATGATGTACATATGCTGAACCTATAGTCAACTGCGGCAAACGATGCTGTGCACGACTTCAAGATTTCAAGAACCCTGTCAACTTTTCTCTTCGTATCCATGTTAGTACTCACATGCTTCCTCCAGTACAACCAGGTTGACTTCTCAGATATCTTATCGGCCAAGCCATCGGGGGTGTCGTATTTCCCCCATACTCTGAAGTATTTGGTCGAAAAAAGCTCTATGTGGCAAGCTCAGCCCTCTACGGCCTATCATGCATCTTGATTGCATCAGTGCCATCATTGATAGGAGTAGCGATTGGACGATGTCTCTGCGGCTTTCTCTCTGCCATTCCCACGACTGTTGTAGTGGGTAGTATCGAAGACACCTTCAACTCCCGCGAGCGAGTCTGGGTCATCTGCATTTGGACCATGTTTGCCAACCTGGGCCTCGTTGTAGGTCCCATTCTCAGTACCTTTGTCGTGGCCTACACCCACTGGTACACACCCACCTTTACCCAGTATATGCCAATACTGTGACTAACACCCCATCAGGAGATGGCTATTCTACATCGCAGCCATGGTAACCGGAATCTTGACCCTGCTACTACTCACTTTGAATGAATCGCGCCCCTCTCTCCTTCTCGCCCGTGAAGTCGCTACTCTCCGCAAAGTCACCAAAATCGACACCCTGGAAGGCCTCAACCCCGACAAAGCTCCCGACATGCGCAGCTTCGTCCGCATCGCGCTCTTCCGCCCTATCCGGCTCCTCTTCACCGAACTTATCGTCTTCACTGTCTCCATCATCAGCGCCGTCGCCATCGCCCTAGTCTACCTCTTCACAGAAGCCCTACCGCCCATCTACGAATCCTTCGGCTTCACCCCAAAACAAGCATGTCTCCCCTTCATCGCCATTGGCTTAGGCCTCACCCTCGGCCTCCTCACCCGCTGTCTCGACCTCCGCATCATTGCCCACCACCGAGCTCAAGGCCAACCACTGCTGCCAGAAGACAAACTGACGGGATTCTGGATCGGTGCACCCATTCTCGCTGCAGCATTATGGCTTTTCGCCTGGACCATTCCTCCCGCTGTCACGAATCTCCCCTGGCTTGTGTCGGTCGCGGCTCTTGTGCTGGCTGGATATAGTCTTAATGAGATGGACTATGTGCTCGGCGGGTATCTGACGGATAGTTATCTCAGCTATGCGGCGAGTGGTCTGGCGGCACTAAGTCTGGTGAGGGCGTTGTTGTCTGCTGCATTACCGCTGATCTCGGCGCCTATGTTGGATCGGCTCGGGGCCAATTTTAGTGTTTCGGTGTTGGCGGCGGTCGCGACGGTGTTTTGTATTGTGCCGCCGTTGTTTTCAAGGTATGGGAGGGGGATTAGAGCTAGAAGTGCGTTTGCGAGGTTTAGTTTGACTGTGTATCGTGAGTATAGTGTTGATGAGGAGGGATATTAGAGTCACAAGGGGTGTGCGATATGAATGAGCGGTGATGGAGTGAGGGGGCAAAAGTCGTGCTTGATTGATAAAGATTGACAATTTTACGCTTTCATCAGTATTGCTATTTGCTATTTGTAAGTAGATTATGCTGGGATACATATTTGTCTGTCACCTGGCTGGACAGATGCGTTATATTGTTTTTAGTCTAGCGGTTAGTGCGTCGACAGAGCATATATTGAGTTAGGGCCAAGTTCACGAGGTGGATATAGCATCGTAAATGAGACGACAGGATGCACGGATGGCTGGAAGGGAAAGAACAATTGTGGCAATTATTCCCAAATTGACTGTCAGTGAGCAAAACTTCGTTATCCTGCATGTTTTCCAGAGAGGACAGTTTTCATTCCAGTTTCAACTTCACTGTAGCGATAGAATGAATGGAAAAGGGGTCTTTTAGATCCACCATCCAAGGTACCCCGGGTACACAACTACCCATCTAGGAATTTAGATATCCGAATCTAAACTCGGCTTCAATCCCGGCGTTAGCTATTCATCCTTCCGTCTATTCTTATCCAGATGCCAGAACCGTGGCTCGGATTTCACGAATCAGAAACTGAAAATTAGTCCGGTCTAACCTCCATCTCGGATCCTCTCAGTCAGGCGCCGCAAATCAAGACTTTCCTTATTTAGACTTGGCAATACTAAGCACTAACATGCTCTTAACGCTAAACCCTTTTCTGATCCAGCTCAGACAATCTGATTGGCCAGCTCGCTAATGACATCATAGGGCTAGAGGCTAGACTGTATCTGGAGTAGTTCGACGTTCTGGCCCCAGAAGAATGTTTGGAGATACTTTAGTAGAGACTGTGATGTTTGATGTGGTAGAGATATAAATACTTTTGGGTTAGGGGGGAGATGATGAACCAAAAAAAAAAGCAGTCAAAAGTTCAGTCCTTCTTTTTCTACGTTTTTGCCGCTCTCTATATTCAGAATTGCATTCTGCCGCTCTTTATATCACACAATACTATCTTTTTTTGCGTTTGCCTTTTATAATAACTACCGGCGTGCTTTCATTTCTATCTCTCAGTTGAGACAATCCACTCATTAGTCGACGCACTCAGCCCAACTTACAACCAAAGTAAGATAGACCAAACCTATATTCACACATGATCTAACTGTTTCTCACTGCAGCACCACCACCGACACTCCTTTACTGTACCGAAGTATCACGCAACAAAAACCAAAATCAATTATCGATCATGGCATACATTGGCGACGCAGCGGTCATCTTCTTTGTCATTCTCGGCTGTGTAATGCTGACTCTATCCGGCTACTCTACACACTACCTTATGACCAATGGGTTTTACGGCTTAGAGCGGGACTTTGATCCCACCGCAGAGCAGAGAGTGTATATGCGGCAGCTGCGACTGAGGGATCTGCATTGGATGGCAAGGGATAATAGGGTCAAAACCGAGGATAGTCAGTCGGCTGTTTGAGGGATATCATTTATATCATCATTGGAGTTATTGGAGACTGGTCTGTGATTTGGAGCATGGGATGGCGTTGAGGGTCGTTTTTGAAATTATCTGTGTGATAGGACTCCTTCAGGTTCTCCGTCGTCCATACCTGGTCTTTTTCTATGTACATATATCCGTTTAGAGTGCATAACATACCATAGAAGCTCAAAGCATACAAGACCAAGACAATAATGATTTCCTCATACGTATTAGCGAGCAATCTCAACCATCAGGCTACCGATCTATCAGCCTCAATACCCACATAACCTCGGCTCAAATCAGCTCTGAAGCCACATAATGCACATTATGCATCATGGCCTTCTCCTGCGCGTAGACAAACGGACTGTCAGTCGATAACCCAAGATGAGCCCCCTGACTCTCCTCATCAACCCTCTCCATAGTCTCTAGCCGCGCAGCAAGATTTGTCCTCGCCTTTTCAGTACCATACCCATTTGCAATCCCAAAGTCCAAAACTTTACGAAGCCCCCCCAATCGATTTCTAAACACCACGATTAGCCGTCCATCACCCAGACGCAATCCAGCATTAACCTCTTCCATACATTCTGCTACAAACCCCTCCTCCACACGAAAGATGTCCTCATTTCTTTTCTCATACTCCTTATGACTCTCATACCTCCCCGATGAAATGCATGGTTCACATCTAACCTCAGAACCACATCAAAGGCCACCCCACCCAACAAACTAAACCATCCCCGGTGTAACAGATTAGGTTCCCTCCAAGAACTGAGAATCACCATCCCAGCTACTTTCAACTTGGTATGCATGCAAAGAAACCCCCGCATCAAGACACCGTCGCATGACTGCCCAATCAGTACATAAGGTGGCTCGTTCTCTGCTATCTCTAGTAACCGGGTCAGGTAATACACGCGGTTCTGGGCTGTGGGCTCGCACACATCGCTTAGGCCGCATCCAGCGCGGTTGTAGGTATATACACGGGCGTGTTTGGCGATGAGGCGTTGCACTACGATCCATTCGCTGTGGCTGCTGCCTAGGCCGGCTTCAATGACTACGGCGGGTTGGAGGGTGCTGTTGATTGTTTGTTGTGCGGGGCGAGAGGTACATGCAAACGCCATCTATGGTGATGTGACCGAAGTGGTTGCCAGACAGCCACGGGGATGGTGAGGACATGGCCGTGATGAAGTGATGGATAGGGCAGATTTGAGGGTGATAAGTGCTAGCAGGGGAGTAGAGACTAGTGGATGATAGTATGAGGGAGGACTTGAGACAGAGTGTGATAGAACCATGTAGTGTATTTAGCGATATTGGTTGTGATTGGTCTTGGAAAGGGTCTAGTGCTGACCATGTACTAGATAGTACTACTAACGGGCCCCGTGTTCTGTGGTTTAGTGCCAAACTACGGGTGGAAATTCAAGCCTAGGGCTGATCCACTCGGGATTTGAACTGGGGTGCGAGGACCACTAGCCTGAAGAGGGTTCCTATCTGATTTGTTGCAGTCGGACGCTCAATGCCCAGTTTCTTTAGCTTGTCGGCGCAACTTGTACATGGTACATACATGAGAGATATCCTCTCATAGGGTTCTGTTTGCTAGTTCTTGAGCCCTCTTCTTACCTTTTTGCCCGCCCATGTAAACTGTCTGCTGAATCACACCCCGGACTCGTTTAGAACTGACTTTACAGGGATTGATGGGGTTGGAAAGTCAATCTTCGTACATACATACGTATACGCATAAACTTAACTTTTATGGAGTCTGTTTGTTTCGATACCAGAATACTTCAATATTATCAGACTGGTTAATGTCGTGCATTGGTGGAGTTCCACTGGTGGCCGACCATGTACCGCTGGGCTGAACTGTGTCCAAAACAGGGAAACAAGAAGAAAAAGAAAAACCTTCAAGGGTCTTGACCCTGTAACACCACTTCTAAACCCAACTGACTTCCAACCCGCTGATATGCGCTCTAGCGCCACCGAGTGACCTAGCAGGGCGACCGGTGCAGTGCGTAGCTGCGAGCTGAAACTGAAGCTGAACGTGACTGCAGGAAACTGGGTCCCTGGGAGATGCAGATCGTAGATCAGGTACCATTGCGGTAAATGATCTACAGTGATCGATATATTTCTTATTTCGCAATATGACCAACTAGCAGATAGCACAGCTGCAGTATGCATATTCATGCAAGTAGTTGATCATATGAGTGCGATTAGATCAACCAGACGCAAGAATCAATATTATCGGAATCTAACAGGCGATTAATTGCCGACACGGGATTTGGATGACCTGGCCACGCCACTCTTGCTAGATTTAATTGCCTTCACGCCAAGCTGATGATGGTGATGTATCTGACTTTGTCGCTTTCTGTGTGCTGTCTCAGCGGCCATTAACATGTCTCCCAAATCAGAGGTCGCGATAGGAGTCCGTCATGGCGGGACTGAACAGTCCCATGCTCATTACGGCCAAGGAACAAGCACAGATCCCTTCGTCGTGGAGTTTGAAATGGATGATCCGGAGAACCCTATGAATTGGTCGGCCTCGAGGAAATGGTTCATCGCTTTCATTGTAACCTCTTCTGTGTTTGCCGTTACGTTCACGTCTTCCGCGTATTCCGACTCCAGCGACGAGATAATTAGAGACTTCAATATCAGCACGGAGGTCTTTTCTGTAGGAATAAGCCTCTTTATCTTGGGATTTGCTGTCGGGCCGGCAGTGTGGGCACCTCTGGTGAGTATTTGTTTTAGATGCATATCACATAGAACAACAAGCTGATAATTCTTCTCAGTAAGCTTCCCTCACCATTCATAAGCCTACCCTGTATTAATATTCCTTTAAATATCAGATCAGAACTCTACGGCAGAAAGATCTTCTGGATAATCTCCCACATCGGCATGGTGGCGTTTATCGGAGGCACCGCCGGAAGCCGCAACATAACCACCCTACTTGTCCTACGATTCTTCAGCGGCACGTTTGGAGGATCCCCATTAGTCAACGCAGGGGGCGCTATTGCAGATATCTTCCCCCCCGGTGCAGCGAGGGCTAGCGATGATAGTCTACTCCTTCGCACCCTTACTAGGACCGCTCGTCGGCCCCATCATCAGCGGATTCGTATCTGAAAACGTGGGCTGGCGATGGGTGCAGGGGATGTGCTGTATCTTCGTAGGTGTGATCGGCATCATTGGCACCATCTTCGTCCCAGAGACATACGGCCCAGTACTGCTACTCCGAAAGGCGAAATGTCTAACCAAATCTACCGGAAAAGTCCACGTTAGTATCCTCGAGCGCGACCAGGGCAAGAAGAAGCCATCCGAAGTCTTCCAAAGAGCCTTAATCCGACCATGGGTCCTCCTCATGCATGAACCAATCGTGACCGTGGCTTCCATCTACATAGCCCTATGTTACGGAACGACCTACATGTTCATGGGCGCTATGCCAATCGTATACAACGAAGACCGCGGCTGGTCGGAGGGGATTGGCGGTCTCGCATTCCTAGGCCTTGCTATCGGAGAGATCTTAGGTCTAGTGTACGCTGGCTACGACTACCACAGACGATACATGAAACTATACAATACCGGAAAGGCCACCCCAGAATCCCGCCTCCCTACAGCCATTGTGGGATCCATCGCCTTGCCGATCGGTATCTTCGGTTTTGCGTGGACTGATTACCCAAGCATTCATTGGTCCGCGAGTATCATTCTCTCGGCGCCGTTTGGCTTCGGGTGCATCCTTGCTAGCTTGTCGATCACGAATTACCTCGTCGATTCGTATACTATCTATGCGGCAACTGCGCTGGCGGCTCTGGCTATTGTTCGGTCGACCGGTGGAGCGGTGTTCCCATTGTTTACGAATCAGATGTACTATAATCTGGGAATTCATTGGGCTTCATGTGTGCCGGGGTTTCTGACCGTGGCTTGTATCCCGTTTCCGATTGTCATGTATCGCTATGGTGAGGCGCTGAGACTGAAGTGCAAGTATACATTTGAGGCTGCGGAGTTGATGCGGAGGATGCAGAAACAACAAGAGTTTGGTCAGGTTGAGAGTGAGGAGAGAGTTGATGAGGCGGAGTCTGCTTGAGATGAAGAGTCGTGGAAATGGTGTATATAGATGGTGTCATAGACGTTGTCCATCAAGTGAACAGGCCAAACGAGTTCAATAACATATGTCGTAAAGGCAACGCAGCCTCTATCACGAAGTAATTCAACTCATCCCCCGTGTGTCAACTGTTCTTTTGCCGTGCTCGTGTTCTACTGCAAGACATCTTCCGGCATCAGCAACGCTTTATTGGGCTTTAAGTTTGAGCTTATCTGGAGATATTCAGTCAGTAAAACATGATCAAACTTCGAAGGCCATATCATTCAGTTAGTAATCTTCAAAACATTTGTACGGATGTCATGCCGTATGCACATAAGATGGGCCAGACGGGCCACTTCTATCACGGAGAATTCATAGTGTAGAACACTCCCAGCAATCTGGATCCTTTTTGAACTTCAAAGACCAACCATTCTCCTTCACAGCTAACTCCAACACGCTAGAAATCGCCTAGAATCCCGTAAAAATTATAAGACCTTGACACCAAAACAAAGAGTGGGTACTACCTACAAACGGAGAATGTTCGCCC
This sequence comes from Aspergillus vadensis CBS 113365, assembly GCF_003184925.1. Taxonomy (NCBI): domain Eukaryota; kingdom Fungi; phylum Ascomycota; class Eurotiomycetes; order Eurotiales; family Aspergillaceae; genus Aspergillus; species Aspergillus vadensis. The sequence goes on from NW_020292049.1 coordinate 415,191, forward strand.
GATAACTCCGAAACATGTTATAGCCGAGCCCACCGAAAACAGCCAGGAGGCATGCAAAGGGGGCTCGGCATTTGCAGCAAGACCACTAAAAGTCGTGCCAAACTCCCCACTTATCACTACGCTCAACACCCACCCAGCACCATCCCAGCCAAACCCATCCACCCTTTAAACGACCCCCTTATCATCGGATCCTCCGTTCGGACCTTCCGACGCCACCCCGTGCATATCGGAGGAAAACTACCGGACAACATGCCGAAACCCCGATGCGGCGAATCAGAGAGAAAAAAAAAAAAAGGTGTAGGAATTTCGTCACCCCCTCGAAACAACACCAAATGGGAGAAAATATCTGAAGCCGAGAAGGAGAACAAGGGTGCGTTGCAGCCTTAGCATCTCAGCCTTTATCTCAGCCCAGAAATGACTGTCGTTCCACCACCGCCACTACCAGCATCATCTCGACCAGCAGATGCTGAAAAGGGCAAGGTCGAACATGCAGGCGCCGGTCCGGATCCTAACCTAGTGAAATGGGAGGAAAACGACCCCGAGAACCCACATAACTTTTCGACGGCGTACAAATGCTGGATCACGTTTCAGCTGGGATTATTGGCGCTGAGCGCCAGTTTAGGATCGAGTATTATCTCTCCGGCGGAGACCGAGCTTAAGGCTTATTTGAACATTGGAACGGAAGTTAGTATTCTTCCGGTGTCGCTCTATATGTATGTAACACACTCCAATCAATATAATCCCGGAAAAGGTTTCTATCAACAGCTACTAACGAAGATACCAGTCTTGGCTTCGCCTTCGGCCCTCTATGCTGGGCACCCATTTCCGAACTCTTCGGCCGGCGATGGTCGATGCTGCCGGCGGTATTCGTCCTCGGACTATTCAGCATCGGCACCGCAACCAGCAAAAACACAGCTTCAGTTCTCATCACCCGGTACTTCGCGGGTCTATTCGGCTCCGCACCAGTTAGTAATGTCTCCGCTGCACTTGGCGACATCTTCCACATGAAGGCGCGCGGCATCGCCAGCACCTCGTACGCCATCTGCGTCGTGGGCGGCCCAACCATGGGTCCCATCATCGGTGCCGCTATCGTCTCGAACCCGCACTTAGGGTGGCGCTGGACCGAGTATATCGAGGCAATCATTGTATTCTTCATCTTCGGCATCACTTTCTTCTGTCTGCCGGAGGTGTACGGCCCCGTGCTATTACACCGTAAGGCAGTACGTATGCGCAAGGAGACCGGAAATGAGGATCTATACCACCCGCACGAGCATATCAAGGTGGACGTGCATAGTATCGTCACGAAGCATTTCTCGCGTCCGCTGGTCATGCTTGTCACCGAGCCGATGGTCACGGTGATCGCGCTGTATGCGTCGTTTACGTATGCGTTGCTCTATCTTACCCTTGAGGTATTTCCGATTGTTTTTGATGATATTCGCCAGTGGAAGCCTGTTGTTGCTACGCTGCCGTTCATCGGGCTGTTCGTCGGTGTTCTGCTCTCGTCGGCGTTCATCATCTTCATCGGCCAGCCGTACTACATCCGCAAGTGGGAGGAAGGTGGCGGCAAGCCTGTCCCCGAGGCGCGTCTGATGCCCATGGCTGTTGGCGGATTCTTGTTCGCGGGTGGTCTGTTCTGGTTTGGATGGACGGCTGAGCCTAAGTATTCGTGGGGATTGCCGGTTGTGGCGGCGATGGTGTTTGGATGTGGGTTTTGTATTATCTTTGGCCAGTGTATAAATTTCCTGGTTGATACATATGGGCCCTACGCGGCGTCGGCGACGGCCTCGAATACTTTCCTGCGGAGTGTGTTGGCGGCGGCGTTTCCGCTGTTCTCGCAGCCCATGTTTCGCAATTTGGGGGTTGGGCCGGCAATGTCCATTCTGGGGGGTGTTGCGGCCGCGGCCATTCCGGTGCCGTTTTTGTTTATGATTTATGGGGTTAGGTTGAGGAAGATGTCGAGGTTTGCGCCGTTTAAGGGGTAGTGGGTCTTTGGGGTGAGTATATTATAGATTATAGATTAATAAAGTTAGATATAGAGAGATATAATATTGAAAAGGATGTGTTGTTAATAATAACTGGTGTTATAAAGTAAAGGTGTTCCCCATATATGGCATGTCCCAGAACAGGTCATCCAGGATCGATGTATCTATATCAAAAGGCTGCAATGAATCAGACGCTTCCTCATCCAATGGTAAGCCCGTCCCGGCATTATCCAAGGACGCAATCCTCTCTACTAGTTCGCCGCACTTCGACAAACAGTCATCCCCCAGATCCCACCCAAACATCTGTCGATGAGACTGCAGTGTAGCGATCATTTCTTTAGCCAACTCTAAGGGTGGATTGTTGCCGCTATCCAGGGAGTGCGATTTGACTCTACACAGCCCACTCCGTAGAAGAAAAGTCGTTGCAGATGTAAGCGAATACGCCTGCGCAGGAATCCAGAATCCACGCAGTTGATGCTCGTCTAGCTCCCTTACGAGATGCACTATCTCTTCCGCTACACGCTCGACTTGTGTGAATGAAACGGAGGAAGAGGTGCTGTCATTCCTATTATCAATATCGGAAGTCTCAGTCTGCTCGTCGTCCAGGTCGAGTGCGATGCGTCGGAGCAGAAGCTTCACGGATAAGTATGCCAGGCGCAGGTTTGCCGCGCCAGGGGTGGTCAAGTTGGTTCCGCGGCGGATAATATGGCGGGTCTGGGTGTCGAGGGAATCTTCCCAATTAGTGAGGAGGTGTGAGAGAGACGTCATTGTCTTCCTAACGGGACTGGAGACGTGGTAGATATATTCAAGGTATTGACCCAACACTTCGGTTAGTGTTGTGAAAGCAATGAATATCGAGGCTGCAGCTTCATGAGATGATGTTTCGAGAGATGGGAGAAGATAGTCCATGGTTGGGAATGGGACGTCGTATTGGGCGCGATGAACTTGGAGCGGTGTTCCGTAGGCGAGGCTGCACCTAGTGAATGTTAGCGAGCAAGAGAGAAGTTGAAAAGCGGGATATCCTACCATCGATCATGAATCACGACCAACCACCAGATACGGATGCGAAATCCTTTCTCGAGGGCAGAGATGTTCCACTGGGAGGGATCTCGGTTTAAACCCAAGGCGTTAGATAGGGCTACCGCTGTTCCTACCATACCCCCATTGCCAAAGATTGAAGTGCTTGGTCTTCCGCAGACATTCAACAGCATCGCCAGTATAGTTGATATACCAGGGCACAGAAACAGTTCGGAATGGAGAGCCTCGTTGGCCTGGTTCCAGATATAGCGGATGTCGGGTGTCCGAGTCAAACGCAGTTGTGGTGTATTATTCCAGTATATTAGCGAGTTGGCATATAGGTTGCATAGGAGGGCTGGAGATATCTCTGCTTTGCGAGTGCAGCAAGCATTCATGAACGATGCCTCATCAAATACGGGAAAGCATATATTTGCGTATTCAAAGAACCTGGGGACATAGCACTCAGCAACTGGGCATCTCATGTAAATGATGATTTGCGATGACTTACAGTCCCACAACATCCTTCGTCGCGGGCTCGAGGTATTTTTCGATGAGCTCGCATTTCATAGACGGGAGAGATTGACTGGAGTACACCCCTAACGGACGCCTCGGAATGGTATTGAACAGTACCTGCCGCATGAGTCGACAGGGTTTCAAACTTGTGTGCATCAAGCCTGGACTTCGATTATCTGGAACTGTGAACAGATATCCTTCCAATATACTACTGTCATCGGCAACAACTGGGCTGACGACATGGGAGCTGTCGTCCCCGGTATCGCCAACCACATCCATTAGACTTGCAAGCTTGCCATCTGAGTATGCAGTGTGAAGATGGGCTGCGTGGTGATGCCTCCCCAGTTGTGGTGTGTCCGAACGTTGGCTGGTCTTGGGTGACGGGAGTACGACCTGAGGGGTGGAAGGTCGTTCAATATGCTGAGCTGTTTTGGGTGCATTTTGCTGCAGATTGACGGTTCGCTTCTTTGGAACAGGCTGGTTAGCTGAAGGAAAGAGACATTCAGTTGCATGAGCCAGACACATCATGCACGTCGCCGAGGAGTCTCTTGTGCGGCATCGCGACTTGCGTTTTCGGCAAGGCAGACATGCGGGATGCGCATGAGACCGATAGGGTCTGCCTGAGATGCTACCATTCTCCTTCATGTCCTTAGGCATAGTTAGGAAGCCTTCTTACTGGATATCTGATCCGTGGATTCAAAGTACAAGGAGGGGGTAATCCCGATAAAGCGAAGTATTTCGTGGCCGCGGGGAACCTTCGCCCGCGGGCAACTCAACCAATTAGAATAGTTGGATAGCAGAACCCTATGCCCGCGATCACCCTGACAGGGAACTAGTACTTATAGCCAACGAGACCTGGGTTAACATGTTAAACATGTTCAAATTGAGCACCATAGTCATTTATTATCGAAGAGAACTACTCTTGATCGAACATCATGGCAACCCCCGAAACCACCGCCGCCTTCTTCACCAAAGCCAACAAGTACCTCATGTCCACAGGAGTCCCTATCTCTCCAATTATCATCACTGAAGCCAAAGGCACCTGTTTATATGACACCAACAACCGTCGCATCCTCGACTTTACCTCAGGCCAGATGAGCTCTCTGCTCGGTCACTCCCATCCTGAAATTGTCACCACAATCCAGCAATACGCCGCCAAATTAGACCACCTCCTCAGCAACATGATCACCCACCCAGTAGTGGACCTAGCTGAGCGTCTCGCCCGGTTCCTCCCTCCACCCCTCGAGAAGTCCTTCTTCCTAAACACCGGCTCCGAGTCTATCGAAGCTGCCATAAAAATGGCCAAAGCGTACACTGGAAAATTCGAAGTTGTCGCATTCAGCGCTAGTTACCACGGCCTTACCAAGGGCTCAGGATCAGCGACGTATTCCACAGGCCGGAAATGTGGTGGTCCATGTATGCCAGGCCAGCTTGCCTTTCCCGCTCCGTATGCATACCGCTCGCCCTTTCGCAAGGCTGACGGGACGTATGACTGGGAGACGGAGCTCATGTTTGGATGGTCCATGATTGACCGGCAGAGTGTGGGGTCGCTGGCTGCGTTTGTTATGGAACCTATACTGTCGACCGGGGGGATTTTGGAGCTCCCCGATGCATATTTGCAACGCATGGCGATTGAGTGCAAGAAACGCGGCATGTTGTTGATCATGGACGAAGCCCAGACAGGAGTCGGTCGCACTGGCCACATGTTTGCATTTGAGCAGGCTGGAATAGTCCCGGATATTCTAGCTTTGTCAAAGACCCTAGGATGTGGGCTTCCTTTGGCATCGGTGAGTACGACGGCTGAAATTGCTCAGGGATGCGCGGATGCTGGGTTCCTTTGGTTGACGACACACTTAAATGATCCCCTTACTGCGGCGGTGGGAAATAAGGTGTTGGAGATTGTGGAGCGAGAGGATATCTGCCGGAGAGCGAGGGAGCGTGGTGGGCAGTTGAGGGAAGGCCTGCTAAAGCTCCAGAAGAAGTACTGGTGTATTGGGGATGTACGCGGTCGGGGCCTTTTACAGGGAATCGAGATCATATCCGATCGGAATACTCAGGCTCCTGGGCCGGAGCTAGGTCAGTTGGTGTCAGACAGAGCCATGGCGTGTGGGTTGTCGTGTAATGTTGTTAACCTTCCAGGTATGGGAGGCGTCTTCCGTCTGGCGCCGCCAGTGACGGTGTCAGCGCAAGAAATTGAGGAGGGTCTGAGGATTCTAGATGAGGCGTTTGCCTATGTAGTTGGCAAGAGCTGAGGTGTTTAGGAGGTGAACTTGGTCAGTTATATGAATCTTTTGTGCACGAATTTTACACCCAGCATGTTGCGTTAGGCGTAGCCCTCGCTTAGCAGGACAGGATTAGAAACTGTCGATAGAACGGCAGATTCATAACTTGGTGGCTTTGAAGAAATGTCCAACTGGCAATAACATGGAGGTTCCGGGAGAACTTCTGTGTCATCATTAAGTGCTCCAGATGCAATTTCATCAGGAGTTCGGTCCATAACGTGATTATTGTAGCTCGGCAGTGGCTGATCACACGTCTCATCCATCAATCTGAGGGATTGAATCACGGAGCAAACAAAGGGGTCCTGTAGCAAAGGTGGCAAGGCACATTGAATCGAAATGGGCATATCTAAAAGGACCTATATGGTGGTCAGTAAGATGAACGAACAATGGACCTGGAAGTCATACTGCCGAGTGATGTCCATCGGGATTTAAGAGCTTGATCTGGATGGTGAGCGTGTGCTCGACACGAAGAAAATTAGTAGAGATGCTCTGTAGACATTCTTTTGGATCATTCGGCAGGTGAAGGGAGCGGGTTGTAGAATACCAGCATCCTTCATTATCGGATGTTTTTCTGTATTCGTCTTCATCCCAGCCTCTGGAATAATAGTCATCCTTGACTATAATACGGGTCCTGCGGTTGGAAGCAGGCTGTTGAAAGGCTCTGTGTATCTCTTCAATCTTAGTGTGGATGGTTGCTACCTCGAGCCTTTTGCATAATGGAATAAACTCAAACTTGATGGGGACAACACTCCCGAAGGTATAGGCCTGAGATGGTAATGAAACACGATAGATTATCTTCTGCGGCCATATGTCTTGCACCATCTATCATAATTAGCATATTAATTGAGACCTCAAAAGGCAATATCGTATAATATCTCACCTTAGGCTCAGGTATCAATAGTGATCTGTACATCCGACGCACCCTGACCCGGGTGTCAGCGTCGATACGACGTCCCCCGGGTGTGCCGATAGTAGCTTTCAGCCGATATCTGACATGGCAGTCGTCGAGGCCCTCAATAGTGTCTGGTGAGCTGTTGGATAGGCAAAAGGTGAATAGGAACTCGTGGTTTCCAGGTGCTAGAGTAGTTGATGACGGAGACCCTGGATATGGTAAAAAGCTCCAGGTTTGATACATAAATAGCCGCTCCAAGAATGGCATGTGCTGGTGAGCTCTCTGAAATTCTGAGCCGCTTTGCCAACTATTTAAGACAGTCCGTTAGTGTTGAGTTACACAGAAGGAGGGGAATTCGTACTTCATGTAACGCCGCCCTTCAAAGTGCAGCTTGATGTCCTTGACACAGAGTGGTTGGTTGAGGCATAATACGACCTTTCCTGTAACATGGCAGTATCCTGTTGATGATGAGTCTCCAGAAAGCCATATAATATCATTGTCAAGCCTGTTTCACGTCAGTATAACAACCCTTGTTGGGTGTAAATTCTCGCCGTTACCTGATACCAAAGTATGTCGGCGCATTCTCAGGCGGAGATGCTGCTCGAAAGAGGCTAGTTATTGCCATTGCAAATATTCGATACTCATAGACGCTAAGTTTTGTGTTTGCTGAAACCTGCTGCAAGTAGTCATTTATATCTAAATGATGGCAATACTAAAGCTTCAGCAATGGGTTACCCTTTTGGTCGATGCCGCCGCAGGGGCGGGTATATTTCCTCTTTCGGAAATGCCGGTATGCGTACAAGGAAATTTACTCGATCTAGACACGCCCTGTTGATGATAGCAAGTCCTGTGATCATCCCGAGTAGTCTTTATTGGAGAATAAAATCTTTTATGGACGACGCCTTGCCCAATCTGACACCGGTGTTGCTCTAGGTCTTGTGGTGGTCGCCTCTCAGAAGGTCGGGTTGCGGCGAAAGCGACTCGGTTCTCTCATGTTAAGATGACTATGACATGAATACAACAACATGCTACTAGACACGTCACTTCATCTCAAAGGTTACATGAACATGCGCCATGGATAATGCCTGGGGCAACTATTCTGTCATTATTTCATAGCCGGTAGACTCGTTAACTATTGAGCACTACTATCCACGCTACTAACTATCCCATCATCCCCCCAGCCCTCGCAACCTTCCTCGCTCGCTGCTGTCGACGATTATGATTCGCCCGGCTAGCTTTATTCTCCTCTTTCCTCTGCCGCGCAACAGCAGGATTACTATTCCCAGGAGTACTACCCTGCTGGCCTGCACCACGTCCCCGACCTCTCCCACCGCGTCCGCGTCCTCCTCTTCCTCTTGAGCTGCTGCTCCCACCTGCCTCGCTCTCATCGTCATCTTCAGTTCCAGCACCAGGTCTCCGATACGACGTAGCCGGCAACTCAGGCTGATTCAACCCCCCACCATCAGCAGCACCAAAGGCCATCTTATCCTCCAATTTAGCCAACCGTTTCGGATCCCTCGACAACATGACCGCCCACCCCTCGATCGCTTCATCCGTCATGCCGGTTTCACGCTTGAGCGAAGCGCGGGGCTGTGAGCGTCGCGTGGCAGAGTCGCGCGCGAACAGGGCCGGATTAGATTTATATGTGCGGTAGAGGGAGAGTTCTGCCTCTTGTTGTTGCTCTGCTGCGGCCTTGGCATCGTCGGTGGTGGTGTCATCAATGGTGCCGCCGACGTCGGCAATGTCGTAGGTATCGTCGCGTTCGTCGTCGTCAGAGTCAAAGGTGGCCAAGGCGGAAAGGATAGCAGCTTTGTTCGCGGAGTGATGGGTGCGGTCGGCGAGGAGGTCGTCGGCTTGGGTGGTGTTAGTGCGGCGGCCGTGGTGGAGGGTGGATTGGTCGGATAGTTCGGCAAGGTCAACGTCGTTGTCGAAGATGTTTCTGCGGGCTGGGAGGGTTGGCGCTGTGGGTGGTGGTGTTGAGCGGGGTGGGAGAGGGTCGTGTGGGATGGTTGAGGTTGATGTTGATGTAGGAAGTTGTTCGGATTTGTCGAGGGTGCGGAGCTCAGAGGGTATGGAGTCGTCGAGGAGATGCGAGACGATTGTTTCGGGGTCGTCGTTGTAGTGGTCTAGCAAGCGGGTGATGTAGCCGGAGCCTAGGTCCGGGAAGAGATCTTGGACTTGGGTGATCAAAGACATGCGGTGAATGTGCATGTCTTCGGGTGCGGGGAGGTCCGTAGCAGCGCGGCCTTTGCCTTTGTCGAGAAGTCGCTTCTTTTGTTTTTGATGGCGACGGTGGAAGACTTTTGTTTCTTCTTGGTAGGTTCGTAGACTGGTGAGGAGGTCTTGGCCTCGTTTCTGGGGGTGGGTGATGAGATGGCGGTCGAGACGGACTAGGAGGTCTGTACTGCATATGACGTCGGATAGGAGGGTGGGCTCCTTTTTCGTTGTTGAGGATCCGACGCCAGCGCTGGATTTTAGACTGTATAGCTGGTCCAGCAGCGCGGAGAGGTTCAGCTTGGGGCCCTTCAGAAGGGATGCTAAACCAACGTAGACGTTCGCTACGAGGACGCTGCGGATATCCGCTCGTTTGTGTGTTTGGTATGCATCGGCGAATGTGTCCAGAAAGTCAGACCCGGTCATGAGCACCTGGCCGCAACCGGGGAGTGCGGACGCCAGGATAGTCAAGAGGCGAATGTCAGAGAGGATAGCCGTAGACTTCGTGGGGTTGAGCGAGGCAAGCTCTCTGATAATCTTCGTCTTGGCCTTCTCGAGGCTGGATGTTATTGTATCTTGATGCTTGTTCCATGCATCAGACAATAGTCGCTTCAAGGCAGCGCTCGAAGGGTAGGTGCAACACATGTTCGCAAGTACTTGTACATCAAGCAGCTCAGACGGTGTTGCAGAGGCATCCAGGAGGAACCTCCTCGTCAACAAGAAGCAAAGCTTCCTTAATGATCGCGCTTTAAGCCCGGCATGAAAGCCAGATGAGCCATAGGTGGCAGACTGATAATAGAAGGAGGTCAAGAAGGTCACGGCAGTTTCATCGTGGGCGGCAATTTCTTTGAACTGGGAATCAGGAGCTTCAATGCGTACTTGCAAAAGCAAGATCCACGCATCTATATAGAGCTCCCATTCGTTGGGTGGTACGGTGCTCTGCACCTCCGGGGGTGGAACCGGTGCCAAAGGAGGTAGTGGTTCCGGCATGACGCAGTGAATGGGCTTTGTCGACCGTCAAGCTCGGAAAATGTAAAACTGAATTGGACTATTTATGCTTGAACGTTGGAAGCCGACCACACGCCTGGACCATCCACCAATATCGTCACTGGCGATCCATCAGCCCCTCTGTCGGCTGCAAAATTCAGTGCGGATCCTGACGTCAGGTGACTTGAGCCTCGGCCTCCGCTCTGTTGCGGGGACGGAGATGGCCGCAGTAGTACCTGCATGGAGACAAAGCAGATCTGCAATATGTTTGTTGTGAATGTCTTTGCAAAATATAGATGAATTGGGAAATCTAATGTGAATAAGAGATACTAAATAATTTACTACTATTGCTAGTAGCCAATAGATTCTACTCAAGCGCTGTCTATTAAAAAAAAAATTAAGATATATACAATGATGTCATCATGCATGCAACCTAAAGAATTATAATACTACTTACACAACTCGAATAACTGACTTAATTTGCATAGACTCTCTACCTTCCAGTGAACATTATTCACCGAAACTGTTGCCATATATCGGATTTGGCCGACCTACTTTGTGTGGCTAAGCATTTGTGGAAACTTTCCTTCCCACGCCGGATCTTGGCTTTACTCCAGGGACGGCTTTTCCATGACACTCCTTATAGAGCATACAGCAGCCAAAGGAGGCGAACATTCCGTCGCGCAGCCTCCATAACAAAGAAAATGCCCTCATTAGCAGTCTTTGAGCAACTTATTTACCGGAAACTATCCACTTCATACCCCGGATTATCATGTAATGGCTCCGAACCAAAGGGTTGACCAGTTGCCCTATACAGCTAACACGGATACTGAGCCGGAACTCACTAGAAATAGTTAGATAATGCTATAGGAAGGTTGCATAAAACTGTGCACAGTGACTACGAAAAGGAAAACGACACGAGTCCATCGTGGATGCCATTGGGCCCAGCTGCAAAGACTCCCTCCGGACCCGAAGTATACCGGATCCGAGGGCCACTCCGGGCATCCCTGTAAAACTACTCCTCTTCCGTAATCGATGGATAATGACATCTGAAACGCGCGAGGGTACTTAGACGCCCCAGGCCTCTCTGAGAATACAGAATGAGGCCAGACAAATAGTGACCAGAAATCTTGGCTGGCTCAAGAGTTCGATTCACGGCCACTGGTGTCTTCAATCAGCAGTATGCGCGTTCTCGTAATTGGTGGGACCGGACGATGTGGCAGGCTTGTCATTGACGAGCTGCTGGGACGAGGTAGGCACCTACTACTTTATGATACGTATGATGTGGTGATGGATATGGCTAATATGTCCAAGGCCACCAGGTCACTACCCTAGCCCGAACACCTGACGCGCTGGGTGGTCCTCGACCCGGTCTAGATGTCATCCAAGGTTAGCATACGATGAAGTCTCGCTGATGCTATTGCTTCGATTGCAAAGTGTTTCACGGCTAACATGTCTCAGGCACTCCGATGAACTTAGATGACGTACGAGCCGCGTTCAAAGCAGACAAGCCCGATGTGGTGATTGTAACGCTGAATGCGCCTCGAGCGAGCGATAGTCCGTTTGCTGCCGCAATTTCTCCCCCTCGTTTAATGGCCGACTGCAATGCCAATGTAGTGGCTGCAATGAAAGAGTTTGGGGTCCGCAAGACTGTGATTCTGCAGGCATTCGGGGTGGGAGCATCCTGGACTAACCTGCACATCCTGCTGCGCCTACTCATGAAGACATCTAATATGTCACATCAGTACGATGATCACAACGAAACAGAAAGGGAAGTCCTGGCCAGTGGGGTCAATTATGTGTTTGTGAGGCCGTCGCGGCTAGTCGAAACGGAAGAAACTGCCATCAAGATGTGGCCGGATGACGGCAAGGGAGTTCCCATGATGGCAAGTACAAGTCGGATCAGCGTGGCGCGATCTTTGGTCGATGTGGCCGAGAGTGATGAATGGGATAACATGGCTCCAGTTATCACCAACTGAGTCGAATCGGGATCGGGACGGGAGGTGGAGATGTTGCGGGGGTGGAGATTGGTGTTGTTTAAATCGTTTGTCTGTTTTGCTTGTGGAATTTTTGGGTCAGGGTGGGTATGTATAATATTGATGCGCTAGTATTCCTGGCAGGTATACGATATGCCTGATGTGTAATGATAATGAGGAAATTGAACAAGGCATGCATTATGTGGACTTCGGCAATTAGTTTTTATTTACTACATAAATAATGCAGGCACTGCATAATGCCTTGATGATGTAAATCGTGGCTGTCCGGAACATTTGTTGTTCCATTGGTATTTGACCACATGATATTAGTGGCTTATCACGGATGAGTCATAATCGAGATCGACACCAGATCCGGCATCGGCGGTGGCGCGAGCCAATCAAGGGGAAGGTAAAAGAAAAGTGCCACTAGCATATGGCACAGAAAATTGCTCGTCGTTGAGTCTCTGTCACTTCCCTCTGCTATCATCCAAGTAACCGGCGTGACAATGGTGAGGCAGCTTGTTTGGCAGCGGGCCACCGCCTCTCAGAGGGTAAGTCGTGCCGTTATCAGCCCGATTGACTCCCTAGCAGCCTGGACTGACCACTCCACTTCCCCCATACTATAGTTGGCCCCGAAGTGCCTCTCTCCGCAACGACTGTTCAGTCGCCGTGGCCTGGCCACGGAGGCTTCTCCGGCAGCCTCCTCCCGCTTGCCTCCCTACCCGAAGATCGTGCAGAACCTCGAAAACGTCCGTCGCGTGCTCGGTCAGGACCGCAACCTGACCCTGGCGGAGAAGATCCTCTACGCCCATCTGGACAACCCCGAGGAGTCCCTTCTGACCGGCACCAACAATGGCCGTGACATTCGCGGCAAGGCCAACTTGAAGTTGAAGCCCGATCGCGTGGCGATGCAGGATGCGTCGGCTCAGATGGCACTTCTGCAGTTCATGTCTTGTGGTCTCCCCTCGACGGCCGTGCCCGCGAGTATCCACTGCGACCACATGATTGTTGGTGAGCGTGGTGCTGACACTGATCTGCCGGCATCCATCAAGGGTAACAGCGAGGTGTTCGACTTCCTGGAGAGTGCTGCCAAGCGCTATGGAATTGAGTTCTGGCCCCCTGGTGCCGGTATCATTCACCAGAGCGTTTTGGAGAACTACGCTGCTCCGGGTCTGATGATGCTAGGAACGGACAGTCACACTCCCAACGCCGGTGGTCTGGGTGCCATTGCCATTGGTGTCGGTGGTGCGGATGCTGTTGATGCGCTGGTTGACGCCCCTTGGGAGCTCAAGGCGCCCCGCGTCCTGGGTGTGCGTCTGGAGGGCAAGCTCAACGGCTGGGCTGCCCCCAAGGATATCATCCTCCACTTGGCCGGTAAGCTCACCGTCCGTGGTGGAACCGGCTTCATCATCGAGTACCACGGACCTGGTTTGGAGACCCTGAGCTGCACTGGTATGGCCACCATCTGTAACATGGGTGCCGAGGTGGGCGCGACGACCTCCGTGTTCCCCTTCTCCCCCAACCACGTCCCCTACCTGCAGGCGACTCACCGGGCTGATGTTGCCCGTGCCGCCTCTGAGATCGCCGGTTCCGGTCCCAGGAACCTGCTCCGTGCCGATGGCGGTGCGGAGTATGACCAGCTGATCACCATTGACTTGTCGACACTGGAGCCTCACATCAACGGTCCCTTCACCCCCGATTTCTCCGTTCCCCTGTCTGCTTTCGCCGACACCGTTCGTGAGAAGCAATGGCCCGAGTCCCTTGGAGCGGGTCTGATTGGTAGCTGCACCAACAGTTCCTACGAGGATATGACCCGTGCCGAGAACCTGGTTAAGCAGGCCTCTGCCGCCGGCCTTCAGCCCAAGTCCGACTTCTTCATCACTCCCGGTAGTGAGCAGATTCGCGCCACCCTGGACCGCGATCAGACTCTGTCGACCTTCTCCCAGGCCGGCGGTACCGTGCTGGCCAACGCCTGCGGTCCCTGCATTGGTCAGTGGAAGCGCACGGACGGTGTCCCCAAGGGCGAGGACAACGCCATCCTCACTTCCTACAACCGTAACTTCCCCGGTCGCAACGACGGCAACCGCAGGACCATGAACTTCCTGGCCTCCCCTGAGCTCGTCACCGCCATGGTCTACTCTGGAAGCACCACCTTCAACCCCATGACCGACAGCATTACCACCCCCAGCGGTGAGGAGTTCCGCTTCCAGCCTCCCACCGGCTACGCTCTTCCCAGTGACGGCTTTGCCGACGGCAACCCTGACTTCCAGCCCACTGCTGCTGTGCCCGACCCGTCCTGTGAGGTGATTGTCTCCCCCACCTCGGATCGTCTTGCCCTGCTGGAGCCCTTCGCTCCCTTCCCCAAGGGCGACCTCTCCGGCCTCAAGGTTCTGTACAAGGTTCGTGGCCAGTGCACGACTGACACCATCTCGGCGGCTGGTCCGTGGTTGAAGTACAAGGGTCACCTGCCCAACATCTCCGCCAACACCCTGATCGGTGCCGTCAACGCCGCCACCGGTGAGACCAACGTTGCCTACGACGAGGACGGCAAGCAGTACTCCATTCCGGACCTGGCCGCCCAGTGGAAGGCCAACGGTGTTGAATGGCTGGTCGTGGCCGAGGAGAACTACGGTGAGGGTAGTGCACGTGAGCACGCTGCCCTGCAGCCCCGTTACCTGGGTGGACGCATCATCGTGGCCAAGAGCTTTGCCCGTATCCACGAGACGAACCTGAAGAAACAGGGTGTCGTTCCCTTGACTTTCGAGAACCCGGCCGACTATGACAAGATCGATGCTTGTGACCAGGTGGCCACCGAGGGACTGTATGAGGTCTTGCAGGCTGGTGGACAGGGCTCCATCCAGCTGCGGGTGACCAAGCGCAGCGGCGAGTCGCTGGTGATCCCCGTCAAGCACACTCTCAGTCCGGACCAGTGTGCTTTTGTCCTGGCCGGTAGTGCGTTGAACTTGCTGGCTCAGAAGGCCAACAAGAAAAGTGCTTGATTAATGGGTGATGGGTGAAAATTCAGCGAAGTGTACATATATCCATCTGTTGGTGTTTTGTTCTATCTACTTTCGAGCGTTATATTAGTAGAATATGTTAGACAATAAACTGTCTGGACTTGAATCGTGCAACTTAGCAAGTAGATGCTATGTAAGTATAACCAAGAGCTCAGCAACGCGTATAAAGCAAGCCAAAAGCAGCTATTCCATCCAACCCAACTATCTGACCACCAAGTAATGAGTGTCCCCTACTTCCCATCATAAGCCCATTCCCTCCCCAACTCCAACCTCCCCTTCTCCATCTCCTCGACTCCCACAGACTCAGGTTTAATATACCTCGCCGTCAACGCAAACCTCAACCTTTTATCCGGAATAACCGAATGCTACACAATCAGCATCCACTGCACCTACCCCACCCATCCCCATAAAACAGACACAGACAAAAAGAGATAAGGGATAAATCATACCTCAAAAAACTTCTGCAACCCCTCCCCATGCATTACCACCAAATCACCATGATTCACCTCCATCTTAATACACGGCGTCGCCTCCCCTCCCCCACCAGTACCACCTTTCTTCATACTCAACCCCTCACGCCTCAACTCATCATATCCCTCGCGATCAATACTCCCACCCAGTAACCCTGCCTTGAGCTCCCTCCGCCGGAGATAGTTCTTACATCCAGGCAAGACCGGATCCTCTTCCAGGAGTTTCTTCGCTCTGCTGTAGCCATGGTAGTATTTGTACTTCATACGCACGAGCATGGTGGATTTTGCGCCTAGGGAGAGGGTGGAGATTGTTGGACCGAGGGAGGATTCGCCGTCGTCGTGGTACTATTCAGGGAGTGAATATTCTGGGCGGAGATTTTGGGAGTCTAGAAAAGAAATGTACATACCCCGATTCTCATATCTTCGAGATACCCCAACAGGAGCATTTCATTTGGCGGGAGAAAGGTATCCCCAGTGGCGAGATGGGCTTGCTTGCTGGCCCAGGTTAGGCGGCCCATGGCTCGCAGGATTGGGGGACAGGCTTCGTTGAAGGACTTGGAGGAGACGGAGACGACGTATTTGTATGGCATGCCCTATTTCAGCGTCTATTAGGTATGTTCTCTGCGGGATGTGGGAGTAATAACGCACATAATTAACAGCGAAATGAGCAGTCAACGTCCCGGCAACTACATGATCATTAGCATCCACCTCGTCATCCCCAAAGACAAGAAGATAGATAGCTCACCCACACTCTGCGCTAACGGATACCTCCTCAACCCCAACTTTTCGCACTGCAACTGCCCAAACAGCTCATCCGGCCCATTACGCCGGGTATTTATCTCGCGATTCGCAACTAAATGCATGATACTCCCCACCCCGGGAATAGTATACGTGAGCTTTCTATACGGATACAGAGATACATCATCAACCTCTGGCACCATGAACTTCGCATCCCAGCTAAGCGCACGCTTAATGGGGCTTGTTTCCATGTCATCAATCACCCATCGCAGAGCGATAGGTCGTATGGGTAGAATGTGCTCAAAGGGGCACTTCAACTTCCTGTCCCAGACGGAATCGTCATCAGCGCATCGCCATCCCCACCAATACCGCCGGGAAATGCACCGCTTGCAGAGGGGACATATGATCCCTTTCCAAGTAATTCTCTTCGACAACGCATCGCTATCAGCATCTTTCAGTGTGGAAAGTAAGTCCGGTACGAGGCTGTAATGTGGCTGGATGGTCGGGTCCGGGGGAAGACGGGATTTGAGGAATTTTTCGTGGAAGGTGAGGTCCGTTGGTTCTGAAGACGAGCCACTGATCATCCAGAAGAGTTTACAAGATGGCTGCAGACACATCCAGCCCTGATCGTATATGCGTATACTGTATTGATCGCACGCTTCGCAGCGGGCTTGCTCTGCCTGCATCGCATAATCCCTCTTCTTCCTCTCCAGGGGAGGCCGGGAGTGCTTCGCAGCCCACCAGCTCTTACTACCCAGATCCAACTTCTCGAACCGGACTTTCGCACCCGTTCTTCTACCGATGCGCTCGTACCACACGTGCGTGATCCGGAAATACGCCATGACGTTGTATCGGTGCGGGAGGGATCTGGGTAGGAGGGTATTGCGGTTTCCTGTAGGGTTATCAACATTGCAATGCGAAGAAACGGCATGGCCTACTCACCAATAACAATCCCCACTGGCACCTTCAGCTCCATACTATTCAGTATACTGCTCATCGCCGCACTATCTCCATCCTGGTCCTTGATGAGCACTAAGTTCCCGTTTGCATCCTTGGTGCAGCCGCCTCCGCTGGACATAATATGGTTAGACTCTGTTACCATATAATGTGTGATTCAAGAGAAAAGGTCAACATACACACGAGTAATAACCACCTCATCATCCAAATACGACCGTATCCCGCAATCCGCATCGATTAGAAATCCCCAGCATATGTTCCCGTTGTGGTAGACTCCGCCTTGCACGGAACGGAACCAGGGCAGGGCGTCGCAGAGGTCGGGTCTGTTCTGGTCATGGTATATATGGATTAGTACGGTTTAGGAGAGAGGGACGGTAGGGTATGCGTACCTCGGCCCAGGCTGGGGGGTGGCCTTCTGTTTCTTGTCCTTGGCGTTCCGGGGGAGGGTGTAAGTGGGTATGCGCTGCAGGATTGGATATACGGGTGGAAATAGTGGACTTTGTAGGGTGAGGCTTTCGGGGTCGTGTGATGCGTCCTGAGGTTACGGGCTGGGGTTGGGGTTTGGTTGTTGCTGTTGCCCTGGTGGGTCTCTTGGGGCTCATGATGGATGGCGTAAGGATAGGTAGTTAATGAGTGGTTGTATGGGGATATATAGAAAGAGGGTATACTATTTCGAAGGAGTGGTTGGAAGAATGGTCTGGTAGTAGATAGTGTCAAGCGCTGCGAGGTGGTTAGCTGCTAGTTGTGGTCATGACGGAGGGGTGAGGATATCAGTATAGCGTCATCAAGTGCTCACCTCTGAGGGCTAGGAGAACTGACGTTGATACAACCGATCCTCACTTTGCCACGTTTCTGAGGACAAGATTGACGAAGAAAGCTGTAGTATGGAGAGAATTTACACACTAGGGTATGAAATGCTCTGATCTATAACATTCTTATATAATTTGGTATCTGTCACAAAACATCTATTTCCCAAACACATCCTTCTGTTCCGGTACCAAAGTAATCATCTTCCCTGTTTCCACGCCGGAGCGCAGGTTATTCAACACGAGCAACTCCATCTCTCGTTGCGTCTCATAAGTCATGGTACCAATATGCGGCAGCAGCATGACCCGAGGGTTGTTCACCAACCCCGGCTCGATTGCGGGTTCATTCTCGTAGACATCCAGTCCAGCCGACCATACCTAAGATCATCACATCAGTCCGGTTACCCTTGCTTTCAGAAGGAAAGTGACCAACCTTGCCCGACTCCAGCGCCTCAACCAAGGCCTTCTCATCAATCAGCGCTCCACGCGCCGTGTTAACAATGATAACTCCATCCTTCATCTTCTGAAACTCTGACTTGCCGATAATGTGACGGGTGGACGCATTGAGCGCCAGGTTCAAACTCAACACATCAGCATTAGCGAGTAGCTCATCGAACGAGACGTAGGTCGCTCCGTCCTCGAGTTCCGGGGACAGACGCGACCGGTTATGATACTGGATAGTCATTCCAAAGGCGCGCGCACGACGAGCCACCTCCTGCAACTCATTAATATGATGCTCCTTAGGTTCTGTGTGCTGGACTTACACGGCCGATTCCTCCCATGCCGAGAATTCCAAGCACCTTGTTCTGGGGATCATGCCCGAGGCCAGTTTGGCCGAGAAACTTTCCTATTTTACGGTTATATTGAGTTGTGACTGGGTTGAGTTGGCAGGGCTCACCTTCGCGGAGAGACGAGACAGGAATATATGCCTGTCGCAATGCGCCAATCATTAGGAAGATGGCCACGTCGGCGGTGGCGTTGTTGACAGCAACGGGGGTGCTAGAGACAGCGATTCCTGCGTTGATTAGTGTGCGACATGCTAGGAGAAGAGCTTGCGTGTACCTTTCTTTGTGCAGGCCGCGACGTCGATGTTATCGTAGCCTGCGCCATTGTGGGCGATGTACTTGAGTGAGGAGGGCAGGACGGAGACTAGTTCTGCGTCGAATGGGCCGGTGAACTGAAGCGCTTTAGCTATCTCCTTGAGTATATAGTCATGAAGTCTGCCCACCTTCGTAGAAGTATTGGAGCGATAGATGGCCACAACATCGTCATACTGGCCGTCGCGACAATTGCGGAGAAAGTCCTCGCGAGTTCCGGAGGGGAATTCCTTCAAGGTCAGAATAGAGGAGAGATCATTCCATTCGGGGATGGAATGGGTGATGGCACCGATCAGCAATGCGGCGGGCATGATGGCGATGATGTCAAGGAAAAGAGTATCCTGCGGGGAGAAGAGGGGAAGGAAAGGAAGAAGAAACGAAGAACAGAGAAGGTGTGAGGGATATACAACGGGGAATATCCGATTAATCAGGGCATTTATGAATGGCCGGTGGAGATAGATCCACCATATGGCGTGGGGGGAGACTTATGATTACTATGTAATCTGGAAAGATATCATCCAGCAATAATAACGCAATAATACAGCAATAACCAGATAAAAAGAGGGTATGCGGGGTCGGCCATCCAATTTGGATACCGTCGGCTATTGATCGGGTGAGAGTCAATAGCCGACGCGGAGCTCCTCCGGCGACTGAATCCATTACTTCTCATTCAAAAGATTACAATTTCTTCCCCCACGTCATGTATTGGGTTCCATTCCTCTTTTCATTCCTTTTTACACCCCTCCTTCCTATTCCAACTTCTCTCATACATTCATCATGACCGTCAACTCTACAGAAACCACCCAGGCCCTCGTCCTGCACGGCGCCAAAGATCTCCGCCTAGTAAGAGCTTCCCCGCACCCCACTCTCCTACTCTTTCTATCTTCAAAAACATCTCTGACAAACCCCAGGAATCGCGCCCTCTCTCCCCTCCAACCGGCAGTGAAGTCCAAGTCGCCATTCGCGCCACTGGTCTCTGTGGCTCCGACCTGCACTACTACACCCACGGGCGCAATGGCGACTTCGTAGTGCGCGAACCCATGTGCCTGGGCCACGAATCCTCCGGCATCGTCACAGCCATCGGCCCCGAGGTGACCACCCACGCCGTGGGCGACCGCGTCGCCCTAGAAGTCGGCTTTGCCTGTCGTCAATGCGCCCTCTGTCAACAAGGGCGCTATAACATCTGCCCTCAGATGAAGTTCCGCAGCAGCGCGAAACTCTTCCCCCATCTCGACGGCACCCTCATGGAACGTACCAACCACCCCGCCTCCCTCTGCCACAAGCTTCCCTCTCACGTCTCCTACGCCGGCGGTGCCCTCGTCGAGCCCCTCGCCGTCTGCCTACATGCCATCCGCCGCTCCCGGCCCCCAACCGCCGAGGACGTCTCCCTCGCGCAGTCTCTCGGCGAACCCACCGCTGCCTTGATCTTCGGTGCCGGCGCTATCGGCCTCCTGCTGGCCTCTGCGCTGGCCGCCTCCCAGAACTTTTCCTCCATCGTGGTGGCAGACATTGATGCCTCCCGACTGGCTATTGCCGATGAGCTGGGACTGGGTCTCAAGACCACTCTCATCCCCAAGGCGGATCCCGCGAACCCCGCGCCAGCCCGCGATGCCCCGGCCGCGGAGCAGACGGCTTGGGCGCTGCAGAATGCCCAGCGCGTGGCGGGAATCTTGAAGGAGTCAGCGAGTGTGGAGAAGACAGGCTATGCGCGCGTGTACGATTGCACCGGTGTGCCGGCGTGCGTGCAGGCGGGAATCTATGCTGCGGGGGCGGGTGGAGTGTTGGTACAGATTGGCATGGGCCATCCCGTACAAACGCTCCCTGTTGGAGCGGCGGCGCTGAGAGAGGTCGACATTCTGGGGGTGTTCCGGTATGATGGGTATGCGTATCCAGCGGCCATTGAGCTGATGGCGAGTGGGAAGATGGATCGCGTGGAGAAGATGGTGGTGACGCATCGGGTGGCGCTGGCGGATGGGGATCGAGCGTTCAACCTGTCAGGCAAGGGAGTGGATGAGGAGGGGAGACCTGTAGTGAAGGTGGTTATTGAGAGTGGAAGCGATGCTTGAGCGGATGAACGAATCTATTTAAAATGATGACGGTGACGATGACGACGATGATGAAGTTACGGAGTGTATAGTAGTAGAGCAATCCCGGAGAACAATTCCGCCTTCACATAACACTACATACAGTATATATGAAAAAAATACTACCCCAACTAGATGGTTTACCTGTTATATACCCCAACCATACCTAACTACATGGTCACAATATTAGTCACCTCCTCTAGTCTCCGGATGTTGAACCGTTATCGCTACCTCTGATATAACTTCAGCATTCAGGATCATCCTCGTATCCCCAAACTATGGCCGGCACAATGTCACTGATGCCGATATTTTACTCTGATAATGTTATCAACGACACGTCATCTACGTGTTTTCCCGGGCTTCTGAGATATTGTTGTTGGATAATCTTCGAAGTAAATTCTGTCACTTTTCTCCAAGTCCCTGATCCGGTCCATGAGACTCAAATATAGAGCCTACAGCATTGAATAAATAAAGGACATGCTCGAAGGTGCTAATTTGTTGGGAATGCCTCAGAGAAGAGAACGACATGAACAATGATAATTGCAGGGTCAAGTTGGAAAGAAGTAAAATAACAGGTTGCTTGAATTTCCAGAATTGAGGTCACAACAAATAAGAAAGAGATCATGGTAATAAAGCATGCATCAACGAGCTGAACAGAAACCCAGTGACGAACCATGTTTAGGTGTTGGTACACATCGTATGCATACTTCATGTATGTTAACTCTCGGAGAATTTCTTTGATTCGTCAGTGGTATTCGAGCCTGAATTTCTACAAACTGGACAGTATAGCATCAGAAAAGCAGGTTCTAGTTTTGAGATTCCGGTTTAAATTCCATCTTTAATCTTATCTAACAACGTATCAATAAGTTATTCTCACTGCAGCACCGACATTCCCGGTGAGAAGTAGTTGTGAGTCTCAATCTGCACGAATACTAGCAAACTTCATCCTTAAGAACTCCAGGCTTGTTAACATGCTAATCCTTGGTCCCAATATCTTGTCGCCGCTATAAGAAGCCGAGATATCACCGCTATCTTGACATCTTGTCATGGCATTTATTCATGAACCATTATTTTTATTCTTGGCTATGATCTCCGCTGATTTCTCGATACGGTCTGCGATCTGATCAAAGTCACTCCGCAATGCTGCCTTGACTTCCAATTGCTTTATGTTTCTACCGGCCGGGGCGGTATTTTTCCTCCGAAAGAGGTGTCGCTCCTGATCGCGACGAGGACCCTTTGTTCTTGGCCTTATCTTTCTCCGACGCAAGCCGTTTGTACTAGACATATGTTAGCGCAATCTGCATACTTTCGAGCAAATAGACGCCCGTTAAACCATGGCAATCATTTGCGCAGGTCTTCTTACTTCTTCATTTGTATCATCAAGGTGCAGAAGCCGGAGGAAAACATGCTGCTCTTCAAATGAACTAAATTTGACTTTCTGCTTTATGTCATAGGAGAAGTCACCGAGCCGGTGGACGATGAGAGCATATTTAGCTGCTTCCTGGTGTTTGTCGGGCTGTTCTTATGTGACATCAGTACTTGATGGTCATGTGCCGCATACAGGTATGTCTCCTATGTCTTACTTTGGTACAAGCTGTGCAGGTCAACATAGCGGTCTATCGCAGTAGACTTCACTTTCGGACAGCTGTGCAGAAACCAGGTGATCTCCTCATAGGCCTCGCGGTACAGCTTCTCTTCCATTGTGGTGTGAATAGAGTTCATCTCGGAAAGGCTCTGCCACGAGTAGGGTAGCAAAAGCTAGTGCAACTAGTTGAAGAGATCTGATAGGCCCCAATGGCTGACTTGGACTTATCTAATCCCTTTTGACAGTCACTTATGATATTTCTGGGTAAGATCAGACAAGCAGCGCCGACCGGGGCTCAGGGGAGTTGAAGTATGAATAGTGCGGTCGTAGTGACAGCTGGTATTCAGGGGTGACGGAACAGCTTCCCGGATGGAATGGTAGAGATGATGAAATGACAGAGAGTGGTGAAGAGAAGAAGGTAGAAGAGTCAGAAGAGAAAGACAGGGAGGGAAATGGATAGAAAAACGGGCAAGATAAACACAGTGAATGGTAGTTTCTGCAAGATCATGCCTGCTGTTTAGGATCAGTATATACTTACTGATAGCACGGATGCCCCGTGGTCATCAATCGATAAGTATAGGGTTGAGTTCCTTGTCACCATTGCATGGACCACCATTTACCAGTTGTAAACGACTTACCGTAGCAAAGTAATCACTGAGGTTCATATAGATCTAAGCAGTGCGTATATGTGAACGAGTTGATGATACATCTTCCATTGCCAGACATGTGTTTTCCGAGACATTTACAAGTCACCAAGTAAGATAAGCATCTGACAATGTACTTCTCACCTCTTCCATACGCTACCTCAATCCTTCCAAGTCACAGACTTAGTCACAAGGTACTCATTCAATCCCTCCTCTGCATTGAACCGCCCCCAACCGGAGTCCTTGGTCCCACCATGTGGAAGGACCGGTTCATCATGCATATTCATACCGTTTATATGCACAGCGCTGGATCAGTCAGTATCTCTGCTTAGCCATCCTCATCTACTTAGGTAAGTAACATACCCAAACTCCAGCTGCTTAGCTATTGCAAGACCTTTACGAAGGTCTTTCGTGAATACGGAAGCAGAGCTACCGTATCCAACACTATTGGCAATTCTGACAGCTTCATCGTCGCTCCTGACAAGCATGCAAGCCGTCAATGTAGTATATTCCCCCTCGAGCCACACTCTCATGTTTGGGTTAACATTAGCGAGCACGAACGGGCCAATACTCAGAACACCGTCGCAACTTGGCTCGGTCTCAAGCTTTCCATGGAGTAACTCGGCTCCACATTCCACAGAGTTCGTAATCAGGCTCTCCACGTGAGCCCTTATAAATGCTTTGACGAATATGGGCGGAAGCACTTGAGCATCCGTCATGCTCAGAGCATATTTCAGGGCATCCATGAATTCTTCAGCAATAGAGGCATCAACAAGGATACGACCAGTTGACATGTAGATTCGATAGGACTATCCTTAATCAGTAATGTATTCTCACCGATGAGAGTGAATGACAAATCATACGTTCAACATAACACCAGCCAGCACGCCCTCCACAGCAACCGGGACATCAGCATCCGCACAAACAATGGCATAATCCTGCCCCATAGTGTCGATCAACGATGGCTTGATGTACCTGCCACAAATAGCAGCAATCTGTTTCCCCACATATAAACTCCCCGTGGAATTGACCTTCCGTATCGCCGGATGCCCAATCATGGCATTCATAATGTGAGGCATATCCTCTCGGCAGGTATATATGACATTCAAGCATCCATCCGGAAGGCCTGCTTCCCAAAAGGCTCGGCCAATGGACCAATAACATCGCGGAGTTTGCGCTGAAGACAAAAGGACAGCGGTATTTCCAGCTGCGAGAGCGCAGGCTGCCGCACGAATCCCGGATATATAAGGGGCAGTACTACAGATATACGTTGTTAGCAAGACTGGCGACTGGTGTAATACGATCAGCTTTCCCTACCTGGGCACCATCCCTAATATGACACCCATGGGCTCCTTGGAGACAATTGCACTCTGACCTTCTCCTTCAACCACCGGCACACTCCCACAGATTGAAGGTATACGACCTGCAATATCCCTCAGCATACTGCTCGCAAGAGGAATGACAAAACTCTTGATGGCCTCAACGTCAGCACCCGTCTCAATATGCATATAGTTTGCGAATTCTCTTCGACGTCTCTCGAGAACATTAGCTGTCTCAAGCAGGATATAACGTTTGACGGCAAGCATGGTACGAGCCCACGCTGGAAATGCTGCATTCGCTGTCTCAATAGCCGTCGTCGCATCGGCAAACGTAGCACATTCTGCTTCCCAGCAAGTCTCGCCGGTTACAGGGCTCTCAATTTCGAACAAGTGCGCGCCGCCATAGTCTCGGCCGTTGATGAGCAGGGGAACCGTGGCGACAGAGGCTGCGATAGCCGTGGAAGGATCCATGATCAGTCACCCAGGATGTAAGGATGGAAAACGATTTGTTAGTTTTGCTTAGTGGTGAGCAGGTGGAAGAAGGACGTGGGCTGGTGACACAGGGTTATGATGGAAGAAAGCCACTGACGGGGATTGCCAGCCCGTCCCTCCCGCTCATGGGCAGTCACTAGGGGTTACATTGCACAACCCCATCGGAAGAAAGAGTATCTGATCCCAGAACGCAATAAAAGTCTAATGGGACCCAAAGCTGACTTGATTCCCCGCAGCTCGTCACTCACGTTGCCTTTTGCTCCTCCTTGAGGCTCATTGCGCATCATCTGTGAATCAGGATGGGCCCCAGCGCCAAGGGGAAGGAGATGATTGTGATTGTCTCCGTCCTGGTCGGCCTTGCGTGTCTCAGTATGGCTTTACGATTTGTTGCCAGAGTTAAGCGGCGCACTGGCTTCGGGGTAGATGATTGTCTCTGCTTCGTGGCTGTCATATTGATGTTGGGGATGTTGATTGAGCTGATTCTGTGTAAGCTTCTGGATGCTCTCAATAGCCCCTGCCTGACTGGATTAATTGTATCAGGGTGTTTCATTGGTGGGAATGGCTACCATTTCTCTGATCTCGATACTAGGACCATTACACTGTTCTATAAAGTGGGTATTTCACTTAAGATACATTATCCTCAGCAGCCTTGTCCTTCAAGCCCTCACTGAGATTCAACAAGATATTCCTGTCCAGCCAATTCACCTATTTCATCCTGACCCCGGTGATCAAGATCTCCTTCATCTGTTTCTACCGCCGCCTCTTCACCACTAAACGCTTCCTTCGCTTCACCTTCTGCCTAAATATGCTCATTACCGCATGGTCTTCTGGTATCTTCTTAGCCTGTGCATTGCAATGCCGCCCGCTTCGCGCCTACTGGGATATGAACGTCAAGGGACGCTGCTTCAGCGCAACCACTTTCATCATTGTTAACCAGGCGTTCAACGTGGTCATGGACTTTGTCATCCTCGCAGTCCCGATACCTATGATTTGGAGACTGCATCGCTCATGGCAGGATAAGCTGGCGTTGAACGCCGTTTTTGCGCTAGGTGCATTGTGAGTTGACATTGGCTTCTGGCTTTCAGATCCTTAATGGAAGATTAAATTTTAATATTCCTTCCCCTCGATAGTGTATGTTTCGCAAGTATATATCGAATAATAGTTCTATTCTATATTGACCTGAAGGACGTGACATGTGAGACTCTTCATGACCACCCTAACACATTGAGAAAAGGTTAATTATGATTAGATACGATCTACGACGCCACCCTATGGACCCATATCGAGCCATCTGTCGGGCTAGTCGTTTCCTGTCTCCCAATCATCCGCGGTATGTTTCCACGATGTACATCGGCGGGTCACAAACAGCGGACGACTTCAAGTTTAGGGCATTCTTCGACTGGTACAACTTGGTCTGGTGGTATTGACCACGAGTGTTTTGATGGTCGAAAAGGGCTACGAGGCGGGTGTGCAATTGGGGGGAGGACCTGTCGTCGGTCTGGGAATGTGATTGAACTCGAGAATATAAGGGTGACGACGGATATAGAGGTGCAGATTGGGTGATAACCTTTCTCTCTAGAAGAAAGTGGGGATTCATTTCGACCACGGCCTATATAACTGAGGTTTAGCATAAGCTCCCCCATCTAAAGTATTAGGGTTGAGATGCCCTAACGCCAAGGGCAAGGAAAAGATGGAAGGGCGAAGCTGCTCTTGCGTGAAACTCTTTCTCATCCTCTTGCTGTCTTTGAATGCTTGCCATAGATGAATACTATCGACATGATAATGCTCCCATATGTATGGTATCCTTCTACCTCTGAGGGGGTGAGGGGAGTAGGGGCTACATTGAGACGCCGTGGCTTCCTAGGATCGAGCATGCCATATCTCCCGCTACCCCTCCTGTAAGAAAGCATTGCAGTGCTGACAGCAGTGTGCTTCCTATACTAGTAATCAGGGTCACTCAAAGCTGATGCGAGACTGAGGACGGGGTTTCAAACAGAACTGTCCAACATCAACAAAGGCCGCATGATCATGTTCCGCTATATTACATTCAATTCCGATTTCTATACGCTTTCAATCAGCCGTCATCGCCAAGCCAAGGGCAAAAGCATTTAAGGGATGCAGTGAGCTACATATAACTTTAAATCTGGCTTTCGACGGATATCACCAACTTAGAGATCGATAATATGATGTTGCGAGGAATTCTCAGAGCCGATATGTTCCCAATGTTTGAATTGGGGTCCACTACGCTTCAAGCCAAAGGAAAATATATTTATCTCGGATACTAATATTGTGGTGAGCAGTCCGGCCGAATGTTATGATGGCATGTACTAGAATTGGAATTAATGTACAGTTATTATTTTATAAGTTTCCAAAACTAAACTCCTATCTCGGCATTCTACATTTTAGTCATTGATATCCTCCCAGTATACTCTATATCATCATTTAACGTGACTCAAAATGCCAAGAATCTAGCTAGCTGCTAGCTAACACATGAAACGGGGTCTTCTAGGCCTTGGAGAACCCCTTAGCGTCCCAATATACAGTCCTCGGACAGCCAATCCGGTTAGAATGTCTGTATAGCTCCATCACCAGCACTGAGTCAAGGTGCGTGAGTCACCGAGTCGTCTTTCCCCAGACTCCATCTGGGGCATCAAAACCTGCAACAGGAAAGAAAAGCCCAGCTGCGTATCAGGTGACTTCCCCGTAGCGAGCGGCGACAGACTAGCCCCGAAGCGGCAAGGCTCGCGCCTCAGGTGATCTCCACGTCCACGGAACGCGCAGCCATTGACCAATCAAATGCCCGGCAATCCGACATCGGCCGGGGAGTGGCAGTCCAACTCCGGATCACGTGCCCCAGAGCAGGCCGATCTCGTCCCCAGCAACGAGTTTATAAAGTTGCAACCGGCTGCTTCCATCCTCCCTCTTCCCTTTTCCTCTTTCCCATCCAATTTCTTCACTTCCTTTCTTTCCATCTCACCCTCTCCCCTCTTCCTCTCACACCCTCTTCACACAATGGCCTCCCGTGGACTTCCCCGTGCCCTCCGCCTGGCCCGCGTCTCGGCCCCCCGGTCCGTCGTGACTGCTGCTCTCCCCCGTCCCTCCCTGGCCAAGGCTGCCTCCGCCGCTCTCCCCCGTGTGACCGCCACCCCCGTTGTCCCCTCCCGCGGTGTTAAGACCATCACCTTCGCCGATGACAAGGAGACCGTCTACGAGCGTGAGGACTGGCCCCGTGAGAAGCTCCAGGAGTACTTCAAGAACGACACCCTTGCCCTGATCGGCTACGGCTCCCAGGGTCACGGTCAGGGTCTCAACCTCCGTGACCAGGGTCTGAACGTCATTGTCGGTGTCCGTAAGGATGGTGCTTCCTGGAAGGAGGCCATCCAGGACGGCTGGGTTCCCGGCAAGAACCTGTTCGATGTCACCGAGGCTGTCCAGAAGGGTACCATCATCATGAACCTGCTCTCCGACGCTGCTCAGTCCGAGACCTGGCCCACCCTGAAGCCCCTCATCACCAAGGGCAAGACTCTCTACTTCTCCCACGGTTTCTCCCCCGTCTTCAAGGACCTCACCAAGGTCGATGTTCCCACCGACGTCGACGTCATCCTCGTCGCCCCCAAGGGTTCCGGCCGTACCGTCCGTACCCTCTTCCGTGAGGGCCGTGGTATCAACTCCTCCGTCGCCGTCTTCCAGGACGTCACCGGCCAGGCCAAGGAGCGCGCCATTGCCATGGGTGTTGCCGTCGGTTCCGGCTACCTCTACGAGACCACCTTCGAGAAGGAGGTCTACTCCGACCTCTACGGTGAGCGTGGTTGCCTCATGGGTGGTATCCACGGTATGTTCCTCGCTCAGTACGAGGTCCTCCGTGAGCGTGGCCACTCCCCCTCCGAGGCTTTCAACGAGACCGTCGAGGAGGCTACCCAGTCCCTCTACCCTCTCATCGGTGCCAACGGCATGGACTGGATGTACGCCGCTTGCTCCACCACCGCCCGTCGTGGTGCCCTCGACTGGTCCAACCGCTTCAAGGACAACCTGAAGCCCCTCTTCAACGAGCTCTACGACAGCGTCCGTGATGGCTCCGAGACCAAGCGCTCGCTCGAGTACAACTCCCAGAAGGACTACCGCGAGAAGTACGAGAAGGAGATGCAGGACATCCGTGATCTCGAAATCTGGCGCGCCGGCAAGGCCGTTCGGTACGTTATTCCCCAATACTTATATTCTTATTTATGAGAATTTCTGCTAACATTTCTATTCTTATAGCTCCCTCCGCCCCGAGAACCAGAAGTAAATCTATTCATAATGTGTTATTAGCATATCCCCGGTGGGAAAAGTTACGATGTACCATGATCTAGGGAATTGTTTTCAGTCGAGTTTCTTATTATAACTGGGTTGTATATCGGGCCGGAATAAAATTTTCTTATTCATTCTTCATATTCTTTTCCTCAATTGAGTATCAATTGTAGTTGTGTGGAGTGGTAGTTGTAAGAAGAGGTGGTCATGAGTCATCGACTAGGAAAATTGCAACGGGCGGCAGATCATCCGGGGCCAGATTTCCCCGCGATCCGATCTGCATTGTTGATGAATTTACCACCAAGTACAATCTCATGTTTTACATTTTTGCTGAGTGCCAATACTTTAATATTGGTATCTAGAAAGAAAATGGATGATGAATACAATCTATACAATATGCAACCGAACACCAAATCTATTTATTTCAACGCTTTCATGTCTTCGCTTGGATATTAGACAACGGTATATGGATCTAACCCCAGCATCATAAATCCAATCCTGCAGCCAGCTACTCACTCCACAAACGAGGTTCACTAGTCACGCGCTTTCCTTTTCCTTCTTAGTGCGGATGGCAGGGGCAGGGGCCGGAACGGGGTTGGGGTTGCCCTTCCACTCCAGCTTGCGGGGCTTCATGTACGCCGCCAGCACCTCGTCGGTGACTTCCTTTCTCTTCTCCTGGAACGCAGCAACATACTGCTGCAGCACCTCGATGGTCATCTTCTTGAGCTCACCAGTCAGGAGCTCACCGCTCTTGTAGTTCTTGTAGATCTCTTCCAGCTTGGCGTCGTCCTCCTCGAAGTAGGTCAGGTAGACGTAGGAAACGTCGACGTCGGGGTTTCCACCTAGGCGTCGATGGTCCTCGATGCTCACTTGGCCACCGCTGAAGGCGTACTTGTTGATCTTGGTCTGGATTGTGCATGATCTGTTAGTATGCAAAAAGCATTTTCGTTGAGGCTATCACTCTTACCTTGATCTGCTTGGGAGTGTCGGTCATGAAGATGGCCGAGTTGGGGTCGGAGGAGGACATCTTGCCGCCTGCTCCTTGCAGGGCAGTGAGGAACTTGGAGTGGATCAAGGCGGGCTTGGGGGAGGGGAAGCGCATGCGGTGGGCGTTGTCACGGAGCAGACGGAAGTAGGGATCCTGGTCAATACCCATAGGGATCAAACACTGGATGTTGGCAATCTCCTGGGTACGCTCGGTGGAGGGCTCGTCCTTCCAGATCTCAGGGTAGGAGGTAGCGAAAGCGGCGACACACTGAAGGGAGGGAAAGAAGATGCGACCGATGTTGGTGCTGCAAATTGTTAGTCTCCCGATGATGTTTATATGGAATGTGTAGATCAACATACCTCTCGTTGAAGCCGAACGCACCACGGACTTGGTTGAAAGTGACCAGCTTTCCGAACTCCCAGGCGTTCATGAGGAAGTGGTTGCTGACGTACTTCAAGTCGCTGTAAATGAAGGTCTTCTTGAGATCGAACCCCAGGGCGATAATGTCCTTGGCGTTCTCCATGGCGAAGTGCATGGCATCCTCGAACGTTATGCTGTCCTTGAACAAAGCCTTCTCGTCGTCCGTAAGCATGAAGACCAAGGGGACGTCGAAAACATCCTGCAGCCACTTGGTGAACTGCAGGGGGATGGTGTGACCCAGATGCAAACTGCCGGTACTGGGACCACGACCGGTGTAGAGGAAGAAAGGCTCGCCACGCTCGTAGAGGGTCAGGATGCGGTCGAAGTCACGGTGACTGAAGAACAGGCCGCGTCGGAGCCAGCGATGCGGCTTGTGTCCGGTCACCTTCTCGAAGCGCTCAAGGAGCTTGTCGTCGATGATGGATGTGTTCCATTTCCTGTAATTGGAGGTGGTTAGTGGCTTGTTGCGTGAATTGCAATAAGCGCTTCAATGGCGGGGTAGCACATACCGACAGATGGCCTCATAGTTGATGGCGACCACCTCTCCGTTCTCGTCGCGGGCACCCTCCACGGACCAAGGATTGATATCCTGTTCTTGCGCGGTGTGCGACTGCTCCTCGGCCATGTTTGCAATCTGTTCTAGGACTGTGGAGGGGGTTTGGAAAGGAAGCGCAACGAGGGGAAGTGAGTCAGGGAGCGACGAGATGAATCTATTCAGTCTTTCTTTTGCCCCTCCTGCCCTTGCCCGATTCGGCCACAGTCACGTGGCGGGGAAGATGCGGCATGACAGCGCGCTAGTCCTAATCGGGTATTGTTGCTATCGGAGTAAAATGACTGTCCAACATATGCCGCGCAATACAGATGACATTTCTGCAAATTGGATTTACTTCAATTTGTTCTCAGCCTTAGCTGATGTTCTGCAATCTCAACGCCTTGCAATTTTCCAGTTTCGACTGTGTTGGCGCAATGCGGGGGTCCGATGGCGGAGATGTATCCCCAGCGCCGACTCGGATGCCGCTTATCACCCGGCCTTTTCCCCTCTGCCCTTTTCTCCGCAACTCTATCATACTACTATAGTACCATTGAGTCACCGATCTAAGTACTCTACCATTGGAAGTCAGTTCATAGACAAACAAGTCTTTCAAAATGGGTGACCCCTCCGTGCTCGTGCAATCTTTGACACCTTCAGCTATCCATGAGGCCTACTCCCTCATCCAACCCTATGTGCACCGCACGCCTCTCCTCACCTGCCAAACCCTCAACAACATTGCCTCGGCGCCGCAATCCCCAGAGGCATTGACTGGCACCTCCTTTGAGGGCCAAGCTCCTGCCAATCCCAAGTTCCGCTTCTTCTTCAAATGCGAGAACTACCAACGGATAGGTGCCTTCAAGGCCCGAGGAGCCTTCCACGCTCTGTTACGACTCATCACCGAACGGGGGAAGGAGGATGTACAGAAACGGGGTGTTATCACCCACAGCTCTGGTAGGCCCAAACACTTTTGAATGAAGCGACACCTTATTTATCAGTTCGTGTAGGAAACCACGCTCAAGCTCTGGCTCTCGCTGCCGCCACCCTTGGTGTTCCCGCCTACATTATCATGCCCAGTATTAGCACGCCCTCCAAGATCGCTGGGACGCGCTCCCATGGTGCAGAGGTCATCTTCAGTGGTTCCACGAGCGTCGAGCGCGAAGCTGTCGTCGCTGATGTGCAAGCCAAGACCGGTGCAATTCTGATCCCGCCCTATGATGACTTCAATATCATCTGCGGCCAGGGTACCACCGCTCTCGAGCTTGAGGAGCAGTACAAGGAGCTGCTGGCTGAGAAGCCACATCTGAGCATCCGCGAGGGGTCTAAGGCTCTTGATGCTGTCTTCACACCCATTGGTGGAGGTGGTCTCAATTCCGGTGTTGCAACCTTCTTCTCAGACAAGACAACCAAGGTGTTTGGTGCGGAACCCAGTTTCGAGGGCGCAGACGATTGCCGGCGCGGACTGGAAGCCGGGGAGCGGGTTCCGGCAGTGTCGACACTGACCATCGCGGACGGGTTGCGGACACCGGTTGGCTTGTTGAACTGGGAGGTGATCTCGGACCGGAATAAGGTCGCTGGCGTATATGCCGTGACGGAGGAGCAGATCAAGGCGGCAATGCGTCTGGTTCTAGAGCGCATGAAGGTAATGGTGGAGCCAAGCGCTGTGGTGGGTTTGGCCGTTTGCCTGTATAACGAGGAGTTCCGACGACTGGTCGAGAAGGAGGCTCCTGAGGGTTGGGATGTGGGCATCGTGTTCAGCGGTGGAAACACCACGGTTGAGGCCATCGGAAAGTTGTTCAGTTAAGAAAGCATGTATAATCTGCTTGGGGCCACTGTCTCAAATCACGTCTGTACAGTGTACATAGCTAGATGAGAAATGTATCAACCGATGTCGACCCCGTCTCTTCCTATGCGAAAGGCGAATTTGCCGCCATTATTTTGTTTCAGGCCCTCCAGAACCCTACGAGGCCATTCATCGCGTCTCCATTCATTTACCCATCCGGAGAACCTTCCGTGACTGACAACTTCTTGTCGACGAGGCGCACCGCGCTGCGCATTTTGCGCAGTCATAGTAGGCGGAAAGGGACGAACTGAATCACGTTGAACAACAATTCGTAGAGAAGGAAATCTACCCCAAGGAGCTGGCAGATCAGACCCAAAAGAAGGCGCCTTTGTTATAGAGGGGCGTGGGTTATACAAGTCGTACGGTCCTGATGGTGCATACGCTGGGTTACCACCACGAGCACCGTGGAATCTTCCTTGAACAGTGGTGGTGTAAACCACCATACAACCTAAAAGTCGCTGTAATCTTTTCAGTTCCGCCACAAAGGCAGCATATAGTTCTGAAATCTGGAACCGTCGCTTCCGAGTACGCTCATGCTCCAAGTCAGCATCGACCCGCCCGATATCTTCCACTCGAGAGATTTCGTCTTGTAATCTATCTTGCCAGAAGAACGCATTGGCACTATCCAGGTAGATAGTATGCACGGGTCTAGTGGAGGACAAATGGCGAGATAAGTCAAGAATGTAGGCATCCAGGTTTTGAAGTGTAGCAAGGAGAGCAGCTGATGATTGTGGACGGAAGACGTGGACATGTTGCAGACTGGCGACAAGCATAGTTTCGATATCAAAATTGTCCGCTTCAGATGACATTTCAGATGATTCCTCAGCTATTACGTCAATTCTGGCCTGAACAAACCCTCTAAGCACTGCTCTCAGCCGCTCAGCGTCAAACCGACCGTCCGTGTCAATGAATATCACTGCCGATTCATGCCCACCGAGCGGGACGCCATTGACCACAGATGGTAAGATAGCGACTGCAGCGAGACAATACAGAAGATGGGACTTTCCAGCTGCAGACAGCTTGCTAGAGATCTCCAGGACTGCTTCTGTGCGGTTGATGTTCAACATCGGCAAACTATGCATGCCTACATGCTCATCGTTAATGAGTTCGCCTTGAGCTGGGAGTTCGCCCTCAGTGCCATGGAAGTCTGCTCCCTGGGCATCCCCAGAATGATCATGTTGCAGATCCCCTTCCAGATGTATGTTCTGTGCAGCAGGGGCGGGCGTTGTGAAAATACCCATAAGATCATCAAGCACTTGGACACCCAGTCTGGGCCTTAAGGCATCATCATCACCAATTCCATGTGATAGGTTTCTTAAGTCGTGCAGAAGCTTCTCATGTTAGCATCCATTCAGCAAGGTTTCAAAAAAGTATCCACAAAGAACAATAAGGCTATGATGCAGAACCATGCAGTAAACCGAGACACCGACCCATACATACCTCGTCAAGTCTCTCCTCATACACCTCCCCAAGAAGCTCTCCCCCAAAGTTGGCAGCCATTTGACACAATTGCAATATCTACAAATGTGACAAAGCTCAACATTGTCCGCTGAAATAATGGATAAGCAGTGGCGGACTCCGAACCCCTCCAGGAGTTGATAGAATCACAAAATCACCGCGGGCTGACCCGTTGTGACGATAACTGGTAAGGATGGATCGCGGCGCCGGCGAACGCGAACGCTTCCGCTCCATCCACTTTTCTTCCTTTCCCCAATACCACCTGTCTTGCTCGTCATTATTCCCAGCTGCGGATGAATTGTTCAAGCCACCATACTTAGAGGACATTACTCAGAACCATAATTAGACACCTTCATCACCATGGCTCCTCTTGTCCCCGTTTTCTCCGCCGAGAGCCTTCCAGACCACGTCAACATCGTTACCAAGAACTTCCAAGAGAAGCGTCGCAAAGGCGGCCCTGTCGAGCTGGAGAAATGCAAGCTGCTCGAGATGGTCCAATACTCCTGCAATCCGCCGCAAGAGGGGATTCCTAAGCCGGGTGTGGTGAATTGCAAGCCGATTGTGAGGCTGTTTCGCCGGTGAGTTACCTTTTCGCTATGGGCTTGAGGGAATGGTTCAATGCTGACAGTCACTTCATGCTAGATGCGCTGGCGGATTAACGGTAGAAACGACTGCTTGGGAGCCGATCAGGATAGCGAAAGAAGAAGAGCAGCGTAAACGTGCTGCGGAGAGCAGCTCAAAGGCCTGATGGAAGGCTCCTTTCGATTACATGCATGGCAAGGAGTTGAACTGGCGTTCATTCTACTGATGATCACGATGGCAGTTAAGCTATGTGATTAACCAATTGAGTTGCATTATTTGACATCCTGCTCCATGGGTATCTTCTCGGTTATGCTACGATGAAAAAGCTGAACGCCTGACGCCTCTGCCTATCCTACACCTCATGATGCATTCACCCAGCTATCCACCCTCGACATATCGGGCGTATCCTTTGCACTTGATAGCTTGTTTTCCTCCGTTCGTCGGCTCCCAGATGTAGGCGCCCGTCGCCACAGGTCTCTCTCGCAGTTGATGATAGGAGGCAGCTCTATGTTCAACGCCAGCTTCGAGCGGGAGGCTTTATCTGCACCAGCTCCCGAGTCGATCTCCATGGGACCAGCAGAGTCTGGGCCCGTCCCGGGCTTCTGTATCTTCTTTGCGAGTGCTCTAACAGTCTTCTCAAACATTCCATCCATACTCTCCGCTCGTCGTCCCCATTGCTTCTTATCCCGGACCGATGAGCCGGAATTATTGTCTTTGAACGCCGCACGGGCCAACTTGCGCAGCGCCTCCTCGCCATGCCGACCATCCTCTGTTGCTCGCTCTCGAATAACGCGCGGATCTTGCTCTCGTTCCGTGAAGACCGGTGTGTGACGATACGTGTGTTTACTAGGAAAATCGGGGAAATGTTTCGGGATATGGGCGTTGTGAACGCGATCGTCTTCGCCGCTGAGCTGCGGCCCTAAGGATGGCAAAGTCTTGAACGAGTCCTCTTCCGGCGGAGGACTTGATAAAAGGGTGGGGATAGGTTCGATGTTTGGATGGCGTTTCACGTGCGGAATGAGGTCGCTGACCGGCACGGACTGTCTTTTCAAGGCATATTCGAAATCTTGGGGGATTGGTTGTATGCGCCGGCTGGAGAGCATCGCTTGGCGCACATATGAGGCGAATCTCAGCAGATCTAGTGACCAAATCCATCAATATCATGAACAATTCTTTCTGGGACCTAGGTTTCCCAACGTACATTCCTCCGTTACCCTGCGAAAGGCGTCCAGCGCTGCAGGGTCGGCGATATCAAATCCGCATTCTTGTAGATACTGTCCGATAGACCGGTTGAGGACATGGTCGATGCAGGCCTCGTCGACAATGGCGGGTTCCGGCAACGCTGGGGCGACGGGACTTTGTAGGCGATGATGATGGTGATAAGGGCGTTTCGTTCGTTTTACATCAGGGGCATCTGGACCTTCTGGTATGGAGGAAGAGGATCGTTTGACAGTGGGTTCCGAGGAGACCATGGCGCCGGTGGTCTTGATGGATGGATGGGGAGAGATCCAGAAACGGCGCCAAACACAAGAACCGCGTGAGGTCACGTGTTTATGCCTGAGGCAGATACCACTACAGCCCAGTCATCAGCTTCAATGCTCAATCAGGACTTGGTAAACCAGAATTACAATAACAATATTTATAAATTTAGATAACAATAGCCAAACTCATAAATATACCCCCTTATAAACTGTGTAGTATTCGGGCTATCACCAAACGTTCGCAGCAGCAACCCACCCTCAAAAGTCAGGCCACTCACAGCCGTCGCTTACTACACGCCGGCCCGGAAAGCTTCACCTCGACTTTCACTCTCGACATCACCGCTCGCTTTCCCTCTCCTCTCCTCTCCTCTCCGCACCCCCCACCACCACCCCAGCAGGTCAATTCTTGCGCGAATCTCCTCTACCCGTTTCTCAGATCTGTCTGAAGACACTAATATCTCACAATGGCCTCCGTTGCTCCCATCACCGGCGTACGTACAACCCTCCTCCTACCCAACTCACCCGGGACCACATCCACAACCCCATGGCCTCCCCCAGATTTGGAACCCTACAAGCTAACATTTTGCACTTCAGATGCTCCGCCGCACCCTGGTCCTTGACCTGAGCACCGCTTTCGGTGAGTCCGCCTACGACCCCGCGCTTCCATTGACCCGAGATGTCTTCATATGATTTCCTTTCTACCCATATATTCGAATTGCATACAAGCATTGTTACATCGGCATCTGCCCCGCGCGCAAAATACCGACCCGCCAAAAGAGCAATTGACTGATTTGATTATCTCGCAGGTTTCGGTACCACTTTCGGCTACCTCTGGTGGTACGGTACGTATACGACAGACCTTCCTCCAATCCCTCCTCCTCCTTCCCTTTTCAACAAACTACACCCTAGAGGTACCAGTCACTAACGATAAACCACTATACAGGCTTCCACCTCCCCCGCGTCCGCGCCCGTGACGACTACTACACCCGCCTCGAGGCCGAGCGCGCTGCTGCCCAGCAGTAAATTCGCATCGGCAGCACAAATGCATTCGACTTCGCGCGTTGATTGGGGGCCTCCCAATGTACCTCGTTTAATTATGCCGGATGGAACCGGGATGCGTCAGCTACGTGATTTGGGGGAGTGGAGTGTGGGGAATGTGTAGCTGATAGGATGTGATTGACATTGTTTTTGTTGTCTGGTATATTGCGTGGGTTTTGGGTTGGGTTTCCCGGTTGATGGTGCGAGTTGAATGTGTTTGTGGAATTGAAAGAATAGAAGAAGGGAAGAAAGAAGAACGTTTCCTCGAGTGCTTTTTTTTGTCTGTTGTATATACGCTTGTACTCATACATGCGGTTGTTTGGGATTATCTGGTTGGTTGTTCTTGTGTTTGTCGTAGGGAGGGACATTAAGTGGTTTGTAGGTTGTAGTGAGGGTCAGTATTGTACATGTTACTCGGCAGTAATCTCATAAAAATGTGTTCATTTCTTTCATTCATAAGCAGGGAATCTATCCAGTCGCTAATTAATCCAAGTGGAAATGTAGGCCATGCACGTAAAACTCCCCCTAATCAACACAACACACAGACACAGACACACAGCATCCACCACACCACCACCATTATACCTTATGCCCATCAGGCAAGAGCAACTAATATCAATCACTACCTACCAACCACACAGGGGCAGGCCAGACTCCACCACCACCATTCACCGCATAACACGCTCATACTGTATCCCCCTCACGCTACCACCACCCATCGATGTCCTAACATTGCGCTTGAACGCCTCCCGGTTCTGTCTCAGATCGTCGGCGGCCTCCTTGTTCAGCGGATCGGAAGCATTCGGCTCGAGGAAGAGGAACTAAACAAAGCGTAAAAGGTTAACACTCCACTCCTTTCACAAAATAACAATCATGATAAAAAGGAAGAAAAAAGAACCCACCTGCATCCCCACAATAACCGCATTCAAATTCAACACGGGCTTCCAATCCTCCCTCAGAATATTCAAACACACATTCCCCTCAAGATCAATATTCGGATGGTAGATCTTCTGCGTACACTTGACCTTTGGCGGATCATGCGGGAAGTTCTGATTGACGGTGAAGTTGAAGTGAAAAGCGCCGCCCTTGTACATGCCCTCGTCCGGCTCGATAGTAAGAGTGAAGTTTAGGATGTCGTCGGGGTTCGGGAAGGACATTTTCATTGTACTTCCGAGGGTGAGTTCTTGCAGGTCTGTTTCATATGTCGATTTCGATGTTAGTTAAATGTCCTGAGGGGTGTGGTGTGGTTTGAGAAAAGGTAGTAGGGCAGGTAGATAGGTAGGTAGGGACATTCAGACCTCGTTGCACGCGCAGCTGAGCGGCGGTGACCTTCTTCTTCTTTTTACCGGCAGCTCCTTCGGCATTCTCAGCTTGTTGCTGCTGTTGTTTCTGTTTGAGAGGGTGTTAGTGAGGTGGAAGGAGGGTACATATGGGTTGGTTGGTTGGTTGGCAGGTGGATGGATGGAATCAGTCGCGACATACCATAGACCATATCTTCAACATCGTGGCTGATCTTGCGGGCTCGCGATCACCTGTGTGTGGGTTTGGTAGGATCTAGAGTTGTTTGTAAAAAGTTAGGTCTAGGGATTTTCGTATGGGATCGCTATCCCAGAGTCTTCGTAGTGTTGAGTGGGTGAAGAGGGGAGGAAAGGCTGCGGGGTCCTTTCGTTGGCCGGTACAACTGATCTCCACTTCAGCGTAGAGGGAACGGTGGCAAGACAGGAGAAGCCAGTCCTGTATCTCAACTTAGAGAGGCGGCAGGCCACGACAGAAGAAAAGTGTGTGTATTATTGCGTGTAGAAAGGCAACAGAGCGATTATCAGAGACAGGTGATAGCCGGACTGCCGCAGAGAGCGGGCGGCGGCCTGACGCCATGGGCCACCCATTGCACCACCGCCTGCCCGTACCAGTTGCCACTCATGCCCATATCAGCGGTTTATTACATTCTCTCTTCCTATCATTCAGTATATGGCCATGCAACTTCTTGTTATTATGAGGGTTTCATTTTGAACATTATCTGTGGGAATCCCGCGTAAAACAGTCATCCGATCGCCTTCCACGCCCTTGAATACATCCCATTTCTAATGCGCTAAGAGTCTACAAAACATTGTCGTGCCTGCAGTCCCTATGAAATGTGCAAATCCAACCTGAAACAAAACGCGGCCGAACCTGGGAAACAAAGAATAAACATCGTATGTAGAATACAAGATTGCGACAAAAATGTGCCAAGAATAACTCCACGAGGCCTCTGCCGGCCATGAGCAAAGCACCCCTCATTGACAACTTTTCGTTCATTATGCTGCGCACCTTCTCTAGCGGCGGGCGAAGCAACACATCACACCGGTCTTACCCAGGAACCAGCAAGCTCCGATGAAGCGGAATAGCGCGACAACGGCGTTGGACCACAGTAGAGCCTGGAAGAAACGTGACGTACGATCGGTGGCAGAGTTCTGTATGAAGCCGTTAGTTTCGTCTTTTGGAACATCGAGACTCTGTTTGTTGCAGAGGATATACGTACCGTGAAGCCAAACTTATCCACACCATCGCTGGTAATGCAAACAGCCATCAGAGCGTTACTGAAGATCCAGAATGTTACCAGTCTCGTACGGAAGCTCTTGTACGAGTCATCCAAACTCTTCTCATCCTTCTCTTCGGGAGCCACATATGGTGTCAAAGCACGCTTCACCGTAGCTTCAAACTGGCTGTCAATATCGGCTTGAGGCTTGTCAATTTCCTCAATGACAGTTTCCTTGCCTCCTTCCTTGGTCGTCTTCGCCGAGGGAAGAGCATCCGCCTTGTCAGAACCCTTGGTACCCCAGGACACATCGTGCCAGTTGCTGAATGCATACACGTTGAGAATGTTGATGTAAGAAGACTGCACGGCCATGTACTGAGGGAACGAGGTGAACATGTGCCACGGGTCCATGTACATGAACGAAGCGACGAAGTAGAGACCGAAAGTGGCAGCAAGCGCAATGATAATGATACCGGCACCGGTCGACCCAAAGAACGAACCAAGGAACGCACCAACGCCGTGTGTGGTATCGAAGTCCATCGGAGCGCTACCGCTGAAAGCGCGGACCACCAGGTATAGTGCATCGACGACAACGTAGAGTTGAATGATACCGAAAACAACGAAAGATGCGAGGTACGAGAACCGAGAACCCTTGGGGCGGTTACCCAAGGCCAGAATGAACTGGAGGAGCAGGAAACCAAGGTAGGCATATTTGACGATGGTGTTGACGATGGGAGTTGCCGTCTTGCCAAAGGGGAAACCAGTGTGACCGTTGCTAGGGCTAGGAGTACCGACAAGGTCCATGATGACCGATGTTGTAAGCCAGTAAGAAGCTGGTTTCTAAAGTCAGTAAAGTCCTCAAATTTGTGCAATAGACGAATAGAATCGCTAAACATACCCAGAGAGAACCATGTAAGAATCGTTGAGAAAGTGTTGTACAGCATCTGAATATGAAGGAAGAACATCCGAATGATGTTGTGGCCACTCTTGTACATACGTCCAAAGTGCATGAGCGAATAGATACCGGCGGCGAAGGATCCGTTCAACCAACGACGACGCTGCGAGATAAACTCCGCAGCACCTTCAGGTACGTCAGTTTCACCCTTCGAGGCTTTAACATATGACAAATGCCACTTTGAGCCAGCCTTGGCAACCAGCTCGAAACACAAGATACGGTCCTCGGCCAAGAACATGTTCTTCTTGAAGATGTTCATTCCCTCGATACCCTTCTTACCCAGCTGTTTGGAGAGAGTATGATCACCATGGAAATACTGCTCCAATGGACGACCCATAATTGCACGGAATCGGTATGCCGAGAAAGCACCAGGCAACACACTGACATAACCGAAAGAACTCTCCAACGGCTTGTCCAGAATGTTACTGATCTTGTACTCAAAATTCTGGGCTGCCACGAGAGGGTTGATGAGGTTTCTCCAACCCTTACCCAACATGGCGTGAATTTCACCACAAGCACCTCCGAGATCCTTGTCGTTGTAGAAGGCCTCCCACAAGGCCAGAAGTGACTTGTGGCCAGGCTTGGTACCAGCATCGAGAAGAATGCAGACTTCGGGGTTCAAGATACGGCCGAAAGCGTTAAATAGCCATCTATGAGAGTTGATCTTTTTGCTGTTCTTCTGCTTCAAACAGAACATCATCTGAACTGGAGGTAGCGTGCTGGGGCCGTCATCTGTCGGGCGAATGAGCTGCTGGTTGGGGGTAACGGATAATTGCGTCGTGTATTCGAACTATCAGCTGTTAGCATTCTCCAGATGTGTATATTCTGGGGTTGCGCATACGATGTGGGCAACGGTTTCCTTTCCATCAACATCACGCTTCATGACGCCATCCTGGTAAATACCAACGGTGGCCAAGACGTCCAGCACATCCTTGTCACAGGGGTCGATACCATCGAAAACCAGGCAGACCACAATCTTTTGCCAGGCCGGTCCACCCTTGTTCCAGAATTCGGACTTCTTCAAATTCACAATATCACGAATGTTTTGCATAACACCGTGCAGCGTACGAGCTGTAAGAGTCTTGTCTTCGTTGTAATACGTGATAGCAATCAACAACTCGG
The DNA here is from genome assembly GCF_003184925.1 of Aspergillus vadensis CBS 113365. Taxonomy (NCBI): domain Eukaryota; kingdom Fungi; phylum Ascomycota; class Eurotiomycetes; order Eurotiales; family Aspergillaceae; genus Aspergillus; species Aspergillus vadensis. Next base: position 457,481 of record NW_020292049.1, read on the forward strand.
TATGTCTGTTGTACATGGCAGGACGAAGGTTATAGCCATTATGAAGGGTAAACTCATTAGGATCACATGTGGCTGCGGTGTCTGTACCAAGGGAATTCTCCGTTAGTTCCGAGAAGCTGCATGATTGGGCCGTTGCGTAACTTACATCGCATGTGTGTGAATTCTTCGCTTCCGCCCTCCAGGTCGTTCCTATACTTCGCCTGGATTGCATTTTGGATAGCACTAGGCACCGGGTAGTCAACACTCAGGACTGAGCCCTGCACAAGCTTGACCTTTCTGGTAGCGTAGCGGCGCAGACCACCACCGCCGCCACCACTACCTGCACCTCCAGGGGCCTGTCTCTGGCGCCAAGCCTCTGTTGACGAGGTTTCGCTACGAGCATAGGGCGAAGCCACACGGCCGGGGACGCCAAAGGCAGTGGCGGGGTTCTCTCCAGACTGTGCAGAGTAAACAGAGCCACCTGCACTGTAGGGATCATGATAACCCGCATCGGCAGCATATGTCTCGGTCAAGCTGTATCCAGAGGTGGGCCGAGCCGGGGACAGATTGCGCTGCTGGGGGTCATCGAATGGACCTGTGAACGGGCCCGTTTGGCTCGATAGCAATCCTCTAGACGCTTCTTCTTCATACTAGAGATCATCCAAGTTTTCATGTTAGTTGATTGTTTTGTCCAGGCGCGATGTCACACGGCCAGTAGAACTGAAAACCTACGTTGTTTCCGGCAGGTAGATCCTGGAGCCGATGTCCACCATCGTCGTAGCCGGGAGGCGAGTGATTACCAGTGCCTTGGTAGGCCATGGTTGATGAACGATATTAAAGTCGTAATATGTGTGAACTGAATTTGGACGCTCAAGCAAAGCCCCGTGGAAACAGAATGCAAGGATGGCGCAAGAAGCAATGAGGCGTGAGGGTATCAGGGAAACAAGGAGCAAGGAGTGCACCGACTGGGGAAGTCAGACAACGGAGCAAGTAAATAAAGCGGGCAACCACCCCAAGCGGAGGGAGCAGACAAACAAGCGCTCTAATGGCCGGGGATGCGCGAGAGGGTAGAAACGAGCGAAGGGGGGACGAACAGTTGAAAGAAGAAACTGGTCGAAGGGCGCGAGCAACAGCAGGAACGTGAAAAAGCCGCCAGGGCTGAGCAGAGGTACCTTGCGATCGCAGGTGATGGATGAGGGTAGAAGCTCGGGAAGCCCGTCTGACCGTGGCGGACAAGAAGGGTTGGGGTTTTGGTGAAAGGGTTTCCCAAAACAAAGCTGGGAGGGGCAGGAGGAGGATGAGAAGGGAAAGAAAGAGGAAGAGAGAAGTGAGACTGGGCGGGATGGGGATGGACGAGAAGGTCTCAGGATAGGAAAAGGGTAAAAAAGAAAAAAATAGGAAGAGAAGGGAAGAAAAGGGAAAAAAGGCCCAGAAAGGCACGACAAGCTGAGAGAGACAGCTTTCCTTTGAAATGGTAATGGTCAAGGGTCGCCCTGGCGGTTTTTTTTGGTTGGCAGTGTTCGAGACGGGGGTGGAAAGCCTTGGGGGGGGTGTGGGTAATTGGATTCCTAACCAAAAGGCTGGATACACTTGAGATCTCCCTGCGATCACGGCGGATACCGATGATGGCTGCTGGCTTACTAGTCGATCAAATCCTAATTATTGTCACTTGTCTGTCTCTATGTCTTACTTGCTGCCCTTTGATCTACCACCTGAGAAATTGAAGGTAAAAAAGAGTATTCCTAATTATTCACAGGTTCTTGTTCTGTACATTCACGAAATGGAAAAAAAAGAAATCCAAACACGCCTTGTTGGGGGAAGGGAATGAATTGCTGGGCTGTTTGGCCATTTCCTCTTTGGTATCCCCTCATATTTCTTCTTTTGACCGCAAGGTTGGGCAGGCTATTTGCCCACGGATCGTCTCCTGCATCATATTCTTCCATCTTTCCTTCCAGACTCTTTCTCCTACTTACTTACTTGTTATGGACAGAGCGAGCAGAGCCACTCGCAGTAATTTTCCCTGTCAATACATAACGCCCCTGACTGTTACAAGTTGAGGGCATTGTTCTGCTCCCCCTCCTTGGCTCTTTGCTCCGCACTTCAAGTGTTATGTATTTAAAATTATCAAGGGTCTGAACCCTGATTACGGGCCAGTGGATATGGACCCTGGTCCACTTGAGTTTCTTTATTTTACCGCATTACCCTGAAAACACAACCTTTCCCGTCCCGTATTGTCACTGTAACCCTGCCAGGTACCATGTAATACCCTTCCTTAGTTGGTGGCTGTGTGTGTGGCATGGCGGTCAAGTACCTAGTACTAAGTCTACACCGTGTTCTATCGAGGATTCCGATGGATATCATTCTTGCCACCCATGGCACTTCTTGCATTGCTATCACGTCCTGCTCGTATCATGCAATAGTTAGCAGACGCGTGCTGCAATAACATCCAACAATTGGTAATAATGATGTCGAAGCATAGCATAAGGTGGCTTGACGATAGGGAGTCAAGATAACTTCCAAGGTCCTGTTGGCCTCGAAAGTATGGACATTCCACATCCCTCGCCAGCATAACTGGGCCACATACAACAAACAACATCAGCCACCAATAGTCAGCACTGGACGGGCCCTAAATCTTCAGGTTGAATTCCCCCTTCCCGGTAAGTTCATAGATTTCGCTAACCTAGAGAGCTGTCATTGATCTTACCTAGTAGATTGCCTGTTGCCAAACACGAAACATCGCCCCCAAAAGTGCCCCCAAACTGGCCCCCATACTGTCTGCCATAGTAACCAGTATTCAAAGTGACCTATCGGAGATCGGACAACTAATTGCGGCTGGTATTGGGGAGGTTTGGTATCGCCGAAATACAGAAAATACGGCGAATGTTTCAGGGGGCGGGGCTCACCCAAAAAGGTCTAAACTCCCTAAACTCCCCAGCCAAATATAGGCTTGTGGGGAACTCAAGACTCCCTTCACTAGGGGCCTCAAGACCGTGTTTATCAGCCGTTGGTCAATCAGGAGCCACCAGCGACGCTAGCCTGGAATCCTTAATTTTGCCAAGGTCACACTGGATCATTGAAAGACAGTCAAAGCCCAATAAGCGGTTGGAGGGGTCATGCTCACTGGTCAGCCGCGGTTTCAAAGCGGCTGGCAATTGTTGAGCGTAGTGCTGATATTAGGTAATGGCCAGCATGTCCACACACATATCCTTTTTTCTTTTTCTTTTGCAAGCCATCATTTGATGCCACTGGTCAACTCTCTGCCATGGTCAATGATCATCACTGCCACAGAAAGCTATGGCGCTCAGGGGACTAAACCCTCATCGGGGTTAGCTTCGAGCTCTCTATATCCTATCTTTAGCACCCGGTGACAACACAGTCGCCCTTGTCCCGTGAATCGCGAGTCAGACAATGTGGCACCCTCCAAAGGCGCGACAAAGTCACACAGAGTTTCCCTGGAGCACGAATCGGCGTCCCTGAAGCCCTGGGCTGGCAGAATTTGCCTCTTATTTGGCTATATTTTGAGTAGCACACGAACGGTGGGAATACCGGTTCTCTTACATCAGAAAAGTCGCCACGCTGGAAGGTAGTCGGGTAGTTCCGCTTTGTCTGAACCTTAGAATGTGATTCTTCCTTCACGGGTTACAACCGATATTACAAACTGTAGCCAGTCCCATCCGCTGGGCTGTTGTAACCTAATTAAATTAATACGATTCAAGATTGCAACGTAGTAGTACCGTAGCTTAAATCAGTAATCAACAAGTAGCTAACATCTTCATCAAACACTCCCGGTATTGTTTTCCTATCTATGCTAGGTATATGCTTAGTCTGTTCTCACATAATTAAATCTCCGAAGACTGAGTTGTCCCGCAGTGCACATACAGGCAGCGAGGAGAGTTGCTTGATGCAAGATCACACACACATGCGATAGGCTCAGATCTAAACACATGTGAAAGCCAAGCAAACGCATGTGCTAAGTAGAATGTGCGTCGTGAAGTGCATCTATTGCGGCAGTGTAGTATACATGGTAGTTATCCCACTGCAGCCACTGGGTCCATTTACTAGCGGCGGGATATATATAGAGCAAGACCCTCGGTACCACTACTATCACTTAGTCCCAAAGGCTAAGCGCAGAAGCATTCACTATTGGCCGCTTGTCTCGGGAATGAGAGACAGATCGTCAGCGGCTACTGAGAACTAAGTAACGACTTCGGTTGAGAGTAAGACATAAAGCGGTGTATTAAGTTGAATACGGAGATCCTTTCAACTACATGATAGCACCGTCGGGGCAAAGCTCAGGGGTGGAAAAAATAGCCACAGAAAGGGAAGTACTTGAAAAGAAGACCCATACAGGAGAAGTATGCATATCGTAACGAGCAACGGGCGCAGTCTCGGGCTGTTCTGATCGTGCATGACTCGTGCGAAAGTTCTATGCATGTACCCTTTTGCATGCTTCGGGCACTGCTGAATATGCGCGTTGCGGTGGATGCTTGGTAGAATATGCTTGTTTGTACGGTGTACTATTAGGGTTGCTGTTGTTTTTATCATATCGTTGTACTATGGGTCAGCAGCTGACCAATACGTCCTTGAGGACTTTCTGAAACACCGATACAACTCATTCTTCTACTAGTAGTATGATTCGTTGAATTTCATTGAAGTGCTAAACATTATATATAATGGCTGATGCTGAAGTTACCATACTATCATCCAGTCCATTTATGCAGGAAAAAATCATTCAATGTTAACCATTATATACTACTAGAGTGCGGCTACTGACTATAATAATATACAAATTAGTTGCTGCCACGATTTCTTTTTTAATTATTTCATCAAGCTTAACTGTAGTATTTTGGACAATAGCTCTTGTTTACTGCTTGACTCAATCCTATTTCATTAATTTCTTGGCAGTAATGCAACCATTTCCTACTGCACAACCACGATCACAGGCTAGCCTCCATTTCTGCACCTGTTGACGCCGCAGAAATTGGTTTGGCCCCTCCTTCCGCAATCAGAAGTCCGTATCGAAAGGTCTTTACCTGTGTATATTGTCAATCTTAGAGTTGCTATCCCTTGCTAGTACGCTCGAAGCGGAGGCACGTAGTACTTTTATCATCTTACCACGAGAGAAATAAACTGCCACATATTCGAGCTTCCTGGGTCGTATTCGTAGCTATCTACCTCGGAAGGAAGGAATAATTAGGAGCTGAAAGGCCATGGATAAGACCAGACGAGTGAAGGATGCCCTGAAGTGCCTGTTTACGGTGAAAGTTCCAATTTGATTCATGATATAAATAGGTGAAGCCTCGCTTCCTAGACTATATAATCTCTCTGCAGCGCAATCACCAGCCGCATTCCAACATCTTAGAATATCCCACCTTCAGCTTATAAAAGTCAGAGATCCTTGATCTCAGTACTCTCATTAACATAATGCTAGTTCATACTCTTAAGTAGGATGAGGGATTGGATAAATATACTGATATCTTGAACGAGCACTTGTTAGCGAGATATCGTAGAACTTTCTCTAACCTATCACAAAGCTCGACCGTACAAATCGGTGAGATGTTCATAAACGTCTTGGAATAGGAGGTCGCTAGGTCTTCAGACAAGCTATCGATAAAAGACTACATCATACTGATGGAAATTGATGAGCAGGTCGAATACCAGTCATCTTCTCTTTCACAGATAGGGTGCTGGGACATAGAAAATACATTGATCATCGATGTATGGGGGAAATCCTTTGAAAGACAGGTACAACAACACGAAACGCACCTGCGCCTGCCGCACAGCAGTAGCACATAACAATCACGGATAATACTCAGGCCCACACCCTGAAGGATGGACAACTGGTAAAAGCCTAAAGGTAGTAAATATGCCGAGCTTTTATCAGGACTCTCGACATCTACTAGACACTTACCAAACAGTGCCCACGTCAACACAACGGCATCTCCCCTCTGATACCACTACTCGACGGCACCCATGATCAACCGAGCCATCGACCTTGCCGGATACCTATCGATCCTACATCGCGGCCAGAGTGGAACGCGATTGACGGGGAGGATGATGCTCCTGATTACACCCCTCTGGCTGATGTCGCCGAAATACATGAGAGCCCTGTGCGAGGATAGGCCATTTGGCACGCTCGATCTCACCATTAATTCTTTCTTTTTCTAGTCCTTGCCGTCGTCGCGAACGTTAGCATTCATGTCATCGCTGGATCAGGTTACTTACCTCGACGCAGCTTATCAGCCGCTCGCATCCGCGTTTAACGGCCTGCCCACATATATACTTCATATGGTACGTATGGGCAGGATTTCAACAATACTTTGCTGATATTTATGTCTGTAGCACTATATACTGGAGGAGGTGTACTGTATGCAAGAGCACGCATTGTCATCGAATGATCTGCTTTGTGGCTTTTTCAACTTTACAGTATCTAAGTCTACGCTGATGACTATGTATCTTCAGGTATCTATATTTGGCTAGCACCTGTGTCATCTTCAACAAGATAAACTTGCTGGACATCTTCATCAGACGCTTACTAAGTCTTATTTGAAGGAATCATGCAGAGGTCAGACGAAAGGCTTATCCATAAGGGGCCGAAGAACAGACGAATGAATATTGTATTACGCTAATTACTGTATAAATATACCCAAAATATAGTTATCTCGCGTAGTAGACTACTTCTATATGGATATCTAATAGTATGATGTTACGTAGTCCAAATATAGTGGCTTCCGAGCCTACTACATATAGTATTCGCCCGGTGCATCTCAATATGATCTTTTCACAAATGCTAAGTATTTGTATCTTAGTCTGATGATGAAATCTACAGCTTCTGGTACGTCTACTACTAGTAACTACCAAAATAGTGTTGGATTGACATCCAGGGGAAGATGACGCTTTGTCAATCTCAGGGCCAAATCATGCCATCTGACCAGTCAGAGGCACGGAGTTTGCATTCAGGGGATGGCCCCAAAGATGATGACCGTGGCCCCCCAACTTGAACCAGCCAACAATCTGGGTATGTGAGTAAGAATGTAAATAATGTGCAGAATTCAATTTATTCTTCATATTTGATGGTCCAGTCAAGGTGTGGTGGAGGCTATCGAATGGTTGACTGTTGGACGATGGCAAGCTAAGCACCCGCCAAGAGAAAAGGGAGAGAGAGAGAGGGAGAGGCTATGACACTATTGAAATGTCATTTCTGTCAGAATCAATAAAATGCATATGGTTTGACAGCCTATGGAGAAAGCACAGATCTATTGAAGACTCGGCATGAATATTGATTAATTCCATATCCACCAGAGAATATGGAACTGGGGGCCATCGGGACCAAACTCCGGATCATACCGGTATGGCAGCAGGTGCAGAATGAGTGCAGTATTGCTGTGTATACAAAGTATGGTTGACCCTGAGGCTAGAATCAACAAGAGACCCTTCATGTTATTTCATGTTATTGTCATTAAGCTTCTAGCCCACATCATGTAAATCTCTGCCAAAAGTTGAAGAGAATAACGGTCAGTGGTGGCATGGACTGGTCTGTCGGGATCGAGACCGGATGACGCGTGGCTTGAGCCATTCGAACCCGCCCATTAGCGTTCCGGCCGTTCTCATTACAGTAGGCCTGTCGAACATGTGTTCCTTCAGTCTTAGTGATTAGTCGACTCCCTACGTACTCCTGTATGGATCATAATCACCCCCAACTCTAATACTACTATGGTTGACTATTGGGGCTGGCTGACAAGTCTCTACCATGGACCCGACATCTGGTGCTATGGCAAAGGCCAAGTCCTTCAACGGTCGGCTGTTTGCGGGAATGACAGACTAGCCCAAGTGCCGGCGACAGGAATAGGCGAGTCCAATGGTGGAAAGAGGAAGAAGAAGCAGAATGGGCATCTAATCTCGATTAATGAGTTAATCAAATTGATCATCTCGTCTGCCGTGCCTGAGGCTGCGGGTGGGTGTGCAGCGGCCTCATGATTCGACCAGACATCCCGTGTTAATTTCCGGGCGAAGGAATCCAACGTGGGCTGGAGGTTCGAGACCATCCAGTCCAGGCACGGCCGGCCGTGCCTGGCACACATCCAGAGAATGGTTGGTTGCACCTGAGACACCCGATGTAAGGAATCATGGGGCATGATGGGAACCCTCCTCCACCGTTCCGTATATGCCAGGGGAGGGTTAGGCATCTTTGTTGCAGCAGCGCACAGAGGCATGTAGCCATGTACATCCAGTAGGCGACCGACCCGTTCATGGGATTTCTGCGACCTTCCCCTCTCCCCTCTGTACGGTCGGCTGGATAGGATTCCTCTTTTTCCCCTCTTCAATAATAAATCTCCAATAGTTTGATCAATTTTCCTTCCGGAGAGGGGGATGCTAGTAGGACAAGTTTCTCGCAGAATTCGCTATAGTCGGTCAATATCCCGGCACTATTGCGGGACTACTAAGTCTCCTATTGACAATGGCTGGTGTGCCGCTCGCTGGTCGGGTTAATTGCGTTCGTTCCACGCCATGGAGGAGTGAACCGGCCTGTGCGATGGGCTGGAAGAAGACGGGAAGACAAACATGTAGATAGATGGGCTAGACTTTTGATGTGGTTCTTCGTTGATGCTGAGTGGTGAGGGGAGATGAAGATGAGGGTCAACCCATCTTTTGGGAGGAACCAACATTGGATAGTCCATAGAATAGACTGAAGGAAGATAAATGAATGGGGGATTGACTTGTTCCCCTCCCCTGCGTGAACCGTGGCAGTAAGTGGCAGGAGTGAGTGGGCATAAACATCACAGCCCAGCACTAAACCCAACCGAGTCAGGCCTTCGCCCTCTCCGCGTCTCCCGCCCACCACCCCCTTCCACTTCCACACACCCACACCCACCACCACCACCACTTTCAGTCGTTTGTCTGCTTACTTCCTCGTTCCCTTTCGGTTTGTTTGAATTCCTATTATTATCGGTCATTTCTTTCTTTCGACTTTCACTCATTTACTTCTGCTTCTTCTTCCTCCCTCCCTCTCTCTCTCTTCCCTTTTGATCCTTTTGCTCCTTTCTCTTCCTTTTCGGCTATCAACTCGGTCTCCCCCTCGTCCTCCTCTTCCCCAACCCCCGGACATACCGCCTTCTTCTCCTGTCATCTCGATCTCCCCTGAATCCATTGTCCCTGCGGTGGTTCTGTACCTGGCAGCCACCAACGCGTGTTTCTCCGACATCAACCCCAGCGACCTATCAAATATCAACTGCCACTGGGGTTGAATTGTCCATCGCACTGACTGTCCAAAACGCCCGACTGGGAGAATCATCTACCGCCTCACCTTAACGGAGATCCACCTTAGATCGCATACTATGACCGTTGTTGCCTACCGTCCGCCGACCGACTTCCCTACCACCGACATCCGTTCGCTTGTCTAAAATCACCCATCCTCCTTTTGATGACCTCGTAACCACCCTCACGACTTGACGTCCGTTGAGAACCCACACTCTTTTACCAGATTTACTACATTCTGCACGTTCGCTTTGCCGTTGATCGGCCTGCCACTCTTTTCTCGCCCATTTGAAGCAGCAGCGTTTTATCACGACCCAACCTTATACCTCCTTGTTTTTAACCCTTCGCCGCGACCCATTTTCGAACTCACACCTTACCTTTCATCATGTCTTTCCATATTCCCGATACATCCTCCCCCAATGGTATGTCTTCCACCTGGTCTGATTCACCCTCCGAATACTGACATGATGTGTTGAAGTCTTGTACGCCCGCTCCCTTCTGTCCTTCAGAAGCTGTGTGTCATGTCCCTCTACATCACCGTCTTGCCCGACCTGCGACGATGGCTATACATGTACGATGACCAGTCAGTCATGTTCTGCGTGTGCCAGCACCCAATGTGTCAAGTCCCCAACGTCTAGCGACAGCTCCAGTTCAAACAACTCGGGTGGTGGAGGCAGTGACGCCGGAGCGATCGCGGGAGGAGTCATTGGTGGTATTGCATTTGTTGCGATTGTGACGTTCCTCGTGTGGTGGTTCTTCATCCGGAAGAAGCGCCAGGAACAGGCAGCCAGTGTGGCAGAAAAGGCCAGCACATTCAACGACGCCCGACAGTCGAGAAAATCGACCCATTCGATCGCATCGACCGTCCTAACTCGCGCCTCCAATGTCATTCAGATCGCATATATTCCCGGTGTTACCAACCGCTCGCCTCCAGAAACCCCGGGCCACCTCGTGCCGCCTGTTCCTCCGTTGCCCGGTGCCCACCCGGATCAGCACTTCTTCATGCCTGGCGATCTTCGCGACTCCACATGGTCGGAAATGTCGAACGAACGCCGCAGCATCGCCCCGAGTTTGCGCAGCAGTGTGGCCACCACTATCTACCGGAACAATGCTATCGTCAGCCCGATGCCTGCACAACAGGTCATGCGCACACGGGCGGCGGTGGTCAATATCAACGGAGCCGCAGATGCGCCCGCTGTTCCAGCCATCACCCAGGCACAACTCGCCAAGGCAGGCGTCACCACGACAACCAGCAACAGTTCGATTGTCGCACGCACTGTTACCGCCAAGCCGGTTATGGTGAGAGGTGCCTCGAAGAAGAAGAACAACAACGCCTCTGCGTCTCCCGCCGTCCAGACCATCGAGGAGCAACCGGAGACAAATAGTGCGGCTGCTTCTAAGTCGCCTAGTACCCAAGAAAAGGAAGAGACGCCTACCTCAGGCTTCGACGAAAACTCCTCGGATGAAGAAGACTCGGCGCCGAAGACTACACCGGCACAGAACACCAACAAGACAGAGACCGCTAAGGAGGAGACACAATCACGACCCGCTACCGTGATTGAAGACTCGCCAGCCGTCAGCCAGAGCCCTTTCAAGGATCAACCCGCAGAGACCGATCGCCGAGCGTCTGCCCGAGCGTCATCTTTGCTCGAGAGACCCGAAGGTACCCAGTCTAACCGAAGCAGTCGACACCTCCCACCGCGCGTCGAGAGCCCATTCTCTGACGCCAACGAGGTGAAATGATCTGCACGCTCTTTCCTACATGTCTGATTTATCTGCGTTTGAGAACCCTTTCATTTGGATGGCGACAAATGGCGCAAAGTGATTAGCAGTTGGCCCTATGGGGAGCCCCTACTTTCTTGTATCTATGATTTATGCTTCTTGACTCTTGGATCTCTATTGGTCTACTAGAATTGCCACGCAGTGGCTTTGAAATTGAACATCTATATATGAAGACTATACGATTTCCCCAGAAATCAATCAAGCCGAAGGCAGTGAACGCACGTGGACTGCTGCCCAGCTCTAGATCCTCACCAAACAACATACTCCCTCCTGAACATGATATCCTATATGTAGTCTTCCACTTCCTTTAATACCATACTCATCTTACCAACCGCAGGACTAACCCCCACCCCCACCCCTACCCACATCAACATCTCACCCCTCCTCCGCCCCAAAAACCACCATACCCCCGGGCCACCACGGAATATTCACATGCACTTTATCATCCTGCCCAATAGTCAAACAAACCCTCTTGCCCACCAGATCAAACTCCGGATACGCATACGTGAGCCTCGCCTTCTCCGGCACCTCCCAACACCTCGTAATGACCGCCGACCGATACTGCAACTCATTGCCATCCCTCAAGACCATCCCCGTAATAGCCGCAGAATCCCTCGCATAGTCCACATCCCCGGCTGCAAGCGCAACATGCTCTTCCAGCGCGATCACCTTCTCCGCCATGATGGCACATAATTGGCTACTGAAGACGCCTTCCTGTCGGGAACAGGAGCGGAGAAGCTCGACGGCTTCGCGCCGGGTGAGAGGGTCGCGACATAACGTGGCGGTTGTGTAGAGGGGGGCGATGATGCCGAGGTCGAGGGTGAAGGTGGGATTTACTGTGGTGAAGTAGGGTGATGATGTTGATGATGATGAGGGGCCGGACATCTGCACGACGGATTTTGATAACGAGATGATTTGTTTGAAGATAGGGTTGAATCTATCCCAGATTGTGGAGTCGGAGGAGCCCGAGTTGTATTGTTCGAGCATCATGGTGTATTCGAGACGGTGGATTTGGAGGATTTTGAGACCGATTTGTTCTTTTGTTGTGAGGGTGGAGCCGCGGGTTTGTTCGAAGTGGTCGAGCGCGGTGGACCATTTGGTTAGGATGGTGGCGTAGTGATGGATTAGGGGGGCGAGGGATGGGTTTGTTATTGGTGATGGTGATGGTGATGGTGGTGTTGAGGGTTGGGTGTCGATGAGGGTGTGGTAGTCATGTCGGTATGTGCTGCTGTAGTGTTCGTAGATGTTGCGGGCTTGGGAGAGGGAGGTGAAGGTTGAGGGGATTTCGATGATGTCGTTGGATGTGCATCTTAGTTGGGCGGTGCTGTAGGCTGGGCTGTCTTCGTTGGATCGGGTCTTTTGTGGGATCGTTAGTATAGGTAGGGAGCTTGGGTTGGGGATGGGTAGTACCAGTGCATATACTTGGATCTGGAGGCGGATGAGGAGTTTGCGTATCTCATCGATCTCGAGATTCGGTACAGTGGATGGCCTGAGAAGGGGATGATGGTATGTTCCTGTGCTTGCGTCGTAGGCAACTTCGCCTAGGATCTTCATGCCGCTTCTGATGTGGCTGAGGGCTGCGACGTAGTTGGCGGACATGATCTGAGGGATGGTCAAATAACTGTGTGTCTCCAAAAAGAGTAGTAGGATAACCTACCTCGTAGCAGACGAATAGCACGCATGATATAAGACACACATCCACCGAGAGTGTCGCGCCATGACTACTGACTACATACGTGGACGATGGACTACCTGAATCCTCGGACGGACGCAAAAGAGCCCGGATGGCCGCTAGGTATTGTTGCAAGGCGAAGGTGTCATGGCTTTTTCGGCTGAACCAGGGGCCTGGGAGATGCTGACCATTCTCGAAGTTCTCATGCAGTGCACCCAAGGCGACCAAGGCATGCCATACGGGCTTCTCCTTCTGACTGACTTGCAAGACTGACCGACTCCATAATTCCGAGCCACAGTAGCCGGCTAGAGAGAAGACGGTCTTTTCGTAGAAGAACTGGAATGATCGGATATCACGCGCCCCTGTGGCATAGCGGAAGCCAGTGAGGGCGTGGGAAGGACGTGGAAGGACGGTGGTTGTAAGGGTAGAGGTGAGGTTGGTCGCATAGCCGTCGCATTTGCGGCCTGTGGAAGTGCATCTTCGGCAGCTTGGACGGGTTTCGTCGCATTTGACGCGCCTTACTGTGGTGATAGAGAAGATAGTGTGTGGGTGATGACCGTATCTTATTTTCACGGGGTATCAGACATTACTTACTTCTGTGGATGGAATTAGTACTGTATACTATTTCTTATCGTGAGGGAGACAAGTCACTTACTTGCATGTGGTACACCCTGACTTGGTCCGTGTCCGGTAGACTCTCTGTCGGGGTTTGCCATTGTCAGAGCTCATTGGTAGGTTTGATCAAATTAAGAAGTATGTTCCACTATAGATAGGCGTGCCAAAAGCAAGCCTGCAGAAGGTCAGATGGAGATTACAAGTCGGAATAAAGATGGCGCTATTGCGGAGAAAGGAGCTGTAAAGTAATTCGGTCAGCCTCGGAATGAACAAGGCAGCCTTGTGTCTACTTCCACCAAGCCGGACGGGGCTAAGCATGAACTAATATACAGTACTATACAGCTGACAGAGACGAGAGAATAATTTTCAAAATGCTGCAATGGATGCCAAGAATGCAGATACAACATACAAAAGTATAATTCGTTAATTTGTTATAATTAGAAGGGCTTTCATTGTTAAGGCCAGACTCCAACCCCACCGCGATGATCTCATCGCTCGCCTTCTCTAATCAAACTAAGTAGCCATCCACTCCTCCATCAATCTATCTTCTCCGCACTTCCTTCATATCATCAGTGACAGTAAACCCACCATGTCTGCTCTACAGAGTCTCCGTTCGACTTATCGTCTAAACTCTGGCCATGAGATTCCCATCCTTGGATACGGGGTGAGCTTGTCCTGAACCTTCCTCATCCGACCAGGCAAACTAACTAGTGAACCAGGTCTATCTGATGTACGTCCACTGAGCTAGGCTTCAACTTACATCCCAACTAACTTTCTCAGCCCGGCATCCCAGACCGAGAAAGCTGTTCTCGAAGCACTCAGAATCGGTTACCGTCATGTAGGTTATACTTTCCCCTCCCATCATTCGTCACACTCATCAGATACCAGGTCGACTCTGCTATCATGTACCGCAACGAGAAGGCCTGTGGGCGCGCCATCGCAAACTCCGGCCTTCCCCGGTCGGAGATCTTCTTTACGACCAAGATACCGCCAGGATCGATGGGATACGATCGCACCAAGCGAGCTATCGACTCAAGTCTGCGTGAAGCACAGCAGGAATACTTTGACCTGTCAGTTTACCCTAAGTGCCTACATCTAGACAGAAGAAAGTGCTGACGAATGTAGAATCCTGCTACATGCTCCCTACGGCGGAAAAGAAGCCCGTCTCGGCTCGTGGAAGGCCCTCGTGGAGGCACAGAAAGCCGGCAAGACCCGATCCATTGGAGTGTCGAACTACGGAATCCACCACCTCGATGAGCTGGAAGAGTACATCAAGTCCGGTGGAGGGGGACAGATCGACGTCGGCCAGTATGAGCTGCACCCGTGGCTGGACCGATCGGAGATTGCGGAGTGGTTGCAGAAACGCAATATCGTGGTGCAGGCCTACTCCCCCTTGGCGCATGGGACGCGCATGGGCGAACGTGTGCTGAAGGAGCTGGGCAAGAAGTATGGCAAGTCGCCGGCACAGATCATGATTCGCTGGGGGCTACAGAAAGTATGTTCTCTAGAAGCAGTTGGAAGGACTTCATGCTGACGATGTAGGGATTTGTGCCTCTGCCCAAATCAGTGACGCCCAGTCGGATCCAGGAGAATGCGGAGGTGTTTGATTTCGCATTGACAGACGAGGAGATGAAGTTATTGCACACAGGCGACTACTCGCCCACGGATTGGGATCCCACAGTGGACTACGACTAGATGTAGATCAGTTAGCATGTAATGAAACGGAGTGTACAGAGTAAACTCAGGGTTATGAATGGATGAAGTCTGTGTGGATGGATAAGCACAAGACAGGCGGGCCGGTCCCCGCGGGGCTGCTTAGCAATAATTGAACCAATCCATCATCCATCTTTATCTTTCTCCCCGCCAACTTCAGCGCATTCCATCTCCGTACCCTCTTTCCCTCGTCTACATCGCTTCTCTCCTCGAAGAATCCCGTCATCATGAAGCTAATTCTCTCCTCCTCGTACGTCCATCCTCACTTCTCCCCAATCCCCCGCTAACAACTACAGAAATCTTATGATAAGCGGCGAGACCATCATCCGCCATCCCACCGAAAAGTCCAACGTCGAGTTGATCAACTCACTGCGCACAAACTTCCAAGCCGCCCAACACGCCGCAGACCCCTCCAGCGACCGTCCTCCCTATACCACCTGGACCAAACAAGGCGACAACGCCCTCTACATCCCCGCGACCGATTTCGCGCACGGTCTCTCCGAAGAGCGCTCCCAATACGACATCACCGTCAAACTATTCTACCTCCCGGGCATCCCTGCCTCCCGGCGCTGCGCACACACTCGCGAAGCCATCGACCTCGTTCTGAAAGAGCTGCACGTCAACTCTATAGACCTGCTGATCGTCTCTTTCCCGGGCATCCTCTTCGACGCTGACGACGACAGCGACGAAGAAGTCTCCTCCGACAATGGCAGTGAAGAACCAGATGACTTTGACAGCATGATCCAGACATGGCGCACCTTGGAGGGCCTGCAGGAGCAGGGCATGATCTCACAGTTGGGCGTCGCGGAATTCGGAAGCGAACGGCTCGCCCGATTCCTTCCCCACACGAAGGTCAAGCCGTCTGTCGATCAGATCAACCTGAAGGATTGTTGTGTCGTGCCTAAGTCGCTGATCCTCTACGCTAAGCAAGAGCATATTCAATTGCTGACGCATAACGACTGCATGGATATCTTGCCTGTCGGCACGACTCGGGACCTACTTGGGCCTGGGGAGAAGGGCGCGGGGATTCTGGCTTCGTCGCCGGATGCGCCGGACGGTATCCAGGGTGATATCGAGCCGCAGTGGGTGGTCAAGTATACGGCTGTGGTGAAGGATCGGGGGGTGGTGGAGAATAAGGGATATTTTGCGCTGGCGGATGTAGGCAGCTGCGTGGAGAAATCGTAACCATCCTCCTCCTTCTCCATCTCCTTTCTCATCTGCTTACTACCTGATTACACCCTCGCATGGATGAGCACGGCTGGCGTTATTCGTTCTGTTCATTTCATTCCCGTTCTACTTCTAAATCTTTCATATACATAACGACTCAATGACAAGCACATTCACCATCACCATCCCTCTACCCCCCTACCCAAAAAAGAACAAAATGAAAAACCTAACCAATCATACTCCTCTTCCTCCCCCTCATCCTCACATCCTCCAACCTCTTCAACACCGACCCGGACCCGCGATAACTCGCACGATAACCCTCGAGCACCTCCCCAAACAACGGCTCCGTACGGGGATGCGTACTCCCAAACGCACGTTCCAGGACATACAAATCGACCGCGCGATCCTCATCCTGAATACTCTGACTCGCCAGACCAAAATCAATCAACACCACCTCACCCTGCATATCAGGACTCACCCCTTCCCCTTCCCCATCACCCTCAGCTGCGGGCTCCTCCGCACCCCTCAAGATCAAATTACTCGTGGTCAAATCCCCATGCACCACGCCAGCCTTATGCAACGCGCCCACAGCAGCCCCAACACGTCTCAACAACCCCTTGACTTTCTTCTCCTCTTCCTCAATCTCATTATCCTGTAGCTTGACTTCCCCATCAACCTGTCTCTTCGCCCCAACACCCACACCAGAACCAGAACCAGATGCACAGCGGGCCTTGATATACCTCTCCCACCTCTGAATCACCACCCGAACCACACATCCCTCGATCCACTCCATGAGGATCCATGCCCCATTTCCCCTAACACCCTCATCCACATCCCCTCCAGCACCACTATGGTTATTGTTGGTATTATTGTTGATATCCCAATCCACCGCCAACACAGCCGGAACATTCACGCCCTCGCGCACAAGACGCACAAGACACCTTGCTTCCTGGAGGACGCGGGCACGCGTCAATCGCCGGTCGAGGATCGGGTGGCGGTAGGGCTTTGTTGGGCGGATCTTGAGGGCCGCGGGGGTGGAGGAACTCAGGTAGGTCGTTTTGTATAGGTGGGCTTCGGCGCCTTGGGTTATTAGGTGCATTTGGTGAGAGGGGGTGTGGTGGAAGGGTGGGGGGAGGGGTGGGGGGTGATATTCTTCCGAAGCTGTTGTTGCTGAGGTCATTGTCGTGGTTGTTGTTGTTGTTGGTGTTGTATTGGGGGATGGTTGGGAGGTGGAGGTGATGTTGGTGAGGTTGTGTAGAGTATGTCGTGTGGAGAATGTAGGAGGTGGTGGTGAGAGGAGAGGTGTGAATTGTGTATGGAGGGGTGTGTGAGAGTGAGGGGAGAAATCGATGTTATCGAAAAGTTCGGGTGGGGCGGTGATTAATGGATGGATGGATGCATGGCTTTATCGGACTTACTTATTAAGCAGGTGGTAGTTTTGATGCTGCTGCAACCACCAGATTAATTACTATTCTATGATAAGAGCTAGGTAGGTAGTCTCATGTTTACTACTTTCAATAGGCATGGTGTGAAATTGCAGTTTTCTGCTATCGCTAAAAGTACACAAGTACACAACATACAACGCCTGGTATGCTTTTAACCCGTCCCTTTTACAAGTCCTCGTTATCGAGTGCTTTTTTTATGTATATATCATGATCGCTTGCGACGAGCTGCCTTGGCTCTCTCCAATGGCGCCTCGTACACCTCGCTCCATGTATCTTCGAACGTCGTCTTGCGTGCCCCGATCTGCCCCTCGAAGAAGTTCATCTTGCGCACCACCTCCATGGCTCCCGTTCCCAGCGACACCGTCTTGCCCATAATGATACACTCGGACACACCTTCGATGAGATCGCTGCGACCCGCGCCACCGGCGTCGAACAGATGGTCCGCCGTCTTTTCGAACGACGCCAGCTGCAGCACGGAGTCACGCATCTTCGCGAGACCGAATCGCGTGATACCCAGCACTTCACCCTTGTAGGTCATGACATCGGCCAGCAACTGCATGTGTCGCGGATCAATGTCCATGTCCTTCATGACCTCGCTGATTTCCTGCACGATGGTCGTCCGCGCGGCCTCGATACCGAGAACGTCCCGCATCTCCATCACGTTGTTGGTTGACGTGCGCAGTCCGTCCACACCCATCGTGGTCATACACTCCCGGAGACCGTAACCTTCTACCAGAAGCGTGTTGGTGGTAGATGTCTCGTCGGTTCGGATGATGGCACGGAAGGCCTGGGGGTGACCCAGGACTTGGATGTCGGGTAGCATGCGCTTCAGGTGCTTCAGACGGAGGAAAGGATCGGAACTGGTGTGGGCGATCTCCGTCTTGGACAGGTTGGCCTTGGTGGACGGGTCCACGTCCATGTAGACGTGGATATGGGACCGTGAGCAGCGGAACTTCAGGTCGTCCGCCTTGAACCGCTTGTGGTTCTTGATCGCCGACAAAATGTTCTCGATCTTCAGCTCCAGCGCCAAGTCTTGGATGGTCTTCCAGTTGATCTTCACCGTAATGTAGGCTTCCTTGCCCGTCCATGTCTCACGGACATAGTGGATAATGTCTCGCAAGTAGGTCTTCTCGATACGTCCCTTGACGATCCGCGCCGCGATGATATTGTCCTTCGTGACGAGCTCGCAAGCAACGACAGGCGTACTGATCTCCTTCGACGCGTTGATAATTTCCTTAATACGGGGTACACCCTGCGTGATACTCATACCAGCGACACCAGCAAAGTGGAAAGTCTTCAGCGTCATCTGCGTACCAGGTTCACCAATGGACTGTGCACCAACTGCACCAACGGCGTGGCCAGCCTCGACCTGGGCCTTCTTGTACTTCATCAAACACGAGGAGATGAAAGTGCGGAGTGTCCGCTCGGTCAGCTTGCCGGTGTGGTTGAGACCCTTCTGACTTCTCTCGTCGTTGGGATCGATGTCACCACCACGGGAAATCAGCTTGTCTGCCTTCGTAGCGACGTATTGCTGGATAGACTCGAGGAAGTCGCGAGCACTCTCGAACTGATCGACGCCATGGTCAGACCGATCCATGTAGCCGAGCTCGTTGCCCATCAGATCCTTCCGCACCAGCTTGGAGCGCTCCTTCGAAAGCATCTCTTCGCAGATCTCCATAATCTCAGCCGGAAGCAAACTCCGCTCGTCGTTCTTGTAAGTCGTGGATTCGGCGTGAATGAAAGTCCGGTCGAAGTGGACAGGCTTGGCCTTACCCTCCATATCCAAAGGATCAAGCTTATCATCACCATACTGGAACTGGACAATGGCCGCCGACGAGTTACGCACGGTATCATCATATCTGGTCGAAAGATCTTCCAGCGACTTCATCAACCGACGAGACATGTAACCCGTCTCGGCAGTCTTGACAGCCGTATCGACCAGACCTTCACGACCGGACATGGCGTGGAAGATGAACTCCGTGGGCTCGAGTCCGGAGAAGAAACTGTTCCGGACGAAACCCTTGGACGGGGGCTGGCGAGCGTTCTTGGGGAAGTGCGGCAGGGTACGGTCCTGGAAGCCATCCTGCACACGCTGACCACCGATAATCTGCTGTCCGACCAGGGCAACCATCTGGGACACGTTGATGCTGGAACCCTTGGATCCAGACGTGGCCATGATTAGGGGCGAGTTGTACTTGCTCAGTTGAGCAATACACTCGTCACCTGCCTGCTGACGGACCTTACTGAGAATACCGGACAACTGGTTCTCCATGGTCTGCAACTCGTCACAACCAGGATACTTCTCCAGCGTGCCTGCCTTGTACTTGGCAATGACTTCGTCACACTGTGCGTAGGCCGTTTCGACGAGGTTATGCTTCGAACGTAAGAGCTTTTCGCTGGGATATACGTCGGTAATACCGATCGAGAATCCCATGTTCGTAAACCAGCGGGCTGAGAGCCTGGACAAGCGGTTCATACCCTCGGCAGCCGCTACCGGCCCGTAATCTCTCAGCATAATATAAAAGACGTTGTCTTTCTTTCCGGAACCAATGGTGGACTTATCCATCACACCACACATCACCTCAGAGTTTCGGATGACGAGCCAGGCATCCTTGGGGTCTAGATCGCGTGGTGTACCATCCTTGGGAGCCTTGAACTCTCTGCATGCAGCATCCAGGTTGACCAAAACAGGGTCATCCTTGTTCGGCCGCATGAGAATGTTGAAAACCTGCTTTCCGGTCCACAACATCTGAGGCTTAAGCACAGCAGGAGGGGGAAGGTCGAAGCGTGTCTGCGGACCCAGCATGTACAGGCAAATCTGGGTGAACGAGCGGCGGTCGAAGAAGTTGTCCTTGCTACTGAGAATGTAGGCAGCACTAATGAAATCTTGAATGGCAGAAATAATCGGCTCTCCGTTCTTGGGCGTAGCCAAGTTGTTCTTAACTCCCATCAGTTCCATCGCTTCGGCTCTCGCCTCCTCCGTCTGAGGCACGTGCAGGTTCATCTCGTCTCCGTCGAAATCCGCGTTGTAAGGGTTACAGACACACTCGTTCAATCGGAAGGTCCGGTGAGGACGGACTTTGGCAAAGTGAGACAGAATACTGAGCTTGTGCAGAGAGGGCTGTCGGTTGAAAAGAACAATATCACCGTCCTCGATGTGACGTTCAATAACATCGCCCTCCTGCAGTTGGTCGGCAATCATGTTCAGGTTACCATACTTAAGGAAGAGCTTGAATGTCTGGCCCTTCTTCATGATGTAGTTTGCACCCGGCCACTTCTTCGTGCCGTTTCGGACTCTCTGCTGTAGCTTCTCTTTATTGTACCGAGTAACAACTTCGGGATAGGTCATGTTCTTGGCCACCAACTCTGGGACCGCAACCTCGTCGACCCGCAGGTTAGGATCGGGGGAAATGACAGTACGGCCTGAGAAATCCACACGCTTTCCGGACAAGTTACCACGGAATCGACCCTGCTTACCCTTCAAACGCTGCACAAAACCACGGATGGGCTTTCCAAGGTCTGCCTTGTTCAGACCCGGCACATCGCTGTTGATATACACGGCAATCTGTAGCTGCATGTAGTCCCAGCACTCCATGATTGTCTGTACCGGCGCACCCTTCAACAATGCGTTCTTTAGGTTGATATTGCTCTGGACGATGTCGCCCAGCTTGGCTGTTAAATCGTCCTCGGTGGACGCCGCATCCTGACCGACGGAAGGACGAATACACACCGGAGGAGCGGGAATGAACTGCCAGAGGAACATCTCCGGCCTTGCTTCCTTCGGGTTCAGACCCAACAGCTCACAATCGGTATCGGAAATCTTCTTGAAGAGGTTCAGCACGCGGAGAGCGTTCATATCATCCTGGGCCTTCTTGTAATGTTTCTCAACCTCCGCGTTGGACGTTCTGGCTTCGTCGAATGACCGGTCGAAAACAATCTTGCTAGGCGGCGGAACTTTTTTAACGGAAGTCGAGGCGTTGAATGCACGGAATTTGTCGTGAGTGATTTTGAGGGCGCTCGTTCCAGCTTTCTTCACCACACCGTTAACCGCACCACAGGCCTCGCAGTTGCGTGTCTTGCGACACCGCTCGTTGATCCGCTTCGCAATCTGGCCGCGCCGCAAATTATCCAACCCAGGACGACGCATTTCACGAAGGTAGGCACGGCGATCGGCTTCGGGCAGCAGAATGCGCGAACATTCTTTGCAAACTTCCTGTAGGATGGTGATGACTCGCTTGAAGTATCCGACGTGAAAAGCTGGCAACACGAGCCGGACGTGACCGAAATGTCCATTGCAAACCTGCAGAGCGCCACCACAAGTCTGACATGATGAGGTCTTGTTGGAGATACCCATGCGCGCATCGAGAGGGCCATTGGCTACCACCGCTCGATCATGATCGAGGTCGAAGAACTTGCGATCCGAAACTTCCACCACACCTTGGCTGACAATGTCATCGTTGGACCTGGACGATTGGCGCACGGTATTAGTCTTGACTGCTCCGCAGCGGAGATCCAAGAGGGGTAGAACTGGGAGAAGCAGAGTCATGCTTACAGAACACCAAACTTCAACTCCTTGATAACTTTGGGAACGCGGTCAATGACCTGGGCCTTGCCCAGGTCGACCTGCACACCTTCTGGAGGCTGCATCGCCGTTGTCAGATGATGATCATGGCAAGGCGACACTGACTCAACGGGTAGAATGCGACGGCGCTGAAACCACCGTACGACGAGCAAGAAGGTCGCCCAGACGAATGATGATCAGTATTGCACCCTGCAGCACTGCAGCTTGTGGATCTGGAGGAAGGAAAGCCAGCAAGAGAAAGCGACCGCGGGAGGGGGAGAAATTGCAGACGACCGCGGCGGCGGGGTCGGCGACGAACTTTTCTGCGGTTAAATTGTAAGCTCCAGCTTCCGCCGCTCCGCCAATCAGAGTCACCGGGAAGCCCAGTATTCACACTGCATACTACAATTCTATACAGACATCATTGTCAATAAAAAGAGGCATTCAGATGCAAGTTCTATTTATCAATATAATAATACAGCAGAAGTAGATATGATATAGTATACTGTACAGTGGCAGGCATGAAACCGCCCATTATTTAGCCAAGAAAGCCTGGAATGCCTTCTGTTCGATCACCACATTTCCAACCGCCCGCAGCTTCTTACGTCCCTCCTTCTGCTTCTCCAACAGCTTCCTGCGCCGACTGACATCACTGGCATGCAGCTTCGCGAGGACATCCTTCCGATATGGCTTGACAGTCTCACGCGCCACAACCTTGCGGCCAACAGCTGCTTGGATGACGATCTCGAAGAGCTGTCGGTCAACGTGCTGCTTGAATTTAGTCACCCATTGTCTGCCCAAACGCTCTACTTGGCTGTAATGCACGAGCCTTGCGACCGCATCTACTGGCGCCTTGTTCACCAGAAGTTGTAACTTGACAATGTTGCTTGTTTGCCACGCCGATTCCTCGTAATCAAGGGTGGCGTAGCCCTTAGTAGAGCCCTTGAGCTTTCCGAAGAAGTCGTCGACCAGCTGCGCCAGGGGCAGATCATACTTGAGAATGACCTGAGTCGATGTGAAGTACTCAAGGCTCTTCTGCACGCCTCGGTTGGATTCGCAGAGCTCGATGACCTTTCCGAGATACTCATCGGGGAGGGTCAAAGTAGCGACGACGTAAGGCTCCTGAATTTCGGATACCTTGCCGCGCAACTCTTCATCCTCCGGGAACTTGGCGGGGTTGGAGATAATCTCTTCCCTGCCGTCTTTCCAGATGAGTTTGACGGGAACGGAAGGAGGAGTAATGATGATACTGGCACCGTGCTCCTGGCGCAGACGGTCCTCAAAAACAGAGCAATGCAGTGTTCCCAAGAAGCCTAACCGGAAACCTGCTCCAAGAGCATGAGACGATTCCTTTTGCACAGTTATACTCCGGTCGTTCAGGCAAAGTTGGTTGATACTATCTTCCAAGTGCTCAAAGTGATCCGCGTCCACGGGATAGGCGGCCACGAAAACCATTGCCTTGGGCTCTTCGAAGCCCGGAAGCGGCTCGACGACCTTTTCAAACCCAACCTTCGTGTAGGTGTCACCGATCTTGGCTTCCTTGCTTCGCTTCATACCCGGGTTGAAGAAGATGTAGCCGACCTGGCCAGCGCGAAGGACCGACTGGGCAGTCTCATTGGGATACATGATCCCGACCTCACCCACGAAGTATTTTATTCCAGTCGCGAACGACACAAGCTGATCTCCTGCCCGGATTTCACCGTCGAAAACGCGGACCAAGCAGATGACACCTCGGTACGAATCATACCAGGAATCAACGAGAAGCATCCGTAGGGGATTGTTAACATCTCCAACCGGTCTTTTTGAGTCAGTTTTAATGCTTGGCTATAAGGGGTTGTATAGATTAAACTTACGCCGGAATCTTCTCAACCACAGTAGGGAGCAATTGCTGCACATTGAGACCGGTCTTGGCTGATACCAACACTGCGCTTTCCGTGTCTAGCTCAAAGGACTGTTCCATTTGATCAAGAGCACGGTCCGGGTCAGCGGACGGCAAGTCCACCTTGTTGATGACTGGAATCAGCTCCAGACCCTGAGAGAATGCGAGGTAGAAGTTGGCGACTGTCTGAGCCTGGATACCCTGACTGGCATCGACTAGCAGCAACGCTCCTCCGCAACTGGCATAACTGCGCGAAACCTCCGCACGGAAGTCCACATGCCCCGGAGTATCCACCAGATGCAATAGGTAGTCCTCGCCATTGTGGTTGTAAATCATTGTACATGTCTGTGCCTTCACCGTGATACCTCGTTCACGCTCGACGTCAAGCTTGTCCAGAACCTGCTTGTTCATACCAGGCTGGATCGTTCCGGTAAGTTCCAACAGCCGATCGGAGAGGGTACTTTTGCCATGGTCGACGTGGGCGACAATGCAAAAGTTACGGTATCGGTCGATCGGGATAGCTGCGATTCTTGATTCAAGGTCGGAGGCTGGCTGGCTGGCCGGTGCCCTGCCGCGCGATGCCCAGCATGCGGCGGAAGTCGTGAAAAACCGGGCTGGATTAGCAAGGCCGGACGGCGGCTTAAGAAGGCTTGCAGCAGGACATTTCGGTGCTGCGCGCAGCCACCTGGCTAACTGCAGGCATCCTCGCATCTGGAGGTCTGCAATTGCATGGGAATGAATTGCGTGGACGAGGTAATATGCGGACTGCAGACACGGTCAGGCACAGGCAAGTCTCCGTCCAGTTTGCGGGCGGAAAAAGTGCGGCTGCGGAGACCAGGCCGGCGGGCGGTCAGTCAGATTGCCGCGGTGACTGTCTCGATAAACAAAGCTTCCCTCTTTCCCCTCGCATGCAACCCTTCACGCTGAGCAGCTTGTCGTCAACACTTCGATCCCAGGAACTCTCACAGCCATCATGTCCGCTACGAAGGATAAGTCCAAGGTCCACAAGCTGTCCTTGAAAGGTACGGATTAATAGTCTGTGAGATATGAGCAGAAGCTTATACACACGCAGGATCGGCGAAGCTGGTGGCCGAATTCGTGAGTTTTCCTTTTTAATGAGATCCAATTCAGAAAATACTAATGAGTCTAGTTTGAATACTCCATAAACTCCATTCTGTAGGTTTATTGCCGGTTTTAGCACGAAAATGCTCATCTAATTTCTTCCAGCTTCCAGAGAGGAGTCTACCCTCCAGAGGATTTCACAACGTGAGTGCCTTACGCCTGCCATTGTGGAAGCAGACTAACCAATTTTACAAAGTGTCAAGAAATATGGCCTCAACATGCTGGGTTTGTCACTACGAACCTGCTACTGGAGTTGTCTTGTTGACCGATAATAGTTACCGCCGACGACCAGGTCAAAGCCTACATTAAGAAGATCATGTCCCAATTGAACAAATGGATGACGGGTGGCAAGATCTCAAAGCTTGTCATTGTCATCACGGACAAGGAAACCGGTGAACATGTGGAAAGATGGCAGTTTGATGTACGCGAGTTGTGTCCTCTCACAGCATACAGGACTAACAAGGTATCAGGTGCAAATCTTCGGAAAGCATTCCAAAAGCCAATCATCCCGCACTACTGGTGACAAGGAGAACGCAGCCCCTGGGTAAGTTTCTATTACTATGCATTCCACTCCACCCCGCTAACCACGCCTCGTCTTCTACAGTGATAAGGATCCCCAAGCCGCTGCCACCGTTGAGAAAACCGAGAAGGAGATCCAAGACGAGATCCAGGCTATCTTCCGTCAGATCACCGCATCAGTCACATTCCTTCCCGTCCTGGATGGCGACTGCACATTCAACGTCCTCGTGTACGCCGATGCCGACTCTGAGGTCCCCGTGGAATGGGGCGACAGCGACGCCAAGGAGATCAAGAACGCAGAGAAGGTGCAGCTCCGAAGCTTCAGCACCAACAACCACCGCGTAGAGACACTCGTCAGCTATCGTCTTGCCGACTAGTCACTTCTCCACATCATCAGGTGTTCAAACGGAGGCGTTACGGAAGAGAGGGCGGGATCTGTATTCGGGAGCATTTCGGGCATCTTTTCATCACTGTGTATTCTACATCTATTTTCTCACAACCAGCATGATTGCTATCTACCAATGACTAACGAATCTATCTGCATCATTTATTACACCTGTCCCCACCAAGGCAACTTCTCGATCCTAGGAAACCATTCATTCCCCGTCTCCCCTCCATCCCACCTCACCAACTCCTCCACAACAGCCTCCAAACCCACATTCACAAACACCCCATCTTCCATCCCAGCTCTCCACCCACGCTTCACCCTCTTTCCCGCTAACTCTCTCTGCACTCCATATCTATCACTCCTCCACAACCCAATCCCACTCTTCTCCTCCCCAGCCACAAGGGAAGCCAACGGCGTCACCTCCTCTGGCGGATTAATCCCAACAACCGTAGCTGTAGAGCTGGAGAGCCCCAAAGCCGGAAAATGACACTCTACAAACCGCTTACGTTTAAACTCATGCGTCACGACAGTCACCCGGCGCGGATAAACACCCGTACACAGTCTGAAACGGAGCATCGAGAACAAGACATTCTGGTATGAATCCGTGGCGTGGGTCTCAGCGACCACTTGTGAAGGGTTTATCCGTGGAGCAAAATCAAAGTAGTTGTTCTCTCTGGCGAGGTTCTGGCATTTGTATTAGTGAACAACCAATCCTTCATGTCACTGGCAGAAAAAATAGACATAATAATAGACATGGATTAAATCTTCACAGCTTGAAGGGAGTAACTTACAAGATACGACACCCCCTCCGCAATATCCGTGCGTCCTTTCTTCGTAGGTCCCCTATATCCACCCATCGATCATTAGCCAATTCAGCCACCACAATACTACGTACCCACAACATCTATCTCTGGAGAACGATACACCCACCCCCTCAACCCTAGTTTAACCAAACATAGCACAAGCAGAACCAACCCGACGAGTAATAAGCATCATACGTACCCCGAAAACACCAACAAAGCATCCGGATCATCAGCCAAAGCCTGCAATCCTGCCTTGACGTGGTTCGTGAACGTGGGTGTTTCGCCCTTTTGGAATGGTTCTATGATCCTGTCCCCGTAATTAGCATCAAACAGTTAATTATACATTGATCGTTGTCATGGCAGTAGGATCTAGTGGTGGGATCATGGGGACGGCTGCGTACCATTCATCTTCGGATTGACCGTTTGTAGGCCCGCCGGTGTATATGGCGTGGCAGCAGACGATGATTAGGTGGGTGGGGTGGGGTTGTTGGTTTTGCATTATGGTTGGGATTTATGGGCTGGGTATAATGGTATTGTGTGGGGTGGTCTAAGGTGTGGGGTGTCTCTTTATAGGAGTTGTGTTGATGTAGTGTTCACAAAGTTGGGGCGTTGTTGGTGATGGTGATTGTTGATTGATGTGGATGGAAGTGTTTAACTAACTACTGTACTGACATGTTTATGGGATTACCTAAGCGGGTTATCGATATTGCTATCAATGTGTTTGTGTAAAAGACACGGAGGATAATATCATTGACTATGTTATTTCTGTTAAGCTTAAAAAAGCTACAAGGAGGAAAGATATGAACAAAGGAAATTTGGTCGCTGGTTGTTTCGGCGGCAGATAAACCCTTGCCACGGTTGATCACTATTAATGTACATGCTAGTCTGCTCGTTCTTGAGCAGCCACACACCCCAAACGCCAGACACAGCATCAACACACTCAGAAACGTGTAGCCGATAGAGAGAATAAGACATATAATCGTAATCCTCACGCAACACCTTAGATACTCCACATATGGTATGCTCCGAAATGAGATGCGTGACGCTATGAAAATTCTGCCAACATAAGGAAAAGTTGAGACACCGTTGATTGACAATGCAACACATGCAGGGCAAATGTACAATGGTAAGGTGATATAATGAGATGCGATAATGTGAAATTACAGAGATGTATAAATGAATGAGAACCAAGAGGGGTATCAGGAGAAGAGAAAGAGAAGCGTCAGTCCAAGGGATCATGGCGGAACGTGCATTCGTCACCTTTGCGGCACTTGCCTTCTCGCCAGTACCGACAAGGAACCAATCCTGCTTTGGGCTAGAGTTATGTTAGTATTGGAGTAAAACTATGCAAGGTGAGAGGCACTTACATGCTTCTTGTTCGGCTCATTTGATCTGCTTCGTTTGGAATTGAACCTTTCATCGTCGTTTCCGTCATATCCGCCGGTTTCACGTATACGCTTCCGCTCCGGATCCTCGTAGTGGCCTGGCGGCGGATGTCCATTGGCCGCAGCTGATTGATTTTGACTAGTTAATTGGGAAATAATGGCGGCCAGATTAGGAGCGATGCTAGGTTGTGATGGCTGGACCTGCGGTACAACGGGTGCAGGTTGCATCTGCTTTTGAGCATTGAAGATCGACAAAAGTCCCTGGAAATCTACACCCTGAGCAGCTTGAGGCTGAGAAGCCGGTGGAAACTGAGGCATTTGCAGCAATGGTGCCTGCGGAGGCGGGGGCGGTTGCTGCTGCTGCTGGCGAAACATGCTGAAGGTTCGCTCAAGATCGGACATGGGTGCTTGGGCGACCTGGGGTTGAGCTAGTGGTGGAGTAGATTGTTGCTGAGGCGCGCTTTGGATAATCTTGAGTAGATTCGAAATATCGAATGGCGCGTTCGGTGCGCTCTGGGGAGCTGGGGCTGGCTGAGGGTTTACCATCGCGAAGTATCGATCCTGTCGGGCCTAGTACTGTTGTCAGAAGACGTCGAAAGCAAGAATGGGAAACAGAACATACCTTGACATGGTCCGGCAGTTCCCCAAAGGAAACAACTTCGGGGGCGGTGTCTTCCGCATCCGCTGGGGGAGGTTCCTTTGGTGTCGACGGTACGTCTGCTGGCGAGGTATAGAAGACCATAAGCGTCGTGGCCTCCCGATGCTCCTGAGCACTTTTCTCAGGACTAGTCGGCTCAGCAATGCCGCCGCGCTTGATGTAGTTCCTCGCGCGATCGTCGGGTGCGATATCGCCGTTGTCAATTTCTGAGTCGGTTAGTATCCAGGCACAAGACGACAATATCACAAAATTCAACGACTTACCCGAAGGCTCATAGTAGTCGAACAGTTGCTCTTCACGGATGCCACCGTCATCTTCCTCCTCAAGCTCGTCGAGGTCTCGGTGAAGTTTGAGCACGCTGCCTTCACCCTTGACATCTCCCAGGTGATCGCCAGGGCCGAGTTCTTCTTCAGGGTCATGCGTGAATAGACGAACTTCCGTAAGTGACGCATCAGGCTTCCATGTGACACGCAACTTCCGGCGTGCCTCTTTACGCAACCTCTTCTTCCGTTCTTCTTCGGTCTCGGGGGGTCTATCCTCCGTAGGCTGTACAGGAGCAGGATCCTTCTGCTTGTTCAAATCTGCCATCAAATCCCCGAATGAGAAAGTAGGCCTTGGGGGCGGGGGTTCCTTCTTTTCCGCAGGATTACTGCTCATTATGTTAGCCATCAAACCAGCAGAAAGATAACGAAATAGCACGCACCTTGCTTTCGCTGCGGCCGCCGCGGCCGCTCGCTCCGCGTTCGATGTTCCAGGTCTCTTAGAGGCCGAGCTCAAACTACCAAACAGGCTGGTGGGTTTCGGTGCAATGATGTTGGCCTTGGGGCGGGCCGCATTGGCTGCAGCTGGTTTGCTATCTTGTCCTACCTCCTGCGGGCGTTTGCTGACACCAGCAACCACAGTGCTGTTTGGTTTTGCTGCTGGTTTGGGGTGTGCAGGGACAACCATTCGTTTGGTTGCTGGTTGCCCATTCCCTTCACCTTCTCTGGGCCTCTTAGATCCAGTACCCTCACCACCACGTCCATCTGGGACGGGCCCGTCAGCCACTGAAGTTTTAGGTGAACCGTCCTTCGAAGCGGATTTACCCGCCTCTAGTTTCCGTTTCGTCGAGGCAGCGGCATTGTCTATGATCTTTTGGGCCAGCTCTTTCACTGCCGGTCCGCCCTTCTTGACGAATCTAGGCAGTAACTTGGCAACGTTCGTTTTCTGGAGAACATCTTCATCCATTGTCACGAATTTGGAAAGCAACTACAGTGAAGGTCAGTCCTGATTCAATAAGAAGTTCCAAAGCCGCTTTGTAATTTACCTTGAGTATATTCACGGTCAAAGCACCGTCAATGTCAGAAGCCTGGTGGCGATCCAGCAAGAATGAATACAGGGCAGCTACAGCCATTGGATGTTCACCCAACCTGGAAACACATACGTCAGCGACCGGCACAATCTAGCAAATGAACATGAAAATATCAATAAGCAGATGCAAGGCATCCGGAGGCTAGCAAAGTTCATGCTCCGAAGGGTGACACCACAACGGAACACACTTTGGGCACCTGTACAATGACGGCAGGAGATTGCTTGTCTCATCCAGGATGGGCATTCTATCCTCCTTTGCCTCGTGCTTGAGGACACACAGCTAGGTATGTTTAGTCCTCGGATGAAGAGCATATATGCACCCTTACTTATAAGCACATTTTTATATGCCAAAGCCCACACTAGGTAAATTACATGGGAGAGGCTCTCAATTCGTTTCAGACTTCTATGGCCACGAGGACATGCCAGATGTGGGAAGGAAAGGGAAGAGAGTAGAGAAAGGACATACTTCTCGACAATGGTTGGGTGGCCTTGCTCCTGGGTGGTGCTGACGACGACGTCCATAAGCCGCCGCTGAAGGACCACATTCTTCTTTAGTTGCGCTGCTTTGTCATTATCACCCTTGTTTTCTGCCACCTTCATGGCTTGGCTGCTTTCCTTCCACGCATCTCTTACGGCTTTGACAACATCTTTGAACGCAACCAGTGCACTCTTGACCTTGTCAACATTGGGGTGCCTATTACGTGGAGACCACACAGCTTTGAGCGCATCATACCGCGCGGCAGCCTCGGGTTCGCTAGGACGAGTGGGTGGTAGTGGGGATACCTCTTCAGGCTCCTCGATCTCAAGATCTGACTCATCAGAGCTATCTGATTCAGAACTCGAGGCCGACTGCCCATCCAGCTTCTTGCTTCCCCCTTTCATGGTGGGCTTTTTGGGCTGTGATTGTTTCTTCACGCTGGGTTGCTTCTTAGGTTTTGTTGCTTTGACTGGTGCGACGGGGGTGACTGTATCTTGACCTGGTCTGGTGAGTGAATGCGGCGCAACTATGGGGTGGAGTGAATTTTACCATTCAAGGGCACGATGAACTCATATTGCGTGGTTGGGGCGATTGGTTGGTTCCGTGCCATGGGCTGAGCTCGAGGCTGAGGCTGGGGTGTATGCTGTGGCTGTGGCTGTCCCTGACCTTGACCCTGACCCAGAATTTGTGGAACTTGCAAGTCATCCCGGAAGAAAGAGTACAACCTATAAACAGTCAGAACGCATGCGATTATTAGAAGGAATACACCCCTTTATTGGAACATACTTTGGATCTTCAGGACGCTCGAAGTCCGCAGGATTCATGTATAGCAGATTATTCTGGAGGGATGCTTGCTGGCTAGCAGCTTGTTGCGGTGAGTTCAGAAACTGTGGATTGATGGTCTGCTCAGAAACAGTTGGAGTCGACTGCCCGTATCCGGCAGCGAAATTGATCGGGATATGCTAGTGAGAGTCAGCAACTAACGTAAGTAAATGGATCGATGAATCATACCGTGTTCCCCTCCGGATAGCCCGCAGGAAGAGAATATTGAGGGACTTGGTGCTGGTGAGAATCGGACCGATATTGTGTTGGCTGGGCTTGTGCTTGAGCGGGCCGAGGAGAGTGAGACTGAGGAAAGACATCTGGCACCGAGAGATTCTGAGGAGGATAGTAGCCACGGGGAAAGGTGTATGACTGGAAGTGCGAGTTGTCGGACGAGGGGAGTGGCTGTGAATCAAACGCCGGTTGCGCATGAGGAAATTGCGCCTGACGATACTGTTGATTCATGGAGAACGTCTGCGGCGTGGGATGAATTATTTGCTGGGATTGCAAAGGGGTTGTCCGCCACGATTGGGGGGTGGCCGACGTATAGATGCCATGGTTCTGTTCCTGGGGTGTGGGCAGAGGACTCCGGGTTTGGGGAGCTTGACTGAACATGGGGTGATCCCAGCTAATCCCCATTGGCGTCGCATGTTGCTGTTGCGGCGGTGCCGGCTGAATCTGCTGAAGCTGCGGCGGCTGGGATGGGTGCGAATGCTGATGTGGGGGGTCGGGGTTGGTATACAGAGGCTCAAAGCTGTTCCAGTATTCGGGCGGCAACGAGCCGGGGTCTACTGGTGCACGGTGCAGACCGGGCATGATATTTTGCGGCGGTGACTGCTCCATACTCCCGTTCATCCCCCGCTTTCTAGAAACCCACGGACCCTCGATCCTGGGAGAATATGTAGGTCGAGAGGAAGTATATGATTGTCGTGGGTAGCGGCGGGTGGAGTCAAGGTACTAAGGCAGTAAAGCGGGTGCACGGCCAAATGTAGTATAAGTCACATGCATCCACGTGCCGGGGTTGTGGTGTAGGTGTGGGAGGGACCAGGCTCAATTGGGACAAAAGCCAATGCCGCTCTGGACTTGGTCGGAGTTTGGGCGTGATTCCCCTGGTGGGGAGGACTCGCCGACCCGCGCGTTGATTGGCTCTCCCGTCACGCGTAACGGCGGCGCAGTAAACCTTCCCAATGGAGCCGGATATTAGGTCAAGAGCTCTCTGGGCGAATCAATCGTCCCGACCGGGTTTGTCAGCCTAAGGGATCGCTGATACGTCGATAGTGGACCAAGATTGGACCAAGACCGAGATAGTCAAGAGATAGTAGAGTAGTAGTAGTGTAGGTGTAGTAAGTAGTACTCCGTAGTGCAAATAGGGTAGGTAAGTACTGTAAGTAGTAGGTAGAGAACTGATGGGTTGCCGAATGGAGGGTGGCAAATGGTCGGCGCCCGCTGCTCTTCCCGCTTTCCAGTTCCGTGAAATTGTCTCCTATTCGGAGGCAGCGGAGGGGGGGAAGGGAACCACACCTGAGCTCTCGGAGTAAGTCAGAGAGGGAAGCAATGGCACCAGACTTTTCGGCTTTGGCTGTGCCTGATATCCTTAACGTCACGTCACGTTGCGCGGTATCCCCAGTGCTGCAGCCTCTCTTCTCAGCTCGCTCTCTCTCTCTTTCTTTTTTAGGCAGATTAGAACAAGGTTGTCCACGCTGCAAATAGCTGGATCAACTCTTTCGAATACACCAGCCAAGTACTCCGTATAATAGACGTAAGATAATCTTTGGCTTCCTGAAGAGCCTGCTCTCCTTCTGTTTCTGTCCTTCTCCGGCTTTCTTAAGCAATCCTTTTAAACAAATAAAAGCCTTGTGTTTGTATCCTTGTCCTTGTCACTCTTCTCTCCTGCCAGCCTCACTTTTCTCCTGTCTTCTTCTTTTGGTTGCAAAAGCAGCTGAGGCAAAAAGTCACTCGTACTGCCTTGTCCTGGGTGGACCTTTTCTTCTTATTCTGTCTTAAAAGATGAAAAGAAAAGGTGTTATACAAAGAACCACTCGGGACTGCAGCTTAGCAGCATAGTCATTTGCTTTACGAGGAAGGGTGGAAGGGATAGGGATGGGGGGAGAGGGAGGGTGGTTGGTAGTGCTGGTTGTCGTGAGACTGAGAAAGCCGGGCGGCGCTCGGTTGGGCCACGCCTGAAATGAGCTACGCCTCTTCCGACCTAGCGCTAGGCACATGATCGCAGTGCCCAGATTGGCTGGGCGGGAGCTTATGTCATCTCCTCATCAATTGCGGGAGCTTCTCAGGATGCCAGGTGGAGAGTGTGTAGTTACAGACTGATGAGTGGGTAATTCCTCTCTATCACATTATCTATCTCCAGCGGAGTTTAAAAGTATTGCTGCTGTCCTCCCCGGAATTCACTATCGCATCGCTTGATCTCCTTGCCACTGTCCCCTCACCACATGTCATGAATCTTGGCCATTCCAGGTAATCGTGATAACCATCCGGGGTGAAAGCAAGTCCAGCTTAATTCGAACTACTATGGCCTCGCAACAAACGTCTTTGAGGGACCGTCAGGTCGGTAGGTTTCTGCTGTCCGTATTGGATTTTTACAGATTCTCATAGTTTCCTAACTCAATCTCAGCCTCCATTCACAAGATTCTCAACTTGAACCATGAACCGCAACCCGCGGAAGACGCCCACCACGATGCGTCCGCGCAGGGCCTCATTTCTACCCCAGTACTGAATGAGGATGGCGATCCTATCTGGAAGGTCCTAGTGTTTGATAATATGGGAAGAGATGTCATCAGCAGCGTGCTGCGGGTCAATGACCTCAGAGCTTGGGGAGTCACAATTCATCTGTACGGACCCTGGTCCAGGCCCCTAAATTGATCGCTCCGCGTACGTGACGTAGCTAACGACCTGCGCCAGAAATATCAATTCCACACGATACCCAATTCCCGACGTCCCTGTTGTTTACCTCGTCGAACCTACACCTTCTAACGTCGAAGCGATCACGAACGACCTTTCTCGCGGTCTTTACTCTCCCGCCTACGTCAACTTCCTCTCCTCCGTACCCAGACCCCTCCTCGAAGACTTTGCGTCTCAGATAGCGACAACCGGCACCGCAGAGCATGTCGCACAAGTTTATGATCAGTATCTGAACTTCATTGTGGCTGAGCCGGACCTTTTCAGCCTGGGGTTAGGAAATGATGCATACTGGAAGATCAACAGTGCGCAAACCAGCGACGATGATCTGGACGCGATTGTGGATAGGATTGTAAGCGGGTTGTTCAGCGTTAGCGTCACAATGGGTAGGTTAATTGACATGGTCCTTGTTTCTTAACTGACGGGTGAATACGAACAGGTGCCATCCCCATTATCCGGTGTCCTAAGGGCGGCGCAGCAGAATTGATAGCAACAAAGCTGGACCGCAAGCTACGCGATCACATCCTAAATTCGAAAGACAATTTGTTTTCAAACAAGAAGAACACGCCTGGAGTTCCCTCATCGCGACCCGTTTTGATTATTGTCGATCGCAACGTGGATTTAGTGCCTATGCTTTCCCACTCGTGGACGTACCAGTCTCTGGTGCAGGACGTTCTACAGATGCGCCTCAATCGGATCACCGTGGAGTCCACCGACGAAGCAAACCCTGCGAAGGGCGTGACAAAGAGAGCATATGACTTAAATAGCAATGACTTCTTCTGGAAGCGTAATGCCGGCGCGCCATTTCCTCAGGTTGCGGAAGACATCGATGCGGAGCTTACACGTTACAAGGAGGACGCTACTGAGATCACAAAGAAGACCGGCGCTTCCTCGATTGAAGATCTACAGAACGACACCAGCGCCTCTGCACAGCATCTCAAGGCTGCCATCACACTCCTTCCAGAACTCCGGGAGCGCAAGGCGATTCTTGACATGCACATGAACATTGCGACCGCGCTGCTCAAGGGAATAAAAGACCGCCAGCTGGATAACTTTTTCGAATTGGAAGAAAACATCACCAAGCAAACCAAAGCCCAGATCATGGAACTCATCAACGACTCCAGCAAAGGCAACGAACCCCTGGACAAGCTCCGTCTTTTCATTATCTGGTTCCTGAGCACTGAAACAGAGGTTTCCCGCTCAGAGATGACCCAATTTGAAGAGGCGCTCACTCGCATCGGCGTCACGGATGTGACCCCCATCGCCTATGTCAGACAGGTCCGAGAAATAACGCGCATGACCATGATGACTACCGCAACAGCCGCTCCCCAACAACAGTCCTCTAACCTCTTCCGCGGCTTCTCCTCTCTCTCCAACCAACTGACTGACCGCATCACCTCCGGAGCCCTCGGCGCCAACTTCGACTCCCTCATTTCTGGCGTCAAGAATTTCCTGCCCGCCAACAAGGACCTGACCCTGACCAAGATTACCGAATCCATCATGGACCCAACCTCCGCCTCCAGCTCCGCTATAGCCAAGACAGAAAGCTACCTCTACTTCGACCCCCGCAGCGCCAACGCCCGAGGCGCCATGCCTCCG
Organism: Aspergillus vadensis CBS 113365; assembly: GCF_003184925.1. Lineage (NCBI taxonomy): Eukaryota > Fungi > Ascomycota > Eurotiomycetes > Eurotiales > Aspergillaceae > Aspergillus > Aspergillus vadensis. Next base: position 493,586 of record NW_020292049.1, read on the forward strand.
GCCTCGGCTTCGCGCAACGCCCAAGGACAGAGCCTGAACAGCTCTGGGCCCGGCATGAGCGCCACTTTCGGCCAGCGCCGACAGGCTTTCAACGAAGCGATCGTCTTCACCGTCGGTGGTGGCAGCATGGACGAATACGGCAACTTGCAGGACTGGGTTAGCCGGACAAGCGGACAACCAGGCGCTGACGGTGCCGGGGCCGCCAACCGTGGGGTGCATGGGGCGCCAAAGCGGAGGGTTGTTTACGGCAGCACGGATCTGATGAACGCCAGAGACTTCCTTACGGAATCGTTGGCGAAGTTGGGCAGGGAGGGCTGAGCATGTTTTGACGCAGCTGGGCGGTATTGTGAGAGGAGCGGTCGCAAATAGAATTTGCCTTCAACGTATAGTACTTAGTATAGCTAATTGAAACGCTTATGGTGATGATTCCTATGTCAAAGCCCATTGTAGCGTGGAGTTTACGCGAGAGATACATTATAAAAAGAGTAAGTAGCTGTCGGATACTACTGGAAAATACACCTACTAGTACCAGCTACCCTACCTAAAGAGAAGTTGTTCCATGTAACAAACAATAAAAATTCCATTAGAAGCCAGTTAATCGGCCGCAAAAGAACTACCTATCATGCCAATAGACACGGTAATAAGCATAAAACAAACGAAATAAAAGTCACTGATGCACGGTGCATCGCAACAAGTTAGAAGCCAGTCACAAAAGAAAACCATAATTGAAATGAGCAGTCCCGAGATAACAACGTGACGATAACCACCATACCTAGATTCCACGACCCCAGAGAAATACGAACAAGTCCCTCCGAATCACACTAACGGAGCAGTGGTATTCATGATCCGGTTCAAACCATATCCCTCTCCCTCTTGAAGCTCTGCACTGAGATTTCGTGCTCGACAGTGATGCCGATTTCCTCGGTATTGGTCTGCTGCTTGAGCTGCTTGGAGGAACCATTATCGGCGTAGCAGGTAGAGACTGGATTCATAGTTGGTGTTGAGGAAGTAGTGGTAGTTGTAGTGTTTCTACTGTCCAAGACAGGGAAGGAGAGCACGTTCCAGAGGTTGCGGCCTGACGAACCAGATCCGGAGCCGGTGGCAGGGCCAGAGCCAGCGCCAGTGGAGACTTTGATCAAGGTGACGCCGGCCCAGATGGAGGAGAGGGGGAGGGAGATGGTCACTAGGGTGACGACGTTGGAGGATAGGGCTGGGACGGCGGCGATGTAGTGGATGATTGAGAAGATGGCTGTGTACGGGGTTCAGTTAGATATTTGACGGTAAGAGAGTAGGATGTTTGCATACCTGGAATGACCAGAGTCTGGCAACCCATAACGAAGATGACCTTCATCGGGCCAAAGTCCCGCACACCGAGTCTGCGACGCTGACGAATAGCGAATCCGAGCTTGCCAACGAAGATGGCGCAGAAGAAGCAGATGCTGATTGTGGCGGTGATGTTCTCTGCACTCTGAAGCCAGACGAGATGGATGCTGCTTTCGGCTGCCATGATTGTTATGGCGTTCTCGACCATCATGGCCATGCGGAATCCAACTGGAATCAGTGCAATCACGATGGACAGTGAGAGGAGGATCTGTCGGTATACACGGCCGAGGTTCGCGCAGATGACCTGGACCTGCAGGACGAGCGAAGCCTCGACGCATATCACGAGGATGGTGTAGAATACCACTGCGATGACGGAATTGGCGTATGCGGAGGTTGGCACTTGGGAGAAGTCTCCGGAGAAGTAGGCATACACTCTCACGAAGTCGGTAGTGAAATACACGATTTGACAGAAGAGACGGCCGACGTTGGAGAGCAGGGCAGCGCAATTGAGGATGAAGACGCTGGAACTGCGCTTCTCGGGTCTGGTCAGGAGTAGGAGGATGACGAAGAGCACGATGGAAGCTCCAAGCTGGGCGCCATAGTTGGTGCAGATCTGGATGCAGTACTGCAAGAAGGTGTCAATGTCCTGCACGTTCACCTCGAAGGGAGTCCCATCGCCGATATGGAAGGTGACGTTCTGGGTAAAAGGATCCAATGAGGCCATTGTGGCTGTTTTCTTGTAGCAGGTATGGTTGATATGCTCTGCAACGTGAGGATCAAGTATCACGAGTTGCTAAGGTGGACAGGTTCTTCAACGGACGAAGATGGGAGGTTGAGAAGGCGACTTGTATAGACCATCGAAAGGAAATAACAGATGTTCAGGCAATACGGCCAAGCTTGCCTCCCAACTTAAAAGCCATGGCTGTACATTCATCGTGCCAAGGCACCTTGCGATGCTGCATATTGTCTTGCAACACCGAAACAGACAATATGTAGGATGGAGCTGATATGAGGGCAACAATACTATGATGGAACAAAGTGGATACCAACCCTAAACAATGCCAATCTTCACCGCATTGAGCAAAAAGCTCCAGAAGGTGTTTGTGAAAATGCTAAATGTAAGACAAACAATATCAAGTTCATTTCAAAGAACAATGGCAAGTGGAAAGGGGGGCCCCTGGTGGAAGACTAGATTGTTGGTCAACACTAATCACGTACAGACATGTATTCACCTCTTACCTCTGGTAATATATTTGTCCATGAGAATATTCGGGTCTGTTGGACCGGATCAATATTCTTGTATCTGTACATTCGTCTAGCTACTATGTATCATGGGGTGTGTATTTCATCCGATCCAGGAGCTGGGAATGAGAACCCGCCGCTCCCATATTGTATGTCCTGAGCAGCGCAATGGTTTCCTGGAGTAAATAGGCCTTAGTCCTTTGGATAGCCTGATTATGTGTTATTCCATGTAGAATGCGTTCGGGCTGAAACACCTTGGCCCAAAGCTAAATGGTTGGCTATACGTATCTCTCGCGAAATTGTCGGGTGTTTTGGGGATTCCCATCAAGCTATTGGTAGTCGTAATATCATCTAAAATCTAGTCGCTTTTGCGCCATCGCCTATGAGTGCTTAGCAATGAGGTCAGCTAAAATCAAGTGTCTGGAGAGCTTCCAGACTCATGTCAATTCCAGGCCCCCAGCTAACACCATTACTATACTATTGGTTTGGGGGTTGGGGGTAATGGAATGCCACACGATAGGGGCGAGTCAGTACCGGGAGGCAGAACCGACTTTGTAGCAGCAGATAAAACTTCGGCCTGTAGGTACTAGTGAAGTTATGCATGACTGTGAGGTGACGGAAAGTCTTTGATACTGCTAGTAGGATACAAGTACCATGTTTTGTTCATGATAACCGAGAGAATGATGCTTGTGATGCCACACGCCATTTAGTGCTACGTAGCTTAGTACCCTATCCTTTTTATATCTTCCACTTCCAGCCACAGCACTAAACTTCTTACTACACTTTACTCTTCATCCGTTGACCCTGCACAATTCCTAAATCACCAAAACATCCCAAAAGAGTTTATTTTCGCTAGGATATAGATTTCAAGAATGATTGAGTATTGACAAGGTGATGTTATAGATCAAGATGTCAGCGGGAGAAGTTGCGGGGAACTGCCGCGGCGGTGGAGCGAGGCTGCGAGGCACCAACAATGCCCAGCTAGTCTAGCTCCCACTCCCACTCCCACTCCAACTCCAAATCCGCCATCCCACTTCCCCATCATGCGCCTTCGCCCCCTCCAACATGGCTGCTGTGCCGCAAAGGACGCTTAACTGGCTGTACAGTGTCCTTATCAGGGTAGATAGTCACCAAACACATGCCCATGCAGTCTTCCACTGACAAGGATAGGACCACTACGATCCCCGACAAACCTACCAGGACCCCAATCGCACCTACTATGATGTAGCCAATGTGCTCGGTCAATACCCTTCACTGGGCCCCAGGACTGAAGTTTACAGTATGCCACCATTATGCGATTCTATTGCGCTCCTGCTGACCGCGTCATTTCCTTGACTTCTAGCATACGAAAACGGTTTCTCCGCCCTCCTCCTCCAACTGACCGGCACGTTGCCAGTGACGTTCCGCGGCACTGTTTACAAGTTTCCCATCACACTATGGATCCCCAACACATACCCCAGGGAACCACCATTGGTCTATGTAACACCAACACAAGACATGGCCGTTCGTGTGGGTCAGCATGTCACTTTGGAAGGGAGGGTGTACCATCACTATCTGGCACACTGGGCTGAGGCATGGGAGGTTAGTCATCGTGCACTCGCAATGCGCATGTCAAATCGCTGACACTCTAGCTTAGCGATCATCTTTGATTGATTTCCTAATGATACTTCGTGAGGTATTTGCCAAGGAGCCGCCGGTGAGATACAAACAACAACAGCCTGTACAGCCGCGACCGCCGCCAGCGCAGGTACAGGCACAAGCACCTCCTCTACCCCCTTTGCCTCCGGAGCTTGATACCACAATCAATCGGCCGTCGCCTACCCATAGTGCACCGAATGCTTCTCCGCAAGTAACTGCTCAGGTGCCACCGCCGCCGCCCCCCAAGCCTGGGCAGACACCTGAGCCACAACCACAGAGCACTCCGTCCTCAGCGCGATACTCGTCACCCCCTCCGCTACCCCCATTGCCACCGAAGGAACATGATGCTAGGCGGCTACAGATGCAACCACAGGCAAACATGGGCAGTCCCATGAACAGGCCACAGTACGCACCAGAGCGCAGTCAAGCACCTGCAATGGCATCGGGGCAGTATCATTTGCCCCAACAGCCGCAACACGTCTCCCAGTCGACACCGGCATACCAGGCTGGGCCAGGGCAGTTCCGGCCATTGAACGGTACCCCCGTTACTCGTCCAGATGATCCGAGTCGTGGGCTTCCGCAACAGAATACTTACTACCCCGTACAACAAGCCCCTCCTGCAGCTTATCAGAGACCTCCGCCACAGCAGGTCCCACCCCAAGCGTCGCCACATGCTGGACTTCAGCAAGCACAACAACCGGCTGCCCATCCCAAGGCAGAGGCGCAAGATCTTCTCACCTCTCCCTTTGAGCTCGAGCTCCCCTCGTTCGCACCCACCGGCCCGGCCCCCCCAATTCCACCGAATCCTGAGAAGGACGCCTTACTACGCGCTGTTTCCAAGACTCTTGCAGAAACACTGCAAGCAAATGTTTCACAGTCCGAGACTGCCGCTCAATCCTTGATTTCTCAATCCCACTCGCTGCATGCGGCAATTGCCACTCTTCAAGGCGAAGTATCGTCGCTCAACACACTCAATGCGACCCTTCAATCAAACACCACAACCCTGCAGCAATCTCTCATGCGCGCAGATGGCGTCATCGCCGATGCGCAAAGCCGTATATCATCATCAGCCCCTTCATCGAGCACAGATCCCGTTGCGTCGGGTCTTCCACCGATCGACGAAGTTCTCGTCGCCCCGACCGTTGTCGGCAAACAATTGTATGACTTGGTTGCAGAGGAACGCGGTATCCAGCAGGCTATCTACGCCCTTCAAGCTGCGCTGGTTAAGGGTGTCATTGGTGTTGAGACCTGGTCACGTCACACGCGTGGCCTTGCGCGAGAAGCGTTCTTGAAACGGGCATTGATACGGAAGATAGGCAAAGGCATGGGATTGGAAGTGCATTGATGTTATGAAGATGGAATCACTCTTTCTTAATTGCGAGACCTATGTAGACGGATCTGTAGATAGATACCCATAAGGTCGATACATGTGGGCCAGACAATGTACATAGCTTGGCGTCCGTAGTTGGTTTGAAATAGCAAGTGCAAGAGCACTACTTCGTACGATTTTCAACAATCAGGAAACAGAAAGCAGAAGAATCAACTAGACTTTAGAGAAAACCCGAGTGACCAAACGTTTTCAAACCCATAACCTTCGACACAACTACCCGACAGTAAGCCATTTCCACAACCATTATCCCTCACCCCCATTCCACCAACAACTACAATCCCTATATGATCTCCAACTATCTCACTAGACCACAACCCCCCCAACAAGAGCAACAGCACCAACCAACCCAATCATCCACCTACTCACCGACGCAGAAACACTACCACCACCACTCGACTTCGTCTCCTCCGCAGCCTTCGCCTCACCCACCCCCGTCGCCGCAATCTGTCTCTTCACCTCAGCAAAGTAACTCTGCACGTCCGTCGGCAGCGCCTTATACCACTCGGGGGTATTCCCAGCGCTGAACTCACTTGCCATGGCGACGCGCTTCGCGGGCACGAAGAGCTGCGCGAGCGCCGTGGGAGGAACGGCTGTGATGACTTGATGCACGACGGCGTGTGGCGGCGGGGAGACGCTCTCTAGGTTGGGTGGTGGTTGGGTTTGTGTGGGGAGGGAAGGTTTTCTGTATGAGATTATCAGTAAACATATAATCATCGCTGATTATGTGGGATTGTTTGGTTTGGTCAGGTTATTGGGAGAATGGGAGGCACGTACAAGGCTTGCGCGAGAGCGACGAGGTTATTGTCGTTGAGGTTCACATTGGGGATGGGTTCGGGGGCACATATGACTGTGGTGGCTAGGAGGGTGGGGAGGAGGAAGAGGGAGGAGAGGCGCATTTTGATGGTGGTACTATTATATTATTTTTCTGTTGGTATATTTGGTTCTGATGTGGTGTTGGAGGAAGTAGTAGAAAGAGAGGTACTACTGGAGGGTGGAGTGTAGTAGATAATAGTATATGGGACGGGATGGGTTGGGACTGGGACTGGGACTGGGACAGTTAGGGTGCAGGGGCACATCATCATATGCATGGGAACTGGTTCCAACTTGGACCGAGATCCGATGTGTGAGGGGAATAAACGGATAGGATCGTCGTGGAGAAGGGCCCGGGCTAAGATTGAGGGATCTGCCATACTTAGGGGAACTTCTGAAGCGTAGTCTGGGCTTTTAGTTCGAGACTCAATTTTAGAGTTGGATTTTGCCCTATGCTTTGGGGGAATAGAGGGGACGGGTGTAACCTATTGTGGATGGGAGATAGACAAAGGGTGAAACGGGCTAGATTTGGGTGGGTGTAGGTTTTAAGTTGGGTGTTATTTTTTCTAGGTCTATCAATGGCCGCTGGATTGAGGTATGGCTCGCAATCTTCACGTAGTGAAGCTTCGCGGTAGATCTCGAATCTTGTATGTCTGGGTAAGTGGATCAGAGCTTAGGACTGACGAGCAATAAAGGTTGACAATATGTGACTTCTTGGCTATTCTTCGTTTGTCGGTGGTTGCCCTTGTTCAATGATGAACAGATAGGGCTATACTCCCATCACATTGTCCTCAGGGCCCCTTATCATCCACTATGTGAGACATACTACTGTCTACATGGTACATGGGTCACCAAACAAAAGAATAATCAGAGGTACATGACCCATTCAATAATAGAAAGCAGGAACCTGCCCAACATATGCAGTACTTGATAGGTTACATTGTGTGAACCTCAACTCTGTTAATGAAGATACTCTGCTAGTGCATTGAAGGTTCTACACAATCACAGCTAAACAATATTTATCCACCACGTGAAGTACCGACAGGATGGACGTTTAAGGGAATAGCCTCTTGTCTTCATCATGCTAGACATCTACTCACAAAGTCGGATCATGCCCGACGACAATGAGAACTTTCCAGCGAATTTCCGCTAGCAAATCGAAATAAGAAAGACAGAAATGAAATGCTTCGAAGACTATTTACCTTGTGTAACCATAAAAGACCCTCGACATCCACCAAAGAGAATATGCAGATGCTATACAAATAAATGACTGCAATCTAAAATGGCTTCCACAAATCCCTCATCGCAAGTGCCCTGGTTCGAGATGGAGCCAGCTAAGATTGGGATGAAGTGAGCCGAAGCGGTTACAATCTGGCTGCAAGAGGCCAGAATACCCTGTGCTTTCATTGGAGAGGTCGCTTTGGAAAGTTACGGCGTCGAGATTCCCGTTAGGCTGGTAAGTTCTGTTCTTCACCCATATCCTGCTAACATTCAAGAAGAAGGAAGGATACTAACACAAGTCTGCAGGGAACCACCCTCATTGTCGCCGACGCAAAAATACACGAAGCAGCCGAAGCTCTCCGTACCAACGGCCTCGAGCCCTGCAAAGGAGGCGAGAATTGCGACTGGGAGAACGATGCTCTAACTGAAGAAGCGTCATCAGCGGCGCCCTATCATTTTCACCTTGAACATGGCCCACAAGGTAGCCCTCCGTTTTGGTGTGAGTCGCTCAAAGTGTACAAGAAGTCTGATATTGATCCAAAGCTGCCTGATCCTGGACTGAGTGTTCCAGGGCCTGAGGATCGGAATTACATGGCTGTTACGGACCCTCGCTTGCCGCAACTGGGGCATTGGAAGAGCGGGACGTATCCCGTTCAGATTCTCTCAAAGCCACGATTCTTCGAGACAATGTTCAACCAGGCAGTCAATTGTCATCCAGATGGATTGCCTGATGATCATCTCACCCCCTGGGAATGGAATGTGTTCCGGCTGAAACAGATGGGTGATGGTGGACAGCCGAACAGCCACATGGTCGAGGGTCTTGAAATGCCGGCGCGTCGGTACATTGAGCTCCTCGATATGGAAGACCTTAAGCCCAGCCGAGATTTTCTCGCTCAGGTGAGACTTGGGAGGAATGGCAAGGGTTTGTAAAGGTGGTAGATTTCTAAAGTGATGACCATCTGGTAGACACTATAGAGATAATTAGAGAGCCAGTGCCCAAATGGATTGCCTTTTTACTGCTTGATCTCCTTCATGGTGCTCATCTCACTCATCACAATTACTAGTATTATTGACATAGATATAACTGGAGAGCTCTAATATCTGAGCCCCAAGCTAATATCCATACAATGGTTTATCCTCGACTAGCCGTCCTTAGCGCTGCCAGTACCATTGGCTGATAAAGCCATAAATAACCAGCCAGATATATCTGCTGGCCTGCTGGCCCAATGGTAAGGCGCTTGACTACGGATCAAGAGATTGCAGGTTCGAGTCCTGCGTAGGTCAATTTTTTGCCTCCTCAGACTCCATCTGAGGGTCTTTTTTTTCCGGTCCCAAATATTGTGGTGGATCTGATTAGTCTTTCCGCATTCAGCCTAGCGCGCTACTCCTGTAGACCCGCCCTGTGATTGCTCCGCTCTCATGGTCAACATTAACGCCAGATACATGCCCGTTGACGTTAAACCCGCTTTCACCTTGAATCATGCGCTCAGCGCTACTGAGATCTCTATCCCAGCTAGGGCGACGCTGGAAACCCTTAGCATTTAACAACCCCAACTTCACCCGAATCCCCAATTGCCACATAATAGAAGAAGAGACTCTCCCCGAATATAGCGCCTCACAATACTATCCCACTCGAATAGGAGAAGTCATCAAAGATCAGTACCAAGTCATTGGTAAATTAGGATATGGATTGACTTCGACGGCGTGGCTTGCGCGGGACATGGAGTGGGATATTCATGATTTCCTTTGCTGTTAGTAATCTGCTGAAGGGTGTATCTTGATGCTTACTATATACATGAATTATCACTACAGTAACCGTCGCTATGTCATGCTCAAGATCTTCCTCCAGGCGGAGTGTATGGGAAAGCACGTTGAAGACGAGCTCGATATGTATAGACGGATGGAACAGCAGTCTGAAAGTAATCATCCCGGTCGCGATGTTATAAGAACGTTGCTCGATACGTTCTATATCAACGGGCCGGGGGATAAGCATCGCTGTCTCGAGCACCCACCGTTATGGGAGAGTGTTCTAACCTTCTTGCGCCGGAACTCGGTGAAAAGGTTACCTTCGGTGATTCTTGCTGTTGTTCTTCATCGGTTGTTTATGGCGTTGGATTACCTTCATACGGAGTGTGGGGTTGCGCATACTGGTTTGTAGTCCACTATCTATCCGGTTTCTTGGTTCTCACTAGTTGCGATATTTTAGATATCAAGGCGGATAACATCATGCTCGGCATCAACGATGACTCAGTCTTCACTGACATCGAAGAGAACGAGCTCCAACGACCCATCCCGAGGAAAGAGGTCGATGACAGAATAATATACATGTCCCGGGAACTCAAATTACCCAAGGATGTTGGTGGTCCCGTGCTCTGTGATTTGGTTCTGCCATGGTCATCAATGATGAATATCAGAGGGAATTCATTCAGCCTCGGATTTATCGAGCGCCGGAGGTGATACTGGGAGTTCCGTGGACGTATAGTGTTGATATATGGAATGTGGGGTGCATGGTAAGATAATCTTCCTTATTATACTATGGAAGCCTGCTTATGTTTGATGAAAAGGTTTGGGATCTCTACGAAGGTGGTTGTTTGTTTACGGGATACGATCCTGTAGATGAGAGGTACCGGAGTCGAGCGCATTTTGCGGAGATAATTAATCTTCTTGGACCACCGCCTGAGAGTTTGCTTGCGCAGGGGGAGTTGAGAGATGAGTTTTTCTCAAATGAAGGTAGATTATAGATTCAGAAAGTTTTCAAAGTCCATTGACTGACGAGTATAGGTGCTTTCCTCCATCCGGAGTTATTGACCGAACGGATCCCCCTTGAAGAAAGGGAGACGACTCTGGAGGGAAAGGCAGAGAGGGAGGCATTTTTGCGTCTCATGCAAAAGATGCTGCAGTGGGAGCCGAGTAAGCGTAGTTCTGCTCGGGAGTTGGCGGAGGACGAGTGGATACATAGTTATATATGATTTACTAAAGCCTCTCTGTACTACATCGTCATGTACCACATTGAATATGAATACGTTAAAAAATAGACCCTTGGTTGCTTCATAGTGCGTAATATTGGTACAAGCCACACGGCATGATAAAGCAAATCAATTAACGCCATTCCCATATCAAACTGTCGTATCACATAACTTCAACCCCCTTCCATCCATTTCTCATCCGGAGGGAGTGATCAATACCTCTTCTGAACCTCACTTTCGACCCCCCTCTCCCTAACCTTCCCCTCATCATGCACATCCCTCCACTTCCTCTCCTCCTCCTCATCCCCCGTCGCCGCAGCAGCGACCTTCCCCACAGCTCCCTTAGCTCTACCCTCAACGCCCTCCTTCCAATCCCTCACCTGGCCCTCCGCCTCGGCCTGCTTTCCAGCCGCATTCTGCTCCTGTCCAGCCTTCCTCAGCCCCTCATTTCCAATCAGATTGCCCAGGGACTCCTTCGCAGAACCGACGGTCTGGTCCCAGCTGCCGTTGCTGCGCTGAGGGTGGTCTGTGGCCGCAGCGCCCGTGGCAGGGTCAGCGGTAACGGGACCAAGCTTGGTGAAGTTGTTGTGGCTGGCGTTGTGCTCGGCTTCGCCGCGGGATTGGGTGGCAGAGCCGGTGGACTAAATGGAGGTTGTTAGTTTGTGGGGTTGATGTTGATGGGGATGGGAAGGGGAACGAACCTGGGTGGAGGAGTCGCCGGTTAGGGAGCCAGCGGCGCGTTGGACCATGCCGGTTGCTTGGTCGACGTAGGATTTAAGGGTCGAGGTGGTGGTGGTTGTGTTGTTGTTGTTGGGGGAGTCGGTGGAGGACATTGTGGTTGTTGGTGTGTAGTGTTGGTATTGAGAAAGGTAATAGAGAGTAGTAGATTGATTGTAGTGTAGTGTAGTAGTGGTTATTTGCTTCTTGTTGTGATGTTGTATTGATTGTGTTGATGTAGTGGGTGTATTTATAGATAGATGGTGGTGGTGAGTCCGGGGTACATGACGTCAAACACCGACGTCATCGCCAGGCACGGCAGAGTCGAAGTGACCAAAATAGATCCGCAACAGGAACAAAAGGGGCAAGGAGGCAAACAGGCAAGTAGGAATGACGTCCAATCTCTCATGCATTCATCAGTCTCGTCATAATCAAATTATTCATCGCTCTATGTACATCGATCATCCCCCCCTCGTCATCGTCATCGTCATCGGCTGTCTCAATGCTGATAGAGAATGCACCGACCCGCTCATTAGTGAATCATGAACAAACAAAAACAAAACCATGCAGCATCTATTCCATGCAATGCTACCAATGACATATGCCACCCTCACTGTCATCCGCTGCCCATGTTCCTGACAGCCCCACTACCTGGAGATGTCCATCGTGATCCTCGTCCACTTTGCTCAGCGCCGCAAAGCTAGACTCTGACGGTCCTGTGCTCAACAGCCGACGGGCCCATGCATCGATCGCTGGCTCGCCCGTCTCGTCCCGTGCTTGTTTCAGGAACGGGATCAAGGCTGTTCCACCCGTGCCCCGCAATTTCTTGCTGTCTGGCTTCTCGCCGTTTCGGGCGGTCGCCAAGTTGATGGGTCTCTTGGGACTGGTAGCGCGCGCTGGGCGACTGGATCGAGCGTCCCGAGATTGGATAATGATATAGCGGGATACGACTTGGATGTGCTTGTCGCGCATTGCCCGAAGCATCGACAGACATGCATCGTATGCAATGCACAGTGCCTTGTCCGACCGTCGTGCTTCCACGTACTGCCGGATGTTGGCCACTGCATTGACATGCTCCAAGAAACGACGGTGCGCTGCAGGCATGTATGTACGCATCTCCTGAATGAACCCGTGACGAGGTGCTCCAGCAACTCCCTCTTTCTCGTCCTTCATCGGGGTGTTGCTCGGACGCGTCTCCCCGGTCGGACGGTGCTCAATACCCAGAGCGATGTCAAAAAACTGGATCAGTGAGCTCTGGGCGTTGCTACCGCCGCCATACTGTCGATACTCGGGCTGCGCGTTTCCATGATCGTATAGTAGACCATGCGGGAGACCAGCATCAGCCATATTCTTGCTCCCAGCCAAGTAGGGCCGGATGCGGTGGTAAAACACGTACGGATCGCAATGCTCGTACATGCGCTCCAGCAGCGACCCTACCTCGTCCAGCACCTCGGCAAGTCGCTGCAAGCATTCGGTGACTACCAGACTGTTTCCAGCCCGGGCCGCTGCAATTGCTTGCAGCACCAGCGGGATCGAGGGTGCCCCACGAGCTTCAATAGCCACTGAGACCAGGTAGAACCACTTCTCATCCAAAGACCCTGTGAATGTGTTGATGGTGTCCAGATTACGTAAATCATCGATCGATTCCTCCGGGAAAATAGGCTTATAGTTCCACAAACACACCCCTGCATAAGTGGCCACGGGTGGCAGACCCAGGTGCTCGCAGACGTCGAATAGTGGGACGGTCAGCTGAGGCGGGATTTTCTGGTCACCAGAATTAGCTCAGGAACCACTTTGTAGCTTTGTGTTACCTACCTCTGCCGGCTTGCTGCCCCCCCACACATACCCATGCAGCATAAATACCAGTACGACATAGGCCCTGCGCCACTCGTTCTCCGACTGGAGATATGATGTAGACAGCGTGGACATATGGTCGACCACCTCCCGGATCCTCCGGCTAGTCAGAAGTGCCTGCAGGTTGGAAACGACCCACTCCCACTTGGCATAATAAGGGTCTGGCAAGATCTCAAGCGGTGGCTCTGGAGGGAGGAAGCCATGATCCGCCGAGATGCCATAGTCCGCCAATGCTGGGATCGGAGGAAGCATGATGATGGGACGGCTCAAAACAACCTAAACGACACAATATACGAGTCGGGGTGAATGGAAATGCCCAAAGAGCCAGCGACGACGCCTAATATTAAGGTAGTAGATGCTCACGTGCGAGTGGGCTCACAGCGAGGGCAGTCGCGTAAGGTTCGCTGATTGTCCGAGACTTGACGTCGAGCGGAATAATATGGAAGCCCGGAGGAAGGAGAGGTTCCAGTGCCCGGACGTGAGTCCGGACAATCTCTAGGGAAAGCAACAGTCGTGTGACGCACACACTGCGACAAAGCAGGCGAGATCCCAACCGACCAAGTAAAAGCTGACAAGATCGGACACAAACAGAAGTAGGTGTCGTGTCGGGCCTGTTACGGACGCCTCACAACTGCGATGCAGTCAGGAAAACAAGGCTTCGGTTGATCTGACCCAGGTCACAGCAAGAAGAGCAAGGCTCAGAGCAGGAGACCAGGCACGAAAGGCAACGCCAGGTCTGGTAATCGTCAGAAAAGTGAGGTTTGTGAAGGTCACGGGAACAACCGGGACAGATTTGGACACAAAAGATGGCGAGATGAGGGAGGGAAAGGTAAAAAGGAAAGGGGAAGGAAAATTTGCTCAAACTAAGCCCATCGTACAATGGTCCTCTCCCGAAGTTAAATAATCAGCGACCATTTTCCACCAGGACAAGTTCCCAGGAAAGCCGCGAGGACCGAATAGCCGGACGAGAGAATTAATCAGCCTGGCGACCCAGGGCCAGTCATTCCGTAATAACGGCGATTGTGTCACCCGGAAACCGTCGACCGACACGAAACAGGGGTAGAGCCAGCGATCGTGGAGGTAGTATATTCTGTACCCATGGTGAAGGGTAGGACAGTTGACTAGTCCGTGGATGGACCGTAGTGACCAGAGGTCAAGTGGGCCGGAACCAACTTAAGTCCAGGCCAGACGGGAGAGAGTAGAGGCGAACATTTGCCTCTGGAAGAAAAGGCAGTGGCCAGGAAGACGGGCGGTTTGAGAGACAGAGTTGAGGTTGTTTGGGGGAATCATGGTTGAAGATATCCGTCATATCAGCGGCGACGGAGAAGGGAGGCGTGAACTGTGATCCATCCCATGGGTAAAGTTGATGGGCGCAGGCGCATCTGGAGTAGATGAGGCCCTTGGGACAGCGCCAGCGGGAGGACTGGGTGCGAGCGAAAGGGGTGTCCACCGGATTCCAGTAGGCTGAGTGCTAGAGAATGAACCGGGACTGCGTGGGAGGGGAGGCCGAGTGCGAAATCGGGCAGTTAAGCGAGCTGGGGGGCGTATTCGCTCCCACCCACGCCACCCCGTTCGGGTCTGCGGTGAGTTGGTCGGCCCCGTGCGGAGCTGCCCATCTTATTTCGACTTCCGACCTCGCTGGTTGGACAACTACTGATCTGCATGATTGTCTTTAGTCTTTGACATAAGCACATTTCATAACTGGTTCCATCCACCGGAGAATTTCCGTCTGTCTTTCTTTTTTCCACTGCAAGACGTGATTACCTCGGCGCCGGGAGTTCTCCGCGTCAAACGTCAATCACGTGACATTATTACTACTACTGTACAGCCAATCAAGCAGCACCTGCAGCTGGCCCAAATTGGTGCCTCCTTCGTGAGTCAGCAGACATGGAAGCAATCACGGGATGCCAGTACTACTAGTTAGATCATGGGGTATCTGTCGACATTACTTTCTCCGAATACCCTACACATGAATCAATACCTTGGGGGCATAGTCATGGTCCATATATGCATGACTCGCTGAGAACTACAGACACAAATCACTCAAAGTCACTCCAAAGGTCATCTGATCGTTCTTAAGTACTATCCGTTGCCGATAAGGCGTCTGTCTACATACTACTCATCTCTCTAGGTCGATCAATTGATTGGTCATTAATATCCATTTTTTTCGTACAGACTGGACAGATCGTCATCAATCCTATAATGTTACACACTATATGAACGCCATCCCACCGCTGATATCTGGAAAAGAAACAACAAGTATGCGCCTGGTATACGACCATATAACCGCCCTCGCAGTCAGTCTTTAACACAGAAAGAGAAAGTTTTAGTGCTGGCTCCATTCAATCGAGTTCAAATCGATACCCTCCTGGACCATCTCCCACAGCGGGCTCAGCTCCCGCAGGAAGTGGACGCGGTCTTGCACCGCCTTGAGCACGTAGTCAATCTCACTGTCGGTCGTGAACCGGCCAATACCGAACCGGATACTGCTGTGGGCGCTCTCGTCGCTGCTGCCCAGGGCCCGCAGGACGTAGCTGGGTTCCAAGGAGGCGGACGTGCAGGCACTGCCGGATGAAAGGGCAATGTCCTTCAGAGCCATCAGAAGCGACTCGCCTTCAATGTAGGCAAAGGAGATGTTGACACAACCGGGGTAGTGGCGGTCAGGATCACCGTTGAGCGTGGTGTGTTCCATGGCCAAGAGGCCGTCGCTCAGGCGCTTCGAGAGCCTTGCGATGTGCTTGGAGTCATACTGTGCAGATTGGTCAGCCACTTTCTCATCGACTTCGCTGTCTCGCAATAAGCAAATGCAACAACCCGACTCATCACCCCTGCTACGGTCGTCAAAGCGCCATGGGGACACGCAAAGCGTGTCGCTACCCCCATGGCGCCTCAGTTAATCGATACATATTAAAGCTTATAATCATCGCGGGAACATCTTGACTGGGAAAGGTTGAGTTTGAAAGAAGGAAAAGTGGAACGTACCTCCATATCTTCATATGCAATACGGCAAGCCTCACCAAATCCGACTACAAGGTGGGGGGCAATGGTGCCACTGCGGAGACCTCTCTCCTGTCCACCTCCGGAAATGATAGGCTCGAGACGAACTCTGGGCCTACGGCGGACATAGCATGCACCCATACCCTTAGGGCCATAGATCTTGTGGCTGGAAATCGACATCAAATCAATGTTCAGCTTGTTGACATCCAGGGGAATCTTGCCCACAGCCTGGGCACCGTCGGTGTGGAAGAAGATTTTCTTCGAGCGGCAAAGCTTTCCGATCTCCTCCATGGGCTGAATGACACCAATCTCATTGTTGACAGCCATGATACTGACAAGGGCAGTGTCGGGACGGATGGCCGCCTCCAACTCTTCCATCCGGATCAATCCATTGCTCTGCACGGGCAGGTATGTCACATCGAATCCCTCGTCCTGCAAGTGCCTGCAGCTGTCCAAAACACACTTGTGCTCAGTCTGGGTGGTGATGATGTGCTTCTTCTTGCCGGAGCGACCGAAGAATCTGGCGACACCCTTGATGCTCATGTTGTTACTCTCAGTAGCGCCGCTGGTGAAGATGATTTCCTTGGGGTCGGCGCCGATAAGTTTGGCGACGTGTTCTCTGGCTTGTTCGACGGCTTTCTCGGACTCCCAGCCGTAGGCGTGGGTTCTGGAATGGGGGTTTCCGTAAATGCCGGTAAGGTAGGGAAGCATGGCGTCAAGGACACGGGGATCCGTCGGGGTCGTTGCCTGCATGTCGAGGTAGACAGGGCGGGTGCCTTGGTCCATAACAGTGGCCTGCTTCAGAATGCCGGCGGTAGGGCTCATGGACGCATCGCCGGAGATGCCCGAGCCAGGAAGGTTAACCTTCTGCGCATTAAGTCCAGTCTGGTTCACAAAAGCCTTCTGGTCCTGCTTGATGGCCGTGTCCACCGTAACCTGGGCATTTCCAGCCTTGGTTTCGGAGACGTATGAGCGTCTGGGGATAGCAGCGCTGGTGGCGACCACCCGCCGGGGCAGGGACGCCGTCAGAGAGCCATGCGGAGTCGACAAAAGCCGACGGGCGTAAGCCCGGGATGCCTGTCTCAAGGCAGTAGGGGTCATAGTAGACATGATGTGAATGAAATCTGCAACTGTACCATACACGATGGATGAACAGTTGATGACCAAGGGAAGATGACAGCAGGGGGACGACGAGTTCGCCCGGTGGGAAAAAGTTTGGATCCGGTTATATCATTGCCGAGCCCGCTAGGCCCGATCGGATTTATCAGATAGTCCGGCCATTTCCCCATTGGGGCTCGGTCTCGGTGTTACTTGGGCCCTTTGATAAGGGGAGTTCGCCAGCTTCCCGCGGAGACCAACTGCGACTACGGAGAAGTTGATTAGTGAGTTGGCTTATGTAGTGAGGTAAAACGTAAGACGGGTCTAAGATGAGTCTATAATCTCCAGGAATCCTATGCTTGGCTCCCATCGCCCAATGCACATGCCAATGTAAGAAGGCATGTTGGATTGATCAGACGAAACATCCTAAAAGGGATGGCCGAATCCAGGCACACAGCTATGGGGCGCACATTCCACATTCATTATGAGACAATCATTGATTCCCGTTGATGTTGCTGGCCGACAGCATCGTCATCGGTGAATTTCCCCGGATTTCCCACTGGGATGACCCAGCCTTATGTGTTGGCCGCTGACGGCTGACGGCTGACGGCTGATGGCTGATGAGCTGAGAAGAAAGCATCGTGACAACCAACGCTCGACCGATCACGGGGCACAGGACCATTGATGTGGCAGAAACCGGCGGAAAACGAGGGAAAAATTCTTGGGCGTCGAGGTCTGTGTTGACGATAGTGGCCACTAGTGCAACCGGATACTCTGGTGCCTAACAAACACCGCAAAAGCCATGGAGAATCTCTGCTGCTGCTGCTTCCGACACTCCGAGCCCCCCCGGCTGAATAATCGGCCCTATGATCCGACCCTGAGCCACATCTGGGATCGAAGTTCTTCAGGGGTCTGGAGAGAGAAGAAACAGTTCTGGAGCCTGGAGAGGGGCTGATCTTATAACCTTTTTTGCTTACTTACTACTATTATAGTCTCCAGGCTACTCCATATTTTTTTCTTTCCCTGCTGCAGCCTTACCATTTGACCAGGAACCCAACTGGAACCAACACCCAAACACGAACAAGAAAGGGGGAGCCACAAATTGAAACTCAGCCACGGTGAGCAGGCAGAGCATTATGTCATAGCTCAGCCACGAACCATGGCAGTCTAACCGTCACCGGCAGCCAGTATTCTTTAGTCCTCACTAGTCCCTTTGCCGTGAACAAAAGGCACTTCCTCCCCACTTCTGGCCTACCACGAGATCCCTGGTCTGATCTGCTTTGGTTATTCAACTTTCTCGACGCTCCTACGCCTTTGCGACCGTCTCCCGACCCCTTTACACCACTTCCTACCACCACCACTCTCCTGTTCTCCTAAACCGAACCCTTCCGCGGGCGTTGGGCGACCTGCGGCCAATCAGAGATGAGTTTGAAGGGCTTTCAGAAGAGCATTGTCCGCGCTCCACAACAGTTCAAGGCCAAGTTCAATATTGGCGAGCATACCAAGGACCCTGTCTACTTGGACGCTGAGCGGCGGTTTCAAGAACTCGAAAAGGAGACCAAGAAGCTGCACGATGAGTCCAAGAAGTACTTCGATGCCATCAATGGTACACACGGATCCCCCCGTCTCGCAGCTACCCCTCCTTTTCGCTGACTGACCCTTTTTTTTAGGCATGTTGAACCACCAGATCGGATTCTCCAAAGCGATGACGGAACTCTACAAACCCATCTCCGGTCGTGCTTCCGATCCTAGCTCCTATACAATCGAGGGCAATCCGGAGGGTATCCGGGCATGTGAGGAATACGAGGCGATTGTGCGGGACCTCCAAGAATCGCTGGTGCCCGAGTTAGAGATGATCGACACCCGCGTCATCAGCCCTGCACAGCAGCTATTGGAGGTAATCAAGGTGATCCGCAAAGTCGCGGTGAAGCGAGACCACAAGAAATTGGACTACGACCGCCACAAGAACTCCCTCAAGAAGCTGCAAGATAAAAAGGACAAGTCGCTAAAGGATGAGAAGGCGCTTTACAAGGCTGAAAATGATGTGGAGCAAGCGACCCAGGACTACAACTACTACAATGACCTGCTCAAGGACGAGTTGCCCAAGCTGTTCGCCCTAGAGGCCGAATTCATCCGTCCCCTGTTCCAGTCCTTCTACTACATGCAACTGAACGTCTTCTACACACTGCACGAGCGAATGCAGGGCATCAATATCGGCTACTTCGATCTGAACCTGGACATCGAGGAAGCGTTCGAGAACAAGCGCGGAGACGTCAAGGAGCGCGCCGAGGAACTCAGCATCGTCCACTTCAAAGCCACGGGCGGGCGCAAACCCGGCTCGAAGCTTACCCCCAAGGACAAATTGGCGCAAGAGGGCAAGAGTGGTTACGCCTCACGTCAGCGAGATCCCGATGTTGTCGAAAACCCCCCGCCGCCTTACTCTGCCACTGCAGGCAGCAGCTTTACCGCCGCTGCGAAGAGCAAGCCCGCCCCTCCGCCGCCGAAGCCTAAGCCCGCTCGATTCACCGCTCCCGTCGAAACGGTCACGGCACTATATGACTATGAGGCCCAGGCGCACGGCGATCTGAGTTTCTCCGCTGGTGATGTCATCGAGATCACCCAGCGAACGGATAACCAGAATGAGTGGTGGAGCGGCCGTGTTGACGGACGAGAGGGACAATTTCCTGGTAAGCATGACCGTCTGTCATTCCTGAAAACAAGCTTGCTAACTTGTGTACCCAGCAAACTACGTCCAGCTGAACTAGCATTATGCTATAGCTATATAATATCCTTATTCCTGGCTCGTCAATGTCATCACTGGTTACCTGGAGTTTCGGAGTGCCATTGTATCACTTGACAAGTAGGAATTGCCAGTCGTTTTTTTATTCTTGCCATAGAGCGTTGCATGATGATGACCGTTCGCTGTACATATTGATAATATCGAGGTTGTTTATTCCTACTGCATATCTACCATTACTTTGGGTTCTATCGAACTTCGGAAGTATTCCAACGCATTCCTATACAACTTTTTACTAGAAGCCATGATATTTGATTTATACTGGTTATCACGTAGACGGAAAGCAACTGCAGTAAGAGGGATATGGGACTTGGAACAACCCTGTCCGCCCAAGCCTTCTACCAAAGATTCGGCCACTCGTGTGTATAATAGTAAACATTTTGCTCTGAGATATGGCTGTCACTGGAGTCATGTTACTGTCAAAACGCCAATTACCGACTCGGGGTTCCCAACCTCTTTTTGCAGTTTGTGAATCGTCAATAAGCGGACTTTATGACACTATCCCTTGTGATGCTATCAAAAGAGCATGAAGAGAAGCAGAGCGGATGCCCCTCCTGACTATCAAACAAAGTTGAGCCTGGATTCTAGATGTCGAGCACGACAGATTTCCTTTCACGTACCATGCTTGGGTCTCTGAAGAGAATTCTGGGCTCTTCAATGATTCAAGGGTGGACAGGCACCAATGGTTAAACCTTATCTCGGAGAAACCGCGATCAAATTCGGGTTTTTTGGCCTTAGCCGAGATTTACGGGCATATGGAAGTATCGTTGGCGGGTTAACGCTTTCTTTCATGCTCCTTGTTATAATGGTAGCAGGTCTTATTTCAGATTTCGTTAGCTCAGCCAAGAGCTTGTGGGCTATCGCGGACACAAAAGCGGCACGACTCAGCACAGAGTACTCGGTGCAGCTTGTTCAGCGACTTCGTAGGAGACCTAAGAGGTATAGAATAGTATTCTATCATAACCGGAGGGCTCGGTGAAGAGCGCCACTGTTCGTCAAACTTCCTAAGAAACGCGACAGAGATAGAAGCGGTGTAGACGTATAGACCTTCGTCTTTCACCCCAGAAGTGGCAAGGACGGCGACCTTCAGATTCTTCAGCAAGCTGTGATGATGTATTCGCGTGATGTGCTACATACCCTGAGACACTGGCCACAGTTATGAGGGCTTCGGTCGGTACCGCAAGGAGGTGGCGTGCCAGAAGATGTGCTGTTGGTTGTGTGTCCATCGTCACGTTGCATGATTGAGCACTCGGCAGCTTCTTCCCCGTCGTGCTCATTTATCTGTCTGTGTCGCCGCTGCTCTTGGGCAAGCGCGACTAAGATTCCCATTATATATGGATCTTCGACAGTATTTTCTGGCTGAAGAGATCGCAGCTTTTTATCACATGTCCTAAACACGGGCTCGTTGAATCCCTTTCCCGGTGAGTTGTGTACGAACTTGCTCCGACGGGATTGTATTCCATCGAATGTGACATAGGCGAGAGATGGACCAGTGGATTTGCGGGAGAATACCCCCTCTGTCCAAACACTCGCGACAGGCTGCTGGCGGAAGTAGAAAGACAAAGATTCATAGCTGTGGCTGTTAGCAAGGTCGGTCGAAGCAGGCATCCAAGTCAACTACCTGAGACGGGAGAAACCATAGGCGCCGACTATTTCTTTGATAGCCGTTTTCCTGACCTCTGACGTCCTTCGCCCTCCAAACTGCAGCATCGCACGACGGAGGTCTGCAGGCAGATTCGGTTTTCGGAGATCGTGAACGGGCGAATCCGATATCACAACTTGCGAGTGTGGGCGCTCCTTCCTCTTGCTTGTCTGCAGAGTGAACCTGCAGCCCAAGAGCCGCAAATGTCTCAAAGTCCAGGCTATTGGAGGAACATATAGGCGGTCTCGACTGTTATCGCGTAAGAATGATTCAATCGAATTGGGCTCGATTGACCATCTTATCGTTGGTTGCGGCCTGAAGTGACCACGTACAGAAGGACTGTGAGGATCATCAGTGGCCTTGCGCTTGGGTCTATCTGACATCTCGTAGCATTATTTCATTGTAAACCCCAGCCAATTTAGGGATGTGCTGGGCGCCTGCGAGTAATACCAAAACTGAAGGAGGTTTGACGCGTCAGTAATGAAAGGCGTCTGGATGCCAGGTCCAAATGCCACGGGGTCACGTGCATAGGTACTATAGATCCAAAGGCACTTGATTTGATACTATTGATCGATTGGCAAATGTATGTATGCCCGTTAATGTTATGCTGGGTTCCTCGTTGCGAGAACAATTACATTCTTGTGTTCTGTCCACTTCAGATTCGGAGTGGACTACACTGTATACACAAACGCTACGAATAAGACAGCACAGTACGAAGTGGTTCAACCTTCAATGACCCACCGGCAGAAAAACTGCCCTATGTCATATCATGGCGCCTATCAAATGGCAAGACAGGCGGGACTTTCTGTTCTAAAATATGTGAGACCAAGATGAACTCGGGAATATGGTGACATGTCCATGTAAAAATGCGATACCTCTAGCCTCTGTAAAGGTTACCTGCAGCTATGTTCAGGTTCTTCTAGATTTTCAGCATACCGATAAAGACTCTGTTACTGGGAGCTTTTGATCTATTACATTTAAATCCCCTGCGACAGAGCTTGGATAAGAGAAGATGAATTATTTTGGGACGGCCCTCACATATTCAAAGTGTATGTCATTGTTGCAGTAAGACGATCTGGAAACCAACGTTGAAAGTTTTGTAGTTTCTATGTCCAAGCAGTCTGTTAGAGAGCTACAGTCTCTAGTTGTAACTCTTACAGCTGATACTTGAGCGGTCGAATAATATCTCGTAGTGGACCAGCGCTGGCTGCACTCATGATCGATGAGGGAACGGACGGAGTAGGCAGATCATTTGCCTATCCATTCTCCCCTATGGAAAGCCTTGTCCCTATTGTGCCGTGTCGGTTCTCGTTGAGAGCAATAATCACGACCGGATGCTCTCTAGAGATGCTGCAGCCTGCAGAATACCGCAAGAATCAGAAGCGCAAGAAGGAAACTTTGCTGCGAGTTAAATCTTTCTTAGCGTTATCTTTGGCTGGATTATCACTGCTAGAAAATTGTCTAGTCGTCTCACCATTGCTGTTTCACCAAACCAACAAAATGACCTCAAGCCATCCAAATATGGGCATTTCCCCTTTATAACATCGATCACCCCATGCACGTCCATCAATCCCTTCAGGATAAGACTAAAACATATCCAGAATGATCTAGTCTCACCAGCCTAATGATCACCCTGAAACCGCACATCTCGTTCATCTTCGAGAACCGTCGTTGCTAAGTATAGCAAGAGCCGCCCGAACCCAATAATGAGAACCCACCACGAGGCCCAAAAAAAGAGCCTTCACTCAACCCAGGTACTTAAAACATCCTTATTCCAACAACAATCTAGCTCCAAACATAGCTAATTTCCCATTGACAATCAC
Source organism: Aspergillus vadensis CBS 113365 (assembly GCF_003184925.1). Lineage (NCBI taxonomy): Eukaryota > Fungi > Ascomycota > Eurotiomycetes > Eurotiales > Aspergillaceae > Aspergillus > Aspergillus vadensis. The sequence continues at coordinate 517,104 of NW_020292049.1, forward strand.
CATTGCACTAATCGAGCCAGTAGCACTTCAAAATTGGTGAAAGGGAAAGAAACATGGCACTTTGCGCACAAGCCAAGAACGGCCAGAACCGCAACCACACCAACAACAAGCTAGCTACCACCAAAGAACTGGGTGATGAACATGAGATTAGATCTTCCCAAATACAATCGCTGAACATCCCAGTCTAGATCCCACACTATCCCAATCCAGACATATCTCCGAGCACGACACGAGACGAGAGGAGGTGCATGCATGCATCTAGACGCACGGTACCCAACCCAGCACTCAGGATCAAAGTATCTCATCCCCCTCCTCCTCATCCTGCAAGATAGACACCACATATTCATCGTGCATTCGCTAAATGGAACAAGCAAAATCACATGTACCATTCGGTCCGAGGAACAACCCCATGTTCCTGTTTCCCCTCTCCCGCTTTCCCTCCGCCACAGTAAAATAGATTAACTGGTTCCTGCTCCTGCGGGAGGCACCACGCCGCTATTGGGCCACGCCGGGGGTGATCGACAGTTTAGTGAGCCCTAAGATGCGGGGTGTTGATATTAAACGGTGGCGTAGCGTAGCATACGCTAGTTCCTAGACATCAGAGCGCTAGAGCTTATCCTTTCCTTGCTCGGTTCACATGTAGGTCAGATTGTCCATAACTAGGAACACGATTATCCTCGGAGGTAGTATTTGGCATGGTGGCCAACAAGCCCGCTCTCCCTCCCTCCCTCTTCCAAGGCAAGGGATCTCGAAAAACTACTATCTACTAGTACTACATAGTACTAGTCAGTCTCACTCAATTCTAGGCCCGATAAGCAAGCCCAGAAATACTACTAATAACCCCCCTATAATAGTATAAAGCGACAGTCCATATAATCAAACACACAACAGTAACTATCCTGATACCCCCTACCAATTCATAATCCATCCAATCTCAATTCTAACCCATCAAATCCAAAACCAAACACCAAAAATCAAAATGAATCTCAAACACCTCCTCCTCTTCAGCACCACCCTTGCTCCAATCTCCCTAACCCTCGCCAATCCCAACCCCAACCCGGTCGGACCCCGAAGCCCCCAATCCACAGGCATACTATCTGATCTCCCATCCCTCATCGACAACCTGAAGGAACTCCTCAGTCAAGACACAGTCGATAATCTGGAAACGATCGTCAAGGGGGCAGCAGTGCTACTGGGCGGTGATACGCCTCAGAATCTGCAAAAGTTGTTGTCGAGTAGCAATATCGACAAGTTGCAGAATATCATCGATAATGCAGATTTGCTGTTGACGACGTCGTTTGTTAATGAGACGAGTGAGTTGATTGGGGATGCGTTGCCGGTAAGCTTCTATTCTTTTTTCAGAGTATACTACGTGAGAGGTTGTAATGCTAATGGAGGGGGTATAGTTGGTAACTGATGTATCGGCGTTATTGACGGCTATTATGAAGACTGCATGATATGCAAGCAGTAGTACATAGGATATAGTACAGTGAATGAGAATGATGATAACGATATTAATGCTTTAATTGCTCCTATTACTCCAAAGTACTAGCCCAAACCATAGCAAAAAGCCCCAACTATCCTAGATAACTAAATGAAACAAAGAAAAGGAAAAGCAAGCTAAGCATTCAACTTCGCCTTCAACTCCCCCAAATAATACCTCAAGGGATACCCCCTCATCGACGCAGGCAGCGCCGGATACACGGCGACCGAGAACCCCATTGTCCCACGATACAATCCCCTCGTCTTAGCCGACGACTTGAGCCCATACGCCTCGCGAATCCGAGGCGGGAGCATCTCAATCGTAATGACCCTTAGCAGAGGCTTCACGGTTGAAACCCAGCGAGGGAAATCCGTCCGATTCAGAAGATCCTTCGCGAAGAGATGCGCATCCCCGCTGACATTCAACCGCTCGATCTGGTCATCCCAGTACGTCCAGAACGCCTGACGAGTGGGCGGCCAGACGTCCTTGGCGATATTGAGACAGGACAAGATCGTAGTAAATTCAATGTAGGCTCTCTCGGCGGTGCGGTAGTCAACGCGGCCGTAGATGCGCTGGTAGAAGTCGGTAGCGGTTGCGTAGAGGGTGGCTGTGAGCCAGAGCTGGATGTGGGGGTCGCAGGGGAGTTTGGTGGGGAGAGGGGCGTTGTCTTTTTGGAGGAGGTCGAGGAGGAGTTTCTTCTCCTCTTTGGTGCCAAAGACGAGACAGGCGATGTAGCTGAGGGCAGTTTGGAGGGTGTTGCTGAGGTCGTTGGCGAGGTTGTTGTCGGTGCTGGTGTTGGCTGGGGTGATGGTTTCGGTCTTGGTTTTGTTGGCTTCCTCAAAGGCGGATTTGATGTTGGGGTAAGCCGCTTGGAGGAGGAGAGCGGCGCCGGAGCCGGCAAAGAGAATGCCTTCTTGGAGGATTTGAGGGAGGATTTCGAGCTTATCGAGGGCTTCGAGATGGTTGGTTGTCACAGTGGTGGTTTGGGAGGAGACCGGGGAGATGCGGTCTGATGCTGTGGCGGCGGCTTTTTCGTCCATTTTGCGTGAGTTGTTGTTTGATTTGGGGATGGGTGGTAGTCAGTAGCTGCGTGGTTTACTACTTTGGTCTGGCAGGTGCGATTAAATCAAATTGATGGTTAATGGCGTCCGCTGATAAAAGCAGCTCGATGCACATGCCGGTGCAGCAGCTTGCAGGGGGTACGAGAATATACGGGCACAGGCACATCCGCGGCCTGCAAGCGAGGAAGCATATCAATCATCGATCCTGCGAATTGATAGACCAACAAACCTCTCACAGCAGGGTATCAGTTGACCAAGGATTTACTTTGCAAAGGACTGCGGATAAGCATCCCCGCATCCCCATCGGGCAAAGAGTCCGAAGTCCCCAGAAAGCAGTGGATCACCCCCCGTTTCAACCCAAATTCGAGCTATGCCCTAAAAGCGACCACCAAAACCGGGCTCCAAAAACAACGTTCAACCGCGGTTCTCAATAGTCGGGCGGATCGTCGCCCTGACCAGGCCGCATGTGAACCCAATCCATGGGTCATCATTGGGCCTGCAATTTCCCACTTACACTGATCGACGGGTTCCGGGACGATCCTTGCGGAGAGATGGCAGGGGCTTGAGGGTTGCATTCCGAGGGCGGCAGGTGTATACGAGAATCACGACGATAGCGAAGTTTTTTAACTAGTCGGTGGATTTGCCAATGACTCCATACTATCAGCCGTTAGTATATCAGATCAAGCACCCCGGTTCCCGCCCCTCTTCGCCGGCGACCGTCCCAGCAGCAAGGGCCACATCACCATGGACGAGAAGAAAACTTATCTCGCCTCCAAAGAGGCCAAGTACGCCCTGGGTATCCATCGTGGTCCTCTGCCCACTGAAGGCCTGGAAATCGAACATGTTGAGACGGCCCATTCCATCTCGTTGGAGCCGGTAAAGCGTACGCGATCGCAGACTCTGCGTCGCCATTGGGCTCGGTTCTGGTGCTGCTATGCATTTTGGGGCATTATCTTCCTGGCAATTTTTCTGCCCATTTTGTATGCTTTCCCTCTTTCTAGTTTGCCTTCATCCTGTTTTGGGCGACAACTGACGATTCATCAGCTTTTGCTTGATTATTCCCGCCATTGCCCAGCGAGTCCTGGACAATGGTACTCTCGTCCTCGTTAGCGCCGACGTACTCCAACCACGCCCCAATTCCATCCAGCTCAGCATCAATTCTGCCCTGGACTTGCCCATTAGCTTCCCTGTGCGCATGAACAACTTAACGCTCTCCCTCTTCAATCGCTTTCTCCCGGAGAACAACACCTGGGCAAAGCTGTACATGGACGGCGCTACAATCAATGGGAACACAACCCTTACCGTTGATGACCAATTCACTCCCTTGGATGTCTACCAATGGACACAATATGTTCGCAGTGTTGTCTTCGAGCCTCATGCTCCACTGTCCGTCAAGGCTCCCGTCACTGCTTACATCGGGAAGCTGAAGTCCAAGATTACTTTGAACAAGGACATTAAGCAAAACAGTGCGCCTCCTACTCCTGACAATACACCTATCAACTGCTAATTCCATTTTTCAATATGACAGCCTTGAACTCCTTTGCCGGCTTTTCCATATCCGATCCAAAACTTCTTCTCCCTGCTGAATCCGACGGTACCAATCTGATCGCCAACGCCACACTTCCCAACCCTTCCGTGATGACCCTTGAAATCGTGAGTCTTCTTTCTTTTTCCCATCTATATATTTGCACTACAGCCAACCCTAACCGAAACCAGGGCAACACCACATTGAATCTCCTCAGCGGCAACCTCACCCTTGGAAATTGCACTCTCAACAACCTCGTACTTAGACCAGGCAACCACTCCACACCTGTACGAGGGATATTGGATCTCGGCAAACTCATCGAAAACATCGGCCCTATACTAAGTGAACAAAGCGACTCCATCAAAGAAGGCTACTTGAGTCTGACGACCGTCGGTGCGAACGTCGAGTACGAGGGCGTTCAGGTCCCGTACTACACGGAGGTCATGAAGAACTTGACCATGACGGCTAAAGTGCCGCTAGGGTCGCTGATCAGCAACACCCTAAGCGGCATCTTGCATCCCAATGGGACCAATGTCTTCGCGGGGCTAAACATGACTACTGATAGCGGGGAGACGTTTACAGTTGGTGAGGATAAAGCGGATAGTGGCAGTGATGGGGCATCGTTGGGGCGAAGGGCATTGGAGATGCTGGGGAAAGAGGAGAAGAGGAATGAAGTGGTCGGTGTCTTGAAGGCTTTGATGAAGAGGGGAGCTTACGAGATATGATCTGGATTTAGTATTTGATTTGGGCGATGGCGCTGGCGTTATCTATAGTATATCCTGTTGATACTCTTATTGTTAATGTATACCTGAGCTGGATTTGGGGTAATGAGGGTGGGACTTTTACCAATTAGCAGACTTTCTCATTAGAAGTATACCCGAACGATTACTTGCATCCAACGAATCACTATTCATTATCTAACAAAGTTCCTCACAGACCCTTGCATCTTTCCCCTACCCCCCCTGATCATTCAGATGCAAGACACACCCGCAAGGGCATGCATCACCAACCGAACCGTCCCATGACCTCACCTTCCATCCCTGTCTTCAACTATCCCCTCCATCCCGTACTCACTCCCAAACCATCCCTCACTCCAACAAATCACCCAATAATGACACCACACAGCCTGAATGTCGCCATAATCGGCAGCGGCCTCGCCGGCTGTCTCGCCGCCCGCATCCTCCGCGAGCAACATACCGTGACCATCTACGAGCGCGAAACCGCCAAAGCCGAAGCCGGCGCCGCCATCAACCTCGGCCCCAATGCCGTGCACATCCTCAACAGTGTTGACTTTGATCGTCGCCGCGCGTGCTCCATCCCAGTGACTCGGGTACTGTCGTACAACAAGCAAGGCGAGCTCACGCGGGAATCCATCCATGATTACGTCCAGGAGTTCGGGACAGACTGGTTGTTTCATCATCGGGTAGATCTGCGAGATGAGCTTTTGCGGTTAGCTACAGCGCCGTCGGAAGAGTTGGGGTTGAGTGGTGAACCGGCGACAGTGCGTTTTGGGGCGAGGGTTGTAGATGGGGATGTTGATGAGGGGAAATTGATATTGGAGGATGGGGAGGTGGTAGAGGCGGATCTTGTTGTTGGTCCGTTCTATGCTCCCTTTCCTGTTGCGATACTAACAATGAACAGCCGCGGACGGCATCCGATCCATCATGCGCGGCCCCGTCGTCAACGACGACGCATACATCACCGCTCAGCCATCGGGCTCCTCTGCATTCCGGTTCACGATGTCCCGGGAGAAGGTCATCGAGTTGCACAATGGAGAAGTACCCGAGATAATGGACCCAAGTAAATTAGGCACTTTGTTGGGTGTATACGCCCTCGATCCTACGGAGCGGCGAGTGATCATGTACCCGTGTCGGAACTACGAGATCCTCAACTTCGCTGTGCTCGCACCAGACAATATGCTCAAGACCCCAGCGTCATCTGACTCGTGGTCTGCGCCAGGTGACAGAGATGAGATGATCTCGCTGTTTACGGACTTTCCGGACTGGGTACTCGAGTATTTCCGGTATTCTGCCTCTTTCTTTGATACTTAACATTTTGTACGCTAACATGTAGGTCATGACTACAGTGCAGCCGAGAACATAAAGCTCTGGCAACTCCGCATGCAGGACCCCTTACCCACGTATATTCGAGGACGAACGGTCCTCATCGGCGATGCTGCGCACGCCATGACGCCCCATCAGGGACAGGGAGGGTGCCAGGCTATTGAAGATGCAGAGGGATTTCGGCTTTTCCTTGGAGACCATGTCACAAGGGAGAATGTTCCTACTATCCTAGAGGACTTTGATCGTGTATGCAGGCCCCGGGCGTCGCAGATTCAGTTGAATACATCGCACGCTATGGCGAGGCACTCAGCGAAGGAAATTTATCGATTCCAAAAGTTTAACTTCACCTATCATGGGATTTTTGAGGAGTTGAGGAGGATCAAGGAGAGCGAGAAAGTGGGTCAATTGAATCATGGTAGGGGAGAGGGATCCAAGAGAGAGTCTGACCTACATTCTGCAGTTGGATCATGTCGCTGTAGCCAATGCCAAACAGACAGCTAGCTTAGTACCACAAATGAATATATTGGCTAAAGTAGTTGCCCAGACATCAACTTCGGTTGTGTAGTGTAATGGTTATCACTCTGGATTCTGATTCCAGCAATCCCGGTTCGATCCCGGGCACGACCTTTTCTTTTTCTTTTTTGCCCTTCACTATTACTATCTGATAATAGTCGTAAATGATTTCGAGGGAACTGCCTATTTCCTGGCACTTTGGTTGCATTTTTGCTTGACTACATCCGGATTGGCTTTTCGTTCCCGTTTTGAACGCCTAGAGGATATTTCCAAAGTGGATGCTACAACTCTTCGCTGGCAATGCAAATAGCCCATTTCTTTTTCACACCAAATTTCAAGAATTACATATATTCTTATTGTAATATTGCAGTGCGTTAGGGTTTGTATAGCTTCGCTTGCCATTGCTTCCTGAATTCACCAGCATGGGTGGCGAATCACACTGGCCTGGAGACACGTGAATCCGGCAATATAGTAGCAACCAAATTCACGGGTGCATCTGAAATATTGTACAGTGAACCCGTCACTTCCCTTAGGAGATTGAATATTGTATATCACTCTTCTCAAATTACTGCAAATTGTGCACTTCGCTTAAGATAGGGTATCAACATGGTGCTATATTCACGAAGAAGCATTGAATGATGGCTCACGTGAGAAGCAATATATAAACCTGGTGTTTACCCTCTTCTTTCCTTCTCTTCTTCCTATGGCCAAGCAGCTACTATTATTACTACTATACTTACTAAGTACATTATATTATGCTATGAACTATAATACAGCATCAGGCTTAATGATTATATCTTCTAATACTATTCGTTGAAACATTCGAGTCAGCCCATCTGCTCACTGGCCATCCATATATCTTTTGGTCTACTTAGCAACACGTTCAAAACATATTCAAGCTGTACTACGGACCCTTGCCGGTTGCAGGCAATAGCATATCCTGCTTCATACTAGGTATATAGGCTCGAAAAGAGGCCAGCGAATCCGGCAGCGAGGAAGTTAAACAGCGGCGGGCTGGATCATTTATGGTATGTCGATATTCCTTCTTCTACTTCTTCACACTCCATTCTATCATTATAGCTTATGAGATAGCATCAATCTAACACTATCCAGATTCCCCAGCACGAAAGCACTCTCGGCAAAGGGACACACGATACTTTCGGGATGACCAGGTCCATCGTTGTCTCATCATAGAAAGGTGCAGATGACAAAGGGTGCCATCTAGGGCAGCCGATTGTGGTCGGTTGGTTTGTCGGACTTAGCTCATTGCTTCTGACACCTGTTAGAAATATATAGCCCATCTCTGGCTTCACAACAGAGCTCTTAACGAAAGAGGTGCTGCAGAAGACAACCGGAATAACGTTGTCTCATCATAAAACATACAGATGAAAAAGGGATGACATCTGGAGTAGCCGATTGGGGCTGCTTGACCCAAGCCGCTAGTGCATCTGAGATCCGTCAAATCTATACCGATGCCTAGCTTCAGTCTAGAGGAACGCAGACGTTGAGAAAGCACAAGGAAGTTCTCAACAAAAGAGACGCAGCACTTATAAATCCAGACCCAATTTTTTGATCTGTATCATTTATTGAAGACACGGAAGAAAAGAGAGGTGCCATCTGCGGCAGCCGATTGCGGTTTCAATCTCTGGCTCAGCTTTGCGAGAACATCTAACACCCGTCGAGTATACATACGTCTCTGGCTTCCGCCTAGAGAGACACGGTGATGTTGAGAGACCTTAAAAGACTTCTCAACAGAAAGAGATGCAGCACTCTTAGTCGATTCATACCTGCCATCGTCGGTACCACCATAGAAAGATACAAAGAGAAGGGTATCATCTACGGCAGCCGATCGTGGTTCTTTGGGGTCTGGCTCCGCCCGCTGCATGTAGCACGTTTCTTGAAGCAGCCTAGAGGGACACAGATGGCGACAAAACAAAGAGCTCCGAAAAAGAATATGCAACGTCATTAACAAAGCAGATACTAAAATTGCATCGTCAACACAAGAACGGTACCCAAGATGGGTGCCAACTACGGCAGCCGATTGGGCTTTGCTTGACCCAGGCCGCTAGTACCTCTGACAACCGTCAGTTTCAATTACATTCCCGGCTTCAGCCTAAAAAGACACGAACATCGCGAAAACATATACAATGGTGAAAAATTCACATCCACTATAAATGCTGTCTGGATTACTCTTTTCCAGCAGCAATGATGGGTGCGGCCTCGCCTTCTTCAGTTGAAGATAACGTCGACTTCATACCGAACAACTACTTATCTAGTAGGTCTGCTGTGGATGTCCAAGAATTAGCATTCCATGGCCATTATGGAAGTCAAAAGCCCAGTCTCCAGAACAACTGAGATATGATAACCTTCTTGCGTGACAGTGGGATGAAGATGACGGATCAAGGCTTCTACTCTTATGAGACTCAGGCCCCAGAAAATTGCCAAAGCGCCGAAGAAGAGAAGAAGAAGGATTTGTCCTTGCGAAATTATTCCCAATGTGGTGCGTACTTACCAAGGTAAATATCCCTAGTCCGGCAAATTAGCGACAAAAACGGCTGGCACAGGCATGGTATGTACAATCAGGAAGAAGTGGCATGGGTTGTCCATATCAAGAAGTAATAATCGCATTTCGCTGGTCCAAACCTGCCTTGGCCGGATAAACCTGGAAGAGCGCTGAAAAGGTCTTCGAGGGACAGCAATCTGGAATCAAGCGCTGCCTATATACATCGTATAAGATCGCTCTGTACACTTCACAGAACATGGACACTATGTCATATATACTATACAATGGGCATCTGTTCACGTGGAAACTTTCGGCTTCGGTTTCCCCAGTCTAGAAGAGGTGCCAGTGGCTCCAACCAATTTGGAGAAGGTTAGTACTACCCCTGCCTGTTCACAGTGTCCTCACAACGAACTAACGCAATATAATAATCCTAGGCAATATGAATCCGATACCATAGCTCTTCTCATTTCCAATCGCAGTGTGCTGGCCCCCAGGGGGTCAAGCTGATAAGGGATGCGCACCTGAGCCTGGTGGCTCAGAATCTAGTCTAGATGCACCAAACAAGACACATTTGACCGGCTCTCACATCGCAGAATCATATTACTCCAAAGCGCATGACCATGCCACATACCATATGATTGTCGATATTATACCTGTTTTTGGCTCACGGGACGGGCTCTACCCACACCGGAAGCGGAAAGACAATACAAAGCAGCATACAGTTCCTCGATTAATCTCTGCAATTCTTCCATAAGAAGAAAAACCAGAGGATACAAACGAAGAAGGAGAGAAGGGAAGACACTGTCGCGGCCTGCTTCCAAAAAGTGACCGGCTACTTATACAACATCTCGCACCCTGGGACGAACCTACCTTCACAAGCACCCAAGTTTGCCGAGATCGAACACGCAGCAAACTTGCTTACTGGCTAGACGACAAACCTCCTAGCATAGGCAAGAGTCAGAGAACAGATGGAATTTGAAGCTGACTGTTCCACTTGGGAACAATTTCGGTTTGACCAAGACCTTCGAAGAATTTACCAGGGCAGAGATGGACGGTGGTCTGAGCTATACAATTGGGAGCATCTAACAAGAGAGGGATATACCTGGGCTGCAGCAGGTGTAAGCAAAGCCGTGCAGCTTCTCACTCTCTTTTCGGAAATATCCCTCTTTTACATGCTATTTCCTTAGCTAAGAAGCATCGACTTCCTGTCAAGGCTCTCGATACGCCAACGACACCGCGAACAAGACCGACTATGCGAACGACATCACTAACGGGACCGACGTTACAGATGTCGCTCCACCTTCTCGCACCGACACTGCTAACGAAAGCGATGCAGATGACACCGCTAGCGAGTCCGACGACGCAAATGTCACTCCACCTCGTCGCCCTACCACACCGAGCCGCGTCGACGACGACATGGAATTCGACGAGGATCAACCTGACGGATAGCAACACCGGTGGCAGCCACAGAACGATAAACTTCTTCTTCTCCGGTGCCGGTCGCCCTTCTCTCTACCAGAGCTGGCCGTCCCCTCTTTGCTGAACGTCGAGGTTTTACGACAATCAACGACCTCGACCCTATCATGCACGAGTTCGCCGAAACGTCCAACATCTTATACTCTGATGAAAAATTTTATTCTATATTTCTCTGAGACAATTCCTTGGGTGATTGCAGGATATGTAACCCTGCAGTAGAGAGAGGGTTGTGTGTGGGTGTGGGTGTGGGAATGGAAACCCATGGTGCATCGTGCCTAGGAAATGAGATTCTTGGTATTTGATGTGCTATGGGCTTTCTTACAGAGATAAAGATTGGTTGAAGTCTACTTTTTTCGACAATTCATTGTGCTGTGATTCGTTTTCTCTCTGGGAAGGTCTATCCGTGTGGGTTGATATGGTGATGTTTTTTGGATAATAAGGGAACTAGGTTGATTGTTATAAATCTTGAATATGCTACAAGCAAGCTTCAATAGGGAATTGATGTATCAACACGGTGATCAATCAATCCTCGAAAGGGGGGTGGTGTGTGGATAGGAAGTTTGTGATTATGACCAAACCCTGTCACTTACGTGCTAGCTATCTTGATATATGTCTTTGCTTCTTTAGCAATAGTATCAGTATGTTTCACACACACACCGAATCTATACTACTACCTGCTCCGTTTAGCTCCAATAAGTGTAGTTGTAGAATAGGCTGCATTGTTGTTATACGTGAATAAAACTTTCCCCCTTCTTAGTATTTTTCATAATCGTTTGGGTTATTGAAGAAGATAAAGTCAAAACACCTGAGCCATTGTATTTAAGTAAATAACAATATTAATGATTAGACAGAAAAAAAATAATTAAGAAAACACGGGGTAATTATTAAATGCTAAATCACAAAAAAATGAAGTAAAGAAAAAAAAATAGAATAATATAAACCAACTTGCCCGTATCGTCCAGCCGCAGCAGTGTATGTTGCATTCTATACTCCACAAGGCCGGAATGACCGGAAGAAAATTCCAAGTCCTGAGATAACCACTACCGTATTGCAGTGTAAGATATAAGTTGGAATTTGGTAAGAAAGCATTTTTTGTGTTATTCATTGAAACAATTACTTTGGTTGTGTATGGAGACGCCTGTGCTGATGTGGCGTTTCACTGCTTTGCGGGTGGCAGGAATTAGTACGATGAGCAAAAGGTATACAGCCAGCTGATAACCGGCAACACGGTACCTGAGGTATTGAATTAATACGGCTCAATAACAAGTGAGGCGCATCATAAGACTTACAATACATTTGGAGGTATGGAAGGCTGCCGGATAACAGACATCGGCGTATTTGAGGCCCGGTTGAGCGACGACTGTCAACAACCGAGCAAGCAATCGATCAACCGAACCAACTGAATCCTCTTGACAGGGCTTTTATCGATATGCTGAGACACAGCCCAACGGGAATTTCATGGCCAATGACACTAGTCTGTTACATCTCATATGTCGGATTGATTGGCTAGGATGCGTCGCTGGGTAAACGCTCGTAGGCGCTGAGCCCTAAGGCTCAATGACCAACAATGCTTACTATCTTATGATTCGACATGGCCTCGACTTAATAACCCCGACCGGATATCGGAGTTAAGGCAAGACCGAGAAAAGAACAGATGGTGGCGAAGGCTTGATTCTCAGAGGAAAGCGATGAGGCTCTGAGTGGTCGAGATAGGCCAACTGAAAAATGTCAATCAGTTAGATCATTGCAGTGAGCACATGGATATAGCCCATTCATGCCGCAGGCGTGTTACTATCCTCCTCTTCTTTTCCATCTCATGCTCGGTCTTTCTCGGACAGTTGCACTCGATATACCTGCTCCCTAAACCCGTCGTTGTTCAACCCAGAAAGTGAAAATGAGCAGGATATACACACGCCCTGAAATTCTCCTTCTGATCTTCTTGGCTGGCGCAGTGAAGCTTGACGGAGTCAAGGTCATCCTCAACTTCTTGTCTACTGCTGTTCTATCCATAATCGTTGGATGGATAGTAATCAGAAACGTTCCGGTACAGGCATTTCGATGGCTGAAAGGGAAGGCTTGTGCCTTGTGCTGGCAATTTGTCTCTCAGCGCTCAGACACTTGGAGACGTATCCTGACGCTTCTCAGAGTCAAATGGGAAGCTATAAGAGCACGGACGGTTGAAATTGCTGCAAAAGTCCGTCCACTGGTGGTGGCTGTCATGAAAGAGGTCCAGGAAGCCGCCTTGGAACTCTATGGCTTTGTGGTTGCTGCATTCATAGCTATCAAGCAATGGTTTACCTGCGAGCAACGAACCAGCCACGATCATGATGGACAGGCGCGAAGTATGTTCTTCTGACCTCGATATGATAACACGATTCTCATTCTCACAGATGCTTGGTGCAAACGTGTCGTCCTCGTTGTGACAGTAAAATCGGGCAGGTCCTACAAGGCAATCAAGGAAGCCATAGGGATTGATAGTGACTCTCCCAGAATGTACCGGAACAGAAGCGAAAATGGGTCACTTCCAGAACCACCCGGATTCATGCGTCATTTTGCCGTTTGCTTGGTGCCAGAGGCGGTTTGGATGGATGGAACAACGGACCTGCTGCAAAAATTCCAACATGGATCATTCTTCGAGCTCGTCGGTCCCAACGTAACTGACGAGGAAGGTGGTGGTGTCTGCTGGGGGGAGGAAAAGGTCCGGAGCATAGATGGAATCGTCGAGATCGGGTTGGTCACTTACGACAACGAAGCAATAATCGAGTCGTGTAAGTCAACATCCCGCCCCTCTGGCCTTCAGGCCACCTATCAGAGCTAATCAAAACGGAGCGATCAGTCTATAAACCACTGCGGGTAGCATGGGGAAGATATGACCCGATCTGGTGGAACTGTTCCGATTTCACCATCCGACTTGCATGTATAATTCTGCCAGACCCTGATGAAAAGGACATCCTGCGACGACTGCTGCTTTTCGTGTGCGCGTCTCGTCTACAGACCCTCGAGTTTGCCCTTGAACAATTGCACGGGAGAATATTCCTGTCAAGCTGGACTGCTGGCGTGGCATCATGGGCTGGCGGTGCTGGATCTGCTCTCTTATTGGGAGCGTTCCCTGCCGTGTTCCCAATTGCGTTCGTGGGGTCCTGTGCTTTTGGTATGGGATCTGGAATTGCGTATATGTGGCGCGCTAGTCGCGTTGGTACCAAAGAATATCCTAAATGGAAAGCACGGTCAAATGAGTTGGAGCAGCGGTTTCCCCAGCTTAGGGGGTTGGTTGGGGAGTGATTGATTTACAGTCTTCCCTGATGATAAATGCTAGGAGACAGGAGGTATGGAGTTCAGTGGGAAAGGAAAAGGTATAGATTGCTAGCAGACTGCAACAAGGCACATCCTCATTAGTACTCTTTCACGCAATGGAGACATCACTCAAGTGTATCAGCGAGTCAGTCCCCAGGTCCAAATTATGAGAAGTCACTCCAAGAACGATAATAATCACAACGGCCCAAAGCCAAGAAGGAAGAAAGTCAGCACCCCCAGCAGAAAGTAGAAACGAGCCCCAATCACCTGACGCATACGAGTCAGTCAGACATACGAGTCAACATGCCGAGAACTCCATTTGATTAACAAATATGCAACGGACAGAATTCCGCAGGAAAGTAAGCTAAATGACAAATCCACAAGTCTGAACCCATCTATCTACTACTATATCTGTAACATGATCTTTACCGTCGGTAAATGACGAACTACTATAGTACTACGTAGTAGACAACATGCACTAGGATCGAATAGATATTAGATAGATCCATCCAAATTGACCCCATAAGAATCCTGAGACAGACCGTTTTGAACCCACCCCCCACCGGTACTTAATACCTTATCCCCATTCGTTCAACGTACAGCTTACCTGAAGTGGTATGGTATAGATAAGTGCTTGCTTACCTTACCCTAAATGGTATGGATAACGGTCCCTCATAACTAACAGGTGCAAGGTGTAAATTGGTCAAAGGGCCTTGAATCCTTTCGGTTGTGTTGTCTGTCTGTCTGTTCGAACTCGGATCCTTCCTGCAGGTAGGTATCTTTGTCGGGACTTTCTTCTTATTTTGTCTTTTTCCCTTCTAGCCAGCCAAGGAAATTAGACGAATGCACGAATTGAATCAATTGCATGCCACGACTCTACTAGTTCTAGCCAAGTGGTCAGAATAAGACAAGTCAAGTAAGAAGTCAGTAAGCTGACAGCTGACGATCCGATCCGATCAGCTCACCCGGCACACACGACCCCAACCACCTCTACAATGTGAGAGAAGAATAAGAATAATCATGACATACGCGCACGCACACGACACTAGTGAGTTTATAGTAATTTTTTCATTCATTATCATTTAGATCATCTATTCTAGGATATTATGGTTATGTTTGGTGATGGTGGTGGTGCGTGTGTTTCCACCCCTGTCTCAGACAAGAGTAAAACCCGCTTGCTAGCTAACTAGGCACGTACCGGTAATAAAAAATAATACCCTTGCACAGCCTCGTCCGGTGCCAGGGCAGTGCAACTCAACTCAAACTCATCACACCCCCTACCGAAGCCAATATCCCCGTCGAATAGAAAGATACAGGGCCTGTTCCTCACGGACAGATGGCACCGGCTGGTTCGCCTTTCGACTGCCGATACATGTGTGAACGCCCACTCGTTCGCGTCCGATATCTCCGATGGACGGTCGCTCCATAGCCACTGGGGCATCGCGCTCGTCCGTTGGCAGGGCACCTGCTCCACCACGGGTGAGTTTCATGCTCTGTAAGCCGGGCAGGCGTAGCGATGGGTCGAAATTGATCAGCACGATCGCCTGATGTCCGGTCCCTTCCAGGCCTTCCTGATCGACCGAGTACACGAGGGACCGTTCGTCGGCGGCTGCCTGAACGGGGCCACAGCGCTTCGATGGGCAGAGCAGCTGAGTTAATTCCCGCGGGGCGTTGTCGGGGGGCCACAGACGGACCCCGCGTGAGGCGTAGCGTTCTTCACTGTGCTCAATCGGCTGGCCATCTGCATCGCTGAGTTCGGGACGGAAGAGCAGGCCGGGTTCGCCTTCGTCCCCGTTCTCGTCAATGGGACATTTGCGTTTGCGTGATACCGTGCGCACACGGAGTCGGTCATGCGGGATGAAGCTGCCGGGCGTGTCCGGGGAGGGGTCATTGACCAGATCGACAAACGTCGAAGCGGAGAGGTTGTAGCTGCGGAATTTGGTTTTGGCAAGAATGTAGTCATGTCGTTGGGCCGGTTCCGCGCCGTGTGCGTATTCCTGGTGGAAATGTCGGCGTAGACGCTTACGCGGGGGTTCGTAATTGGGTTTGCTGGTGGAGTCGAGGGTTCTGGTGAGAGGTTCGTCAGGGAGGGTGACGGGCGTTGCGTTGGGTGTGGAATCCAAGCCTTGCTGTTTATTCTGAGTGGCTTCGGCTGGGGACGGCAAAGGCTGCATGTAATATGTGCGTGCATTTTCACTCCTACCATCGCGCCATTCCCGGCGGCATTCGAGAATCATCAGTCGCTTGGTTGCCTCGTCCTGGCGCAGCGTGAGATCTGACCAGGTGTCATTGATCGGGCCTTCACGATGCTGACGACGCCAAGTACGGTTGGGCGTGATGAATCGTTTGGCAGCGTTAGATTTGGGGGGAATGCAAAGCCACACGTAGTACGAAGTCCAATCGACCTCCTCCGCTTCAAAGTCCACAAGTGTAGACACGGCGTAGAGGTGGTCCTGATGAACTTCAAAGCATACGGTCTGACCAATCTCGCTGCCGGCGAAGTTTTCCAGCACGGTTGGCTTCTCCGTCAGGTGCTGGCTTATCTTGAGATCCGCACAATGAATCGCCCATTGTGAATAGCCACGATCACCCACTGCGGTGTGCGTCCCATAGTATAGATAGGAGCCATTGTGTCGAACGAACAATCGTCGTGTGTGTTGGAGCCTTGTCAGGAGACGTAGCCGACCACATTTCTTGTTGTTCACTTTGCGGCGCATGTCCACTACCAGAAGCCAAGCTTCGGGCCTGTCTACAAACTCCACTGTGAATGCCAGAACCCAGTTACTGTAGTACATGAGGCAGACCTGGAACGTATCTGTCTGTGGATTGCACCCTTGGATGGCCCGGGATAGAACATTGTGGATGTTCAGCACCTGCTCAACTTGCCTGGCACCGTGCACATCTAGGACGCGGATTTCATCATTGTAGATGTAGCTGAGACAGCCTTCACTGTAGATGAAGGAGCTCGCATAAGCCAGAATGGAAGCTGAATACGGCTGTGCCGTTGCAACAGATTCCTTGATGTCGAATAGGCGCCCAAGAGCTCTGCGATACCCAGTCTTGGCCTGGTCTGCCTCTTGTCCTTCTTTTGTGTGCAGTAAATCATTCTAGAACAGTCAGTACAAACCCCGATTCGCAAACACTGCGGTGCCACTTACTTGGATCGTTTTACGCGCAATTGATTCATTTTGCACCAAATGATTTAATGCTCGGTTAACGCGGCTAAGATGAATGAGGTCGTGACAGTCGAGGGTAGAGGCCACTTGGTAGAATACATCATAAGGGATGCAGTCCAGATTTCTGACCATTTCAGATGTGACCATGGCGAATGGCAGAGCTGCGCACCATATATGGAGAGCGGAGGAGAAGGAGGAGGAAGAGGGAAAGGATGCGCGCACTGCCACACCGCACTTATACCATCGACGAGACAACAATATGAGCGATAATGTGAGAATCAACAGGAACAATGACGCAGATGAGCCCACGTATGGTTAAACACAATGTCAGTCGATCAGTGAGATGTTAGTGCCCGAACGTGAATGTTGGTACTTGTATTCACTGTTGATCAGAGGCGGCCAGATAGTATACAGAGAGTGTTGGTAGGGAATACAGCGATCCACATTGATTGAGCAAAAAGAAAAATAAGGTTTAGTGGGACAACACTTTAGACAACAAACAGCCATGCACTGGACACATGGACGCGACTGGATAAGGGAGCTGTTGAACAGCTGCCATGGTTTAACTATACCGATGGGGGCATGCGGCTCTGTTGTCGTAGGGTAAGCTTTACATGGATACGCCGGAGGGGCGAAAGAATGGAATGAAAAGTGGGATATTGGGTCCGAGAAGCAATATCATTGGCCTAAGGGACGCGGGAACATACTATCTGGGAGGCAGGAGGAGGAATGGAGATTCATAAGCCTAGCTCTTCCGTTGGAGATAGTCCAAGCGGCACAGTGCGACAGTCCGGCGAGACAGGCATCAGCGGCGACTCACTTTCAGCTAGCTTGACGAGGAGAGGGGCGGTCAAGCGGTAAACCCAAAACGGGGAGTGATGAGACGATTAGTTTTGGAATGGGGGAAGGGAGAGCCTCATACTAGTGGGAAATGAAGGTTCTTTTTCGGCTGCGTTACCAGGGGACAACCTGGGCAAGGCTGCATTCGAGTGAGCCGTGCGACTGACTGACTGACTTGACTGCCACTGTTTAGGCAGTGGCATTTGTTACTGCTACCACCACTACCACTTACTACTACTACCACTACTACCACTACTTCTACCAGCTGGTCCCACGCTAATTTTAGCAATGACCGACCGTAGAAACGGCACACCTCTTTTTGCCCCCTTCGGAGTTGGCAATCGGACCAGACTCTTATGAGAGGCCAAGCCAGACAGGCAGTAACAAAAACAAAACAAAAAACAAAACAAAAAAATATTTGGAGGCTCAACTGCCCAGCCGGATGGAGACGCAGCCGTGGCCAAGGCGTAGTAACAATTAAAGGAGCCCTGATGATTGAAGGGGATTGGAAGGCGAAGGAAGTTACGCAAGGGAGGCGGCGGGCTGGAAGTGACTGGGGACGACTGGGACTACGGAGTACTACTAGTAACTGTGCACTACTTACTAGACTAACTGATTTCGGATAAAATGCCATCATCCCATCGGACCTGCGCGGCTGCCATCATTCGCAGCCTCAAAAGCCTCCATCTCAAGTCACCTGCGGAGCCGCGTGCCTCCCATCTCCCGATCGCCCAACCCGGTCACGGAATTCCCTTCTTCGGTGGGTTTGGAATCTCAACACGAAACCTTGAGCTAATCTAGTATGCAAAGAGGGGAGGCTGAAATATGAAGGCTGAAATGAAACCTCCCCCCCTCTCTAATCATATGGCAAAACCCAACGGTGGCGAGTCGCAACGCTTTGCGGCTGAATTGGTTTATTAATTGATGCCTCAGGCTGGTAACCCCCGTGAGGCTGCGGTGATATCTAATCTTTCTCTCAAACTAGTGCGGCCCCTTCCTTCCATTACCCCGTCGGCAACCACCGGTGGGTATTTCGCGCATAGGGGCCATTGGTCATCTTGGTCGGGTGATAACCGTATTTCGGAGCTACGTCAGGGTCATCCTGCATTTCCGTACGAAGATCCTTCACTCATCAGCAAACTCCTGATCCTCCTCCAATCCCACTTTGCGATGATCAGAGCGCCAATTGTCTCCTCCAATGGCCATTGTCATACTGGGAGCAGGCTCCCGGTGCTATTCTGGTGATAAGGCCGGGGCATCCCGTGGCATGCATCAACCCCGCTTGCACTGCCTCGAATCTGCGTAACAGGCCCGGATAGCCTGAAACAGGTACCGAGCACCATCAAGGGAGAACGCACGGAGCCCTGAGCTGCACGTTTGGACCACATCAAACAAGCAGGGAATGACGGTGTTCTGGACCCTTGATGGGTAAGCACTTGTGGTCGAAATGATGGGGCAGCACTTGCTTGCTTGCTAACAGCCTTGCCGATTGCCCCAAACGTGCAACAACGCCTGGTCCGTGGCATGTTGTGCTGCCAATAGGATATATGCCGGTCGAGATAAGCACTTGCCATGTTTTTTGTCTTCTCTGTGACTGCGGGGGGTGATTGTGATCTATACACAGCTGCCGTCATCGTGGACGATCGCTGCGGCTTATTCCGCAAAGCACAATCTCACGATGCTCGCTGATCGCAAGACTTGACTTGGAGGCCGAGGGTGCGCATGTCGGCCGGCCAAGGAATGGCACAGTGCATGCGGACCTCATGGATCCTGGATCCATGGAAGTCCGGGCGAATGAGGTGAGCATTGCTGCTGCTTGCTCCGTTTGATGACTGTTGTTGTTGCTGTGAAGGGCGCACGCCATGCTGATTGTGGTCAAGCGCCAAGATGCGGTCACGAGAGGCAAGGCTAGCCGATGATCAAGGTGCGGAGTCAAGGTCAGTTAGGCTGAGAGAGAGCAACAGTCAGCGTGTCGATGAGTTGTAGGCCGACCAGGTTATTTAAAGGCTCCGTAGGGTAGAATTTTCCTTGGTCCGATAGAACTGACGTCGGGTCAAGACACCATTTGCCTTGGCTATAGAATTCTTTTGGCGAGGCTCGACCTGAAATATTGCTGTTAGGTTTCAACACCTAGTGCCCCGTTGAATGCATGATGGTTGATATGCTTCGACACGGCTAACAGAGCTCCTGGCTCACGTTGCTGGGAAAGAGAGCATGCCCCAAGAGACAAGCAGAAGAATAAAAGGGACGCATGTGAGCAGACAAAGGTACAAAAGGGTGTGCAGTGCCAAGCTGACTGTACTCTACCCGTGATGAGGATTGCGTAAACTGGCGACACCAGGATGCCAGGGATATGCAGACTTGACGAGTGTCATGTCCGGATGACAGCATCCTCTGGCGTCAGGTGACACCGCCAGATCATAACTGTGGTGCAAAGATGTATAAAACCATGCTTGTCCAACCACCACGACTCACCGATTAGGATGATCCTGCAGAACTAACTGAAAGACCGATCGAAAGAATCGGTCTTAGTGCAGCCAGAGCAGTTGTGACGATGACGATGATGCAGAGATGCTTAGTTACTGGCTACTTAGTACTCTGCATATCTACTTCGCACTATTGCCCCGCGCCACTCCAATGCCCCAATTTTCCCTCTAATGGATGGGTCACGTTTGCCCAGGTGACCCCAGATCTTCAACGCCCGGCCAAGTTTGCACAGCACATTTATTGATCGCCCTACCCGCTTGCAAACACTACATAGCCTTTGGGGGGCAGTGCAGACCTATCAGCAGCGCATGTAGGGAGACACCGCCCAGCATGACCAGCATTGGCGGGCAAACTTGCTGGACGATATTTCAAGGGGATTGGCTGGTGCCTAAAAGAGGGCTGCAGCGAACATTCCGGAAAGTTGCCCCGAATGGACAAGCGGGGAGGACCT
This sequence comes from Aspergillus vadensis CBS 113365, assembly GCF_003184925.1. Taxonomy (NCBI): domain Eukaryota; kingdom Fungi; phylum Ascomycota; class Eurotiomycetes; order Eurotiales; family Aspergillaceae; genus Aspergillus; species Aspergillus vadensis. The sequence goes on from NW_020292049.1 coordinate 537,976, forward strand.
GGAGGCGGTGGTTCCATGGAAGACGATGAGCTGTGACCGCAGATTCGTCCTGGCGGGTTCCTTATCGGGCCCAGGGCAACGTAAGAGGGCCCATATGATTACTAGGTTTTAGAATTTCTGCCTTCAATCACGTTAAATTTGTGAGGGATCGGCAACGAAACCGACCAGGTAGTTGGTCAGATGAAACGACCTCAAAAAGATGAAGAAGATGAGGAGAGGATGGTGTGTGTGTGTGTGTGTGTGTGTGTGTGCGTGCATCGAAACATCCAGAATAGAGGCTAAGTGCCTTCTGTCAACATGAGAGCCTCCTGGATATTGTAAGCAGCAGACTACGAGGACTCACGGGGAAGAGACAGAAAGGGGGCATAAGGAGATGCCGATAAAGCCGAACCCCTCGAATGCCACGACTCCCACAGTCATTTCCAACCTTTCTTTCTGCCCTACGCCTCGTGCACGACCCACACAGCCATCACCGAGCCAATCACTACTCAACACCGGCAGTGGAGAACGGGCCATCAGCCAGCCCTGTGACGGGCCAGGGAATCCAATTCATCCTGCTTTAAATCCCACCCGTTCACCGTTTTTCTCCCCTTCTCTCCCCTTTCCTTTTCTTTTCTTTTCTTGCAATAAAGTCATCCGGGATCCTCGCGTGCTCTTCATATCTCCAGACTAGTCCAGGATTCTGCCCCAAGTTCTTCAGCGTACACCCGGTGGACTGGTTCTCGACAGATCCCCACTGTTTCCCTACCGAGTCTCTGTATCTCCGCACAAACACACAGACCACCACTTCCCCTCGTCGCTTACTCTGATACCACGCTCGGTCTTCGCTGAAGTTATATTTAATTGCTATTGCGACTCCCCCGCTCACGGCACACTTTCCCTCACCCATCCGTTTCATCTCCCACGCCGTAATTGATGTACTACCACCACTCCCACCAGGGTTGGTCTGGTGACTACCCTCGGCAACAATCGTGGGGACCACCCCCGCCATCATCCTATCCTTACCCGTAAGCCTTTCAGGAACACTATGCGCGAATTACCTCCTAACCGGCCTCTCCAGATACTCATCCAACGCGCAATACCAACCTCCCCCAGGCCCACCTCCGACTTCTCATTACTCACCGCCCCCCGGCCCCCCGCCATCTCACTACTATCCTCCTCCTGGTAGTTATCCGTCTCCGGCACCTTCCCCTTACTACGGCCAGCACCATACTCCTACGCCGCCGCCTCAGTCGTCCTCACCTCATCAACGGTCTTATCACAGTAAGAGAGCTATTCCATAGTATCAATATGCGACTCAACCCATATTAACTTCATGTAGACCACTCGCCGTCATGGGGTCAGAACCTCCCGCCCCGCCCGCCTCAGGATTCGCAGCACTTTGGCAGGGGCGCCCCGTCCAATTACCGCTTCCAGTATTCCAACTGTACCGGTCGGCGTAAAGCCCTCCTAATCGGTATCAATTACATCGGGCAGCCGAACCAGCTGCGCGGGTGTATCAACGATGTTACCAACATGTCGACGTTCCTGAACCAGAAGTATGGATATCGCAGGGAGGACATGGTCATCCTCACAGATGATCAGAAGAACCCGATGAGTATACCGAACAAGGCCAACATCCTCAGGGCCATGCAATGGCTGGTGAAGGACGCGCAGCCCAACGACTCTCTATTCATCCACTTTTCGGGACACGGTGGTCGTACACCTGATCTTGATGGTGACGAGGAAGATGGTACGATGCACCCAAATAACTCCAGAAGACTGTAACTGACATCTCAGGTTACGATGATGTTATCTACCCGCTCGACTACCGCACCGCAGGACATATCGTGGACGATGACATGCACGCCATCATGTAAGTAACCCTTTGTGATCTATTTCCCTGTCGATACTGATGATTCAGGGTCCGTCCACTACGCCCCGGTGTCCGTCTAACCGCCATTTTCGACTCTTGCCACTCTGGAACCGCTCTCGATCTCCCCTATGTCTATTCCACGCAAGGTATCCTGAAGGAACCCAACCTCGCCAAGGAAGCAGCGATGGACCTATTCAGTGCCATCAACTCCTACGGAAAAGGCGATCTCAGCAGTGTCGCGCAGACTGCTATCGGCTTTTTCAAGAAGGCCGCCAACGGCGACACCGCGCGCCAACGGACCGTTATGACAAAGACCTCGCCTGCCGATGTGGTCATGTTCTCCGGCTCCAAGGACACCCAAACCTCGTAAGCAGCCCTACCTATCATATTCATCTCTAGTCCATCTACTTATCATGAATCTACAGTGCGGACACTTTCCAAGACGGTGAAGCCCGAGGAGCCCTAAGCTGGGCATTCATCAAGACCTTGCAGCAACGACCTAACCAAAGCTACCTGCAATTGCTGAACTCGATCCGCAATGAACTGGAAGGGAAGTATTCACAGAAGCCGCAGCTGAGCTGCAGCCATCCATTAGGTAGGTGCAATGCATCACTAGTTCCTCCGAGGACGGACAATGACTAACTGATTGCCCGGTAGATACCAATTTGCTTTTTGTGATGTGAGACGATCACGCAACACGATGCATAGCGAGAGATGATTTTTGGTTCATATTTTACATGTGCATATATAATTCCCAAACTATGGAGTTTCGGATTTTTTCCTTATGATCATGACAGTACTGAATGAACGAGGTATTACATATTTACTGTACACAATGAAACCGCGGGGATTTAATAACTCCGAACACTATTGATGCGATAAAGTTACTGTGCTCCTTACCTGTCTGAAGTTCAAACACTCCAGCTACGCCACCAACACATACCAAGCCACATTTCTCAGACTGAGAAAATAGCTCCTTGGCGGTTGTAGATAGGTAGCAGTTTTTAGGCAGCACAACATATACCATACAGATACGATTTCACCCTCTTCACCTTCCCGATAAACCAACAATGAATAAACATCTTTCCACATACCAATCACCCCACGTCCATCAAACCATGACCCTAACAATGAATATCCCCCACTAAACCTCAGATCACATAACACGCACGTAGATATCTACTACTTGGTAAATAAATGTCAATATTCCCCATACCCCAACTAATAATTGAATCAACATCAATAATATTACCTAAGAAAATTAACAGATCTTAACTAAACTATCGATCTAGGTACTAGTATAAAGCCCCTTTTTAGGGGTTGGTGGGGGATTCGGGCACGCCTTGCTTGAGATCTGTCATGTCTGGGGTGCAAATATCTGAGTAAGCGGGTATAAAGTACTCCGCAGTTAGGAGATTAATATGATAGGTTATATTTGGGGGTGCGGTGTTGGTAGTACTAGTACTTAGTACTTGCTTGGTTACTGAAAGGGGGGGAGGGGGGTTCTTTGTACTGGTTGTTGTTGGGTTGGGGAATGTGCTGAAGTAGTGGGGGAATATACTATGTTGTTTATTTGTGTGTTTAAGTGGTGGTGGTGGTGTGGTGTGTGTTAAATATATTATTACTAAGTAGTATGTGGTATACTCTATAGACCTTACAATATATATCATACTACTATGTTAGTATGTTATAGGTGTAATGAATCAAACAGAACTTGTGGCTATAGTAAGCGAAGAAGCAGTACAGTAAGCGTTCAATGATTAGCTACTAAAGTCAATCACTACCAAGCACTACTGTAACTTATAAACTACTACAACAATATCAGCCTGCAATATCAATCCCCCAGTTCAACACCTAACCCATATACCTAACCGTAGTACTAAGTGAGTATAAGCACTAGCATATAGTGGCAGGGTATCACTTCCCATCTCATCATCATCATCATCATCATGAATGTCTAAGACATTCATGTCTGATTCAGGTATATATAGCAATAAACTCTATATTTGGTACCTTTGTATGCATGTATATGCCAGTTGTAAATGTATCGACGTACATAGTGCTTCAAGTTGGTTACAGCAGTTGCAGTTGAGTATATTGATTGAATATCCCCTCCCGCCCGGAAATTTATGCATATCTGCCTACTTCCAATCCATTAGTACTTACTAGTAATGTTTGATGGTATCGGTCAATTCTTCCAGTTACTGGGGTACAGGCAGACAATATATATACAGCCTTACAGATGGGTAAATAGATACTAGATAAATAGATGATAGATGATCAATAATGTAACTATGCCTTGTGCATGATTTACCTGGGAATATTTCCATACGAGGTAATTTGAGTATGAAGAATTACAAAAGTAAGATACATACATACATACACACATAATGCCAGCAATCTCCGCTCCGGCCCCCCTGTTTCAGTCTGTTTCTCTTGGCAAAGGGTGTTTGTTCAGTGGGTTACCGTCGGGCTGATGTTCGTCTTACTCAAGTGGGAAGGGTGGGGTCGGGTTTTCCGGGTCCTCATTTCATATACATAACTTCTATATGAACTAACCATCTAGTCTAATTTACGGGATAGGGGAATGTGAAGAATTTGCACGCGCTTGTCCCTTAGGTAGTATTTAACTGACTAGTAATTGACTACAATAGGGGCTGAAAAATATCGGAATTATCGGCACGTAGTATCTAGTCTCGACTGCTAATCTATCAGATGCAAATTGGACTCCACTATATCTGACTCGATATCGTCCGTGGCTGGGCCGGGTGGGGTCCTCTGAGTAAGTAAGGCTGGTGCGTGATCTGCGCTGTTGTATAACGCTAGAAAACCTCAGATGAGATGAGATGAGATGATGAGATGGCTGAGCGCTAAGGGGTTTTGTTTGCTATGTTGGTTGTTGGTTGGACGGAGATGGGGTAGAGGTGACATCGAGGGTAAATACTTGGTTAGGCGATGTAGTACAGAACCCACCAAGAAAAGTATGCATTTAGATCACGATTGCGGTGAGCTTCTCTCATCAGGATAGATCAATTCTCGCGAACAAGCTGTGCTTGCGGCTGTTTGGTGGAGTACAGTGTGCCGGTAAATCTCTGCAATGGTTCCTGTACTTAGCTTGTGGATAAGGGTAATATAATCTCTTGGCTGGCGAGGTAGTATGTTCGTGCGGACTGGATCTGGCTCGCAGGGTCCGGCCTTCTCATCTTAGATTCGGTATGCCGTGTCTAGAATGGCGGCTCGTAGAATGGTTCATTTGATAATGCCATGCACTCTGGGTCGTCAAACATACCCAATTGAAGCTCTATCTGCCTCGATAGAGAGGTGAAAGTGGCTGGATGCTGCGGCAGATGATATTTTACTCGTCTGCATTCTCTCAAAAATCAAAAGCGACGAGTCTAGACAACGGTTACCAGTAGTTGCTGCAACATTCACTAGCCTTCAGTGCGCCTGAGGTCTATTGCTGCATTCTTGCCAACAATGAGCATATTGGATCAGACATATTCCAGAGCATCTTTCAACCGCAGGATAGAAGAACTAAGTTCACTAGTTAGCCCACAAAAACAATCGGAGCAGTCCGAAATCAATCGCAACCGATGCTTGGTACTGTGCAGTGTGCAATATCAGTGTGACCCATCTGATCCACACAGGCGGGATCGTGGCTAGATCCGAGATTTGTAAACAACCCGTAGCTCTTGTTGCGACTCGCGAGGGTACGGAGCATGACGGGCCAGGCCAGATCCGAGGTCAGTCACAACCCACAGGATCGAAAAGTGATCTCGCCACTTGATATACGAAATTGTGTGCGATGCGAAACAAGTAACGCGTCATTCGCGCTTGCGCTTTGTTCAAGACTCCATCGGAGGTCGGAAGATGCGCATTAAAGGCGTTGACTAAGGTGGAGATCCGGAGCGGTGGCTGTACGGCACATTGCATAGCCGTAAGACGAGACTAGCTGGCTAGCTGGCTGGCCGGAGGTAAAGTATACTTCTGCCTGGTGACAACAAACCAATGTCGTGTCAAAAATCATTCCGTATTTTCGGGAAAAAGAACCCAACATGACCGCTCGGTTGATCTGCCCGAGTCCACTGGCTGGAAAAAAACTCTGACCAGCGATCCTCGCAAAATGACAAAGCTTGGTATTGATGCAGGTGAGACATCGGAAAAGGCGTGATGGCTGAGGTGGTGCTTGCGCGGACTCCCATGACTCGGAAGGCGATGAAAGGCAGGCTGTGTGAGAAGCAGAGGAACAGAAATAGTATCCACCATTTTGTGCTGCATGCGATCCAAGCTCAGTCGGAGCCGGAGTTGGTTTCCGAGTTGAGTAATGAATGACCAGCGCTCATGGCACTTACCGTCTCTAGACTGCATTAATTGAAAGTGCAAAGGAAGCTGTAGCGACTCACGCAACAGAGGCACTGAAAATTGGTAATCACACCATCGGAGTCCATGGAAACCACGTATAACCAAAACAAGTAACAATGATAATTACTTATTTCACAATACTATGGTACTGCGGTTCCATTGAGCCGCAGATATCATGTCAATAAGGTGCCGGGATCGGCGAACCACGGCTGATCGGGGCCATTAAAGTTGAGTGAAAAAAATGTCCAGCTGGCTGCCGTGGCAGCTTGGCCAGCTGCCATTGGTAAATGTCTTCAGACATGGCCCCAGTTGGCTTTTTCCATGGGGCGCCAGCAGCCGCTGCTTCGGGTTCAATCAGGACGACGTCCCCCAGCCGGTTTTAAACCAACCAACCACGGAGCGTATAAAAGAAATTTTTATATTTTTCAGGGTAAATGCAAGATTGCCAATTTCCCCGGAGCGATTCATGAACAGGGGGGCCACACCCTTGAAGCTCATTTCCTTAATTTTCTTGGCTTTGAGATGTTACTGTTTCGGGGATAGTAAGCACTATACGAGTAAGTTAGCGAGGGAGTGGGAGCTCGCTAGAAAACCTCAGACCTTCCCTCCTAGGCCAAAGTCAGTTACGAGCGGGACGGAGTCACGCCTACATCGCAGGCCAATCCCTGTGCAATGCTACGCACATGCCCGTGTCCGGACCCACCCGCAGCAGCCGTGAGGACCCGATGAGATCATGTTCCAGCCCCGATTCAGCACTAGTGGCTGCATCTGATTCGCCAATGCTGGTAGATGGGGCTGGATGGAGTGGATGGTGTTTCACCTTGCAGGCAACGGGCAATGTGGCTGGCTCTGCACCTCCACGCTAAGCCCGTTAGTTCTGGCCCTTTCTGGGTCATAGTGCAGCCCGTGGGTTTTACACAGATTATTATTGTTATTTACTGCTTTACGAGAGAGGAAGAAAAGGGAAAAGAAAAAAGAGTCAGTGCCTACTCTGGCTGTTGTGTTCTGACTCTCTTAGGGGGTCTCCCCCCCGTTCAATGACCCCATTAACCCATTGAATTATGTCACTATGCATGTATGCACTTCGTATGGATGTATCCTGCAGGTCTCCAATACGGAAGCTTTACCATCCATACTTGAGTAAGTACTTCCTAGTATGCAAGTAGGAAGCAGTAGTGGACTAAAATCTCGCCATTCCGACCGGACTGTCTCTCATTATTGATGCCTACAGAGTAACAATAACCGACACACTTGCCTTCTCCAAACATACATACAAACATACACAAAAGAGAGCGCAGCCCCAATCGTATCGCGTTGGTTAACCCGCAGTGTCCGGTGGGATGATATTACTAGTGAGTCGTTGTCGTGGAGCATGGGTCCATGGGCCGCAATCGTGTGCATCATCCGCGTACGTATTGATCCATAACGGCATAACCCCCCATACGCAGGCGCTGCACAAGCGATGCTCCAATGCATGTTTCATCTTGATATCTATCCATAGAAACAGCTGAATGCCAGCCATCAACCTGTCAATCCTCTGCTGAATTTCGTTGGTGGACGCCTCAATCGCCGCGTCATCCCCCAGAAGTGACGGCGGTTGGTGCACTCCAATCGGCTGGGTTCCTAGGAACGGCAAACGGCGAGCCGAGCGGTTAGGAAGGACAAGGATCTGATATGGATGGAAGACATTCGAAGGGCAATTAGCAGGATCTCGATCAGGAGTTAGTTGAAATCTTCCGTACCGTAGTTTTTCTAGTGAGGAGACGAGAGAAATTGGAACTGGTCCACCATCCACGGAGTTCTCCAGCACTTTCGGAGCACCACCGGAGGGGGAGGAGGGGGAGAGGAAGAGAGATGGAACCAAGCGATGCAAAAGTCTGGTTCAGTCAAACTAGACTGTACAGACACAAACACCCGCTGTTTTTTCTCGTCTCCGCCATCGCAACAAAGGATGGCAACAAAGGGCCAACATACGATCGGTACGGGTTACACGGGAATACGCCGCAGGAAAAAAAAAGTCCCCCAGGTAAGGTAAGTATCCATTGTGTCTGTAATAAGCCAGTGAATACTCCGCGAGTCCCCACTTTTTCTCCCCTAGTGCTTGGGAGCTATAATTATAGTCCTGTATTAAGTATTTTTTAACCCCCATCCCATCCCATCCCTACACCGAGATCAGACGAACCGTCTGACTTGTCTGGAGTTAGACTAACCACCACCCGATTCTCTCGTTTCTTTTCCACCCCCTGCCGCTCTATCATCAGTCTTTTCTTCCTCAACCGTCTTCGGCTTCCGCGGCATATCCTTGAATATACTTGCATTCCCACCCCAGCTACTACTGCTCCTCCTATATCCTCTTACCCCGGAGTATCTATTACTATCGTTTCCGCCTAGTCCTATTACACCCTCAATCCGTTCCTGGTATACACCCACCACAAACAAAAGAATATGTTGACCTCCTCGTCAACCGACTCCTCTCGCTCCTCCTTCTCCGGCAGCCCCGTCTCGCAACACCCTCCTCACCATCAAGTATGGTTTCCTCCTGCTCCCCGCCGCCGTCCGCAACACTACAAGATCCCCCGCTACTACTCGACCCCCGTGAGGGAAGATGTCCCAGACTCGACCCCTCTGCAAATGTACGGATTGGAGGAGCGCGCGCCATCCATTGCTGAGAAGCCAAAGCTTCTGCGCCGCTTTTCCCACGCCCTCGACGACATCAAGGAAGACTTGACCCTCCAACCCAGCAGCGAGAAGATCCGGAGCAAGCGTCGCCAGTCCATCTTCGGGATAGATGAAATCGCCGGATCAAGCGGATCGATCTCCTCGCCTTCTATGGATGTGCCTGTAGCGGCCGAACCGCAGCCTCCGAGGTCCCGTCCCCTCTCGATACTCGCCTCTGAGCCCTCCAGGAGGCTCAGTCGGCGGTTTTCCATCTTCGGGTCGAGACGTTCGAAGAAGTTGACGCCGGGTCAGGCCGGGAGTATCTCGCAGCCCAATTTGATTGGGGCATCGACTCAAATATAATCTCATCATCGACTCTCGATATTGCATCATTGTCACCATCTCTATCGCCATTATCCTAATTGATCGACACGACGAGAGTTAATACACATAGACGCCGACAGCCGCCCCCGCACATACATCACCACAAGTACCAACATAACCGACCCATCCCAACCCAAGCATGCAACCCACGAACCCAAACCGCATCTTTATAATCGGAGTTCAGCACGGCGCGGCGAGCATCATTCGATCCTTTGATCTATAATACCAGTCAAAAGTCTTTCCTTCATCATACATTCATCCATACCTTCCTTACCGGGCCCATTTCTTTTCAATATTGAATTCATTTTTTCAAATTCTCATTTTCAATTCCCATTTACAAGGTTGGGTGTCCGCATTAGCTCGGTGTTCGGTGTTGAGTTTATCTTGCTTTGAGTTTTGATTTTACCTCGATATGCAGGTTTCCGTTTTGCTTGCCCTCTTCAGGATGCTTTGAGCAGAAGAAGAATCGCAATTGCACATTTAACCCAAACATGTATTTATATACATACCCTTCCTCGCCTAACACCTCTTGGTGGTCGGGTATACATCTGTATATAGATCATGTATATACACATACATTGATGATCATATATTTCCACTGCATGGGCGGGCGGCATTGTATAGCCTTATTGTTACCCCAAAAATTTATCATGTTTCATATATACACCTGCATCAATAAACAAAGAGTTCCAAAAGAATTACTTACTATCCACTGCAGTAGTAGTAGTAGTCAAATCACCTGTTGTATACCATACTCTAAGAATAGTAACTGAATATAAGATGTACAGTTCATCATATCCACCCACACACCATGCCAGGCACAGCCAATCAACCCATTCGTTCATCAGTATCCAATACGGGCTTATCCATGTACCTGCATGCAATCAACTTATCACTATCAAAGTTCCTTACTACTAGTTGCCTAGTTTTATCGTTATCCTTTATCCTTTATCATTATCGTAAAATTACCCCTCCGCGCTTAACCGTAAATTGCACCCTCGTTATCGCTATCGCGACATACTATAGTAGTTAGTATCTTATCCTGTTGTATTAAGATATGATCTGGTGGGGTGGGTGGTACTCTATACATGAGTAGTTCGTTATAATATGGTAGTACATATTGTAGATATCAAAACATTGTTGCACACAAATACCATCATCATAACCCGCCCATCCATCGAGGAGTTCCCTAGTAAGTAAGTAAGTAAGTAATAGGCGTAAGTGGGGAAAAGAAACAAGAACAAGAACAAGTGACAAGGGTCTCTGCCTTGTTTTCCCTTCCCCTCCCCTCCCCTCCCCTGCCCCCTTTCCCCTCACGGATTAAATTCCAAGCCAATACTTGGTTTTTTTTCTTAGTTTTGCCTTGCAATTCCGGAATTTCCGGGGATTGAACTCACAAACTAACAGGCGAAGTAGGTTACTTTCCCAATCTATTCTAGGCGATAGGGAACCGAGGGATGATGGGGGGGAAGGGTGAAGAAGGTACCAGAACAATGCTGTGCCTAAGCGCCGGGGAAGTGCAGGGGTGATAACTTTTAGTGTGTAAGGAGACAGGTTTAGTTGCACAAATGAATGACTCGGCTATCCCCAGACTACTATCATACTAGTAGTTGGTTGGTTAGTTGACTAACTAACCGGTTACTTCTGGAATACTACATATACATTGGAGACTCGAAATCAATCTACCTACCTATCCGTACGCTGTATCCAAGTACCAGGTAAGAAGTGCAAGTGGGACAAGTGGGTGTCGTACAGATTGGTCGGAAATGGAAAAGGGGCGGTTAGTACTAGTTGTGTTTAATTTCCGGTTTTGGCCTCCTTGTTCAGTGGCTTAGTCTTAGTACAGCAGGAAATTTGTTCACTAGACTAGTTCAGTAACTGTCCGGGCGTTTTGGGAGGGGTCAAGCTTTTAGTAGGAAATGAATTATGACACAATAGAGAATAATTTTTAGAAGGGATGGATGGATGGAGTGGAATTTCCGAAATGAGAGGGGTTAATATACTGATTATTAGTGTTAGTACTTCGTTGTAGGTAAGTGGCTGATTTGGTTTGGTTTGGTTTCCGCCGACCGTTAAGCCCGAAAGGAAGAATAGATTAGTTAATTTGGAGTAGATACTAGATAGATTAATAGACAGAAGTGGTGTTGGTAGTAGTGTCCAATCAAAGTGGAAATAATTAGAACGAATTGGAGTAAGTACCTGTACCTACAGTAATAGTAAATAATATGATGTGTATGTGCTCGCCAATCAGAATAATTGCAGTTCACCCAACGCAAAGAAATCAGCCTGTAAAGAAGAGATGAGTAGTGGATAGGTAGAAGGTGAACCGAGGCGTAAAGCAGACTGAAGAGACGAATCCAAAAAGAGATACAACACCCAACCCCACCCATAGATAAATGAACCGCAAATATACACCACGCACTCCTCTCTAATCAAAAAAGAAAATAAATATATGGAGATGATAGATATCCTCTATCTCATCAACGGTCCGATCCAATCTATCAGTCATATTGGTCCCGTGCTCCCACCCCGAGATAAACAATGATGTCAGAGGTGCCCTTCTCCCAGCTGATGCCATTTATAGCGTGACACTCTCCAGATCTCGCACCATCACGGACATTTGTGCCCGCTTGGCTGCCTCTGCAACCAGACTGAAGTCTCGTAAGAAAGGTGCTGTCGCTGTGGGACCGCCCGACCCAGTGACTTGGTGGGGGTAGGTGTCCGCCGCAGGCTGGCCCATCGTTGCAGCAGCAGCAGAGGTTTGTGAAAGATCGGTGAGGTTTTGTTGCTCGCTGGCGTTGGCAGTGGGAGCCTGAGATTGAAGCTGCATCTGGGCGGTTTGGCTGTTGACTGCGGCGGCTGCGGCTGCGGCTGCGAGACCCAGGGTGTTTTGAGGTTGCGATGAATACCCTGGTGAGATGTGTGCGGTGGACTGAGGTTGGTTGAAGGGAGTCAAAGTGCGGGAGGAGCCGTCCATGGTGCGTTCTCTATATATCTATGGTGAAGGAGAGGTGGTGGTGGTGATAAGGACGATAGCGATGTGATAAGTCTATGAGAGCGGCAGCGATCGCGATGGGGAGGGAGCGACAAGGGAGCAAAAGGCTAGGCTCAGCTGGCGGGATGAGAACGCAGTCCAGGCGTAGAGAGGGTATCGGGGGTGGAATGGACTGATCCGGTGGAGTCGTTAGTCGCCTTAGCCTGATCGCTGGCGTATAGAAGATGGCGTGATGAGGGGAGAAGAAAGAAGGAAAAGAGGCCGGCAGAAGAGAAAGAAAGAAAAAGCGCCAGCCAGCAAAGGAAAAGTAGCAACACGTGGGGCTCGTCCCAGAAGGCCGCGGTATGACGTCCGGCAAGGCTAAAGGCTGATAAGTGGAATTTCCACGAACGGATGACGCTGAACCGGAAAGTGAGGGACGGTTGCGATAGTCACAGATAGTCGGGGCGCCGCGATCAATTGGTCGGGATCGTACTTTTGGGACGCAAGGTCAATCAGGCGATAATATACTGAGAGTTAGCGAGGGAGGGGGGAAAAGGATAATCATCGAACTAGTCAAGCGGAGATCAGTTCAGTTGACGATGATCGACAACCCCCGTCGCGAGGAGCTGAAACTATCAGACTATTGTGACTACTAATGATTGATCTTTTTTCTTTAGCTTCCTGTTGCATTGCTTTTGAAAAGCAAACCTCGGCCAGCAAAAATTTCGCGAAAAGGTAATGCCGATAATTACCCGGCCGGTATGCGAGGCGGTCTCTCCGCCCGACCCCACGCGGGGTTTGCCTGGGAGATGCAGGTACCGTGACCGTATTACGCGGCGATGCCTCGGCTGAATGACACGTGAGGTCAGGTGATTCCCTGGTGGTTCAGTCTTCCGCGCTAGTCCCTTTACGGTACTCCCCCACCACGAAAAAAGACTCCACCCTGAGATTCGCATTCGAGAATTCATTATTCGGTGCGCATCACCGCCCCATCGCCCATCATGCGACATTCACATCCTCACCAGATCGATTTACTCATCCGCTGGAGCTAGGCTCGCATCTGATCACCATGGCGGAAGAAGACAATTTCGACACGGCGGCCATGTTCGAGGACCCCGAGGGCTTCTATGAACCCGAGCCCGAGCCCACCTTTGCAGAGCATCACATGCTCTCCGGCCAAAAAGTGCGCGTGCGCCTCGTTGGTAGTCATCCTCTCTACGTACGGCACTCTTGGTACCTAATGTTTCACTCGGTTTCACTCATTAATCACTCATTCTAGGGAAACCTCCTCTGGAACGCCGGCCGAACCAGCTCCCACTACATCGAGGAACGCGCCAGCACACTAATTGAGGGGAAGGATGTCCTCGAAATCGGTGCCGCCGCCGGTGTCCCGAGTATCGTCAGCGCCATACTGGGTGCCCGCACCACCGTGATGACCGACTACCCCGACCTGGATCTTGTCCAAAACATGCGCTACAATGCCTCGTTGGCTGAGCCTCAGATCGCGAACCCTGGCTCCCTCCACGTTGATGGATATAAATGGGGAAACCCGGTAGAGCCGCTGCTTGCGTGCCTGCCCGCTGGTGCGACGGGCTTTGATGTGCTTATCATGGCAGATGTGGTGTACAGTCATCGCGAGCATCCGAATCTGATCAAGACGATGCGGGAGACCATGAAGCGGACCAAGGAGGCCGTGGCGTTGGTGATCTTCACGCCATATGAGCCATGGCTGTTGCCCAAGACGGAAAAGTTTTTCCCGCTGGCGGAGGAGAATGGCTTTCAAGTAACGAAGATATTCGAGAAGCTTATGGATGAGGTGTTGTTCGAGAATGACCCAGGTGTAAGTGCAGTTGCCCCACCTGGTCAACTGGCAATCTGGCAATTTGGCTAACACACTCTAGGATGAACGTTTGAGAAGGACGGTCTTTGGATATGAACTTCGCTGGGCAGAGGAGGAGTTGAAATAGCATACTGGCGTTGGAGGAAATGGATGAGTTTATGAGTCATGACTCGCTTTGAGACGTGTAGACAAATAGATACGCCTACAATAAAAGTTGATTATATTAGCGATAAAATGCAAATAGACATGGCAATATCTGCTTCAGAGCGAGCATGTTGGTAGTAGACAATGTTGTGCTTGTTCCAACTGTATAGAGCAGAGTCAGTCACATGGACCCCACCGAGCCGCCCCGCGCAAAAATAACTTCCTACAATTCATTCTCCGCCGCAAATCCACCGCGCAACATCAGCAACCGACATTGACAGCTGATCGCTCCCCTTCCCTCTCATCATGCCGGTACATTCCCTTAATATCTTGCAATAGATCCGCATTAACCAACCACAGCTCATAGTATTAACCGGTTATCCCTGCTCCGGCCTCACCTACCGCGCCAACCAACTCGCAACGCAGCTCGAAGAAACCCAAACCGAACTCTTCAACACCGGCGCTCTCCCCTCCACGAAATCCCGCTACAAAATCCACGTCGTGCCTACTCATGATCCCTCCCACCCGCGAACCGTCTACGACCATGCCCGCACAGAAAAGGAAACCCGAGGCGTGGCGTATGCGCGGGCGAAGCGCGCCCTCGGCAAGGACAGTTTCGTCATCCTCGACGGAATGAACTACATCAAAGGATACCGGTATCAGCTGTGGTGTGAGGCGAAGGCACTAGGGACAACATGTTGCGTGGTATGCTATGCTATGCCCTCCCTCATCGTCCTTCAACAACAACCAGCAAGCAACGCGCACTAACACAATCACCACCAGGTCCACGTCGGCACCCCCATCGACCAATGCGTCGCAAACAACGAGGCTCGACTCCGCCGTCAAAAAGACACAGACGACAATAACAACGAGAACACTCCCCAGCCTGACGCCGAAGCGACTCCATCCATCACCGAACCCACCTCCGACCAAGAAGACCCCTACCCCCCGGAACTCCTCAACAACCTCATCTTCCGCTACGAAGAACCCAGCATCCATAGCCGCTGGGACAAGCCCCTCTTCACCGTCCCCTGGACCGATGCCTCTCCCCCAATTGCCGAAATCTGGACAGCCCTAACCGGCATCCCGCACCCTTCAGCAACAACCACCCCCGATCCCAACACCACCGTATCAACCCTCACCTCAGCCCTCAACAACACCAGCCTCTCCTCAGCAGCAAGCACCACCACCACAGCAAACACTCCCTCGACATTCCGCACCAACCGCCCCAAAATCAAACCCCACCAAGCAACCGCCCTCCCCGCCGCAACAGACTCCACAGCCCTCTACAACATGGAAAAGCGCACCTCAGCCATCGTCTCCGCCATCCGGAGCTTCACACTCTCCAACCCCTCCGCTGAAGCCGCCCTCGCGCAGTGCCAAGACGGCAGCAACAGCAGCGGTAATGGCCGGGGAATAAGCATCCCCGTCCCGGAGGCGTCCATGCCCGTTTACGTTCCGGCGCATGTGGCCACGTCCGGCACGACGGATGAATTAGCCGGCGCGGGCGGCATCCTGGCATTGCCGAGACTGCAGAGGTTGAGAAGACAGTGGATTGCGTTGAATCGGGCGTATGTGCAGGGGGCGCATGCATCGAGTAAGGGCGGGTTGACAGCGGAGCAGGTGCCGGATGCGTTTGTGAGGTTCTTGAATGCGGAGTTTGGGGCGGAGAGCGAGTAATCGCATTCTTTTAAAGGTCCTGTTATTGTTTTGTGGTTGGCTTTTGTGACGAAGGTGTTGATTTCAGTCGGGGTGTGTTCTCTCCTTAAGGGAGTCGTGAAGGTGAAGGCTTGTTTGCAGTGATGTGATAGAGACGGGTGGGAAAAGTTCACCATAGAAGCGTGTGTTTTACAAGTATTTAGAGAGCGTCATTTTCATTATAGCTTACTGCAAATAACGTCTAGCTACTGCCCTACTGGCTGGCTACTTGACATACGTATGTTATGACTGATGATGGACGAGTGTCTGTATTGAAAGAGCTTCTCGATTCTGGGTATTTGTCGTATCTTTCAAAAGAAGATTGGAATCTACGGCTTAAATCAAGTTCAAAGGTAGATAGATAGTAGAGAGAGAAAATAGCAAAACTTTTGATCCCCGCTAGTAGGGAAGTTGAGTAGAAAATCAAAGACAGTGACCCTCAGAAATATAAGTAGTCAAGCTATATCCAAAGCGGGGATTGAAGAATCCACAAAAAAAGGTGCAAGAGAAACAAAGAATATTCACAGGACCAAATGCACATATGAACTCCCAATACATAAAATAATGGCAGGCCTCCTGTTCCACGACCTGCACCTATACATGAATGAAAACCCGTCATCTATATCCATGTCCAAATCCCAAAAACCCATGTACAAAACCATCGTCCCTGTATTTCCAATTCGCCCCGTTCCCATCCTTTTTTTTCTTCTCTCTGGTCGACCTCTTCCAACATAGGCCCGAGATGAAGGTCGATGCTTCGCATCGATACCGAAAAAGTAGCAAGCAAAACCACGCCCAAAAGCAAGAAGATACACAGAAATTGAACAAAAGGTTTTTACAGAACCATGCGCAGCAAGCTGCGCGTACATGAAATGTAAACTGTCACAAGACAATGATGAAGGACTTAGGAGGCATCTCCTATCCGACCGCCCAGAGCTGTCGTCCCCGATCAGTGCTTCCACCATACCAACCTACACCGTGGTGAGTCCGGTAATGGTCTGGAAGATACCCCTCTAGATGAAGGGATCAGATCCGCATCACCGAGGGTGAAGCCGCGAGATGCGTCGTGGACACATTGCGGCTGGAGCGGGGAGCTCTCCGGGCAGCTGCAGGAGGCCAAGGATCCTTCGGAATGAAATAAGAAATCCAACAGATGGTCAGAGAATGATCTTTCACGGACGCTTTCCATGAAACTTCTATCCATCACGGCTCTTTCCCGTTACCATGAGATCCTTCCTATGAGAACCATCTAGCACTCGGCGATGCCTGGGGAGACAAATTTTAAATAAGACTGCATATGATCGTCGCAGTAAAGCATTCAAGCAGGAAGACCGTGAGCGATCTGGGCCGCAGCCTGGCTGGCTTCAATGTGGCGGTAGTTGAGTCCAAGGGTAATGAGCTCCTGAAGGCTGGCATTGACCTTCTCATGCATGGAAGAATCCTGGGGCGTGATGTTGGTGAGCTCCTCGAGCAGCCGGGACCGGCAGTTGTAGTAGTTTCTCTCAGCATTCTGGAGTCTCTGGTTGTGATGAGCAGAAGTCTGCTGGGCAGCCTTGAGAGGGTTGGTCTGGGACTGGGTGGAACGAGTGCGCTTCATGGTGGGGGCTCCGGTGACTCCAGCAACTCTACGCTTGCGTCCGCCCGTCTCCTTCTTCTTGGCCGGTCCAGTGGTAGGGGAAGCATCCGGGGAGCTGTGCCTGTCCGAAGAGGCAAAGTCGTGCACACGTCTCATGTGGTCGAACAGATTCCACCTGCGGGGGAATCCGTAACCGGGCACCGACCTGTCACAACCCTCAAACAGGCACAGGTGGGGGTTATCTCCGTGACCGTGGAATCCATGGGCTTCGCGCTCGTGGCGGAAAAGGCATGCGTTCGAAGAGAACTGCAGCTGGGCATCCATGCAGGCGGCCACCTTGCAGCGGTAGGGCTTCAAGTGGGAGTCCAAGTATTTGCTGTTGCACGATTAGTTTCGATGCTTCATCGAAGCGCCGCGGGTTTGACTTACTGATAGGCACACTTCTGAGTAGTCGGGGGGTGGTTGCAAGGCTTCTCTCCGTTGGCAAAGGGGCAGTAGTACTTTCCATCACTGTGAGTGGGCAGGGAGTAGTAAGGGTGATCCCGGGGGTTCCGGAGATCAGAACCCTCCTTGGCTTTCTGGCGGAGCGTTTCCTTGACGGGCAGGGGTGGGAAAAATTCAGGATCCTGCTTGACCTGGGTCTGGGACATGGAAGTCTGCAGGGCTGGCCTACGTGCATTCTTGGTTGCCCGAATGGTTCTGTTGGGGGTCAGAATTGACTGTTCACAGCTGCAAATGCGATAGAGAAATACTAACCTGTTGGGGTCCTGCTCACTCAAGGGGGGAGTGAGGGGGAACAATGGGTCTCCTAGATTGATTCCATGGCTTCCAACGGGAGTGGTTGTAACATCTTTGAGCATGGCATCTTCATGGCTCATGAAGGTGGGGTATCCAGAGGCAGAGCAAGAGGAAGTAACAGAAACATCATTACTGGCGTCAGACAAAGGGGGAGAAACAGGCACTGATTGGAACATGCCGGTGGTATACTGATCCATGGATGATCCGTGGTAGTTCATCGAGTTCCACGCCTCATTGCCGGCCAGGTGGCCGTCATCCGCATGAGAGCTGTGGCTGGAGAGAGTATCATCAGGAGTGCAAGAGGACTGGGTACCATTCTGGCCATAAACTTCATTATCAAAGGCAGAGAGGTCAACCAATGAGGAGTAGTGGTTGAAGTCATGTGCGTGGGAGAAATCCAGGTCATTCTGTTCAGTCACATCCTGGATGCCTGAGAAATCGGATCCGGCGTGATGATACATTACATCACTAGGGCCAACGGTCGATGGCAGCAGTTGCTGAGAGAAAGAGAAAGAGAGCATCTGGACTTCCGGGGACTCTGGTTTGGACATCGCACCACTGTCAAGTGCATCCACGTCGCTCAGAGACCACCCCTTCAAGTCATTGGGGGTCCCGTGGTTGGGGTGTGTGCTTGAACACAAGGAGAAATTGTCCTGGCTCGAAAGTTCATCATCCTGGATTCCTCTGGAGGCCATGTTGGGGATCCCTGGGATCATTTGGTTTTGTCTCGGCTGAGACAAGTGGTCCATAGTGTGCAAAGATGACTGGGACAAAGACATGTTCTCTGGGTCGTTCTTGATCTTGGTGGACATTGTGTGTGGGTGTTCTAATACCAGACAAGCTGGAAAACAAATGGCAAGCACTAGAAAGTAACTAAGAGTCAGTACATCTACACCTAATCGCTGTTGAAACAATGACAGAAAGTGAACGATGGTCTGCATCTGGGATCCATGTTGCGTAAAAAGGGCCTATAATCAGTCAGATAAATCATTCATGCAAGCTTCAAGGTCGAGGCACACCAACCAAGAGGATGTCGCGTGTAGATCAATCCAGGAAGGTTACCGCTTGGTCCATGAGAAGGGGTGGCACTGTTGTTAATCCAGGAATATATTTGTAATAACCAGTAAAGCGATCGGCAAAAGCGGCAATATGTCCTTGGTGCTTGTTTCCAGCGTCAAAGCTGCAGCTGCAGTAGATCGGGTCGTCTAGTCTCGGTTAAGGTATCCATCCAGGGGTCCAGACTACAAAGGGGTATCAAGTGATAAGATGCAACACATAAGTTGATCAACGGTTCAGTCCATTAAATGTCGAGATCCAGTGATGTTTTGATCGAAAAATCCAAGGTCGGAGTTCATTGTGTGATTGCTATTTCCAGAGACGGCTTCTAATCCAGAACGGTGGGAAATCCAAATCGGGAACGGAGAAAACAGGCCAACAAAAAAAAGGGGTCCAAGGCAAATGTCCAAACTCCCACTAGGCTTAGTGAGGAGAGATCCGGTGGTTCCAGGCAGAAAGGATAGTCCAGGGGTAATCGAATATTGAGTGTGCAACATTAAACAACACTCAAGAGTGTCCAGTCACACAGCGGCTGCTGTGGACAAGCAAATGAATTCCATGGTCACATGTTTTCGTCAAACCGTCGCTTCGACGGAAGAATCCAGCGGAAGCAAAGAGATTCAAGAGTCCAGGGGTCCTCTATAGTGCTGCTGTCGTTCAAAGATTGTCGATAAAAGCGGATCCAGGAGTTTCGAAATGCAAACAATCGCAGAAAGGGACAAAAGCAAGAGAAAGAAAAGCAGAATCAAAGCAAGCAGACGAAAGGAGAGTGATGAGGGGACTACCTGTTATTGTGTTGCCGTATACTCAGACTAAAGCCTGGGAGGAGCGAAAAACAAAACAAAGCAAGCAAATCCTATCCAGGATACGGACTGGGTTTCCAGAAGGGCAGTTCAAGGGTTGATCTAGCCAGGAGGGGAGGGCAAGTAGTTTCTTTTCTTTTCCAAGATCCACGGATTGGACACTTGAAGAAACAGAGAAAGAACAAAAGAGTCAAGCAAGTAGTTGTTCAAGCCTTGAGAGCAAGTGGAGATGATGGGATAGTAGTAGGCAAGAGCTGATTTGACTGTGACAAATCTAGCAGAAGTAGTATGGAGGGGTAGTGTGTATTTTCGAAGTGTTGAGTGTGTGTGTGTGTGGAGTAAGAGAAGATCAATGGAAAGTAAAAGGGGGTATCTTGGGTTCGTTGGGTATCAAGAGTGGGCAAAGTCGAATTTCTTCTTTGAGTCTGGTGTGATGATGATGAGGAGAATAGGAAAGGTCGAGAAGAATTCCATCTGGAGGGGAAAGGACGGCCTTTTAGAGGCGAGGGAACCGGCTGGAGTCTCATTCAGGAGGCCAGGCGTGGGGGGCTATCGGAGGAGACAGTGCGTCCAAGCGTGTGCCGGAGGTGCATGCTTGCTGCAGCCGGCTGCCTCACTGGCCGTATCGAGCATGATGATTTGGCGCTGCGAGACATGGCGGTGATAGTGGTGCAGCGCCAGGTGGTGTTGTCCGGTCCCTCTCTGCCAATGATTCTCGGAAGTCGCCCATCATGGAGGGGCTTGACGTGGCCGGTGGGTGGATGTATCTAAAGGTATTATTTGGCAACGGCACCACCCGGGCAATTGCTCAATCTAGCGGTGAGGCGGGCCTCACCCGTCCTCCACCTATCCAAGGAGTATGATTGGCGGCCAAGAGGAAGATGGGCTGCAGTGTTGCATCACCGGCAGCAAAGCCCCTCAGCCGGCAGGATTGGCAATCCTAAATGATTGGCGCCGAGCCTTTCCTGAGCGTTCCCCGTGGTTTGTCGCGTGCAGGGCTATCCCTGTACCTGCCAGCCAGTCATCGGCATTTCCTCGGCGGCCCCGCTTTCCCTCGTGAAAGGATGCCAACTTTGGCTTCATCCTTTGGCTGTGATGCCCACCACGTCAATCCCCTCCTACATCTCGCGGAACAGGGATCTCGCTTGTCGCAGCTACTGCACATAATTGACAATTGCCCCTCCTTCCCCGGGACAGCGTGTTGCTTCATGCCACAGCGGCTCGCTTCGCCCAATCTCGCCGCTTGCTGCGAAAGAAAAGGAGGGGGAGGGGTTGTGCCATCCAGTTTGACTGTCATGTTTGCTACGTTTCATGATGAGGAACCTCACATCCTTCTTCCGGATATTAGTTGACAGCTGCACTCCGAGCTTCATCCACCGGCGCAAGCAAGACTTGACACCACGGGAAGTTGGGCAGCAATGTGATGGATTTAATTACGGGACTGCCGGGAAGTTTCTTTTTACGCTTGTCTCAGAATAAGCTGGAAGTTCAATAATCAGGGTTGGATTGGATTCATCACAATTTCATTAATCCCGCTCTCTCAAATTAAAATTCTAAATTATGGGTATCCCGTTCTACGCCGTATATTCCCGCACCGTTCAGTTCTAGGCATCCTAAAGCATGCAATGTCAGCGATTGGTTCTCGAACGGTATTCCAATTTAAATAGCAGACAATGACGCAACAATGGGTGTGTGTGTATATCAGATAAAGGTGAAAGATGGTATACAGTTTTCGTTCAACAATCCGAAGATCTCAGGTGAACTATGCTTATTGGTATGGTGTTCATCATTGTGGGCAAATAGCCCCCAGTGACACCCATGTAGAAAAGGGGTAGAAGGAAAAAAAGTGCTGCGCTTACCTGTTGCCTGGAAGACCCAGAAAAGGGGGAGTCGTAAAAAATGAAAAGAGACAAAAGAAAAGCTAGACGGCGCGCAGACCTCGCCAGGAACCCTGTGCGACGAGGCTGCCAGCTGGTCGCGTCGCTGACACGAAACAGTTTCAGAAACCTGCCTACATCAAAGCAAGGCCAATGAACTCCTCATGTCTGGTTCCGAGCAAGCAAATAAGATGATGCAGGCACCATCTTTGCCACCTCTGGCGTGTCCGTTGTCGTCTGCGTGGTGTCAAGAAGAAAGGGAAAAGAATTTGGCATGTGGGAAGATATTTTAAAATCCGCCGAAGCGAATCATGCACGTGATATGTTTGCACGGATTGCAACCCCCACTCAAGCCGAGGTTCCGATGATCAAAGATGAAGCTAAATTAGTGACGCCCAAGTTCTACGGTAGTGACCTGGGTCGTTTGCCGGGCCGAGCCGTTTCCAGATGTCTTGCTTAGACGAGAGTCCTAATGATGCTAGTCGATGGACTTCACCATACCTCATGTGGTAAGTTGTCAAATCTGTCTTGCACACAAATACGATCACATAATCTAATCATAAAGCTGTGCTCTGGGTCGCTATACACATTATGCTGCCTCGTCAGAGCATGCGTTGTGATACCCTGACGACCTCCTTCCGGCTCCTATACGCGCACTCACTCGAAACCTCGATGAACGCGTTTTGCGAACGTAGCTGCTTAGGCACAATTGACAATTATGACAGCTCCGTAGGTCACAAGCATAACCATTGATTTCAATTGTGTGTCCAGTTCCCGTTGTAGCTGATTGTTGTGTTGGCGGTCTGGTCCTTGGTATCAATACCACACTCGTAGTGATATTATACTACCGTAATCTTGACAGGTGGATGCTTTTTGACCTTATCTGTGTATTGATCATACATCACATGACGCTTGTTCCGCACGCCGTTGCACTGCCAGAGGAATTCATACCTTCCCTCGTGTATCTGTTGAAGATTGCCTAGGTCATCTTGCCATCTTTGCAGAATTAAACGCAACATGAATTGGACCGGAGGTCGTCTTCGACGACACTCGAGCAATAACACAGGAAACAGAAAGCAAAATTTCAAGAGGTCAAGAATAGCAGAGACGAAAGACCCTCTGACGACTTCACTATTCAAGAATATCTGCCTCGAAGGCATTCGAGCTAGAGAACCATGCAGCAAGTCAATACATCATCCAAGCCAGCAGGTAGAGTACGTCCGTGAATCCGTTAATTCTTGATGCTAAGCTACGATCAAGTCTAGTCATAGTTCCTCTCCCTCCTACCCCGCGAAGAAACCACGTCTCGTATCGACTGTACAGGAGTCCTCACAAGAAGCTCAAGAAATATCACGGATTAAGCATAAGCTGCTAGAGAAGACCGACTGGGCATCGGTTGCAGCAGCACGGCCACTCACGGTGCTATTCCCTCCCGTAGAAGCTTTACAGAAATTTGGGAGGCGGAGAAAAATAACGAATGATGACCGTGAGAGGCTGGGGTCTTCTGTCCTGCGTCCACAGCTTACTTACCGCCCCAAGCATCGCAGAAGTGCAGAGTCAGAGGAGAGCATACAAGACCTGGACATAAGAAGAAATGGCCAACCTGTTGGAGCTAACTACCCGGGTCTTCATGGCCCACCAACTGATGCTACATCGCAGTCAATGCTTCTGGACCATGAGTCCCCTCCCACAACGCCAAAGCCACTTGTGCATGAGTATGTCTGTGAGAACGTCGGCGTTAGGAGCTCAGTCGGTGACAGGTCTTGGATTCTAGACTCTTCCAGTATCTCACTTATATCTCTGTCGTCCTCTGATAGAGGATTGTCCACCCGGGGAAATTCCATAGTCCGGGACTCGGATTATTTTGGTAACAATTCTACTGGCAAGGAGCAGCTCCAGGTTACAGGTTCAGAACCTCTACAGTCAGCAGACACTAGCCCAAAGGTTCAAGAAGCAGGGACTCCGATCAGGCGACGATTCACGATAGATGACCAGATTCTTGCCGAAGAGGAATGGATGAAGGCCGCCTATGGCACATCCCTGGAAAGAGACGGTTACTCAACCGCCCATCAATTTTCTCAGAGCCTTTTGAACCCTGAATCATATTCACCAACTGCAAACGACAGTAGACAGCAGATATCTGCGCAAGATTCCATGAGCACTTCATCTACAATGAATCACTCCAGTTATGGCTGGCTCCCAGAGCCTCGCCACAACATACAACGAGTTATATTAGAAAGGACAGACAAGGGACAGATTAATAAGGTGCCCAGTGAATCTAGATTACGCAGTACAAGGCTCGCTCCTCTATCAAGAAAACCGACCACATCCCCTCTGATAATCTTTGGCCAGTCTGTCGAACTCGATGGTGCTTTATTCGCTAAGCAAGTTGAGCACGGAAAACAGCAGGCTCAACACGACTTCACATGTTCTCCTACCAGATTTCGTGAAGCTAACAGTTATATATCAACGGATAACTATCCGTTCAAGGAGACAAATCTCCGTCGACCAGATGACTTTGCATTTTCACCGAATAGTATGGTCAAACTCAGCAAGCCTACCGTAGCGCCAAGGGCCGCGAGAATATACGTTGATCAAGCATGCGCTATCCCTCTTCAAGTTTTAAGAACAGCAGGACCAGAACGGGTGTTTCCTTGGAGGCACCCAGAGGATCGGCCCGCCCAAGAATGGACCAATCGACGTAGTTTATACAACTAGGTCCAGGCACATGAGCCTAACTCAACAGGACACCATCTAATGACCCACTTGTACTACACGGCGTGATAAGCATGTCACTGCTCTACATTTATCTTTTGAGTATTGGTGAGATTTGAGTAGCTATAAAGCACTCAAGATAATAATGAGTTCCATGGTGACCCGTTAAATCGTCAGTCACATGCCAATCTTACGTCAGGCACCGGAAGCAAGCCCCGACAACGTGACCTCCACCTGTCTCCGCATCTCCGCAGGTACAACAACACCACCAACACCAGTACTATACATCCATCTCAACCTTCATCTTATCTTCCTCCCACCTACAACTACTGAGCTTTATCTCACAACGTGACCACAAAATGCGTCCCCTATCACCACTCCTCACCCTTCTGCCCCTCCTCCCCTTCACAACCGCCCATCCAACCCACCAACTCCAAACCACAACCAACACCACAACCGAACTCCGCGCTCTCCCTCTCGTAATCTGGCACGGTCTCGGCGACCAATACCAAAACCCCTCGCTGCAACACCTAATCAAAGTCGCCGAAGACGCCAACCCGGGAACCTACACCTATCTAATCCACCTCTCCCCAAGCAGCGCCGGCGACCGCCAAGCAACCTTCCTAGGCAACCTCACAGAACAAATCGCCTCTGTCTGCTCCCAACTCCTCCAAGACCCCATCCTCTCCACCGCCCCGGCCATCAACGCCCTGGGCTTCTCCCAAGGCGGACAATTCCTGCGCGGCTACATCGAACGCTGCAACGCTCCGCCCGTCCGCACGCTCATCACCCTGGGCAGCCAACACAACGGCATCTCTCAATTCCAATCCTGCGCCTGGAACGACTTCATCTGCCGGGGGGCGGAAGCCCTCCTCCGCTCAGGCCGATGGTCAACCTTCGTCCAGGGCCGACTCGTCCCCGCGCAGTATTTCCGGGACCCCGAACCCAGCGAAATGGAGGAGTACCTCAAGCATAGCAATTTCCTAGCGGACGTGAACAACGAGCGGGTGGTGAAGAATGAAACGTATAAGGAGAATCTGGGCAAATTGGAGAAATTCGTCATGTACATGTTCGAAAACGATCGGATGGTGGTACCAAAGGAATCGAGTTGGTTTGGGGAGGTAGATGGAGAATCCGGGGGTGTGGTGGGTGTCAGGGAGAGGAGTATCTACAAGGAGGATTGGATCGGCTTGAGGGAATTGGATGAACGGGGTGGGTTGGTGTTCAGGACACTTAAGGGCGGGCATATGGAGTTTGATGAGGAGGACCTGTTGGACATCTTTAGAGAGTTCTTGGGACCCATCGAGGTGGAGATTCCTGATGATGAGGTCGTCGAGATTGATGAGAGGGTGAGGTTAGTGAGTCAGGGAGGTTACCATTGATTCTTTCTTTCGCTTTGCTTTGCTTTTCTCGAGGGATTGAAATGATGATGGTAGAGGGGGTAAGAGTTGCGGCGCTACTACGGAGTAATATTATATATTATACCCGGTTTCAAGCCTTGGTTCAGTTAGTTGGTTCAGATTGTCTTCAATTCTTCTTCTTCGCTTTCGCTAATTCTAGTATTCTATACTTTACTAGCACTACTACTAGTACTACTACTAGTAGCACTAATGCAATGGTACTATTAAATACATGCAATGCACACACACACACTAAGCTGCAATCCATTATATGCTTACATCGGGATATCATCACAGCCAGAGAAAGGAGCCCACTGGGAACGGACATGAAAAGCAAAGCTAAGCTAATGAGAAACAAGTAAATGAATTGGCAGCGCAGCAGAAGCAGCAGCAGGTAATATCCAAAAATGAAATCAAGGAAAAGATACAGTAGCCAGCAATAACAACAGATAACAAGATACCGCATGTAGTAAATAAGCAAGCAAGCAAGCAAGTAGTGTACGCAGTACAGCTCTATCAATCAATCAATCACAGTCCGTCAGTTTAATCCATCGCAGACGCCATTATTTTATGATCATGCAAAATAGACAATGCATCATCCATACTGACGCATGCGCATGGTAATAGGTAGTGAGACAGACATATAAGTGGTGGTAGTAGTAAGTAACAAAGGAGAAAAATGTTAGATGGTAATCGGTGGCCAAGGTATTCGGCGCAGGGAATGGAATGTTCAGAGAGGAAGAAAAGAAAAAGAAAGTTGTTAAAAGCAGATGAAAAAGATGGGATATATCATGGGCCTCGACGATCATGACTCGAACAACCTGGTGGAAGACCCGGATGGATGGAAGTAAGTAATGCAAATGCAATAGTCCGAAATAGGAAAAGAAAAGTGAATGAAGGAGAGTACTGTGGTTCTTCTAAGGAGGATACATCATCAATAAGGCGGACGGCCGATTCCTCCAGTAATGCCCCGTCGAGAAGCACCACGGGGCCTGCCGGGGCGCGTCTGTGATTCTGCATGTGCTGGGGACAAGAACCCGTTCAGAAGGTTCTGCACGTCACGGCGCTGAGCACTGTCCGTTGGCTCGGACAGGTCTGGCACCCCGTCGTAGACATGGCCTCTTGAGTAGTCACCATCAGCCGCTGCAGCTGCGAGACCCGTGCTGGACCGGCTCTTGTGCTTGCTGAGAGACTTGCCGTGGTGAGGCGCGGCAGGTGTGCCGGGCTTGCCGTTTGCTGTTGGCAGCCGACGCGGCCCTGGTGCAGTGGATGGTCGCTCTGAGGCCAGGGATCGCTGCGAGTCGTTCGACATGCCTCCGGTGACCGACAAGGACGGGGGAATCGGTGGCACAGGGGGGATATCGTCTGCGGCCATGTAGTAGGCCTGGCCATTCTCCGTGTATCCTAAGGCGGAAGCTTTGGGGGTCACCATGCCGTCGCCGTCCGGAAGACCGTGTCCATCTCTAGTCGACTGAGGCCTGATCGAAGCTCCATCTCCGTCGATTTCGGACAAGGAATAACCGCTGACCATGCTCTCGCTGCTAGACGAGACCACGCTGCGGTTGGAAGCATCCAGTCGACCACGTAGCGGGCTCAGCCGGCGCATCTTGTCCTGATCGTTGATGGAAAGAACACGACGCAGGTCGTTGATATGAACCGGGGACTCCCTGCTAATGCTCTGAACGTGCCCCCGGGCAGATTCGGGGACGCTCATCCGCCGCGAGTTGTGCAGTCCGGCTGCACTCTGCCGCGCAGATGGAGGCGAGTTAGTCGATGGCGAACTGCCGTCCGCGCCATTCAGGTAAATGTGACTGCGCATTGCCATTGTTCCGGCCTTGGAGCCATTGAGGGACAATGCTTCGGTCCTCTCCCGCTCCGCGGCTGCAAGGCATGATTCTCGGGACCATGCCGAAAGCATCTGCTCCCTAACAAGTGGAGGAAGATGATCACCGCGCGGAGCTGAAACCGATCCATGTCCCAGGATAGGCATAGTGAAGCTGCGCGTTGGGGAGCCCGGAGGGCTGTGAGAAGAGACGAGCGCGGCATGGTTGTATGCATCTTCGATGTCACGAACAAGGTGCTCAACGTCGGTGATAAAGGGAGTCATCTGATCAGTGTTCGTGGTGTTACCGGTGGCACGGTGATCTCCACCTTGTAGGATTTGGTCGAGATCAGCGGCGGGCAAGCGGATAGGGTCAAGCCAAAGGCCAAGCTGTTGCCTCTTGGAGATCTCTCCTTGAATGGCCTGGCCTACCTCTGTCGATCCCAATTCGAATCGCTCAGACAAAGCCCACAGATATCCATACACCAAGCTTCCGATATTGACCTTGGCAGAACCGGATGCCAGGCTTGGTGCGCTGTTCATGTCATCTTGAAGCTTCATCACCATAGGCAGTCCAAACCGGGCGGCGTTGACCCCGAGCTTATCAACAAGGCTGGCCAAGATCAAATGAAGCAACCTGATCTCAGAAACGCTAGCCGGGCTCTCGAGCGCAATGTCATAGATAGTCAGGTGGAGCATTCGGAGGAAGTTGAATTGAGCTGCTATGGCAGCCTTCTCTCTCTGCATCGCCGTAGACACTGATCGCTTTCCAGACCTCTCACCGACTTCCGTTAGTTCCCCCTTGGGGATTGAAGGTTTTGCGTGCTTATCCTTGACCGTCAAGTCGCTCTGATTCGTTTCGAGCTTCAACCAAGACAGTAACGCATCAGCATACGCGTAACGCGCATCACCTTGACGTTCCTGCAACAACCACTGCGTCCCTTCCCAGACGTGGATCCCAACATGGTTCCTGGACTCGACGCCAGATACAGCTGCGGGATTCCGGGAATTCGCTACTATCAGAATGTTCTTGATGGCTCTAAGAGCGGCAACTCGTCCAGTGGTGGAAGAAAACGCGATGGAACTGGCTTCCCCGGTTAGACTGCCAGCTTGCGAAGCGGCTCCGGGAGAATCGTTGGGGACCTGCGCAGGATGTTCATGGGAGGATGAAGGCTTGATCCGAGTCAGGACAACTCTAATCATATCAACAACTTGATCGCCATAGTAGATGTGTGTCGTAAGGTCTCCAATGCACCGCTGGAACAGAGTGATCAAATCTGCTCTCTTGCCAGATAGCTCGACTTGCTTCTCCGAACCCGCAGGCGACAGCAAGAACGACATATGCTGCAGAAGACCCAGAAGAATATCGATGACACTAAGACCGATCATGTTCACAGGAGACTTCAGCAACCAGTCAATCATGTAAACGATGATGAAAGGTTCATCCAGAGTTTCCTCTCTAGGGTTGACATCGAATAGAAGCTCCATGGCGGCAACCAAGATGATGAACCGCACCTGCACCGGGCACCACTTCGCGACCAGTTCAATCAACGACGTAGCCCAGCTATCACGCGAGTTTAAGGACAAGCCCAAGCTGGTGGTTCGGTTTCTGCGGAGCATGAAATCCAATACAACCTTCGTGGTCACACGGATTTGACCGCGGCTGCTTCCAGTAACAACAATGCGCTCAAGGCAGCTGAGAGCGAGCAGCCTCACATCCATTTCCGCCTTCTTGTCTGCATCCGCCGCGGACTGAGAAGCCAAGGCCGGATCACCAGTCACGGTGTCGACAGTCTGCACGGTAGCGTTGCTAATTCGGCGCCGGTGCGCAAGATCCGCTTCACTGCTCTTCTCCGATTCCATAAGCTGCTGTTCCAGTGACGGGATAACATCCTCATCTCCATGGCAAACGTTCTCCAGAATGACCGGCAATATGATCCTCAACGAATCTCCGCCATCAGCAGCCAAGCCCGCCTCGGAGCTGACCACTCCCTTGATCGCACGAAGTCCCGCATTGCGCCACCGTATCGCCGCAGGGCCGCTAGAAGCAGGATCCAACTGGGGCGAATGCAGCTCAGCGAAGCTCGCATACGTCCGTACAACCTCGCGGTATTGTGTCGCAAAGTCCTGTTCGGCCGACAACGCCGCCATATCCTGATGGCGGCAGAACATTTCGAAGGTCGCGATCGAGTCTTCAACGATTGTTATATCACGGGAGCGTAGGACGGTCTCAATGACCGTCAGCACGGAGCGGGCGTAGATGGGGAGGTCGCGGGGCACTTTCTCGATAAGCGCGGTGAGAATCTGAAGAGTCACCTGTACATTGCTTTACCAGAACATGTCAGCCCGTCATCCAAAGAGATCCCCCAAGTGTATCTAGTCCTCACAACATACCCTATCTTGCGGCGCCAGACATCCCGAGCGGCCCGTTTCTCCAGGAAAGCGCCAACCTTGGTCAGCTTGCTGCGACGAGTGCTCGCATAGTAGAGCAGATAGGAAAGTTCACTCGGATTCGGCTTGACTTCCGGAATCCCCTTCTGGTATTGTGGATAGCATTTCAGAACCAAGACCTGATGCTTTGGCCGACATGACTGGCGTACGCCCTCCATTGGGGCAAAGTGATTTGCAGGGCGATTACCCGATGACTGTATACTGCAGATTTTCAACGGTTGTAATAAAACAGGGTGCAGATCCGGTGACCGTTTTGGTCACCTGGAGGCAAGTATATTCAAGGACTGATTAAGGATCTGTAGCAGAAAAGGACCATGAGGAAGTAAGGTGTGTCACGTCGCTAAGGCCTTACTGGGGGTGAACGGGATTGCGGCAACGGCCAACGTGGTTTAAGGAGAAAGGAAAGGAAAGGAGAGGAGAGAGAACAGGGCTTCCAGGTCGAGTTGCAATCACCACGGGTGGGGTTGATCCATCGGAGATACTAGTAGTTACCCAGCCTGAGCAAGGAGGTGGGGGATTGAGTGAAGAAGAGGAACACTGTCAACCGCGGAGGTTGGCAAGCGAGGCAGAAGCGAAAAGTGTCGCCCTCCGGTTTCTTTGGCGGATGGCGATAAGTTTAGTGTTGGGTTGCCGCGGCGAGATGAACCAACGACCTGCTCGGGAAATTCAGCCTGGCGCGCCGCTTCGGCCGCGTCACGGTTAGGCGGTCGCAGAACTTGCCCATATACCAGTTTAATTGTCCAAGATATGGACTTTGTATTTGATGTTTCCTACGTAGGCTCTTTCTCTCATATGATCTGATATATTCTTCTTTCATTCGAATTGGTCTATCAGTATTGGCTCAGATGCTCGATCTACAAGAGAGCAAGGTACCTAGGGAGAGTTTTTCCCCTGCAACCTAATACAACCCCACGGCAACGTCATAGGCAGAATATCAGGGACAGATGCTGCTCCTCCTATGGCTTGGGAGCGAAGTATCTGGGCATCACAGAGTCATTTAAAATACGAACATGTTGGATGCTTGGGGCATTTCCTGTCGTGTCGTACACCTGACTCCTCTCTTGGATGCGCATATTCCCTCCGTCTCGTACATCGGTGCCAGGCCCGCTCAGGACTCCATCGAGTAATCTCAACCGGAATAGCTCGGAAATCCCAGCTAAACAGAGAGGAGTATGTCGATGATCCTGAGGAGTGCTTGTCGAGGTGCATATTTGGTAGCTCCAATAATGAGCCGGTTCCAGGGCCGATCAGGGGATACCTCGGTCACACATGACTCCGGGGAGATCATGAACCATCTGGGGTTGCATTAGGACTACAGCATAAACCGCGGTGCATCAAGGTGTCCCAATATCGACAAGGATTGCTCATGCCCATGCCCCGTGCAGATCTTCTGATATTGTGTCTCAATTTTACCCCTCTCCGCAGCCTAGTAGTAGAAGACAGTGGCTGGAGCTTGAGCAAGACATCGTCCCGGGCAAACCACTGAACCAATCCACGTCGAGCCCAATGTGCAGCACGCCTGTTTCCTGCTACTTCCAGTGTCACTGCGCATTTTCCTAGCTTGCTTTGGCTTGTTCGCCCTCCTGGTCTCCAGACTCCGCAGCTGTGTCGACGGGTTCGGCGGCGACATCGGTCCCCGCTAGCCTTTCAATGACGTCGGGGCGAATGATGTCGCGACGGAAGTTCTCCTCCTGCAGTAGTCGTAGCGCCCGCAAAGTGGCACCGGGATGGGTCAGGAACTGGGCGTATTCGGGGGTCTTCCAGTAGGAATAGAGGTAGGCCAGGTATGCTGCAAATGCCTGCGCGTCGGGGTCTGCAGAATCATTGTTGACGTCGCTGTCATCACCGGACTTGTTTATGCCCAGCAGATTCGGATATGTCACGGCGAGGTGGGACAGGTAGTAGGGATTGGCGAGAGAAGACACAAACTCTAGCTCGAGGGTGAAGCGAGGGTTTGTGAGGGTCGGAGGCGGAGGCTGTTGTGGTTGATCGGTTGGGGGTGGCTGCTCCATGACGCGACGACGATGCTCTCGAACGAGCCAGAGGACCGAGGGGGTCGGTGACTGAGACTTGGAAGTCAAGAAAGATGTTGGTGGTGTGTAGGTTGCAACGAGTCGGAGCTATTCAGATAGACCGCGCGACCAGTTGGAGGTTGCCAAGACAGGCTCACCTCCGGCGCGGCAAGCTCCAATTCAATCTGATCTTGGTTGATATTCGATGGCTTCTATAGCCACTAGTGCCTCCCCACTTAGGTGTACTGGCCAGCAGTCACATGTAAAAGAACTGTAATCAAATCAGAGATTCTACTGGCATTTTACTCTTTCGTATCCTAATCAGTTACTGGGCGTCAGTTTGGCTCTTCATCCTGTTGCATAGTGTAGCTTGACACTAGAATTACTGTCCGAGTTATGGTTGAGGGCCATGAGATTCTTCTTCGATTGGACTGATCTTCAGTAACTACAAACCACATGGGAATCTGATGCAGGAATCAATAGAAGAAAGCCATTTTTGGGTCTACAGTACACAGAGCAAAGACAATGGGCAATAGTCACGATTTGCCTTTTTACTTCTCTCTATCCACCCCCAGCTGCAGGCTAAAGCTGCTAGAAAACACTAGACTGACCTAGAAAATCCCATTATATATGCAGAATGCCAATGGGTTACATTAGTAACTTTTTGGGTGAATATCTTAAGAACCAGAAGCAAGCTTTACTAATTAGTTAATCAGTCAATTGGTCGCTGTACGGAGCATTAGTCAATTGAAACCGGAATTTAGATGACGCCGACCCAGCCATTCAATGTCAAACAGCCGTTACGATAAATTAGCGCCATCGGGCGATTTATATGAGACTGGCGCCGGAATCAGATCGCCAAATAATCTTTTCACCTGGGTGATGGAGGGTCTTCTCGATCTATCTCAATGGCTTCGAACAGTATCCATCAGAGTTCAAACGAGCCACATTGCGGTATGAAACACATCGGAGATAAGCTCTGAGGGGACGGTGGTCCATCCTCGCCCACCTTTTGGCTGTTCGGGAATTCGATGACATCTTAAGCATTCTTTGGCTTGGCCAGAGCGAGACCTTCGCCCGGTTATCGATGCATGCTGCCGTACTTTGTAACACTGAACCGCTTGATGACGTTGTTTGTCGATCCAACGATAAGCCTAGATCAGACAGGCCGCTAACTATGAGATCCAGTAGGCAGGTCAAAACAAGACCGGATGCAGAGGGAGCTGAAAGACATTACGAACCGGCCCAACACGGTCTGGTCGAGACCACATCATTGATTGGAATCAAGATTTGTCCCTTCAGATGTCCTGAAAATACTTTGTCTGCCTTTCGAAACTATGGGTCACAGCTGTGCCACACACATGCATCCAGTCACAATGTCATGGTGTACTTGATACTAGTATCAACTAGTCAATAGTAGTGGTAGTTCCAGCAGCAGCCGTCAATCCGATACAAACCGGAGCCAGACGGCGCGGGACGATCGGGCCAGGGCTGAGAAAAGCAATATGGAATGATGCTGCAGGTCGGACATCTGGTCGAAGACTAGGATGATCGGACAGCTGTGCCGGCGGAGTCCGGATATATTCCAGTCCTTTTCTATGGTGGATATGATTGATGCGAAAAAAAAAAAAAATGGAATGGTAGTACTACGTATGCTGGCAGTGCTGCTGGTGGGCGGGCCAACAGGCTGCACAGTAACAGAGAGGCGCGCCACGAGTGAGAGTGCGACTCCATCGGTACCGTGGCGATATCCACCTGTCGTATTCCGTCGGTTTTGATCGAGGCAAAACTCACCGGCTGGATGGCTGCATCATCGTCATCATCATCATCTTGCTCCGCCTCAGAAAGGCAAGACACAAGACAGCATTCCGGACGCGATCGGACCGGAAAACGAGGGAAGGGGAAAAAGTGCGCGATTCCGGGATTTATAACCTATATACGCAAGCCACCCTCACTTACACGGTGGATTGAGCGGAAGTAAGGAATCAAATGGGTGGCCAAGGCAGGTCACGCAGCACAACCAAGAGGTGGATGGAATTAGTAAGATGCCGGTGGGATGGATTGTTGGTTCATTAATTAGTTAGTTAGACAGTCGATAATTATTATTAACCCAGCCTAGTTGGAATCAAGTAGGTAGTTAACTGGGTAACTGGTTGGTTAACTGGTTAACCGGCAGATGGATGAGGATGAGCATGACCAAGACTAAGACCAGGGGGGGGGGATCATCCTCATCGTGGGAGGCCCGCCGGTGTCGATCGGAAGGATAACAATGGATGGATGATGCAGCAGGTGGGCTTGCATTCTTGAGGGAGGAGCTGACGCAAGAGCACGAGTTTGTTGAGACTTTCCAGTACCGTTTTGGGAACTGAAATCAGGGCTCAAAACGTCTAAGCCATGCGAGAGAATGATGACAGCAACAATAATGGGTGAGTCCAGATGAACGTGGTGGAAGGAAGAAGGTGTGTGTTTGTTGGGTCTGTCGTGTCCTGCAGAAGCCAATGTTTGTTTCTATTCTCGGGGAGGAGGGGGAGTCAGTGAAGACTGGCACGAGAGGGAACCTGTGGAGATGAGAACGTTTGGTTCCCTCCTATCTAGTCTAGTGCCGTCTCTCCTCTCAAAACGTACAGGCAGCAGTATCTACTAGTCGAAGCTCGTCACTAGTTTATTCGGTTGGTTGGCCGATTGCTGACCGGAAAACAATCGAATGGAGCTGCAAAGTGTTTTTCCTGCATCCGCATCCCTACTAGTCGCATGAACCCCAGCTTTTCTTTTGTGTCTAGTTTGTGCCTAGGTACATTGCCATTCTACATATGATCGGGGGATAGTTCTGCGTAGTATTTGGAGTATTAGATCGATAGCAGTCGCAGGAGCAGAAGCAGGAAAAAAAAATAAATAAATAAATAAGGGAGGATCTGGGAGATGAGATGAGATGAGATGATTAATATGGAGTAGCAACAACCAAGCAAATCAATCCACAATTCAGGCACAGGAACGGACCAACCCCTGAGAAAAGTTGGGGTCGCCTGTCAAATTGACTCAATTAGTTTGCGTGGGCAGGAGGGAAGAAAAAGGTGGTGGCTGATGATTGATGATTGATTGACTGATCCCTGGGCAACCAGAGATGATTGAGATGAACTTTGCCCTTTCTTTCTCTTCTTTCTTATTCTATTTTCTTATTATTTTGTAGTATCCATCGAAGGTGTTGATACCTTTTTTTTATAATATCCGTATTATATTACTACTAGTATCTTCTATTTCATTCTAGTGATCGAATAGTAAAATAAGATAAAATTAAATAGAATAAAAATAAAAAACCTCCACTCCATTTTCAGTAATATCTCCTTTGGTTGGACCATTCAGTCATTCCTTCACTCACACCCCTCCCTCTTTCTCTCTCTCTCTCTCTCTCTCTTTCTTCCTTTCCTCCTTTTGCCGCGTCGACGATCGCCTCTTTCGGGCCCTTCATTTTGCCTCTTTTCAGCAGCTCGAGTGGTTCCGTCCATCATTTTCCCCAAGGGGTTCTGGATCCTCATTGGCACCCGTCATTCCCTCGCTCCTCTCCTCTTTCTCCTCTCTTTTTTATCCTTTTTTTCCCGTGCGTTGCTCCAAACTTAACTAGACTGATGACTTGATGCTAAAGTTACTTAGTTACTACTGCTACTAACTACTAAGTTACTCCTCCCGTACGGTAACTAAACCCACCCTCGGCTTTCTCTGTCTCCCTCTTTCCCTCCGCTCCATCTTCTCCCCCGTCCTCCCTCCCTCTCTCTCTCTCCCTCTCCCTCTCCCTCACACTAATTTACTCTCTCGCTCTTCTTTTCTCCTTGTTAATTCACTCCCCTCTTCTCTCTTTACAAATCATCTTCCCTTCCCCACCCATCCCTCCCTCGTTCAAACAAACATTTTAATCTCATCCGGAGAAATTTTCAAGCCTTTCCTTCTTCTTCTTCTTTTCCCCCCTCAAGTGGAATTAAGCAATCTTAAATTGAAAGACCGGTCCAACTTGCCGCTACGTACCAACTAAACTAAACGGTCCCCTCCCTCTCCCTCCAATTATTTCTCCTTGCCCCTGACCGACACCCGCGGCATCGTCGTTTCAGCATACGCCTAAGCTCTCTCTAGTCTGGCGTCTGCATTCACAGTCTCGGCCTCCTGATCATCCACTTACTCCTGTCTTTTTATGCTGTCTTTCTCTATTCCCCAATCATCTCCTCTAACCTACTCCCATCTCGATATCGCATTGCGTGGACTCGCAACATGTATGCCTCTCAACAGCCTGCCACCTACGCCTACCCACCTGGCGTGACGCTGGGCCCCTCAGGTGCGTCATCTTGCTGATTCCTGTTTTGTCCCCTGGTCCTGTCCTCCTTCCAGGATTCTTTGTTATCTCCCAGCCGTTTCACCTCTGGCGGGGCTTCCCCTTGGTCAGAGTGTTATCTGTCCTGTGCCGCCTTCTTTTCTATTTCAGACCGTGCTTCCCCATGCGAAAAGGCATCAGAAAAAACTAACCTTGATCTATCGTTCGCTCGACTACAGGCTCTCCTGTCCAACAAGCTTTCGGCCCAGCCCCTGTCAATCTGGGCTCCAACAATCCGTTTCGGAATCGTGCTCTGTCGCCTTCCGCCAGCTCTTTCGCATCCGCCAGTGGTCAATCTGAACGCCGAGTCTCTACGAATCCCTTTGACGACGACACCCTATCGCCGCAGTCGGCCCCCGTGATAGGGTCAACCATGGTCTCCCCGGTCGAGAGACAGGACATGACGTCGAACACTCGCGAACTCTTTGTATGCTCACCTCGCAGCCCTGACCACCGTCGCTCAGCCAGACTGACCTAGAACTACGTGATATAGGAGAACCTTTCCGTAAACCCTGCTCCCCAGAACACTGGTTACAGACAAGCTCCGCCGCGCCCGGACAAGCCCGCGCCCAACGGATACCCGACGAACCGCGTACCTCCGCCCAGGGAACGCCCAGAACGTCGCGACAAAGATACCTTGGACATCTTTGCCGACCCCCCGAAGACGAGCAGTGGCGGAAGATCGGGCTACAGAGAGCGGAGGCCTCGTCGCAACTCAGAGTCCTCGATCATGGAACGAACCCCCAAGCTTGTGGATACCGAGGACGAGAGACGCCGTCGTGAGCGACGACGCCGGGAGCGGGAGGCTCGCCATAGAGATGGAAAGGACGGCAAGGAGTCGAAGGATGGAAAGCCTCGTTCATCCAAAAAGTCCAACTACCACATGGACATTATCGATAAACTGGACGTGACCAGTATCTATGGCACTGGAAGTGAGTTGGAGCCCATTGCGACCTGGCAGAGGCGCTTGCTAACAGTGGTTGTGTAGTGTTCCATCACGATGGGCCGTTCGATGCCTGCAATCCTAACCGTAACCGCAAGGGCTTGCGTACTGCACCCATGCAGGCGTTCCCCAAGGACTCTGCCAACATGGCCCTTGGAGGCGCAGGGCCAAACAATGCCAACATTGATCTGAACCTGTTCCACGGAACCATGGACGAAGGCTACAATGACTATTCTACCAGCGCCGCCGTTGACCCCCGTAACAACAAGAGCGACACCGCGAACTTTGATCCAACCACTCGCATCGAACCTGTTCATGGAGCGGAGAGCATGGGTCTGGGAACTAGCACTTTCTTGGATGGTGCCCCCGCTAGCCGGGCAGACATTCAGCGCCGTGGAAGCGGGAACGAGAACGGTGGAGCTGGTCCCAGTGGAGGAGGCTTGCAGCGCAAGAAGAGTCTGGCCCAAAGACTGCGGGGCATGAACAAGCCCTCGAATCCCCGAGTGGTCTCTCCCGAGTCCTCCTACACCCCAGGTGTGCCGACTGGCTCTAGTCACATAGGAACCATCCGCGCCAATGAGAAGAACCCCTTCTTCCAGGATTATGACGATGCTTGGGACAAGAAGGGGGCCCAAATCAACATGTCCGAGGAATCACGTGGCACCACAGGTACACGAGCCCGTTCTTCCAGCAGCCCCAAGCAGAATACTGGTTTGGAGCGGAGGTTCACCAACGAACGTTCCAACACTGGCTTAGATGAGGGCAAGCCCAGCGGTGGCGGCGGCGGGTTCATCAACCGCATGAAGAGTTTGAGAAAGCCCCGGCCTGAGCGGCGCATCAGCAACGACTGAATAATTTGAGTGAACTGAATCAACGGCCGTACTTAAACTCCGTTGCTTGTGTTTGGCGCAGATGACGAGGGAAGTGCGAAGAGATGGAAACCGCTCTGGAAGCATCCCTCTTGCACTCCCTTTAGCGTCTATCTCGTATAGAAGATAGACAAAATGAGGCATATGATGAGATAAAGCATCGTGAATCGCAGGCTGGCGTAAACGACATATGATAATTATATCGTCTGCAGCGTTACCTTGGGATTTCCAACGCATCGCTCAAGGCTCATGAAGAGCGATTGTTTAAGCGCGCTATAAAGCGGCGTACTCGACTCCAATGCAAATGGGTTGGCGAGGCGGTGACAGGGGTGGTTGGTGTTTCATTTACTGGTAAACCACACGGTGTATGGGACGCGAAGGGACAAGGCGTTGAGTGAGCATTTAACTCTTGTATGCATGGGAATTCGGACCTGTGTTGGGACCGGCTGGGCTTTGCTGTTTTGTGCTTCTCTTGTTTGCTACTAGGGCTGTTTGAAGGCGATGTGTCTTTCAGCTGAATACATACTTTACCATGCTTGTACTGGCGGGCCCTTTTGGATCTATACATCACCGTAGCCATGATGTAGTTCATCCACTCAATTACTACAACTTAGCACATTACCCAACCGACTCGACATCCCGCCCAGGTCGACCACCCATGTTGTTATGCCATCCAAAAGACGGCTTTTTCGGGTTCAATACGATCATTTCACCACCAGAGATCTCTGGTGGCCGAGATAAAACACAAGAGGGTATATACATCATAAACACTATCATCAATAAATATTTCGGATTCTTCAGTCACGCTGAAGCTTGTAATGATACATTATAACTTCTAAGTTATTGTAAGAATACAGCATACTAACGATGACACACTAGTTAAACCGAACCATTAGAAAATACTATACACTGCTAGGGTCTATCTAACACACCGGTTCATGAGTATTGATGAGATAATAACAGCTACTGGTATCACAATGGCTGTTACGTTGTTCTAGGGAAAGGCACCTTCTGTATACTTACTAGTACTACTAGAACTATATGATGGGTGGCGGACTCACGGTACTGATAGTAATACTTATCAACATCACACGTTAGCAGTCGGAAAATACCCATTCTTTATTAATAGCATGATACGAAAATAAAATAAAACTAAAATAAATAAGAAAGTTACTCAATAAATACTTAATTCAGTTACTTAGGTAGGTATATCCGAGCTAGCTAGCACTGTAGCAGCAAGTTAAATAAACAATCCAAATCCAACAACAACCACCACCAAAGGGAATTATTGAGACTCATTCATTCCCAGACATACCCACACACACACAGACACACATGATCACATAGATTAACATCATGATGGAAAATAAAGTAAAGATATAAAAACCCCCCAATGAACCCTTCAACCTTCAACTCCCATAAACGTGATATGTGATAATACGTATGATCACGATCACAATCAACCCATATTCATAATGCTGCCAGTAAAAGCGAAACCCCACGCAAAACCCCTAATGACCGAAACCAGGAACCAAGTACGAAGATTAAACAAGACGCTGGTAAGACTTTTGTTCTTACCGCGCTCTTGTGGAAGACTGCATGCGCGGCTTGAATGGATCAGGGGCGGGGATGCCTGCTCTCCGCTTGGATTGGGGCTTGGGGCGGGAGAGTGTGTATCTATTAGATGGATTGTTAGTATACATTCTTTCATTGATGAATGGCGGGTACCTACTTGGCAAACGCCCTGGAAAGAGCCTTCTTGCAGCTGACTTTCTGGCTACCGATGAAGGAATCGACAGTGACAGCGATGGCACGGTCGATGTCCTGTGCGGAGCAGTATTCTGAGAGACGCATCTTGCAGAAAGATTCGGCGATACGCATGATGGCTTCGAGGTGACGAACCTGGATGGATTGTTAGTCAGTCTTATCCTGTCTCCCAGGACGTAATTTGAAAGTGATAGGAAGGGAGGCATACGGTGATGGGGTAAGCGCCGGTGGCCAGAGATTCGCGTCTCATGTCGGCGAATAGACGGGCGATCTTGTCCTGGTCAATCTGGTAGAGCTTGGGGTGGCAGCGTTCACGGGCGTAGAGGATGTATTTGCGGAGGAGTTCTTGAGGGATTTCGCCGTCCTTCTCGTCTTCGCGTCGTTGCTTCTCAGCATCTCGGGTAGCGAGTTCCTCGTCGGTCAGGGGCAGGCGCTGCTTGGTCTTCTTGTCGATGCGGTAGCCGTCTTCGTCAATGGGGTGTCCATCCGCGTTGATCAGGTTTCCGTCTTGGTCACGGAGAGGACGGGCGGGGTTGGCGCGGTGGTGGGATTCGATGACGAAGTTGGCGAGACGCTCATCCTCACTTGGGTCAACCAGATCGCGGACGACGCAGAGAATGTCGAAACGCGAAAGAATAGGTTCGGTGAGTTGGACGTTCTCGGAGAAGGGTGCGCTGCTGTTGTAGCGGCCGCCGATGGGGTTGGCGGCAGCAACGACGGCACAGCGAGCCTGCAGGGTGGTCACGATACCGGCCTTGGAGATGGAGATGGTCTGTTGTTCCATGGCTTCGTGGATGGAGGTACGGTCCTGGTCGTTCATCTTGTCGAACTCATCGATCAAGCAGGTACCGCGGTCTGCAAGGACAAGGGCTCCTCCTTCGAGGGTCCATTCGCTGGTGAGGGGATCGCGACGGACGCTGGCTGTCAAACCGACGGCACTGGCACCTTGACCGGTAGCAAAAACGGCTCTGTGGGCAGTCTTTTCGGTGTACTTGAGGAACTGGGACTTGGCGGTACCAGGGTCACCCAGAAGGAGGACGTTGATATCTCCACGAATGGACATCTTGCCTTGGGCTTCTTTGCTGACACCACCGAAGAGGGAGAGGGCGATGGCGGTCTTGACATCCAGATGGCCGTAGATACTAGGGGCAACGGAGCGAACGATCTTGTCGACAATCTCAGGGTCCCTGGACAGTGCACGGATCTCGCGCTCATCTTCTTCGGTCAAGTGGAAACCAGCCAGCTGGTCGTGGGACTTGACAACGTGGTTGGCCTCAATGATCGTGGCGAACACAGGGAAGCCGTTCTTGTTGTTGAGCTGCGCATCGTAGCTGTTCCGGTAAATACCCGTCACCTCGATTTCATCACCTGGCTTGGCCGAATCGATGAGATCAGCGAGAAGGACGACCTCGCGCTGGCGGGGGAGACGACCGGCGGGGACGGAGCCCGGAGATTCTTGGAGGGTCAGTTTCTGGTAGTTGCGGTAAACGGTCTTCTCGGAGTGCACAGAGAAGGGTCCCTTGGACTGGCAGTTCTGGCAGTACGAGATCTTGACTTCCGCACTGGCTTCCTGTTGGAAGGGACCAAGAGTGATGTTACACTTTCCACAAACGAACATGACATATTTGAGTTGCGGGAAGACACCGGTACGGCGAGTAACGACACCGCTGACGCGGATAAGGCAGTTGAGGTGGGACTGGCGCAGTTGACGGAGGGTATAGGAGACAGGGAGATCGGTAATGCGGACATGAATTTCGTTGTGGATATCGTGATATTGAGGGTAGTGGAAGAGAGTGACATCAAGCGCGACTTGGTCGAAGACCTTCAGCACCTCAGTGGGCTCGTTGGCAAGGAAGTATGCAAGAGCCGCTTTGGTTTCGAGTAGATGGGCGTAAGAAACTTCAAGAGAAGCCGAGTTGACCTCACCAAGGGTCTTGATCTTGTTTCCGTAGACCGAAGCACCGGCAGGGTCGGTGTACTCTGTCAGGAAGGACTTGAATTCTCTGTAGATGGAGCGAAGGACTTGGGGCTGCAGAACCCAGTCCGTAAGGTTAGAAGCCTTGACATCAGTCAACTCCTCCAGGGAGAGCTCCTCCATGGCATCATCACCCATCTCGACGTCGTCCCGGTCTTCATCATAGTGGTGTCTCCGGCGACGGGGTTGACGAGTGAGATCTATGTCACCATCTTCGTCGTCCTGCAAGAAAGCCGCAGGCATGCGACGGCGACGTTCGAGTTCTCGATCTCTCTTGTTCATGCGGGCTTCGAGTTGACGACGAGTAGCGACATCAAGTTCCTCATGGTCGCCGTCATCGTCGATGTATTCTCCTCTGTACTGGTCGTCTGCTGTGCTTCGGTAATCTTTCTCGAAATTGTCTCCAAACAGATCGATTCCGTCCTCGTCTTCAGCCATCTCGTCGATATCATCAATGTCACCCAGGAGCTCTGCTTCCTCATCGCGCTCGTTGTCATCGTCGTCGAAAGGAAGCATGGGAGGGGAAGAAGGGGGAGCTATTGCCAGCGTTAGTATCAGGAACCAGCCATCCACCATACCATGACTTACGACTCGAGGGGGGAACAACCGATGAGGTCTCATCATCGGGCTCTCTGGATCTCTTACGACGACCCAGGTTCCCTAGGCCGCGGTTTGCAGCAGAATTGCTGGGACGGAGTGGTGAACTGGGGAGACATTATTAGTATTCCGAGTGTTTTGAGGGGCAACCAAACGAGGTAGTTCCAAGCAACATTGTCAATCAATGGGCGAGGACATTACATACCTCATTGTGTGTGGTGTTCAGTCTGACAGGCGGGGAGGTGGAAGGGGCAGACTGAGGGAAGGTGAAGAAACAGCCGTGCGGAGGGTCTTTTTTTCTTTTCCGTTGGGCAACGCAGGAGTTCGAAGGGCCACAAGCTGAGAAGATCCTGGACTTGGCGCCGAACGCGTCTCCGAGACGCGCCAGCGACGCGTCCGTTTTCAATTAAACCCCGATTCGGAAATGCGACCCGCTCTGAGCCCAACGAAAAGTGGAATAGAATATGCTTCGTGGATACACTCGACTTCTGGGCAGTGGGAAAATGGAGCTCTTGGTACGTCATGCAGAATAGTTCATATTGGAATTACTCCTCATGGTCTAGTTTAATTGTCACCGAGGTATGTACAGACTACAGCGGGGTGGTTCTGCAGGAGCGAGAAGGAATCCAATTGCGCTTATACTTAGCTACTAAAAGCATCGTCAATCAACACCAGAGCCTGCAATATAGAATAGATACAGAATCCCATCAATTAGTTTATTATACTTTTGAAAGAAACCTTTCAGACCATCAATCAGAAGTCTCAGCCTGGGGAAATTGGAGCAGATTACCAACCACATAGGTGCAAACACGGCAAACACTTTACGGTTGCGCGCCGGCGCGTTACCATCGCCGCTCAGCCTCCTCCGTATGCGCAACCATCACCTATCCTTCACTCTTCAAACCCCGATCAATCTCTCTAAATAGGAACTTTCATTGAGATTGTTTCTGTATCGCGTGACGGTTCTTCGATAGACATGGCCAACACCGAGTCGGGCGACCCACCCCTCAATGCCGGACAGGCACTGAACGGACAAACTACCGCAGGGCGCCGCGAGAGCTTCAGCTCTCAAAACTCGCAGACCGCAAAAGAGTGAGGATCCATCGACCTACAACGCGCATGCACTGGCATTACATCGGGAATCTGTTGCGCAGACAACTAATGCCTCTATAGATTCATTGAATCGCAGATTCGACTTGAAGCCGATGCGCGTGAAGTCCTTCCATATGTAAGCTTACCTCACCTACGTATTGAAAAGAGAAAGATGAAGAAGTATAAAACATACTAACATCTATACAAGTCATTCGACACTTGTACACAAGACTTAGGACCCCTCCGCCAATCTCTCTTCGCCTGC
The DNA here is from genome assembly GCF_003184925.1 of Aspergillus vadensis CBS 113365. Classification (NCBI taxonomy): domain Eukaryota; kingdom Fungi; phylum Ascomycota; class Eurotiomycetes; order Eurotiales; family Aspergillaceae; genus Aspergillus; species Aspergillus vadensis. Next base: position 582,269 of record NW_020292049.1, read on the forward strand.
CTTACCTGCAACCCCTCTACCTCGGAAGAGTCATATACCCCCGCCGCCGTGTGCTACTCATGCTCCATCTCCTGCCATGGCGAACATGATCTCGTCGAGCTCTTCAACAAGCGGAACTTTGTATGCGACTGTGGAACAACCCGCATGCCCGCCACCTCCCCATGCACCCTTCGGAACGATCCCAAGACCGGCGCCAAAGGCGTGCACTCAGAACAGCCTTACCAAGGCAACAAATACAACCACAACTTCCAGAACAAGTTTTGCGGATGCGGCGAGGACTATGACCCGCATAAGGAACGCGGTACCATGTTCCAGTGTTTGGGTCTGGGCACAGTAGAGACAGGGGGTTGTGGTGAAGACTGGTGGCACCCAGAATGCCTGATCGGCCTGCCGCGCGACTGGTACAAGGGTACGAAGAAAGACGGAACTGCCGATGGAGAGGCAGCCGACGATGACGAGGAAGAAGAGACTCCCCTACCGCCCGGATTCCCCGCAGAAGAAGACTTTGCGATCTTCCTCTGCTACAAGTGTGTCGACTCCAATCCCTGGGTAAAGCGCTACGCAGGAACGACAGGCTTCCTACCCCCAGTATACAAAGAAGGCGGACTCGCCAAACCCTCAGAAGAGGAAATTAAACCCGTCACTACAGAACAAACACCCCAGACCACAGAACCAGAGCAACCCAGCAACCCCAAGAAACGCAAAGCCGACGACAGCGCCGACGAAGAAAGCGATCCTGCTCCAAAGCGACCAAAAGAGGAGCCTACAGAAGAGCCCAAGCCCGTAAACAACGACACGACCACCCCTACCACCGAACCCAAACCCGACACATCTCAAGACACCGACAAAACCACCACCACACCCACCGAAGCAAAACCTACCACCATCACCGAACCCTCCCCACCCAAACACACCCACCTCCCCACAACCCCCCCAACCCGCACCTTCTCCCTCTTTCTGAAAGACGACTTCCGCGACCACTTCTGCCGCTGCCGCGACTGCTACCCACACCTAGCATCGCACCCCCAACTGCGCGAAGAAGAAGAGACCTACGAACCGCCCATGTCCGAAGACGGCGACGGCGAGGGTCCCAACGGGGGAGGCAGCACGGGCACAGGCAGTCTTCTGGACCGGGGCGAAGCAGCACTGAGCAACATTGACCGAGTGCGTGCTATCGAGGGCGCAATGGTGTATAACCATCTGCGCGATAAGGTGAAGGAGTTTCTAAAGCCGTTTGCGGAGACGGGTAAGGCCGTTAGTGCGGAGGATATCAAGTCCTATTTTGAGAAGTTGAGGGGCGATGAGCAGTCCATTCGGGATGCCGCGTCTTCTGCTGCTGGGGGTGGTGGTGGTGGTGGTGATGATGATGGGGATGGTGGGGAGGGAGGTGGTCGGAGGGAGCAGAGTGGTATGTATTTGTCCTTTTATCCCCTTGAGATTGGATGTGGATTTGCTAACTTGGTGGTTACTTCTAGGATATTGATTTTGTTATGGTTTGCATGGGATTAGTTGATGTTAGGTATACTGGGATCGGATTAGGGTACTATTATCTATGGGTCGACGAGGGCGTCATTTGCATTTAGTTTTAAGATTATCGGCATATTCAGGGGATGTCAAGATTGAACACATATGATACCGTGTCACATATTCGAACTTAGTTCATATCATTGAGTACAAGCTTGCTAGTTCAGAATTTCCTTATTCTCTAGCTTTGTGCACGAAGATAAGCATATTTGCAAGATAGAACAAAAACGCCAGTTCCAAATGCATATCTAGATTTCCGCACAAAATGCCACCCAGCCCTAAACGCCTTGTACATCCAAAGATTCTGCATACATTTACAGAAAAAAACCATCACTCTTTCAAGCGCTTGGTTGCCCTTCCCAACAGACTATCATCAGGCAGTCCGCTGCGCTTCGTGCCAGGCAAGCTACCAGAGCGAATATCGTTGTCATCCTGTGTCACCCGGCGATGAGGATATTTGCCCTCAAATCCTTCAAAGCAATTGGCGGAGATAGGACCCCCGTTCTTGAAGTAGGGATGTTCAAGAGCTTCTTGCGCGGTGATCCTCTTCGTCGGGTCGTATTCCAGTAGGCGTGACAGCAGATCGAACCCATCTGCCCCGGGTGTGCCAGCACTCGAGTTGGCGGAGTACCCGTTGTTCTTCAGGCAGCTCTGATACCAGCCTTCTAGGTTGGACGACCGGTTGAAATGCCCCGGGGCACGTGACATTGCCAATGACTGCAGCTGCGAATACTCTGGCATGGACACGATGCCAGGCCAGATCTCCTTGGTTGGGAGCCCCATAATCTCGATTATCTTCATCATCTGGTTGCGCTGGAATGGGACCGTCTTTTTACTGTCCATCTTGGCTTCCTCGCCTTTAAAAATGGGGCGGAGCGATAGCAGCTCCGCAAAAATGCACCCGACGGCCCACAAGTCAACAGCAGGGGTGTAGTGTCGACTCCCCATCAAGAGCTCAGGGGCACGGTACCAGATGGTGACGACAACCTTGTCTCCAGAGAAGAGAGAGTTAAGAGGTTTGTAGAAGAGACGGGCAAGTCCCAAGTCACCAATGCGAATCGCACCACTTGAGGTCACCAAGATGTTTGCTGGTTTGAGGTCCCGATGCAGTACCCAGTTGGTGTGAAGATACAGTAAGCCATTGAGCAGCTGAAATAGGATCGATCTGACCATCAAAGCCGGGATGGCATGCCTTTGCGGTTGGGTGTGATGATGAATAATCTGGAGCAGATCATGCTCTGTGTACTCAAAGACCATGAAGATACACTTGTCCTCCAGGATGATTTCGGCCAACTGCACTACATTGGGATGGTCCAATTCTGAGCACAAGGCCATTTCTCGGATGGCCGATTGGGAAAGACCGGTATACTGAATGATTTCGCCTTCTTTATCCGGCTTGAACCTATAGCGGGTAAGTCATGTGATGAAGCCGATATGCCAGGAGTGGGATGCCAACTTTTTGATCGCGAATTCCCCCTTCTGGCCATTTTTGCCAATGGCCTTGTAGACACGGCCATAAGTACCACTGCTGATAAATCCCACAATGTGGTATCTATCGCGCACACGTACTTTGCTGGTGTAACCAGAGCCGGGAGGCTTTCTCGCATCTAGACTCTCTTGATATAGGGTGTCAGCAGGGAGACTATGCACTTGTCCACAACCAACGTAAGAATTCAACAGCCAATTAAATTCCACGAGCAAGGATCAAGGGGGAGTGAAAAAAAGTCCGAGAGACCAAAAGAAATAGGGGGTGAAAAGGGGAAAGCTAATGGGGGAAAGGAGGATGAGAAGGATGAGGCGAGATTGTTGCAACCTCTATAACCGGCCGAAAGACGGCGGGTTAGTCTGGAGAGGGAAAGCCATTACCACGTGGATAAAACCCGCCGAGAGAATTATAGAACGGGAAGCTCCTTCCAAACATCATGGAAAAAGAACAGACAGAACAGCCGTTAACAGGCGTGGAGACAGGGACTGTTCAAGGACATTTAACGATTATATAAGGAAAGATAAAATAGTAGTAGTAGATCTGACAGCAGCGCAAGGTTCAACCAAAGTACATGGTGACGGAGCGGGTTCAGACAGCGATCAATAATAGTAAGATAAAATATGAAAAAAAAAAAAAAAAGTGGCAACACGGGCGAAAAGAGGGTGCTCGGAAGGGGAAAGACAGGAAAAGCGTCAAGTCAAGCTAAGCAGAGGCAGAGTAACAGTAACCGGTATTACCATCAACAGCAGCCTGCAGGCTCTTCTTTAGAGACAGACTTTGGCTGACGGTGGCCGCAGCGGGCCTGGAAGTCGTACTTAACGGGCCGGACGAGGAAGGCGGGTTTGTCAGACTCATGGACGAGGTGGAGGCGACCGGAAAAGGGAGTCAGAGTTAGAGACCGTGAGGGAGAGGGAAAGACGATGATTAGTTCGTTAGGGGAAGTGGTCAGGTCAAGAGAGGGCACTTTTAGGCTATCCGTGGAAACTGCAACGCTGCGATGGAGTCCGGGAACCATACGCGGAGACACTGATCTCCACCACTATGGGGAAAGCAACAAAAGGTCCAACAGCAAGCCTGCAGGAGGAGAGATGGTCAGTGAGTTGAGACGGACCAACACGCGCCGAGAGGAGTGGGAAAAAAACAAGAAGGATTTAAAGCCAAAAAGGCAAATAAGAGGGAAACACCGCAAAGCCAAAAGCCAAAAACCGGCGCCAAAGAGAGAGAGTGAGTGAGTGAGTGAATGGAAAGAGTGAGGCTGCATCGGAGGGAAAGTGGCTGACTCATCACTCTGAGCCCTCCCCTCCTCATCCAAGCAATCAATTGATCAATCCATCAACATTTACACGATAGAAAATAATAATTGTACTTGTAGGATGTCTGGACCCTGTCTGGCTTGTGTTTCTACAATTGACATATATCAATAATTAATTACTGTCCTCTGTACTTTAACAATCTATAAAAACACCATCTGCAAGCCATCCACTGCACTCCCTCCTGTTGATAAGACTCCTCCCCCTGGATTCCCTCCGATAACGCGGAGTTTCCTTGTCCCGATTATAGACGCCCATCCGCAACGTCATCAACACGCTGCTCCTCTCCGACTGACTGCCATTCCCTTCCATTCATCCAGGTGCAATGACCGGGTAACAGCAGATCTATCCCCCATTTACTGACCGAGAGCTCTGTGGATTATCGAGACACCTCGTACTCAACAACGTCTCAACCACAATCATGGTCTCTCCAGAGCCGATCCGATCTCGGGTCACGCCATACTTGATCTACCTCGTGTTTATCACAACATTAGGACCACTCCAATTCGGTTATCACCTGGTAAGGTCTAACCTTTTCACAACTACAACCTCAACCGCCTCCCCCGGCTCATACTGACACTTACTATCCGACAGGCCGAACTTAATGCCCCTCAGGCGGTGATCACCTGCGAGCGGAAGAGCATCCATTCCTCCACCGAGGCACTCTCTCTACCACAATGCATCCCCATGAACGCTTCGCAATTCGGCCTGGTGTCGTCAATCTACACCCTTGGTGGACTCTTGGGAGCCCTGCTGGCAGGGCCAGTTGCCACCAAACATGGTCGCCTCTTTGCTCTGCGAGCAACCACTCTATTCTTCATTCTGGGGCCCGTGGCTGAAACATGCGCATCCAACATTCCCCTCCTAAGTCTAGGCCGGCTGCTGTCCGGCATTGGAGCAGGAGCTGCGATTGTCGTCGGCCCCATCTACATTTCCGAAATCGCTCCACCCAGCGCTAGAGGTTTCTTTGGTGCCTTCACGCAGGTCATGACCAACGTCGGCATCCTATTAACCCAGTCCCTCGGATACTTCCTAAGCGAGGGCAGCAAATGGCGAGGCATCCTCGCCATTGCCGGCTTCATCGGAGCCCTCCAGCTCCTCGGTCTCACCCTAGTCCCAGAAAGCCCCACCTGGCTCGCCGAGCACCAGAAGAGCAGTCTAGCCAGACAAGTCCTGCAACGGCTGCGCGGAAAGGACGCAGACATCGAAGAGGAAATCGAGGGATGGCCATCCTCAACAGCGGGACCAACAGATGACATCTCCGGCGAAGAGCAATCGCTCCTCACGCCACCATCCGGCAACATGCCACCCAAGCAACCCCCCGTCACCATCTTCCACACCATCACTAACCCAACCTACCGACCAGCCATCATCGCCGTTGTCGGCGTCATGGTCGCCCAACAATTCACCGGCATCAACAGCATCATCATGTACAGCGTCTCCCTTTTACAAACCATCCTCCCCACCACCGCCGCCCTCCTCACCGTCATCATCTCCGCCATCAACCTCATCATCACCCTCGCCTGCTCTCCTCTCCCCGACAAAATCGGCCGTCGATCCTGCCTCCTCCTCAGCATCACCGGCATGGGTCTCAATTCCATGCTCCTAGCCCTAGCCATCTACTTCAACCAAAAGGTCCTCTCCGCTATCGCCGTCCTCCTCTTCGTCTCCTGCTTCGCCGTCGGCCTAGGCCCCGTCCCATTCATCCTCGCCTCGGAGCTCGTCGGCCCCGAAGCCGTCGGCGCCGCGCAAAGCTGCGCCTTGGCTGCCAATTGGATCGCCACTTTCGTAGTAGCGCAGTTCTTCCCCATGTTGAATGATGCCCTTGGTGGCCGTGGCAAGATCTACTGGGTCTTTACGGGTATGGCGTGTCTCCTCGGTGGGTTTATCTATTGGCGTGTTCCGGAGACGAAGGGGAAGGCTAGTGCGGATGAGGTCTGGGGGAGGGATGATCGTCGACGACGGGATTGAGTTGAGATTGAGTAGCTGTTGGGGTAGCTTGCGTAATATTTCTGTATGGTCCGTACGGTATCTATTCGAGTGTCTACAGTATGAGATATATAGCCTTCAATTTATCGATCAAGTAAGGCTTAATATTATTTAGGAAGCTTGATATGGTATGTTCGTCGGGCTCGCTTTACTTTCGTTTTGTAATCGTTACCGAAGCAGAAATATGATATGGGCGTGTAAGGTTCAGATTGCGCCGCGAAAACGTATGTGTGGAAGACAGATGCTCCTAGCATTCTCAGTAAAAAATCATATGCTTCAGATGAGTCAATTGCTTTAAATAACATGAACGCTAATCTGGTATTAGTGCAGTAGTATGTTCTTAGTTAAATATCAAACATGAAACTAGCCAGCAAATGCAACAAGTTAGTAGAAGATATCCCAGTCTAAGCCGCTATGCTGTATACCCTGCTTCTCGTAATCGAGAGAAAAACTCTAGTGATGAATCTGCAAACGCTAACAGGCATATCTATCGTAACGTCAATCATTCATCTCCAACAATTCATACTTCATCCTGGTAACAATCATGAGAATGTCTGTATCGATCTGTACCCACTGCAGATTCATACAGCCCCCATGGCCAGCATCACTTGCTAGCTGACATTTGTGGCGGGGCACGTGGTTGCATCTCCAGTGGCGTAGCAGACTCCTCGGTAGACGCCTGCGACATCAGACGGTCCCTTGCCGTTTCAGGATTCCAGAGCTCGGCATTTGCGCCGCAGTTGTCTTTGGCCTCATCTAACCATCTATCCCATGCGTCGGTCGACGGGGCCAGGCCTCCTTTTCGGACCCATGCAATCTCTCCGGTCTCCCGAATAGCCTCCCACAAGGCTTTAGTGTAGTTCTTCGTCTTTGCCGTTCTGACAGTCTTCACGTCATATCGGCTCAAGTCCCACATTTCCCCCGGATCCATCAGCAGGGCCAGGGCAAAGTATAGGATATTCAGGATGATGTATGCGACGCCGACGGCAATCTGCATCGTCCATCCGCAGTTACTGAAGAGAATAATTGCCGCCATGAGAAGGACCGTGCTGCAAGCCAAAAGTGCTTGGTGGCCTCGAGTCTTGAATACGTAGCGACAGCTTTCTGCTCCCCCGTACAGCTCTCTCGTTATCTCTTCGGGGCATTCGACCACAATAAAAGCCCCGTTACGCGTCTTCATGACAATATCCCCCTTCGTTACCTTGTTTCTTGCCGTACGGGTGGATAGCCTCGGATACCATTGCGCAGATAGGCAGGCAGCGCTGGTAGACAACGACATGGCGGCGAGGGCGACGAGGGCCACGCCGTCGTGGATCATACCCGCCCAGATGAAGAGGCCGATGGTCATTAGAATTGAAATCAAGGTCACTAGATTTAGCGCACTGAGAGACTTCAACGGGACGATGACCTCTTTCTTGTCGTCGTCCGGCTGTTGTTTTTGCTCGGCATCAGTTTGCGTTCCTCCATTCTCGACATCGTCCACCACTGCTGCGCTTTTAATGGTGCCCTTCTCCGGTTCCCGATATGTAATCTTGTAGGACCGAAACTCATACTCCTCCAGCTCCTCGAGCTTGTGGATGACATTGGCGAAGAAATTGAGTTCGGTGAAGCGCGTACCGGATTTGACGCCAATGATAGTGACTTCCTTGACAGAGGGGAGTCGGTTGGGCCGATCTGTATCCAGCAGTGATTCAGGGGCGGGTAGGATACGTGGGAACCCGGCAAATGGGAACGCCGTGATTGCCTGCTTATGCTTTTCAATAGAGGATCCTCCGATAATGGCCAGAAGGGAGACGATATCAAACCGCCAGCTCTGTGCTTCGGAATCGAGCGTCGTCGGAAACCAGCCCATGTTGTCTTCAAATCAGATTATGGCAGTAAATGTCTGCAGAAATGTGCCCGAAGGATAAATTTGCTGCAGAATCACAGTCCAAACATGGATATGAAGTGATTCTTCCAGCAAGATGGCGGGGTATTTGAGGGACCATGTAAATGTAGGTCACGGAGAGTTGGCAGAGGTAAGGAGTCTTATAAGCGTCAGTGGAGGAACCCATAGGAAGCACTGCAATTTCTGGCGAGCTGAAGGTCTGCCTTGGCCAATCGATCGACCGCAGCAAAAGCTGCCAGCCACCTGTACTCCATATGATAGGTGGTGCTCAGGTGTTCGGCTGAGGTTGATTTGCATCCCGAACCGCTGCTGCATTAGCGGCCAGCCTAGTCGTGGACCCGAGTCGGCCGCCCACAGCTTAACTGCATCAAAGCTTCAGTCAGCTGGAAGGCGGTATGGATGCATCATAAGTGGAGGAGAGGCGAGTTCATCTTGTTCGACAGGCCAGAGACCCGTCAAATATTTTTGCAGTTGTTGAGTATCTGTTTTGCGTGGATAGCTGGAGGAGAGCCGAGCAGGAGCGGTAGCTTGAAACTCCAGTGGCTGGGTGCCGCGAGAGATCTGAGGAGTTCGTGGCATCGATAGAGACCCTTAGTACGTAGCAATCATTTGGCCTATCATAGGAATGAGTCTGCTGCAGCCTATCCCAATTTAGGTCGAAGGCAAACAACTAATCATGTCGGAGGTCCCTGTTTGTTGATCAGCCTTGAAGTGATGGCTCGACAAGTGTACTTCGAACCCACTCAGCTGAGCGACGGTCGCTCCTGCCCTCCCCTTCTCTAAAATACTAGCTTGGGTAGCTATGAGATGTTGGTTCGTCCATACGTTGATTTGAGAATAGAGGATATGATGTGAAAGTGCCAGGTGGGGGTAGAAGAGGTACTCTTAAGTAGTACTACTACCATGTTGTGGTAGCACTTGAATATGGCGAAGAGCGACCCTTGTCTATACAGCGATAACCCCGCCAATGCACAGCACAGCAGCTGAGCCGTGCTGGATGGTCAGTGAACATTCCACCTTTATTCCATAGAGGTGATCTATTTCTCTGGGATCGATGGCGATGTCGGCGTTAACCCGCAAGTAGCAGTTTACTCCGCAGCAAGGGATTGTGCAAAAACGTGTCGCTTCGGGAGACCCCAGATTGACGGGAACTGTTGATGGTCGTACGAAAAGAAAATCTGATCCTGATTGAGCCAGGTGATAGACATGTATCTTGTAAAGCTTTACTCCGTACGATGCGCAACCAGCTTGAATGCTCCGTCGACTGACCAGTCACTTTCATCATTCTTCGTGACTTAGGCATGCGGTAGCTTGAGCTCTGTTCCACAAGGATCCATGGTCAAATAAATAATTTATCAGTGAGAGATTTACACCGATAGTGAAGTCAGCCTTAGCACAAACTAAACATCATCTGCTACACGTAGCTAATTATCAAGAGTCAAGATCTTTAAAGCTGCAAAGCATTTGACCGATGGGCCGAACCATGGTTCCAGCATGAGGAAGTGGAGAGGGAAACTGCCTAATGTCTTTGTTTCTGGACAAAATCCAACCCACAATTTCCAGAGTGACTTCATTTTCACCGCCTTCAGGCAACCATCTTTAATCGGGCGTTGCTTCCGACAGTCCCAGTCCTTTAATAGACTACTCATAATTTGTTCCCTTCGACCCTTTCGGTTATTCATTGACATTTTGACTTACTCCGGGGGTGGGGGGTACAGGGCTGAAGCAGGGACAACGAGGCAGTGATCCATAGCCCCTCCGTTGTCGTCTTTGCCCGAGTGAATCGCTCACGTTAGACAACATCCATTGGATGCGCCGGATCGAGGGGCAGTCGATCTACTGGATGGACTCGCTCTCATTGGATCTGAGCCTTGGATGAAACTATGAGGGGTTCTCAGATGACGTTCAGGCAGCAAGAAACGTGCTCGGCATAGTAGTAATTGGATTCCGATGTTCCGTACATAGCCAGTGGATGAACTCTCCTGATGTAGAGACTGTAGAGAGCATAGTACGAGACAGAGTTAAGACAAGTTGATCGGTGAGTGGTCCAGATGGAAGAGCTCGGAAATAGCCATAGCCACAACCCCATCCACTCTGCGAAGTAGTAGTACTAGGCTGCCAGTTTTTTCTTTTCTATTTTTTCTCCATTTCACAAGACTCATGATCACTCGCCCGGTGGGCCTGAACGTCTTATCTACCAGCTTTCCACTTCTTCCAGCACCTTCTAGCCCTATAGCATTCGACGAATTACCAGGGTCCAATTTAATAGGAGGAGTTTCAAATATCCAGGGCGTAACCGGCGGCTTCCGCAACTCCTCACTTGCTCCCGTTGTTGGGAACTGGGGATTCGCTGCAACCATTATTGAATCTTGTTGTAGCTTTCCAAAAACAGCAGAATAAATTAGAGTCTTGGGAACTCCGAGGTCCAAGTACAAGAAGGAACCCATCGAGGAGGACTCAAAAAGGGACTCATTGACTTGACTGACTGACTTAAACAGTACGACATCCACCCTCAAAACCCCACTCACAATACGAGTGCTGCTACTGCAGCTGCTGTTGTGTTTTCCTTCTCCTTTTTCCCAGACCCGGTTTCCGTCTCCATCGTCGATTATTATTATTAGTACTCCTTAGCTTGACTATTATTATCATCATCATCATCATTATTATTCCTAATATTACTACCGACCTGGTTGTTGTTGTTGGGGTGGTTCCTCCCTCCCCAGTCGTATTATTATTATTACTATTACTATTATTACAGTATTCACCCCGTCCAGTCCGTGCATTAAGCTTTCCCTCTCTTCCACCCCATTTTCGTTGTCACCGGTTTTGTGGGCGCAATGCTCCTGGCCTTGCATCTCTAGACACAAAACGGTGCCAATTGCAGGGTGGGTGAAGTTCTCCTGTTGATCCCCGTACTGTCCGATCGTGGCTCCGTCTCCTGGTTTCACTGGGCGGACCCAGACAGTAGTAGTACTTTAGATCAGCCGGCAGTTCGTCCTGACAGGCAACCACACCGTGACACCTCTTCGTCACGGTGGCCGGGGAGCTCTGGCCGCTTTTCGATGTACTATATTTTCCCATAGCCCTCCATGGCACTTGATTGATGCGATAGTTCTTCTCTAATACCGCTTTCCTTGTCCAGTTTCCCGTGTTGACGCGACGTGTCCTGTCCTCCGCCTTCGTCGAGCCTGTTTCCCCCGCACTTCCGGCCGGTCACCATGGTGCGGTTACCATTGCCACAACGTCTCAGCAGCCATCTGAGCACGAAAAGCAATAACCCCACTCCCGGTCAAAGTAGGAGTACAAGCCCGATGCGAATGCCAGAGCAGAAGCCGTTGATCCTGAAAGTCTCCGTCATTCGGGTGAGTGAGACCGTCGCATCCCACGAGCGCGCGGAGCTCTACGGAAGCTCTGACCACAGTTCCATTGATCCGCTAACCCAGGTCGCATATACCGTTAGGGACGAAATCTTGCAGCTAAGGATCGAGGAGGGACTAGTGATCCGGTGAGTTCCCCCCTTTCTCAACTAATGGCAAAAACAGTCAATCTCATGTTGAACCCTTGTGGCTGACGAAATCTTCCTCCTCTGCAGTACTTGGTAGTCACGCTCGGAGACGCACGACAATCAACACCCACAATTCCCAAGACCTTGAATCCAGAATGGAATGTGACATTCGAGATGCCAGTGGTTGGCGTACCGCTGTTGGAGTGCATTTGTTGGGACCATGATAGATTTGGCAAAGATTACCTGGGCGAGTTCGACATAGCACTGGAGGATATCTTTCAAAACGGTGACGTTCATCAGCAGGTAGGCGTCCGTTTTATGTAGCGTGATTCGAACTAAGCTGATATATGCCCTGCAGCCGAAATGGTATACACTCAAGTCCAAGCGAAAACCAACTAAAAAGAAGGACAGTATGGTCTCTGGGGAGATTCTTCTGAAATTTTCACTCCTCGACGCATCGAATCCGAACGCTTCGCCAACGGACACCTATCTCAAATTCAAAACTATGGTGTCTTCTGGAGATGAGGAGGATGATTTCCCGCAGATCCCGTCCATCACGCTGGATGATGTCGACAGAGAGGAAGAAACCTCGGATGAGACAGACGACCCTACGAAACCTGAGGTCGTTGAGAAGAGAAGACGCAGGCTACGGCTCAAGCGCTTGAAGCGCAAATCTCTTGCCGCTAGAGCCTATCAATTCTCGGGTGCTGGTAACGGAGTACAGGGTATCGTTTTCATGGAAATTGTCAAAGTGACAGATCTTCCGCCGGAACGGAATGGTAAGACGCGCCAACTGCTATGGCTCCTACTTTTTTGCTAACCCACAACAGTAACGCGCACTTCCTTTGACATGGATCCATTCGTGGTCACATCTCTCGGCAGAAAGACGCTTCGAACGCCGGTCGTGCGTCACAATCTCAACCCAGTTTACAACGAGAAGATGGTCTTTCAGGTTATGAAACACGAACAATCTTATACTATCGGGTTCACCGTCATGGACAGAGACAAGTTCTCTGGGAATGACTTTGTCGCTTCCGCTTCGTTCCCGGTCCAGACGCTGATCAAGTCCGCTCCCGAGGCCGACCCCGAAACCGGTCTATACAAATTCGTCGACCCGACTCTGGATCCCACAGGGGCCGAGCAAGGTCATTCCAGCCGGCCCTCAGAGATAAGAATTGCCATCAGCAGATCACCTTCGGCCAACAGCTTGTCAACGTCACCCAAATTTGGCACAACACCCAGAGGTTCTTCTACATCCTTATCAAGCCAGACACTGCAGGAACAGTCTTCGACATTGCTAACTCCACGGAGTATCCCTGAAATTCCCGAGAGCAGCCAGCCCTCCACCCCAACAGCGGCCAGTTTCGAAGGCGATCCGATCGGACCGCTCGAGTCGAATGGCCTTCAGGTCTATCGGATACAACTAGCCCTGAAAAACAAAGAAAGATGGGAAGATAAACACTTCCCTGAATTATTTGTCAAGGCGAAATACATGCCTTATCGTGCACTGCGGCAGCAGTTCTGGAGACTCATGCTTAGACAGTATGATGCCGATGAGAGCGGCCGGATCGATAAAGTTGAGCTCACGACAATGCTTGACACTCTTGGGTCAACCCTGAAGGAGTCTACGATCGACAGCTTCTTCGAACGGTTCAGCTCGGAGAATGAGCCCAGTGATACTATGGATCTGACATTCGACCAGGCTGTGATATGCCTGGAAGATACACTTCAGGCTCTGCAGAAAGATCCCGGCTCACCCCCAAAGAAACTCTCGCCCACGCCGTCGACAGCTAGCCGTGAGAGTGATGAACAATCAAGTGGTGATGAGCTCACCATGGAACCTCGCTCCCACAATGCCAATCCTCAGACTACTTCAGTACCGACATTGTCGAGTGATGAGCAGCCGAGTTCCACGGAGGAGGACCTCCTTCCAGATGACCTGGGAGATGAACGAGGTGTGGAACACGTTATCGAACTCCGAGAATGTCCTCTATGTCATCAACCGCGCCTCTCGTCACGCTCAGATGCCGACATTATCACACACATTGCTACCTGTGCCAGCCGGGACTGGAGACAGGTGGACAACCTCGTCATGGGTGGATTCGTCACATCGAGTCAAGCCCAGCGTAAGTGGTACACCAAGGTGATCACCAAGATCTCCTATGGCGGGTATAAGCTGGGTGCCAACTCGGCCAACATCCTCGTTCAGGATCGAATCACTGGCCAGATCAATGAAGAGCGTATGAGCGTCTATGTCCGGCTGGGAATCCGGCTTCTATATAAGGGCCTCAAGAGTCGAGAAATGGAAAAGAAGAGAAGTACGACTACCCGCTTGCGGCTTCCAGCTTGAATCGCACATAACTAACCGTCTATCACAGTCCGCAAGATCCTGAAGTCGCTCAGTATCAAACAGGGCAGGAAGTACGATGACCCGGCATCGGCCAGTCAGATCCGGGATTTTATCAATTTCCATCAACTCGATATGTCTGAGGTCTTGCTCCCAGTGGAGAAGTTCAAGAACTTCAACGAATTCTTCTACCGTGCCCTCAAGCCCGGTGCTCGGCCCTGCTCAGCCCCTGAGGAGCCTGGAATCGTAGTCTCGCCTGCTGATTGCCGAGCGGTCGTTTTTGACCGCTTGGAGGAAGCGACCGGAATCTGGGTCAAGGGTAGAGAGTTCTCCGTGGCTCGACTTTTGGGCGACGCATATCCTGAGGATGTGCAGCGCTTCAAGAATGGAGCGCTGGGAATCTTCCGTCTCGCGCCGCAGGACTACCACCGCTTCCATATCCCCGTGGACGGTGTCTTGGGCGAGCCCAAGACTATTGAAGGTGAATACTACACTGTCAACCCGATGGCGATCCGTTCTGCGTTGGACGTTTATGGCGAAAATGTGCGAGTTTTAGTACCCATTGATTCTGTCGCTCACGGCCGTGTCATGGTGGTTTGCGTGGGAGCCATGATGGTGGGAAGTACGGTCATCACACGGAAGGCGGGAGAGAAGGTCTCCCGTGCTGAAGAGCTTGGATACTTCAAGTTTGGAGGAAGCACTCTCCTGCTCCTATTTGAAGAGGGTGCTGTGAACTTCGACAGTGACCTGGTGGACAACTCAAAGGGTCCTTTGGAAACATTGGTAAGCACCCTTCCATTCTGATCCTCATACGTCATCAGTGCTAACATGCCGTGCCCGTTGCAGATTCGAGTCGGCATGTCCGTAGGCCACAGCCCTGGCGTCGCTCAATATGAGCCCGACATGCCGAAGAAGACCGAGGATGTCTCTTTGGAGGAGATGCAAGCCGCCAAGCGCCGAATCGAAGGCAGTCTGGCACCTCCGACTGATGCGGCGGCCTTCGAATAGGAGAGGAACAGCGCGTAACATGCGTGAATCTTTTCGCGATCCTCTTGAGGCGACTCAAATGATGAATTATTCATTTCGGGCGTTTACTGGTACATGATCACGGCCGGGAGCCGTCATAGCGATTTGCAGCACACTTGTAAAGAATACTTACCTACCATGACGAAGCCGAACGACTACTGGAAGCAAGCAATCATGCGGGGCTGTACACATTGATTAGATACTAGAACATACGTAATGGACATAGTTGCAAATATTGAATTTATCATATATCACAATTTCGATAGAGTAAGATAGAGTAAGTGACTTGACTGCATTTCGCGGGCCAGCGGTGTCACCCGAAACGGGCCTAGCGTCGTCCCCACGCGCCACGACCAAAACAAGCGCGTGCTGCGGCAACTCGCAAGAGCCAAATTCCCCCCGTCATCCCGACGCCAGAGCTTGGCCCTTCTGCGCAAGGAGCCCTGTGGGAGTTTCTGCCATCCTATCTTCAATCTCCATTTGCCTGTCTCAATCGGTCGCCCGCTGTCGCCGCGTCTTCTGAACGGGTGGTTGTACCGCGCAACCCGGCTATCGACAACACGTCCCTCGGACCGCCCACACCACCCCCCGTTTTGCGTCCCGTCGAAAGCTACCCGTCGACTACCTGCGACCGCGCGATCCCGCATTCCCCCAACCTATCCAAGTACCAAAAAGAAAACCGGAGGAGTCTGTCATAGGCACGATTGTCAATCCCAGCTACTTGTCGCTTGTGAATTGTTCCGGGAGTGGAAGGATTTGGCGGTGACGGAGAGGTTCCTATCAACAACAGAAGCGGGAGGAATTCTTCGCGGCCAGCTTCAGCTTCAGCTACCATTCGCGCTTGATTTCTTCCCGGCAGGAAACACAAAGTCACTGCGCGGGGCAGAACTGTATTCGACTCCTTCGCAAGTTGATATTTACGCTCCTTACTCTTTTTCATTTGTTGCCCGCTCTTACGACCCCGCTTTTTGAGTCCCGGTCCTGACATGACCGTCACTGTTTTGACTACCTCTACCACCAAGACGAAACGTCGCGAACCGTTACTGGCCCTTGATATGGCAACGTCCCAGGCGCAGGCGCGTCCTGCCGCGCCTGGAAGAAGCTCGGGGAGGAGAACGAGCGCGCGATTGAGTTTGAATAAGCAGGATCGGGGTGAGGAGAAGCTGAGTGCTGCGGAGAAGAAACGGAAGGCTGGTGAGTGACCTTGTGCGATTGGAACGAAGGGCGATCGCAGTGCCGGTGATTGTCTTATGCGATGAGGGTATTGGATGAATTGCTAATGCCTCGGCTTGGGTTTACAGTATTCGAGGAGGATATCGAGGGGTTTCAGTTCTCGCGCATCACGACCAAAAAAGCTAAGCCATCAGAGTCTAAGAAGGTACCGTCACCTGTCCCGGAAGAGCCGGCACAACCGTCACCGAGGCGAGGTCGACCGCCGAAGAAGCGGGTAGAGGAGAAGAAGACGGAGGTTACGGAGGAACCGAAGAAACAGGCTGAAGGGACTGGGAAGAGGAGAACGAGAGGCGCTGCGAAAGATTCAGTAGCTCCGGTCGAGCCTGCGCCTGAGCCGGAACCGCAACCACAACCACAGCAACAGCAACAGCGTGCTACACGCTCAACACGAAAACACGACCAAGTCGAGACAGTGCCGTTGGAGAAGAAGCGGAGGAAAGGCAGGCCGAGTAACTCGAAGACCGATGCACTTCAACAGGAGCAGCCTCAACCGCAACCGCAACCACGCAATGGCTTTGTGTCTCCAGAGCCGCAACAGTCCGGAACTGCTACTACAATTGCGCTGCCGTTGGCGGATACGCCAGTCATTCAGCGCAACAAGGAGATGCGGGGAAAGAAATCCGTGAAAGGAGGGAATCGACGGAGCAGTCTCGGGATGAGAGGACGGAGAGCCAGCTCACTGATTGACTCGGGGGCGTCTAATGGTGGGCAATTCGTGTCATGAGTGTCTGAATGATGCTAACAACGTTGCAGCATTACCGCACAAGAAGGTTGATACTGCAGATTTCTACAAGCATATCGCGGCTGATCTGCCGGAGCCTCGGAGGATGCGTCAGCTCCTGATATGGTGTGGCACGCGAGCAATGGGTGATAAGCCATCTGGGTCGCGCTCAGAAGACGAGAGCGCCCGGTTAGCCGGTACGTTTGATAATGAGGAAGTGCATGCATAAGCTAACAAATCCCAGCGCGAGTCATTCAGGAGGAGCTGCTGAAGGAGTTCTCTAGCAACTCGGAGCTTTCCAACTGGTTTGGAAGAGAGGATGCTACCCCTCCTACTCTGGTGGTCAAGAAGGAGAACCCAAAGAATATCCAAAACGCGGAGAAGATCCAGGAATTGGAAGAGCAAATACAAAGGTACGCAGTGTCTGATGGGCAGCCGCAGGCGGAAGCTAACAGTTACGTGTCAAGGCTGCAAAAAGAGCGACATGCTCTCAATGCACTCCTACGGCCAGCAGACATCCCTCGAATCAAGCCTGCACCACCCGAACAACCCGACTCCGACTCCGTTCCATTATCACAACCATCACCGCCCGAACAAATCGACCTGTCTCTATTAGCTCCGTCGCAACGAGAAATCTTTGCACAACTAAACCCCGAAGCCGCCAAACAACAACAACCAGATACCCAGCCCATGGAAACCGAGCCAGCAGGGCCCGGACCAAACCTTCTACCCCAAATGTCACCCTCTACCGTCTCCACCCGACTCTCTCGCATCACCAACTCACTCGCACCGACCCTCGACTCCCTCGCCGCTGGCATCCACGACATCGACCTCTACCGCACCATGTCCGATACAGTCTCGACCCGCATCCTCCGCATCTGCGCCGAGCGCCTCGACGAGCGCGACGCACGTCGTCGACTCGTGACAGCCGAAACCAGCGCCGACGAAACCAACAACCGTCAAGACCTCAGCCTCCGACCACGACCCCGAGAAGACCTCGGCGTGATTCTGGGGGCGTTGAGCCGGGTAGAGCGTCGTTCGACGTAGTCTCGGTATCAATCACATAGGATGACGCTTGTTACTATACATATCCATGAAAGGGAGGGACGGGAGCGGTTCATTACAACCTGTTATGTCATGTATTTGCGGACTGGGCTGTGCAGGGCAGGGCAGGGACTAGCCTTGGCGTTTGATAAATTCTAATTTCGTTTTGGTTGGCGTTGATATTTTTTCTCTTCAGCAATGGAGTTGGGGTGTGTATGAATGGACGGTTGGATGGACGGAGGAAGGACACAATACGATAGGATAGGATGGGATAAGACCTGGTCAGTAGGATGAATAAATAGTATACTACTCTCAGTACATTATCTGGATGAAGCTTAATCCTTCAGATTTATCCATTTACTTGTCCATACAAAGTAATAACAACAAGGGTACCGAGTCATCCAACACGCAATACAACATGAGTGTACTGACCATAGATAATCCCACAAGACAGACAGACAGATAGGTAGGTACTTTCTTGTAGGTGAACTACATACTAGTACTATAGATAGTATTTAGTAAATAAAGTGCTGACTAGCATACACATACACATACACATGCAAAACGCACCTAGTTTAGTCTACTTATTCTAGTCTAGTCTAGTCTAGCCTAACCTAACATCTATAGGAATTAGAAACAGATAAAACCGGTTTCTATCTCTTTCCACGCTTAGTGATTGGTGTATAGTTAGTGGTTAGTGCTTATTTTAGCTATCTTGTTTATAGTACCTACCTTTGAAAGTTTAGAAGATGTGCAGGGCGCACAAATGATCTGCAGTGGCTAAGCAAGCAGATTACTGGGGATTACGCGTCCTCAGGGATGGTGGATAAATGAACTTGCAGTTCAAAGGTGGTGGATGAATGCACATGAATGAATAAAAGAATGGATAGAAACTTGCTGAATTATCTAGAATAATGCATCATTCATTCATGGATGATTAATATGGTGGTGGTGGTGGTTTATTTTTAGATACATAGCATTATTTATATATACATACAGGTTTTTGAGGTGGTACTTATGGTATGTTTCAGCCTGGATTGATGGATGGGTTTACTTTGTAAGTAATGGAAGTGGCGATAGTACTTAAAATGAAGTATGAAGTATGAAGTAACTAGGCTTGGCTTTCTGTGTAAGTATATTTAGTCTGAAAGGGCTAAGTGGTGGTATTAGTGTGGTATATTTCCTTGTTATTGAGGTTGGAATGTGGGATTGTTTTCATTCGGTGCCAGGTAGTAAGTAAAAGAATGTTATAGAATTATAGAATGGTATAGAATAAGTACTACTTGGGGCTTTGTAGAATGAGGGGAGCAGAATAAGGTATGATGATAGAATGGTAGAATGGTAGAATGGTAGTACGTAGTAGTATTCAATTAGAAGTTCAATGCTCCGGAATCGCAGGATTCAATAGTACTACTACCTTCTTTGCCATAAGATCTAAGATATATATATATATATATGTACAGGTCCTTAAAATTGCGTCTACTAGTACTGTTAGTGATGACGAGGATGATGGTCAAATTAGTAGTAGTACTCCTTTCTAGAATATATATATATATATGTGATATCATGATGGTGTTAATTCCGATCATAGTACCTTTGACATGTGATCACATCACTGAAAGCCATGGCAATTGATACAGTTTTAAGGTCAAAATGCTAAATAAAGTTCCTGGCATCAGTGTCATATATATTTCCTACTGTCTAGTACATATCCTACTTCTACTTGTGGGATTAGTAATAGAGATTTGATGGTAATCATTCTTAGTATAGTAATGAGTCTATCTAAGAATTGATTACTTACTCAACTCATCCCTAGTCTAAGTGACAAACCTACCGGTTCTCATCCAGTTCACTAGCCTCCAAAGTAAGAACTGGTACTTAAGTAGCATACGATCCAGTGACTGTAGATCAACCCACCTAGTATTCTTCTAGAACTGCCTGCCCACTGATCAACATAGGTGATCGAATGTTTTCGTTGGGCAGCAATCAATTCTACCCCCTTCCCCTTTAATTCCCGAAAGGTTGTTTTGGTCGTTATCAGTGCAAGAAAGAAATGACGCGAGGCAGAGTGGGGAGGTAATGATCGACTAGCGGCAATGACGAGATTCCGATAGTTTCGGCTAGGTACAGTGGTTGCTGGAGTAGCGTGGCTTAGTTGCTTAGGTTTCAGAGTCTGCCGGTCAGATAGGGGATGGGTATATATCTAGGATCAGTGGTCTCAAGACGTATAGTGTATATTGTGGAGAGGATAGATAGGGTCATGTGGTTGTACCTGGTGCTGTATACCTTGTATAGTTTAGCTCGGAGCTAGACAATCTTAGGTGATTGGGTGCGTACATGATGTGATGTGGTGATCATGAAGGTTAAAGAGATTAGTAGTTGATACTATGTCTCATTATTAGCTTATTTGCCGCGTGATAATAAGGGATTAATTGCAAGTTCTTGTGTGATGAAGAGTCCGACGCACGGATGCCAAGCTAGGAGATACAAACCTTGTGTTATTCTGGTGACCTGTGTGTGTGCATGTGTTCTAGATGCACTTATCTCTGGCGACTCCTGATGAATCGCGTTATACTCTGGTTGTACTTTCTGCTGGCTCTGATTTGTACTGGATAAGGATCGAGTTGTACACGCTGCATATTATGCGGGGTTCTGATCATCAGCTGCTGAGAGGTACTGTTAGCCAGTCGGCACATTTTTCTAGAAATCTACAAGTGCCCAATCATACTACCTGGAGAATGAATCCATGTGAACGGGACTGTTATGGACGGCGAGGTCTCAAGGCCTAGATCTAACGACAGCTTGATTCCTCCGGAAGCCCGCGGACAAGCACGTCGTGTCTGATGTCAAGATAGACCAGCTGACGGCATCATGACCGATCGGAGTCTAGACAGTCACTGGAAGAAGCATCGAAGGTTCAGGTAAGAGGTGGATGGATTGGTGGAGCCCAGTCAGCCAGCAAGATGGTAGCTCGACGCTGGCCTGGACTGCTGAGGTTCCAATATTTAGCCTTTCCGGTGCTCCAGGCATCCTTGCCAAGTACCTGGTTGTGGCAAAAGCAGCACCAATGAGACTTGACGTGTGAGTCATTGAGTCAGAACTCATTGCCATTGAGATATGTTCTTCTTGTCTGAGGAAATTTGACTGCTGCTGTTGTGCCACGCGGATTGATTAGGTGGTTTGTTGCTGCAGCCGCAGATGGCCAAATGCGCGATCAGGAGAAAGGCTCCGGAGAGCATTCCAGACCATCGAGGAACATCAACTGCCCAGACAAGAATGAGAGAAAGTGTCTGACAGTCAAGTAAAGGTAAAAAAGTACATCGGGCCAGGCGGGTTCAACTGTCAAATAAGCTCTGCCCCACCCCTGACAAGGCCCGGAAAGAGTTGAACCAAGGAACCTTCTCGCCCGAGCCACCGGTGGCTGATCTACGGGCGCTGGCTGCTGGGGGCTCGTGGATGATGCCCGATAACATTCATTGTGCTACGCTGCACTGAAGAATGTGGATGCCATCATTGCACAGATGCCCAAACGATGGTTCGTCAGCATACATGTGCATCCGCCGGCTCGGCAGCCTCCCCTCCCCGGTGCCACTGGTAGAACAGACAGCCATGGTGTGTAATGTTGGCGCACTCCCGATTGCAGAATTAAGTATTGGTCCCTGCGTCGTGCAGGAGTCACAGACATCCTCGGCAGCTCTCGTTAGTGGCACAGTTGAAAGCTGAGCCATTTTGCGTTTGGGAGAAATTTGCGTTACCGTGAAAGCTGAGGAGTTGTCCAGGATGGCGCGGGGTGTACGAGGCGTCTGCTGGAGCTACGTCAATGACTAGACAACCACATGAAGAACACCATTTCTGCATCACGATGAAAGAGGGTGGTGATCCAACCACTCTGGAGCACAGAAGAATTGAGCTGAGCTCAAAGAGCCCATCGTGTAACCCCATCCCAATCCACTCCTCTTTCCCGGAAGAGCCCTTGACATTATGGGAAGGTAAGTGATACAAGCAAGCAGTGTCGGGAGCGGAGTCGAGCACAGGAGTGCAGACTTCCCAAGTACTTTGGACGATGCCGACTTGTGTAAGGCGGGGAGACCGGATTCATATTCAGTTCATCGTCAGTTTCAAGAACCTAGAAATCTCTTTGTCCTTACTACGTAGGGTAAGAGGTCTACCCAACTGAGTTTCTAATTATACCTGCCAACTTCTACTCTGCCTTGCTGTCTGATGCAGGCCAGGCAGACAAATATGGCAGTGGGGCGGTCGCATTAGCTCTGCGCATCACCGCGAAGATCATGGAGCCGGCGGATCTGCTGTGACGACGACACAGCGAGTGAGCGATTCGGGGAATGTGGATCGGCGACATTACCACCGCCATGCCGTCTGAGAGGGAACGCCCATCAGCCCAAGTAAGGAGCCGAAACGACCTACGGAGTACTTAGTTTCAACGTCCCAAGTATCACTTTTCTGATGATGATTTGTTTGCCTTGAGAGGTTCCCGTAATGCTCCGGAGTTTCTTTGCTGCCTGGAGGTCATGTTCCATAGCGACCTCATAGATAGCATCGTCAAGTAGTGTAGTACGCTATCGAAAGCCCATCGAGTCTAGAGGAAAGGAGACAAACAAGAGTTTTCAGCTACAGACGACAGCCATCGGACTGGATGGAGGGAGAGAACAGTAGAATCCTCACCGGGAATTGCCACCTGTGTATCGGCACGGCGTAATTGGGCGATCGGAGTCGAAGGAGGGGGAAAGAACTTGAAAGACAAGCAAGTGCACGGAGCAACAACAGCCTGAGGGGGGCAACACAACTCCCAATAAATGGACTTGGTTCGGCGAAGATCAAAAACCGTCATCCCTTGTGTGGATCAGCAGGGACCTTCTTGGAATTAGGAGGGGGTTTTACCAAGGCAGCCGTCCATACTATCCAGTAGTAGTCTGCAGTAGTGCCCAGAGGAAGAAAAGAAAAGGGAGGAAGTGAAATGCAGGAAGACAGATGGAGATGGAAAATGAAGAAAAGGAAAGAAAAGAAAAGGGAAGGGAAGGAAAAATGGTGGGTGGGCTAGAAGTGAACATACATTGTGCATACAGTACATACAGTACAGGCAGTCAGTCAGTCAGTGACTGATGCATCCACCCATCCATCTCCCACACCCACTCTGGCTTCCCTCCCTCCATCCAATCCCAACCTCACCTTCTCCTTTCCTCCTCCCCTCCCTTTCTCCATTTCTTTCCATCCATCCCCCCCTCTGACACAATCCACCCACCCATGTGATGAATTCCAAAGATCCCCCCGAAGCTTCGTAATCCAGCAACTTGGCTGCACCGCCGACCCACCCACGCTGCTCAAGAAACGTCCAAGACTTGCTGTTCTCTGTGAGTTGAGGATGAAATTGATCCATCGTCATCGCAATGATCAATGTCATTCCCGATCGATGGGTGCACCATTCATGCGCCGCACAAATCAGAGTACGGAGTGCACCTCCTTGCAAGCGTCTTCATCCACACCATGTCTGGCGGACCTCAAACTATCGGTCTTCAGTCTGCAATGATCGGGTAGCCGACATAGGCCCTGGGACGAGTTGGCAAAATAGACCCAAGGCTTATGGCTTGCTCCCGGAGTAGCCGCCACGGGCTCAACAGTCATAGATAGCCAGTCCAGCCTTTTCAGAGGGTCGGACTTTCGGTTTGGGGTCCGCGATCCGGTTCGGGCGCTAAAGTGGGTGATAAACCTGGGTTCCTTCTTCCGGACCCAGCCACGGTCCCACTCGGGGCTTTGAGAGAACCTGAAAAAAGAAAACAAGGGAATGAAGCTTGACCTGACGCGAGCAATTGCATTCATCAAGCTTTTCCCGCCCAATACCGCCCGCGGTAACCCATGGATCTTCCCCTTCCCTCAATGGTTCCAGAAGGCCCAGCCCAGACCTTCCAGGCACTTCAAGTTTTCCAGTCGGGCGGTGGAGTCTCCCCCCGATTGACAGGCCTCCACTTTCAGAGACAGAAAAACAAATACCAGGAGAATTATGTATTCAGCAAACAGGAAACACAAATAAAACCAACAATGACATCCACCACCACATAGATACCTTACGTGGGTCATACCGAGTAAGCAAACATGGAATCTACAGCTGCAACAGAAAAACAACAAAATCAATAGAAAGAGACACTATCACCGAGTTCTGTCCGGCAACAAGCCCAACACCACAAACTACCACCACCAATAACCACCCGGAGCAATGGAAACTACTATCAGAACCAAAGCACTCTGACGGGCTGCTATGGGTCCTGTGTTTCCAGTGGCTTCCTGCTGCAACTGCAATCCCTTTATCCGGTCTCCATCTAGGCCAAGGTGGCTTCCCCCTTGGGCCAAGTGGTACCGCATCGTGGAGCCCGTGGAACCGGTTCCGTCGATAATGCTGCCCGCATCTAAGATAGTAGCAGTAGGAAAAAGAGAAGGGAAAAAAAAAATAATAATCTCACTGCTCGCTCGCCGACGTCTAAGCGCCACTCAATTATACCGGGGGCTAGGTGTCCACTATTCTCCTCCTGCCCTCCTGATCGTGCTCATGAAGCAGCTTGGATTGAAAGCCATGTGTCTGGCTTGATGGGCTCAGCTGGTGAGCACTAGTAGCACTTCGGACACATATAACCCAGTGTATCTTATCGAAACCCGCTGGAAGAAGAGTGGGCATTTGACTTTGGATTATTTATAAGTAAGACCTTGTCCGTGTCTAGCCCTCTGGGGGTCTCTGTGATCCATCCACTCAGATTCGTCACGGTTTCAACTCTTCCGGCCAAGGCAGTGATTCGACTACCCCCAGGTGGCAACCACGCCTTGGGCACCCGAAGCAGCGTCTGATACAAAACTTCCCCTTCCCCCTACTCTCTTTGAGATCACCATCCCCTGCCCTGCCACCCCCGATGTCAGGCATAGACGCCTCGATCTTTTAACCCCGAATTGTCAATTCCTTTTTTTTTTTTTTTTTTTTTTTTTTTTTTTTTTTCATATTATTCCGCGAACTCTCGTCCGCTACACAAGGCCAAGGATAGGTCGCGCACATCCACTCTCTTCATATGACCATCGTGGTGCATGGAGCTCCGTGATTGGTCCTGTCTGTCTCTAACCCGTGTTCACATTTCCCAGATTCGGCTGCTTTCGTCCAGCGGTGCACTTCTCTTGAGCTCGTTCTCTTATCTCTCTCTCTCTCCATCATCACCTGCCGGCCCCCTTCATCCTCGTCCCTCAGGTAGGAGACCGAGTATAAGCTCCCCTCCTTTTTCGCAATCTTGCCCGGCGTCCCTCCTCACTCCGATTTCCCCTTCTATCCGACGGAGGAATTCTTTCTTTTTCAGGCTGTATCAATATTGGGCTATGTACCCGTGACGTACTTTCATTCCTTGTGGCGGGCCCTTTATCCCTTTCAACCTATCTCTGTGACATCTCTTGCTCCAAGTTCACGTTGGTGAGAAGAAGAGGGAAAAGGAAAAAGTATCACCATTCTTATCTGTGTCCGTCATTCCTTGACCTTGGCTCAAAATTTGCGAGGTGCGTTTTGTGACCAACCACATCTCATGATAATGATGCAACTTACATATTGACGCGGTTGCTAGGCTGCTGGAACAAGTTTCGCCAATCAAAACCCCTTGGACAACTTTAGGCTGCAATCTCAAGTGGCTCTCTCTTTTTCTCCGTGTTGAATTTGTTCAGGGATATCAAAATTATTGGAAAAGAGAAAAATAAGAGTGGAAGAAGAGCTATCAAATCTGGGCGAGAACAAAGCAGAGGTAACACAAAACGGACTGCAGATTCCGTGAGTTGAGACCAAGCTTCCGCCAGTCACGTAAAGCAATTAAAAATGGCTGGCGGCTATTTTGATCTGCCCATATCCTCCACCTCCAGGCGTTCGAGCCTTACTGATGTATCTGGAGGAGCAAGCAGATCATCCCCAGGGCCGCGTGTCCTGACCCCCCTACCGACCCCCAATGAGAGCTCGCAGGAGAGGTTGCCGGATCCAAGCGGAGCTCAGGGCAGGCTGAGGAATGCAGCAATCCCCAGGAGCGCGAATCGGGTCAAATTCACGGTCAGCGAAGCTGGTCTTGGCGCCAGTCCCTTTGAGTCGACGTCAGCGGCCCGGTTTGTTGGAAGGGGGTCGTCGCTACCGCAAAGACCATTGCCCACTGCCAGCATTCCATCAGCAGTTAAGGCTTCCCCTGACCCCCAATCAGTGCCTTTGATCGATATCAGCCCCAGTCCGAAAGTAGGTGTCACGGGCCTCACGGTCCACTCAGCACCCAGTTCCACGAGTGCCACTGGCGATGATGATGAGGTCAGTAATGAGAAGGGGAGGGCGATTCATTCAGCACAAGAGAGAGCCCAGCGGCTGGCATCCGTGCTGCACCAATCCTCTAAAACGCCGAAGTCCAGTCCTTGGCCTAGTCGACCGTCTTCCATCGCATCTACTCCTTCTGAGGCGGCACTACCCTTTGAGGATGGAGATGAGATTCCCATGATAAGTCTTTCCGAAAAGCAATTTGGCGATTTTTCAGACGACGATGACCTGGGCCCACTGAACGGCCGACAATCGATCCGAACTTCTCAAGCCCACCAACTAGTCAGACAAATGACTCGAAGCGATTTTGATTTTTTGAGCCGGCTCCAAGCCCCCTCGGCAGGGCTGGAGTCCGGACAAGTCACTCCCCTTGAAGAAAGGGACCCTGACGCCTATGTCGAACGACCGACACATTACCGCGGCGGCATCCTCTCCTCTTTACTCAAACTTTACGATCAACCCGGTAGCCACTATTCGCGGGGCCGGAATGCCAGCTTGCGCCGGAGCAGCACGGGAGAGTTCAGTAGTCAAGGGTTATCCCCAGACCCTACCTGGAAGTCTCAACGGCCCAGGAAGTGGTATGAAAAATCCCCTAACCAGTCGAGCACTTCGCTGGCTGGCTCGACGGCCAAGAATTCTACGAGCTCTCCAACCGCGATGCTTAAGCGCTCGCGTAGCAGTGGAGCCCTTCCAAATGTACCAAAGCGGATGGGCAAGCCGCAGCTCGAGGATGAGATTCGTATCACGGTCCAGATAGCCGAACTTCTCTCCCGTCAGGGATATCTCATCCGGCTTTGCCGGGCTTTGATGAAGTACGGTGCTCCTACCCACCGACTGGAGGAATATATGAAGATGACGGCTCGCGTCTTGGAAGTTGATGGCCAGTTTCTATATATACCTGGTTGCATGATTATCTCGTTTGATGATGCCTCTACCCACACCACCGAGGTTAGATTGGTCCGAAGTCCCCAAGGGGTTGATCTGGGCCGACTTTGCGATGTGCATCTCATTTACAAGGAGGTGATTCATGGTGTGATTGGAGTTGAGGAGGCCATTCAACGGTTGGACGAAATCCTGAAGCAGAAGAACAAGTACCCGGTTCCACTTGTTATTCTTATTTACGGATGTGCCAGCGCCTGCGTCGGTCCTTTCGCGTTCAACGCACGACCCATTGATATGCCAATCGCCTTTTTGCTCGGATGTCTTCTAGGAACCCTCCAGCTCGTACTCTCGCCACGTTCCAATCTTTACGCCAATGTTTTTGAGATCTCCGCAGCAGTCCTAACTTCGTTCTTGGCTCGGGCTTTCGGCAGCATCCGCTATGGAGATGGGCGGCTTTTCTGCTTTTCTGCTTTGGCACAATCCTCGATTGCACTGATCCTGCCTGGATACATGGTGTTGTGCGCCAGTC
Organism: Aspergillus vadensis CBS 113365; assembly: GCF_003184925.1. NCBI lineage: Eukaryota > Fungi > Ascomycota > Eurotiomycetes > Eurotiales > Aspergillaceae > Aspergillus > Aspergillus vadensis. The sequence goes on from NW_020292049.1 coordinate 610,076, forward strand.
TGGAGTTGCAGTCGCGCAGCATTGTTGCCGGGTCTGTCCGCATGGTCTATGCCATCATCTACTCCCTCTTCCTCGGGTTCGGGATCACGATTGGAACCGCAGTCTACGGACTATTGGATGGTGATGCATCTTCGGACTACACATGCCCGCCGAGTCCCATCACCAATGAATATCTTCAGCATTTTCCTTTTGCGATCCTCTTCACCTTCTGCCTCGCAATCATCAATCAAGCGAAGTGGAAGCAGATCCCTATGATGTTGATTATATCCTTTGCAGGATACGTGACGAATTACTTTGGCACCAAGAGGTTTTATTCTAGCACTCAAATATCCGGTGCGTTGGGTGCGTTCGTCATCGGGGTCATGGGGAATCTTTACAGTCGGCTACGACACGGGTTTGCGGCTGCTGCGATGCTGCCCGCCATCTTCGTTTTGGTCCCGTCTGGTCTCGCTGCCAGCGGATCACTCATTTCAGGCATTGCAGCAGCGGAACAGATCACTACGTCGACTTCTCCTTTCGCAGTCGTCTCCAACGGGACACAAGGCTTCGTGGACGCGGCAAAGAATCTATCGAGCCCAAATTTCGATCGCGAGTTCCACGGCGTCGTTCTCGACATCGGTTACGGAATGATCCAGGTCGCAGTCGGCTTCACTGTGGGTCTGTTCCTGGCTGCCTTGGTTGTTTATCCGCTTGGAAAGAAGCGAAGTGGACTCTTCAGCTTCTAGATAATGTGCCTTGATCACATTGTTCTCTCTCTTTTACACTTGCATCTTGATTGCCTTTTGTCCTGTCTCTGATGGAGCGAATTGTCGTGTTATTCAGCGTGAATTATATTGGTCCCTTCACATGATTTTGGTTTCTTTCTGGTGTCAACCTCCTTCATTTCTCAGAAGTTCCTTACTATTTGGGCTCGCTCTTGCTATTCATGCATATATATCCGTCGTTTCTCATCCGGTTACTCTCCTTGTCTGTTCGGGTCTGATTCTTTTGATTGGATTGCAAGCGTTCCCTGGGTATATTTGTTGTACTTTGTCATCCACACAGGCGTGTGTCGATTCCTTTCTCTCTCCTGGTTTGTATCACTCATTCTTTCTCTTTGTCTTCTTCTCTGTTCAGCGTCTACAAAAGCAAAGCTACGGCGGTTCGGGTCACATGTTACAACATTTTTGGTGGGATACTAATCTTTTTGCACTGATCTGCTCCTGGTACATGCAAGTTGAGTTGATCGATATATTATACTGCGTTACTTACTTACATCTACTGCCACCACCAAAGCCAGCCCTACGACGGCTTATTATTACTAGATAGAAGATACGATACCACGAATAATGATCAACTACGAACAATACCTCGCATAGAAACCAGTCCCTCTTTGGTACAGCTTAGACCTATTCCCTGCTTTTATAAGCCTCTACTTAGCAACGAGAACATAATTCGTCCAGTATTATATATATGCCACCGTAAACCGGGGGTAGTGGTACACCCCCTCCCTGAAAAAAAAGGCCCTCTACTCAACCATCATCATGCAGCAACCCACGTACTTCGAAACCACCTTTTTCGTTATACCTTAGTAATGATAATCATAATCTTTCTCTACCCTTGCAGCCAGCCTTAGTGACTGTTGGGAAGGGGGCGGCGGCGGCGGCGGCGGCTCCAAAGGGGAAGAAGAAATAAACACATACATAACATACACATAGCTGGATGAAAGAAAGCAAGCAAGCATATTAGTAACAATCATTATTACTATTGAACGTAACTCAAGTACTAACTAGTGTCGAATCGGCAGCAGAGCCTGACGCGGGCGCGGCTGAGCTGGATATCATGTTTTATAATGTTGTGTGTTCTATCAGGTAGTAAGTAAGTAATGCTGGATTGTGTTGTTTTGGTTGGTCTCTACTACTTAAGTTACTATTATCTATCTATCTATCTATACCGAAGAAACATACTGCCTGCTAGTTACTTACTGGACTTTTATATTAACCAAGGTTTCAATGGTGTGTTCAAATAGGTGGTAGTAAGGATTAATTAGTAGTAGTATTCCGGTCTTATGAGTGCAGTGCAGCTATGCATCAATAAATCGATACAGTAATGATTGGATGAAAGGTTACAAGTACTCTCAGTATATGTAAGTTTGCATTAAGAGCAGAGTAGTAAAAGCCAAGGTCCACTTAAGCATATAGGTAGCAGTAGCCCTCTAGCATTCAGTATCCAGTAGTGTCCAAACTCTGGTCAAAAAAACAAAACAAGTAAAAGAAAGAGCATACATGACCAGATGTATGTACGTACAAGTAAGTAAATGTGTCCCCGTGTCCAGATGGACCAGTGCTAGGAAAGGAAAGGAAAGTAAAAAAAGGAAGTAGTGATGGGGTGAGAGTCAAGCACGGTCCATTACCATTTCCAGCAACACCAGTTCAAGTGGGCAGGGACGAAAACAAACAGATAAGGAAAATCTTGATTTAATGATTCTGGTCTCGTGGTTCATCAATCTGTTCAGGTCGAAGGAAAGAATAAGAAGGTGAAGAGAGAGAGAAAAGAGGGTGCGAATAATAACAGTTAGAAAAGAATTCACATTTCATCCGAGGCTTGCTTCGTCAGACAGAAAGATTGGGTCATCGACGGGGCAGAGTCCTGGCCATGTGTCCATGCACAGTGTCAAAAAGGAGAGAGAGAAGCTTAGGCTAGGGCTGAGGATCTCTCTCTCTCAGAAATCCTGCCATGACATCAAGATTAACCGTCTAGTTTATTCCGGGTAGAAATAGAACTGCGGTGCCTGCAGGAGCTCAAATCCAACAACAAGAAAAAAGTACAAACAGAAAAAAGACAATTCATCCAAGCTTTGCGCATCCGTTACGTCTCAAGTCATATTATGTACGACGTTGGCATTACATGATCGGGGTCTTACGCTTTTCAGCGCTGGAGAGCACAAGCATCGGAGTCTTGCGTCTTTCCTGACCCTGAGCTACCGTCTTCTGGCCAGCGACGACAGCAGCCACTGAGGGTGATCCGGTTCGTGGAGAGGCCTGATCCGCTCGAACCTCGGCAAACTTCCCGCCAAAGAAACCGCCATCTTCGCTGATGGGGGTGGTGTTGTACGGGCTATCCTGAGATCGGCGTTCTCGGGAAGACCTCTCCTTCCTCTCAGAACCAATGGCTCCGTTCGCAGCGGCGCGAAGACTACCCAGGCTGGGCTTGCTGGACAGGCTACCACCACTGCGAACCGTGGCATCATCCCCATCGGAGAACGTGAATTCCTTCTCGCTCGCAGGAGTATTGGTACCACCACTGCTATGGCAGCCAAAGCTCCGAGTTTCGCCACGACGTTCAATGCCCGCACGAACCAAGTTGTGCACCGCACGTCGACGTTGACGAGTGGCGAAGTTCTTACTTCCCTCGTGCTTCGATGTTGGCTTGGCTGTAAGCTCCTCCAGAGAGGGTGGTCCACGGGGTTGGCGGATCGGGTGCTCGCCCGCACGAGCCTGTCCGGGCCCAAAAGTTCCAGTAGCTGGGGTCTGAGGCAACGCCGCAGTCTTGGGAGCCGCGGGTGTGATGGCAGTGTTAGCCTTGGCCGTGTCAAGTGGCATCTTGAGCGCGGGGTTAAAGGATGAGCTCTTCTTGTGACCCCTGCGGAAGGCATTGGCCGAGGGAGGAGGCAGAGGGGCAGTTTCTTGCGGGGATGAACGGCCGCTGGGAGGAGACACAGGCTGAGAAACATTCACAGGAGACTGGCGATTTTCAGGCGGCGGTGACACCTCAGCTCTGAAGGTAGGCACCTGAACAGAGGGAGACTGTGTCTCCTCTTCCTGGTACTGTGGCGAGCTGTCCTGCTGGAAGGTATTGTCATAGATATAGTTTTGCTGCCCAGTCAAGGGGTTGTAAACCGAGTAGAGCCCCGGCTGTCCAGGAACAGGCTGCACCACGGGCTGCACGCCCTGCTGAAGCTGTTGCTGATAGAAACCCATACCAGGGAGGGACAGAGGAGAATAATCCTGCTGCTGCTGCTGCTGGATCACAGGTGTTCCGAGATTAAGACCCTGGAACTGCTGAGCGGCCGCGGTCACGCTGATCAGCTGCTGCTGCAAGCGCTGCTGCTGGGCAGCCAAGAAGAGGTTGGTCGACATCAACTCCGCGTACAGGCTTTCGTCGATCTGCGTATCGCCAGCGATGTCAAGAGCCGGAGGTGCGAGCACCTGCTCCGGCAGAGTGTACATGGGGCGGCCCGTGTTCATGTCCAGACCCTGGTTGACGGCTAACGAATGACGAGGGAATCCGGTTCCCATGGCGGTTTGAGGAACGCGATCCGCAGTTCGGTTCGAGAGATTGCCATATCTATCACCTTCGAAGCCAAGGTGCTGCTGGCGCTGAGAAGCCGAGGGCATCGTGGCTGACTTGGGAGCCGTCCTTAAACCAGCGAGAAGGTGCGAACGGCTGGTGCGCGGAGTCGGAATCGGTGCAGATGGCTGAGACTCATCGATAGTCGAGATGTGTGGTGGAGGGACGCTCAGACGCTTGATATGGGAGCCTTTCCTGCGTGACCCAAAGCTGGCTCCAGGCACCCCGAGGGCACTGCCATTGTTGAAAGAGGAGTTGTAGGTCATTTGAGCAAGACCGCCAGCGTCCATACTCGTAGCTGTAAAGGAGTATAAAACAGTATGTGCAATTGACGAAACGAAACGGTGCTAACGATTTAGCGATCGGAGACGCGATGTGGTCGACCACAAAAGGATCTTTCGGCGTATTAAAATATTACAAGGTCGAGGATAGGATGGAGCACCGAAGAAATAACCGACACCGGGAAACGGAGGGGTTAATAGGTAGGCAACGAACGGGGCGAAAGTCCGGACTCCCTGTGGAAAGCGGTGTTAGCCTGGCTTTTGGAGGTATTGTCCACGGAGCAATTCAGCGTACCTGCAGAATACAAAAAGGCACACACAGAGATGTGCCTTGGTGGAATAGGCGAAAAGGGCCAATGAGTGATTAATAACCAGGTGTACAAGCGATTATAAGGCCGGGCGTCGTCAGAAGCCGATGAAAAGATTCAGCTAGCTCACGAGACGGAAGATTGAACGCGACCGGTGAGAAAGGAAGACCTGAGTGGAATCTCGGATGACGAGAGGACGGAGGTTCTCTGTATTAGAAGGACAGAAGATAAGAAACGGACCGGAGATGCTCTGCAACTCTCTTGTAACCGTAAGAAAATGATGCTTGAGACACAAGATGCAGTAGACGAGAAGGTTTGGTCTACCGTTCAGACCGTCGAGATGGGAGGAGCACGCGGTCGCGGTAGGGAGGGTAAATCAAAACTTTTTCGCTTTTCTGGCGGAGTGTTCCTTAATGCTTTTTTTTATCCACTTTTCTTCTCTTTTTAAACTATTCCTCCTTTTGTGCCTCTCCGATTTGTGACAGCTATTTTCCGCACGTCGAACCTGACGAAAAGAAAGAAGTGGAGGAAGAAACGAGAGGCGACGCCGGGTTGCTTCGTTTCGGGAGTTCGGCGCGTGTTTGGCCGCTATTTTTTCTTTTTTTCTTTTTTTCCGTGCCTTTTTCCTTTTCCCAGTTCGAGTTCCGCGCTTAAGAGAGGACCGTCCAGTTAACCGGGAGCCCCAGGCAGACCACCCAAGGAACTTCAAGTTCTTTTAGAATGTTAAGCCAACAACAGCAACGGTTCGTTGGGAAGATGATGAGTAAAGGATTAGGAAAGGAAGGTAAAAAGTAGAAGTAGCGAGATGAATAGACACTGATGGAGAAGGAATGAAGGGAAAAGGGGGGGGATGATGAAGAACTGAAATCGGGGTGGGTAGGGGAAGGGTTGGTAAGTGGTGAGATGCTGAGGGGGGGAAGCAGAGAAAGAGGGCGACCGAGAGGAGAGAAGAGAGAAAGACGGAGAGAGGAGGGAAGGGAAAGGGAAAGAGAGGAACCAGCGGGGAAGGGAGAAAAGAGGAGTTGGTAGTGAATAGGAATAGCAATAGGGACGACCAGGGAATGAAAGGAGATGAAGAAGAAGAAAAGCAGTAGCAGCAGCAGAAGAGAAAGGGACAGCAAGCAGACCCGGAGAAGAAGGGAACTGGAACTATTGATTGGGATCGATCATGCGAATCACTCTACATACTTCCTACTAAGAGTAGTAGTACTTACTACTTACTACAAGCAGTTACTGGCAGTGACATTGACTCTCCTGGATGGCCTGGGAAGTTCTGCCTGAGACGCTCGTCCGTCGCTCAGGCGCTGTTGTGCTTCCTGATTGGCTCGCTTCGGCTCCCCTTAGACCGATGAGGACTAGCGGGAGGATGGGGCGACTGGCCAATTGTCCAACGAGGCCTCCTGATTGGTGCCAGCACCCAAATCCCCCGTGGGTGCCTGAGGTGCCACGGCCACACTGCCTCCAACTACCAGTTCCCCCCAACTTATCGTGCGAGACGAGGATCTTCAGGAAATGAGCCGACCCTCTTTTCATCAGTAGCACAGCACTGAAGTAATTAATATCAATCACGATTCCAAGGATGAGTGGTCATCTGACCTTCCTTATCTGATTCACCCCAAGGCCATCCCGGACCTCTCAATTTGCATGGCTCCGAAGCCCATCTTTATCTCTCACCCAGCCCCTCCCAGAGTCCCTTCACGGAGTGCACCGGAACGTGGTAACCGCTTGCACGGAGCTTCCCCTGCCCAAATCGCTGCTGATACCTAGGTGGTGTGCTTAGGATAGGCTTGTAAACCCGATATACCACAGTCCATTTCCACCCCTTATCTATCTGGCTCTCTGCAGCCTGCTATTGCTGTTGATGGTGCTACTTTACCGCCTGGGCCCCAGCTCGTTCGCCGGGGCCTCTCATCCATGCTCACGTAATGCCAATTGGCCTCCGCCAGGCTGAAACGCCCCATCCCAGTGTTGCCTTCCCAACTGCCTGGCACGGACACGTATTATCCCGGCGGTGTTGGTAGCATCCAGGCTCCCATATTACTTCATGTAGCGGCTTCTCTTTGAGATGACACCAAAGGAAGGTGATCCACTGAACACACATTGATTCTCAGTCACTATAATTAGAGTAGGTCAACATAGAATAGTAATTTCGTGTCCCTGATCATCGCCATTATGTCTGCACTTTCCAAACAAGATCAGGACTTCATATGTCAGGGGTTAAACATAGTAGTTATATATGCTCCTGCCTGCCACCAATATCATTTCTTTGATAACCAGGGTATCATCAATTGCATCAAAACCAGCTTACTAGCGTGGTCAGACTTTGAATCTCGCAACGCTAAGCAGTCCTTGGGCCTTGTATGTGGTTGTCACATACTATTATTGCTCTATACACTGTAAGCCATTGTCTGGTATAAGACGGCAGCTGGCGTACCTTCTTAAATAGGCTCTTGGCAGTCTCTTGTACAGAGCCATTCCCCCGTCGAATGTGAAGTAGGCTAAACAGCCTCAGTCTCGTTGTCCTTACTTGAGTTGGATTGCGGCACACTATCAGGCCGTTTCTCAAGGTCACGTTCGAGGCGGGCTTTCTCCTCGTCCGTCGCGTCAGTTAGATGGACCGCAACTTCCTCGCCGAAGTTCTGTGCAATTTCCTCCAATGTCAACCGAGCAGTCTCCGGGAAGAAAAAGTAGATCACTAGAGGCCACCTATTAAAACGAATACCAAGATTGCAAAGACGTAGCTAGCTCACCTGGAATGAAAAATGCGGACCAGCAGATGATAACCAGATAATACTTCCAGCCAACGTTGTCGAAACCCATCGGCGCGGTCTGAAGCAGGATAAGAGTCGCTGTCATGCGTTAGTAGCTAGGACGGCTTTGCATCAGGACAGTTTCTTACCGGCGAACTGTCCAAATAGGGAGAAGCCCATGCCAATTGGGCGAATCTCAGTAGGAAAAATCTCAGACACATAGAGATACATCGTCGTATCACAGAAAGTCCTGTCGAGAGATTAGTCGTCTGAAAGCTTATTATGAGCAGATATGCTTACCCTTGGAATGCAAGGTAAAGATACATAAACAGAATGCCGAATCCGTTACCAACCCGGTTCGTGGTGCCCGCGTATTGTGCGGTCATGGCAGCCAAGCAAGAAGTGGTAACAATAATTCCGACAAACCCTGTAATGTACATTTTCCGACGAGAGTTTACCTTGTCGTGAAGCCAGGCACCAAGAGGGTTGTAAATGACACCTAAAATAACCCCGATTAGTCTTTACCCTCATAGTCTGACTAGTTTTCATCTTACCAGCAGTTGTCAGCCAGACCGCACTCAGGAGCAGTGGCATTCCGCCCGTTTCTCCAAGGTTGGTGTATAGAAGAACGGCATAGTTGTTCTGCGCGATGTAAGCTATCGGATCTCAGCTTGATCTCAGTAGAGAAGCACTTACGATGATCAGCGGTCCGCCGAATTCAGCTCCCCATTGGGTCAGAAAGCCGATAGCCATGCGCTTCCTGTACGACTTCTTCTTCAAAACTGCGTTCCACACATTTCCATAGGCAGACAATCGCTCCCCTTCAAGACGAATCTGCTCGGCAGTTTGGAAGTATTCTTCCTTAGCAACCAGGTTGTTCGGATCGTCTGGGGATCTGCGAAGTCGCTCAAGGACTAGTTTAGCTTCCTCATGCTTTCCCTTACTGATCAGCCAGCGTGGAGAGCGGGGGAGCCAAGGCGATCCTAGCAGCAGGACGAGAGGTGGCAAGCACTGGAGACAAAGTGGGAACCGCCAGCCAAATGTACCAATCTTATTTTCAGCAAAGTAGCAGGCATAGCCTACCCAGCCGGCAAGCATGTAACCGAAGACCAGAAAGATGGCATGATGGCCAACAAGCCAACCGCGACGGAAGGCACTAGACATCTCGGAAAGGTACATTGGACACACAGTCACGAGGATACCAATTCCGAGGCCGCAGACAAATCGCCCAGCTTGAAACATTCTAGGTAGAGTTAGCCAAGGGCATGTGCGTACATGGGGGGTAAATCAAGGCGCACTTGAGTGAATTAGAACCTCCTTGAAGTGCTCCTCCGAACATCGAGAAGAAAGCCCCCAACTGGATATTAAATTTCCGACCAAAATAATCACACGACCACATTATGAAGAGCGTCCCAACCGCACCTCCAGCACTGAAAACGCCATTCGCTGTAGATATAGCAGGAGTTGTTATCGAGGCATATCCAGGTTCGCCCTCTTGAGGAAGATTGAAGTATGTGTACCATCCTGGCTGACCGATAGTGCTTGAGATAATCGAGGAGCAGTAGCCGTATGTCTGTTGAAATTGGAGAAAAGGAAAATTAGGTGCGATTGCAGAAGAGGAATTTCCGAGTACTCACCATCGAACCAACGGCAACAAAAATAGTGACCAGCCTATTATAGGTACTGGTCTGAGACCCAAACGTCCCCATGGCGAGCTAGATCTCAGCAATGGATGTAGATCGAAGCCAAAGTGGGAAGAGAAAAAGCAATATAACCAGAAAGAAGAGCAAACAGGTCAACCCGCACGTTGCATCAGATGAAACAATATTGAGCAAGCCACGCGGCTCAATTTCTGATCATGTACTACCCGAAAGGAACAGGTCTGGGACCGGGGGGTGAGGGAAAAGAGGCGGAAGGAATGCCGGGCAGAAATGAAAATGTAAACAACCGTGTATGACAGACAGACAGTCAAGATGCCGGCACATCAGCCTGGGATATATCTCTCGACGCAGGGTAAGCGGGCAAAGAAAACGGCACCACAGAGACTCCCACACATCCTGCACTAAGTTGCTTAGCTCGTGGGAGCTTTCTAGCTTTGCCTTGAGTATACTTCCCTTTGCGTAGAGCACCGGCCGGGTGGAGTTGACGATGAAGGAGTGGATCCACCAACCACCGACCAGCGACATAACGGCTCCTCAATCACCTGGTTGAAGAAAGCATGGCCGATGGTTGCCATTCGACAATTGATTTGCTCTAGACCAGGGGAGGGAAGAAAGACGATGCATTAGTTGTCGTTGCCTCGCTAGCCTGACAAAAAACGGTCTTCTGCCAGGAAGGGAACTGACACTAAGCTCCTTTGGGGAGTCCCGTGCTGTTACTGCATGTACGTACGTTACCGTTATGCCTGTATGTATGTATGTTCTGCGGTCTGCCGCTTCCTCTGGATTACTTACTACTTCCGAATAGGCAACTGAAAGGACTTAAGGTTCTCTCCATCTCCACCTTGACAGACTGGCTTTCCGTTTGGGTTTATTGTGGCTGCCGTCACTATCCTGAGATCCGTTGTCACTTGTCAGTCCTGACTCGCTCGGTGGTTCATGGCTCTCAACCGATAAGATGATCCATAAGATGTCAATTAAGATCTACCTTGGGTGAGTATGGTTCAGGTCACGTTTGCTTTGTAACCTGGTGCGTATGCACGCTCAGGCATAATAGACAGACAGTTTGGCCGATTTAGTAACCCCGAGCCCTCTTCTGTGGCCTCGCTTGTTGTGGACTCGGCGGGACCGTGTTAAACTGGCGCAATCCTCAGTATTACGTCTTATGTATAGCGAGTAAATCCGAACAGGGGATTCAAAGTTAGGTGCGGAGCAAGTACTATAGCAGATGCGGGCCTGGTAGCCCGCCGCTGCGATCCGTCTATTGATTTTCTGGATCTAGTGCATCCGCTATGACAACGGCGCCGAACCGGTCTGTCTTTCATCCCCACCCTTCTCATTTGGATTAGTAACTATTGGAAGCGATAGAACCACCCTCCAAAGGCTACAACAGGTAGTTGAACCATCGTGCAGTGAGATATTAAAACCTATGCGTACACGAGTTTCAGCTGGCTGTCCAACTATCCCTAGTTTCCGTCTTTCAACGTGCTGTGGTGTTTTCTTCTTCCTTCGATCGGCCTAGCTATCTTTCTCAAAAACATGTCGTCGGGTAATCCTAGTCCGTCGCCTTTCGATGTACCATTTGATGAGCTGCCGAACCCAAAGCAAGTATGGGTTGGCAAGCCAGGAAGCCGCGAAGAAGGATTAGGAAAACTTGCGATCTTGACCCCCGAGGTGGTGGCCAATGCTGCTGCCACTGAAATCAAGACCGGGCGACGGGTGACGATGGGCTGGGAACTGACCAAGTTGGATTATCCTAATCTGAACCGTCAACCATGCCACCATCAGATCATTCCGCTTTTGGGCGGTGTGGCTTTCGACGATGTCTATACCATGAATCCTCGTAGGTTATGCACTGTTCTTCCTTTCGCCCGCGGTACCACCCCCCTGGGCTAACTCTAGAATAGAACAAAGTAGCCAGTGGGATGGTCTGCGGCATTTTTCGCAGACGGTTGAGGGCCAAACCGAGCGTGTGTTCTATGGTGGCGCAACCGTCAAGGAAATCAATGATCGAACGAACAATCGGATCGGCTTGCAGCATTGGGCCAAAGAAGGGATTGCTGGTAGGAATTTGACCTATTTATTGATTGACCTTTCGGAGTAAGCGACTAATTGCGGTGTCGCATGCTGTTCGACAGGTCGCGGGGTATTGATCGATTATGCCACATGGGCAGAAAAGAGGGGAATCAGATACAGCACATTTTCGACACATCAAATCCGGCTTTCAGATATCCAGGAAATTGCCAAGGAATGTGGCATTACTTTTCAAAAGGGCGATATACTTTTCGTTCGCATTGGAGTGACGAAGGAATGGGATACCGCCATGACAGATGACCAGAAGCGGCAATACTCGGACAATCCGAGCCCGGAGCATGCAGGTGTCGAGGCAACTACAGATGTGCTGCGATGGCTTTGGGATACCGGGTTCGCCGCGATTGCCAGCGATGCAATTAGTTGGGAGGTATATCATCCACTGCAATCTTATGCAATGCATCACTATCCAAGTATATGTGACTGATATGTAACAGGTTTACCCACCCCAGTCGCCTGATTTGTTCCTGCATGAGTATGTACTTGCGGGTTGGGGTATGCCAATCGGTACGTTGAAATCAATTGCATGCAATATGAAGCGATCTCCAATAATATACTGATCGGATTTACCTTTGCCAGGAGAGCTGTTTGATCTAGAAGCACTGTCTCAAATTTGCCAAGATCTACAGCGCTGGTCTTTCTTTGTGGCATCTATCCCCCTGAACATGCCCGGAGGGGTATCCTCACCCCCCAATATCATGGCTATTTTCTAAGCCGGATCTACCGACAGCGCTTTAGTTTGGGGCCAAACCGCTTGTACACGACAGCCACAGACGCTAAAAGCGGATCATATTTTCCGAATTTAACTTCTCCCATATTCGTGACGAGATTCTGGAGGTGGAGACCTTCAAAGGCTACACATAGCCGAGATGGAAATAAGGAGGGACAAATGGAAGTGGGGAAGAAGTGTAGTACGTGCGCTTAGAATAAGCGACGAGAATGAATAAGAAAGCACATACATACTTATTCGGACATCGGGCTTAGATAGTAGAGCTATAGTATGAAACCATCCACTTTTCCAAGGGCCATTGGGATCAGCGATGGTCACTAGGACATGACGCGGAAACTAGACCCAATCTGCAACCAGGCGGATTTCAGAGGATAAAGAACCACGACATGCAGAGGTAGGTATCTGCTCGTGGAAATACCGATTCCAAATCAGTTCATTAAGATATTTGAATCAAAGGAATTCTGACCATGGAGTACTTTGCCGCGCAAACTTAATGGCATATTAGCATATGCTGATAAGGCTGGCCAAGACGGGGGATAATCTATGGTCATCACCAGGGTCACATGGAAAACAGAAAGTCCGGGACATTCTGCCACGCGTGGAAGGGAACACAAAGAAACGCATGACTCCACTTCGAGTCTATAGTGCGTTTGCCTTTCATATCTCGGAGAAACGTTTGCTAACCGGGGAGCAAATGTGTAACTGTAATCAGCCAGACAAAAGCATTGCTTGACTGCGTGGTGGGTTCGTCCGAAAAAATTTGCTCAGGACCCCTCAGCTCTTGCCAGCTCCTGCATCGTACTTCTGGTCTCGCTTCTTTTGTTTTTTTGTTTTTTTTTCTACTTTTCGTCGAGCCATCGAGACGACCAGTTGTCTTAGTTTCACAATAATCTAAGACGAGACCCCAGCTATGCCGGGTAAGGCAAGATTGACGTCCGCGAGGCCCACCATTGGTAACAGCGTTGCATCCGCACGGGCATTAAGTTCTCTTAGACGGCTGGCGGGCCCCACTTGCCGCCCGGCGCGCGCCCGCCCCAGTCATTCCACCCTTGACTTCCTTACGGAGTACCCATACGGTATGAGACCGTAAGCGACAGCTGATGTGCATCTCTGACCCGCGAAGGGGATGGATCAGAATCTGGCGTGGCTTTCGATCGACATCTCTCTTTCATCCCACCCCCTCCCCCAGTCGCCCTTACCCATTTGCTTCAATAATTGTGTTGGCTTCATTACATTCCAACACTAGAACAAGCCATTGGAAAAGGCGAAGCCTGATCATCTGTTGATCAAAATTTTATCCCCCAAAGTCTTTAGCCGAATGCACGCATGGGTTCCCGCTTCATCGCAACGCATGTGCAACATGTGAGACTGGGGAGGGGACTGTGAGCTTTGACATTGACCATGCAGATTCGTGCATAGTTACTCGCAGTACAAAGTACACACACTCCTGTCCCAGAGTGACATTTTATTTAGTCATCGCCAGTCTAGAATGGAATGGGTCCGAAGCACTGAAAATTTCGAGCAATCAATTTCCTGCACCGAACACCGACGGATTACGGAGTCGAAAAAGATCTTTCCAATGCTAGTTAGCAATCAGGCAATATTCTCGAGCACTTGGCGAGATCGCCCACTTACCGGGCCACTACTAGCCCACAACTGGCCTCTTGATTCGGAAAAAGGAAAGCCCATTGACTAGTCGTACTTCCTTCATTGCACCCCTGTCTTTGGCTAGCCCGGAACCCTGTCGCAGGATGCCCTGCAAAGGAGTAAAAATCCTTAGGGCCTGCGCTATCGCCTTCAGGGGTGACGGCCTCCGTCTAAATCAAAAATAAAGGCTTGGTGCTTGTGGCAAAGGGCGAATCGGAGAGCTTTATTGCTCGCGATGTATCGACCTTGATTGATGTGTCATGACCCCGAGTTCCCAAATTTGGTTGTGATATAGTCTTAAATGTGACTTAAACCCAGACTGCTGGGACATTCATTTATTTCCAGCACTTTGGAAGCGCTTCCGTGAAGCCTACCCGTTCGTCACGATGCTCGCGGAGCTGCTTGGACGTGATGGCACCGGCACAACAGATGGACATGTGGACAGGTCGGTCCAGAAATGGAATCTGGCGACACAGATACTATGCATCACTACGATGACGATTTTCTTTGCTCTGCGATGTTTTACCCGCCTTGTCATCATGGACGGCTTTCGAAGAGAGGATTGTAAGGGCCTAATGAACAGCTCCAGATGGCCAGTGCTAACGAACACACAGGGACCTGTCTAGGTGCTTGGGTAAGGACATTGATGCCAACCCACTGAATGAGATGCTCAACTATTTGACTGGCAGTTTCTTGGTGTGTGTTATTCGATCATTGCTTTGATCAGTAAGTATAAAAAAGAAGCCCTCTTCGGAGATTTGCTGAGTATTAGTTCAGTGGGACATTTCGGCGGCGGAGTGCACTACGCTGATGTGCCTGTATCACATCGCATACCCTTCGAAAAGGTAAGTTGAATGAGTCTCTTACAGTCTCCAATCTGCTGTGTTAACTTGCTCAGACGGTGTATGTGACAATGGTCATGTATGGTCCGACCGCATATTTAACAAAGTTGTCCCTACTTTGGATCATTGCACGAGTCTTCAGCCCTTACCGAAAAACCGTCATATTTATCTACGTCTTCCTGGGTATTATGCTCGCCTACTATATTCCTGCGGTCATTGTCAAGATCCGAATTTGCGACCCAATAGCGAGGTTCTGGGCCCCTGACACACCGGGGTCATGCCTGGACCAGACATCAATCATTCTTGCCGATGCAGTTGTCAGTGTCGTTAGCGATATGGCTATCCTCATTCTTCCCCTACCTTTGACGGTGGGGTTGCAATTGCCGCTGAAGAAGAAATTGCGAGTCATGGTCGTATTGGGAGCTGGAGGACTAGCGTGTGCATCGAGTATTGTCCGTCTGATTCTCATTATTTTGACGGGGCAATCACAGGACGGAACACTGGCTTTCATGCGCATTAACATGTTCGGGTACGACTGCTGTCTAACTGGAGGTCATTGTATCACCTAGCTGACGATTCTTTCGTGGTCAGGAATGCCGAGATAACGATCGGGGTCATTTGTGCCTGCCTGCCCGCCCTTTCAGCTCTAATCTCCCGTACCCACCGCGAGTATACGAGCAACAAGTACTCCAGTCACAAGAACACCCAGACATCACAGTACGAATTGAGCAAGGTCAAGAATAGTCGTCCCAGTCGCGCAGATAGGAGCAAAAACCAGATGACTTTCACGGAGGTTGGATCGGATCAGGACATTCTCATCCCCAACGCTCAGGAAGCGCCAAGGATCGAGACCACGGTCCGTGGCGATTCAGAGCGACAAGGCACAGAGACCATGGGGATCATGAGAACAGTGGACGTGTCAACTACTGTGACATCGCGATATAGTCAGCATGAATGACAGGTAAAAGTCTTTTGGCGGTATGGCGGCGTTCCAGGGGATATCATTATGTGGTGCCTTAACCGGCTTACATCTCGACGAATCGACATGGTTTTCTTAACGTATATATATTAATATAGTGTATCATATGCCTTCCGGACCTCATATTGGCCTTGATGTCAGTTTATGTCAGTGTGTGTTTTAACGCCAGGAAGCAACATAGTGACTGTTGACGTGCTCGAACATTGTGACAAGCATCGCAGGGTAGTGATAGTAAGGTGCTGACGGACCCACATAACTGACAAAAGCTTGTATGTTTCCTTTAATTTGCTAATTAATGAACTCTGGGTCGTGAGGAACTATGAAGATTCCCTGGTACCTGGGGAAATAAACCATGACGTCATGTCCAGATGGAGTCAGTAGGGCACATTCCCGGGGTTGGCCCGTCACGAGATTGTCTGCCGCGGGTTGCCGCCATTGCAAAACAAGGAACCTCTGGCTTCGCTGGTGATGCTCGCCATTTAGCTGGATTCTAGTAGGCTCTTTGTCCTACGGGGCTTTTTTCCAACTCATGGACGACTTTAAACCGATATACCTATCTTTTTCGTGACAGTCATTATACACTTACTCCCGGGAATGATCTACTAGGCCATATGTCTTATCTCGAACCTTTAACCTTACTAATTTTTAGGTTATAGCAGAGGCTCTTCCTTCGACTTTGTTAGCGCTACGTCGCTATAATCGAGATATGAACGATGATAAAGATCGACCACGGAGCACGGAAAAGAGGTCGCTTTGCACGAGATTCCGAAGTCACTTCAATCCAAGGCCGGCGGAAGATGATGGGCCACAAGATTGGTGGATCGCATCTACTGCTATTCCACTGATAGCAGCTACCACGGCCCCTCTCGCCAATCTCATGTCTATTGTTGCTCTTGTGATGCCATGGAAAAGTAAGCTACTTGGCGGGACCGCATCATCAGGCGCGCCGGCGCAGGAATTCATCAGTGACCCTCGATGGTGAGCGCAGATCGCCGAGATATTCACGGATAGTGCTAACCCGACCAGGTGCATAGCTCTTAATGCCACATCACTCGCGTGTGGAATTGCAGGCAACGTTTTTCTCCTATTCAATTTTACGCGCAGTTTGCGATACATCATAGCTTTGCCCGCATCTATCATCCTCTGGTGCCTGGCCACATCGATTCTGGTCGGCATTACTGTTGCTACGAATATTTACGATGGTCCAATACCACCCGACCAGACCTACTCTCAGGCCTACTGGAGTGCAGTCATCGCAGCAGCTCTGTACTTCTTCCTCACTGTTATCCTGTTGGTCAACATGCTGGGATACGTTCTGGGGCATTATCCGCAGTATTTTGCCCTTACTGACGGCCAGAGAACGTTGATATTGCAAACCACTGCATTCGTGGTGTGGCTACTCATAGGAGCCGCTATCTTCCATGCCGTCATTGATGATATATCGTTCGCGGATGCACTCTATTTCTCAGACGTGACGATTTTGACATTAGGTTACGGCGATATCACTCCTCCAAGCTCGGTCGGAAAGGGCCTTGTATTCCCCTATGCAGTTATGGGCATAATCATCCTCGGTCTCGTGGTGGGAAGTATCCATGACTTTGCTCGGGAACTGCAATACGACAATGTCGTGCGAAAGCACGTTGAAAGAAAACGACAAGCAACCATCGAGCACTCCATCTCACTAGATCCAGGCGCAGAGGACCCACATCTTAAATTTAAATCCAAGCGTCCACCCAGGCCTGGTGGACGCCGTGCCATCAATGCACTCGCATTGGTAGGCCGACCGAAGCTCCTCATCATGAGGGAAGAAAAAGACCGCTTCAACGCCATGCGAGCAATTCAATACGAAACCGTCCTCTTCCGGCGGTGGTACAATCTAATCCTGAGTCTCATCATGTTTGGTATCGTCTGGACGTGCGGTGCCGTGGTCTTTTGGCGCTTAGAAGAAATCACCTACTTCCAAGCCCTATACTTCGGCTTTTGCTCTCTCCTCACGATCGGATACGGAGACATCACACCGACCACCAACGCAGCGAGACCCTTCTTCATTGTCTGGTCCCTTCTATCTGTCCCAACAATGACAGTCCTCATATCAGAAATGAGCGACACAATCGTTGTCGCATTCAAGCACGCCACCAGCGTTTTTGCCGACTGGACCGTCCTCCCACAGTCAGGAAAATACCGAGACTTCCTCCGTAAATTCCCAATCCTCTACACCACTCTCCAGCATCGCGAAGAAAACAGACGAGTAAATGAAGGCTTCCACGTCGGATTAGACAACGAGGAAAGAGGCACACGAGCAGAGCACCAGCACAGCCTCGACCATCCACCCACAAGATCGCTCGAAGAACTCGCCAGCGAGCCCGACACGTCTTCAGGCACGGGATCAGGATCAGCATCAACCCTTCACTTCGCACAGCAACTTGCGTACGCGATCCAGCGAACTACCCGAGACGTTGTAGAGGGCGAGCGAAAACGATATACATACGAAGAGTGGGTGGAATTTACCCGACTCATTCGCTTCACGGACCTCAGTCCAGACGACGTGGAAGTTCAAGAAGACGAATACGGGATCCTGAACTGGGATTGGATCGGTAAAACAAGTCCGATGCTAGCCACGCAGACAGAGCCAGAATGGGTTCTGAATCGTCTCTGCGAAAGCCTAATTCGGTATGTTGATATCCAGACGAAGCAAGCAACGACGACGAGAGAGGAAGACGAACCGACCTTGAAGAAGCAGAGGGAGATTAAGTTTGAGGATAATCAGTAAATATGTTACTTACTTCAATTTGTGTACATACGTTGCATTTAGTTTTCTCGATTGTACAGCCATTTCTCTCATTTGGGATATTGAGACAGTTCGGATTGAGAAGAGCATGATAAATAAACAGAACTGCCACAAAATCCTCCCTTCTCTAAACAACCAAGACAAGTAAGTAAGTACAACATGAAACAACTGACTAAATCCCTGTACATAGTAGATCCTCGGTATCCAGCCATCCAACCCGCCCGGACTTCATTCCGTTCTTCCAAAGCGACATACTCCCAACTACTAAAAGTATTAGGTTAATCCCTTTCTCCGCACGCCACCAACCCAACCAATAATATAACAACTAAGTCAGAACCCCTCTTTGATGATCCATAACCCCTCCCCCTTGCACATCATACTAAGTAAGTAAGTAACCCATGGAAGAGCCGAAACCGACCTTTTCCCTTATCTCCAACTAAGAGAAGAAGCGGGGTAAGCTGGGCTGCCTTGCCTGCATCATGTCATACTCTCTCTCTCTCCCTCCTCCTTTCTCTTGAGCTGTGACACAAAGTATCGTATTTAAGGTATATAAGAAAAGAGAGTTGATCGTCCATCCATCTCTACCAACCCAACTACCTCTTCAAGGAATCTTCGAATAATAATTTAAGTTACACTTGCTACCGGTATTCTACTACTGCTTAATTGAAAGAGTATACTATACATAACTTATCGAAATGACGAAACAACTCGCTCCGGGCGCCCGACTGGAAGGGAAGGTTGCTATTGTTACTGGTTAGTTTCATGCCTTCAATCAATCTTAATTTCTTTTTGTGCCTAATCCCACTCGTACATCTTTTCGTTCGGCTATATATTCTATCTACTATTTATTCACTGTATTCGAATTATATACTCCAATATACTCACTCTCCTCCCCGCCCATACTAACGAGATGAGAATGTAGGAGCCGGATCCGGTTTCGGCGCTGCCATCGCGCAGCGCTTCGCCTCCGAAGGAGCCAAGGTCATCGTGGCGGATATCAGTGCCGAAGGGGGCCAAAAGACGGCCGCCGCCGATCCGGAGAATATCGTGTTTGAGCAGATGGACGTAACCAAGGCAGCGGATTGGAAGCGCATTGTGGAGAAGGCGGTGTCGTTGTTTGGGAAGTTGGACGTATTGGTGAATAATGCGGGGACAACGTATCGGAATAAGGTATTTCATTTCTTCCCTAGTTTTTTCGTGTCTTGATGTGTAGTTTGAGAAGTGAGGCTTATGCATGGTGGTTTAGCCGACACTGGAAGTCACCGAGGACGAATGGGAGCGAGTGTTCAATGTGAACGTCAAGGGAGTTTATCTGGGCAGTCAGGCATTCGTGGCTCGGGTGATTGAGCAGGGCCAGGGCGGGTCGATCATTAATATCTCGTCGACGGGAGCGTCGAGACCACGGCCTGGGTTGGTGTGGTATAATGCGTCCAAGGGGGCGGTTTCGAATGTGAGTGGATTGATGTTATCCTTTACCCTTTCGATGTGGAGTGCATTAGATGCTGATGATATGTTCATATTAGGCTACCAAGGGTCTGGCGGCTGAGTATGGACCGCATAATATCCGTGTCAATTCGGTCGCTCCTCTTCTGTCGGCTACGCCGTTGTTCTCCGTATTCACAGGAATGGAAAATACGCCGGAGAACTGGGAGAAGTTCATCGGAAATGTGCCGTTGGGTCGTCTCACGGAGGGGGATGACATCGCGAACATTTGTCTGTATCTGGCCAGTGATGAGGGACGGTTTATCAACGGGACGGAGATGGTCATTGATGGTGGCAAGTGTATCTGAGTGGTGAGACCGGTCATTTGCGACGATTGATATGCAGAATTGCATGATGGCAACGTCCTGTATGTCGACATAGCGAATGCTCTCAGCAAATCGAAACCAGCACACAATCCTACTTCTTGGCCGCGTAGTGTAGGGAGTTTTGGTTGTAGCTGTACTCACCTGTTAAGTCCAAGAAGAAGGATCAAATAGAGAAATATCCTCTTCTAACAGGCCCATCATGTGCTGGTTTCCCGAGAACCAGTTCCCCAGTTGGCTGGTCTGAGGTATTGGTCCAGAATATTGGCCTTCCATCGCGCCTCGTGCATCTCCGGGCGCTGACCCAGCAGGAACAGATGCGGATGCCCACGCGCCATAATTCTCGTCCGCCGCCATAGGTGCTAACCCAAGCGCACTGAGATATACATCAAATTCCTGACCGACAGATGCCAGGTCTTGATCGTCCTTGACCTGCACTTGTTCTTTCGCCTCAATGTACAGTCTAGCCACATTGCTGAGAACATGGCATAGCTGATACAACTTTGAAATAGCTTCCGAGAGAAAACAGTTGGGCTGCAGGGAAGCAACAAAGTCTTCAAGTCGGGCGAGATCATCCCAGGATGACAAAGCAATCGCGTGGCAGAAGATCACTATAAATGGAACAAAAGGTGCATAGAGAATGGTCCTGAAGGGTATATTAGAGACATAGCGGTGTGCCAAGCATCTGCAACTTACCAGTGGAAGTACGCGGCCTTGATATGCTCTGTCATCTCCTTTACTTCTGCCATACAGTCCTGATGCACTTCGAGAGCGGATCTGGCCGTTTGTATGCATTCGTGGATGAATGTGCCCTGTGTGCCTTGCGGAGGAATGGCGCGGTATATCAACGTTTGAACCGACAAGCGGGCGACCTTGTCTGCTTTGAAGAAGATCTGATCGACTTGGGATCGTTGTTTATCGAAATGAATACCCTAGACCATGTTAGAGTAGCACTGGCTATGTCACCAACAGTGCATACCTCGAATGGCTCCATAACCACTTGCTGCATCTCAGAGGCCAGCTGGCGAGCATGAGCGACCCGCTCACTTTCCGGCCGCGCCAAAGCTGCAGGGCTGTAAAGTAATTCGTACACTTTTCCCTGTATAGTCGCAAATCGGACCCACAGCAAGTATATTTTGTCGAATGGCTCATCTAGCCCGGTCGTATCGATGTTTACTAGAGAGGTGACGTCGTAATCCTGTATGGTTGACGCGCGTCCCAGACGCAGGGAAACCGCCTTGTCCAAAACGTAGACCGTCCAGAATAGTGTATTTCCAAGAGAGGGCTTACTGCCGCTATCTGAAGGATTTGATCGATGGTATCCAAGTGTTTGGCATAAGCGGAAGGCCGCTGAAGTTAACGTCATTGCGAACGACGGCTTAGACATCTCGATTGCGTAGACGGCCTTGACCCTGTCAGCAGACTGTAAATTACTCCAGCGGCGACAAAGCTTACTCCTAGTGCGAGTGCTTCGATATTTTCATCATTCGCAGGCATCAGAAGGCTCAAGCTCCCCAAAGCAGTTTCAAGGTTGACCAGACACAGCTTCAGGTATTTATCGTACTCCTCTCTAGTCTGTGAATCCTTTGTGATAGCGACGACGTCGCTGATTAGATAGAGAAGAGCGCCGTTAACTATAATAAAAGTAGCATCGGAGTATTCCTCCGTGGAGAAGTAAATCTGGCGGCATTTCTCAACTAGCCGTCGGGGCGACAGGAAAGGCAGGTATGCTTGCAGGATACTCGGTTGCTCTGGTAGTATGTTAGGAAGCTACAGGAAGAACATAGTACGTCTCAGGGACTACCTTGACATTTGCGCAAAAGTGCCAGAACAATCGGCGCTGGAGGCATGGTAAGCTCTCGCAATTTTCGAGCCTGGAATCGCCCTCTGATTCGGGAACCGCACTTGGCGGGAGGGAGATTGTGCCTGGTGGTCCTGCATATCAACGATCTGCTTCAAGGAGGCCAGTGCGGTGCTTATTTTGGGAGTCGACATCTGGAGTGTATTGCGGGAGACGATCGTCTCTAGAAATTCTTTGGCGTAAGCAGAATGGGCAGCGAGAGAGGAATTGCCCTCAAAAGCAGGAGTAGACTCGTGCTGATCCAGAGTTGCAGCAGCACTAGTATAATTGGTCGTAGTAGCTGGACTCAGCTGGCTTGACAGTGGAGTAGAATGATGGCATTGCTCCGAAGGGCCCTTGGCGTGCGCCCTGAGTTCCAAAAGGGTACGCTCGATGTTGCCCAGACGTTCTTCGATGAGGTCAATCTTTCTCTCACTACACCATGTCAATTAAACCCGATAAACAGCCACTCATTGCACGTACTACTGGCTCGAGATAAGGACGCGTTTCTTTGGCTCTGGGGGCTTCTGACCAGCACCAGTTGAGCGGCAGATGATTTGGGAGCTGCGGCAATTGGAGCAGGGAGACCGCTTGTCACAGCGTATCTAATGGTGGCACCAAAATATGTGAGTGTCCTTCCTAAATGGGATAACCCACTTCATTATTGATAGATTGCAGCAGTTGCATACCTTTCGGAGGCGGCATTGATCGCACTGGCATCCGTCAGCAATTGCGGACTGTAAGTATGGGTATGCAGTGCCACTCGAACTTACCGCACGCCTAACAACAGGCTCCTTCTCACTCTCGGGTCCCTCGGGCTCCATATAGTCAAGCTTTCCAAGATAACCGGTCCCCGATAGCGCGGCTTATTACTTCTTCCAGCAGAGCAGACTGCAGAGATTGTGGGTGTTGGTGACGGTGAGGGCGAGTTGGTTGCAGGAAGTGTGAGACTGGCGGATCCCGCGGAGGCCGAGACTGTGGACCAAACTTTGATTGCTTGCCTAATCGTCACTCTCTCATCCACAAAGTACCAGTGTCCTGTTGTCCGGTTTCAACCTGGTGCGCTTCAGGCAGTGGATTCTTCGATTATTTGGTAACAGACTAGTCTTATAAGCTTATAGGAGGTCAGATCCTTTCACCTGTGTAATACACTATTTTAGGCAGCTACTATGTCAAAATAGCTACCAAGGCTACCAATGATATAAAGTTGGGAAACTGATCCAAAATTTAATTATAATAGTATCGTTTATTATTATGTTATTATTTTCCAGATTATCACTTGGGGGTTTTTATTTCTTTTTTCTTATTTCCACCTCTTGGCCACACGCTGGTTTTCAGTCACGTGACTTATGACCATGCTGGGTGTTCCTTTCACCATTCGCTCCTTAACCAAGGTGAAGAATTTGTCTATTGATTTAATAGTAATTTTAGAACTACAAGTTTCTCATTCAAATGGTTGTTCTGTCATATAGCCACGAGTACTTGGACAAAGCTCAAGAACTCATATGAAAGAGCTCAATATATAGTATCTCTATGAACTCGTATACTACTATCTATCATTTGACAAACTCAAAGGGTGGCAATCGATACTTATACATACACTCCAGTGAACATATACTCATATCAGCCAACTTTCAATCTTTGCCACAGTATCGGCAACCAATCGGTCGTAATATGTGCCCAGAGGAAGAAACATGGACTGGTGGGCAGCGATTTCATCCATGCCCTCCATTCGTAGCGGAACCCAGAGCTGCTCTTTGCGCGCTGTTTCTGGAACATAGCAGAACAGTCGCCCCGATGGTCTGAGATGAGATCCCTCGGGCTTAATTCTTTGCTCGCCTAAATTGCATGAGCTTGACGATGACCGTATATCCACCCTGGTGGAAGAAAGTTTCGTGTCGAGCAGTGACTCAGACGAGCGGTTGTCTGCCACCTTTCCTTGTATATCAGCTCGAATATCAGGCAACAACAACGCAGAGACTCCGTCTTCTACGCGATACTCATGTATTTGCGACGCTCTGTGCCTCAAGGCCATCTTGTTTCCGTGATCATTACCGTTTGTGGTTTCGCTGTGTGGGCAGGCAGTCGTGTAATAATTAACAAAGCGGACCTGCCTACCAGATTCATCGCGTTTTGCCCAACGGCAGAGTTTCTTGTGTCGTCTGACAAGCCCAAAGTAGTCATTCAGGCATCCGACATGATCGTAGTATGAGAAAACATACTGAAGAGCAGAACGAGATAAATGACACGAATGTTTTGCAAGGAAATGGCGCGCTCCATCCCACCCAGTCCACTGGGTCCTGTCGACATCGTTGGTCAAGTTTGGATCGAACGTCGGATCGTCGTTTGCTATTCGGCTGTCTGTGCTACTCTGAGATGCGTGCCGACTCTCATCCTTTGCTTTCCGGCTAAGTACCCTGCCGGCTGCTGTTGCAATGACGCGCGGATGAAGTCCAAGGAAAGGCGTATCAAAGGCCACCAGGCCAACAACTCTACTGTTCGGAACATGGCCAGCGATTGTGTAAGATTCGGCAAGTGCAACGTCTGCTGCGATGAGGCCTCCTATACTGTGACCGAGCAGTATGACATCCAAATCTGGAGCCATGTGTGGGGATAACCTGCAAAGAACATTCTCAATATAGAGGGCTAAGTGTGTTGCAGTTAAGGTAATTGCTTACCATCGGCTGACATCGTTGCGGGCAACACGTATAGGTCCTCTGGTTTTATAGCGAGGGTAAATCTTGGTGTATGTGACATGGGTTTGAGCCAATGAGGCCTGGAGATTGTGGACTTCCCTAGGGAAGTTACAAAAGCTGTCCTCTGAACCTAGAAAGCCATGGATGTATATCAGGAGTAACCTGCGCTTTCCTTCGTGTCTTGGTAATTCATCGGGATTATAAGAAGCGTCCCGCCATGAGTCGAGAGCAAAGTTGTCAGAGGCGTGTTCTTTCATTGTTGACCCTGAAGACTGTTCTCGGTAGAATATCCATCATGAATGAATTTGTGCCGACACAAGAAGTAGCGGCTGTGTGTAAGCACTGAGTTGCTCTGCAGTAGGTCCCAAAATGTTTAAGTGATATTCACAAGTAGCAGATCCTACGTGTCCGCCTGCGGCTCTATTCTTAGAAGAAATCATGGGTGCGAATACGAAGTGGTAATTAGGGCCTTTTCTTCCCCTTTATTTTTCTCGCTGTTGCAGAAGAATCAGGAATAGAACTATACGCCAAGGCGTAGATCAATGACGATTGGTAGCCTCCAGACCCACTCGTATTCGTTTAGATATTTAGACGTTTTCGATCAGCCACAGGCAAATACATTTTTCTGTGCCCTCACTGGCCATCCAGTTGTCGAATGTGTCTGGTACAGTTTCGAATGTGTTGATTCTGGTAGCCTAAAGTACATTATGCTTAGGGTCCACAGAGTTACCTAAAGTAAATTGTCATGTTCTATGATCCATTCACTGTTTCTAGTTATTAAAGAGTTGTTAAAACGAAGAAAACGTGGTAATTAAGTCCTGCTCCTAGAACGGATACCGATAAAAACCCTCAACCTCTGTGTCAACGAAGCCCTGGTACCGAAATATCACGCTCAGACATCCTTAGTACTCTTCAGTTTCTGCCGAAAAGTGGCTATGATATTGTCCGTCGCTGTATACTGACCGCTCTCCAGTAACCACGCTCCCTCACTATGGCGCTGTTGGGCGATGAGCTTTCTAATCCGGGACTGACCTGACGACCGTAAACTCTGCGCGATACCAGCAGTAGAGTATGCCATGAGGCCAAACATAGCGGAGCCGGATTTAGCTGCCATATTTGTTACCCCTTTGCCAACTCCTTTGATCGCACCTTTCGCACCCTCTTTTTGAAGACCCTGGTATGGCTTAACAACGATGTCGCTAACCGCCTCCGCCATTCCCCATGCAAATCCTTTCCCAGCAACAGCAAACCCACTCTTGATGTCAGTAACTGGACCGTGGTCTCGAGGCTCTTCACCATACAGCCGAGGGACGTTGCGCAGCCCTTCAGCCAAAGCAAGGGGAAAGTCAACAGTCGTGCCCTTAATCATGGCAGGACCAGCGCTGCCCAAACTTTTGGCAGACGCAGCTGCCATCCTACCAAATAGCTTTCTTTTGCCAGTACCCGATCGCTTTTGCGCGTCTGAATCCGCAGACACCGTAGAGTCGTGGCTACTGGAAATACTTATACCGCGTGACTCCTTCTCGTGGTTTGTTGAAACAGTATCGACAGATAGATTGTCTGAAAGATTTTCGACGGGAAGGTTAGACCTGCTGCTTGTAAGTTGATCTTCGCGCTCCTCCTTGAACTTGTGATACTCCAGAGCAGGCTTGTAGAAGGCTCCTAAAATAGAGTCGGCGACATCGGTGGCTGTTCCAACCACTGCAGACGCGCCGCCCGTGACGGGATCCCATCGGCGATTTTCAATGAAGATTGGGCGGATGGCATGCCTATAAGAAAGGTTCATCAGAAGCTGGACACAGTCAAACGGAAAGCAATATCCTCGAGTTTGTCAATATCTTGTACGTACATTGTCAAGCTTTTTGCATCGATGGATCCGTCGGCGATTAGTACCTCTGCGGCAATCTTTGACAGCTTGAATTTCCTACGTTTTTGGCGGAGCGACCACACTGCAGGTAGACCCGGATCTAGATCACACTGAAGACACTCAAGTGGGAGGTTCCGGTGAAATGAGGCGACTGCAGCCTTTACACCTGCTTCTGACTGCATCTTGGCAGCTATAGCAACAGCTGACATGCGCGCTTGCTCGCTAAGGCAGTATCGAATCCCTTCGGCCAGCCTATCGACTGTAAGTTCTTTATGTGGAATGGGAGTAGGACCAGCGCCCGCTGCAGCGACCATATCTCCCCAAAAGGGCTGACTATGGGGATTGTTAGCAAAAGATGAAACCGCGGTATATAGTCTTCCATAACCACTCACTCTCCAAAGAAGGGTACAACGATTGTGGGCTTGGATTTTCGTAACCCGCAAGCAGTCGTGCCCGCACCTCCATGATGCACAACAGCCGCCACGCGGTCAAACAGCCATTCGTGAGGGCAATCCCCGATGAAATAAATGTTGTCTTCGTGCATCCCGCCTAAGTTGGACCAGCCTTTGGAAACAATAGCCCGTACGCCTGTTGCACGTACAGCGTTGAGGACAATACCGGTGATGCTTTCTGGATCCTCCAATACAATACTACCAAACCCAATATAAATTGGGGGTGGACCAGCAGCAAGAAAGGCCAGCAAGTCAGCCGGGGGATCATATCTCGGGGGATCCCGGAAAAAGAAACCACAGACGTCTTTGGAGGGGGAGGGGAACGCTGTTAGCAAAGACTGCATTATATATGGCGGATATAGTGACGACCCACCGATATAAGAAGGCCAATCTGACGGCCTGGGAATGAGGGCCGGGGACCAGCAGTATGTGAAAGGTATCTTCAGAATCTCTGCAAGACGAGGCCCTTCGAACATAGCTACTTCGTCCAAACCAAGCTCTTTTCGCCATTGATTGATCACATCGCCCACCCTAATCGCGTCAGTATACATCAAGTAGACTTTTTGTTTTGGTAGAACTCCCTACCCTTGCCAAGTCAGCCAGTTAACCACAGCGTAAGAGACAAAATTCCTGAAACCTTGGTCTTCGTCGCCACTACCAGTTACATTTGCCAGGGGGTGAGGAAAGGCTTTCGTGCTGGTCCAGGGCATAGTGAACATCAAATGTACGGGAATACTTAAAGCCTGGGCGCAGTGGATGTGAGCAAAGCTGGGAGGGTTGGCGATGATGGCATCAGCTACGAACGGCCGCTGGGTCGCCATATCAGGCTCGATACACGATCGCCAGCACCCGTCCAACATTTTCCGGATCATGGCTCGCTTGCGCCCAATTTCACCTGCCTGTAAGCTCCGCATACTGGGAATGAGACCGGGATTTTTGACCATGTAGGCCATGAGTTCTTCTGGATCGCCCCCGATAGGATAGAAGTCCAGCCCTGAGCCCCGGACGAAATCTTCGAATACATCGTGAGTAGCCAGTCTCACCCGATGTCCATATCGCTGCAGTTCGTTTCCAAGGGCAATGAATGGTTGCACATCCCCTCGACTGCCTACCACCTGGATCAGAATATTCAACTTTACCTTCCAGGAGCTTTCTAGGTATGCCGGCGGAGAGCCAAGAATGAAGTCATTGTCATTGACGGCTTGCGGTTCTATCTCGGAATACTCGGGCGGTGGTGTCGTAGGTCGTGGTGAATAATGAGAAGTGTACAGCTTAGAAAATCGCCGTACCAGCGTAGTGCTGTAGTCAATATCAACGCGCCCGTCATCTGCAAATGTAATCAGCTCCGTATCCCTCAATGGCTTGGCTGGAACCCTCCCGTGACGGTCGACGAGGAATGCATACTGGTTATTTTGATACCGCTTTTGCGGTCGGCAGCAATTGGCGTAGGGGGGACGATGACTGGATCACCTGGTAGTTCGAATACCCCGGGATGTTTGCTGCTGGCCATGGTAGGGGTCATGACTGAATCCCCCGGCAGCTCGAATACCTCCGCATTTCTGTTGCTAGCCATGGACTGAGCTGAGACGCAGCGAATGAAGGAAGACGCAGAGTAATCCACAGAATCTTAGAGTACTCGGAGGACCATGGTGTAAAGAATAAATATTTACATTTTGACTCCTCTGGAAACTATGGTAAGGGGACGGCGAGAGAGGGCCCTAAACCAGAGAAAGTGGCGTGCCTGGAACTTAGCAAGAACACATCCTTGGGTAAGGATGTGCCAATCATCATGGAGGTACCAACCCAGATATACGAAAACGAGCGGGGCCCCAAATGGACGATCGTATTGGAAAGCCGAGCTCATACCAGTGATGCTCACTGTAAGACTATTTAGCGTTGAGAAATCATGTCTCGCAGTTGTGTCATGGCCATTATCTCCGGTTGGCTGGCGGTATGATATTAGATATATCTGTAAATTCATTGTTATCGCTGGTGGGGAGCTTTCTCGTTACAGCCACACCAGTCAATTTCGACAGTTTTTGCCACTATGATAAAGCTATGGACAGGCTTTAAGAGTATCAAATGTAAGAAGCGCACACAGGTGCGAATCATCAAATTGTATTACCTGCTGAATTGGTTTGCTTTCATCGAAAATTCTACATAAAAGCTCTTATCTTCTTCCAAAGAAAGACCAAATCAGGGCAGTCCTCTGTTCGTATTCGTATAGATGGATCCCGCGGATGAATGGGTCGTGGGAGTTAAATGCCAAACCCCTATTGCAGGAGTGGGATCTCTAAATGTTTATTGATTATAATGTCTCGATAGCCTCACGCCACCAGATGATTCCTGCTGCTGTAAAAGTAGTTCCCCTGACCTTTCAAGTGGCAGGCGAAGAGTTGGTGGGAGGAGGGCGAACAACAGTGGTGGCCAATATGGGACAAGTTTCGTTCCCTAGACGTTTCTCGATAATTCGTATTCAGAGATCATGTCCGAATTCCGGAACTACAAAACCAAACAAGCTTTGTATATTGAAGGATGCCGCCATCATGTTCTCGGGCATGCTGCCATGCACCGTGGTGTCTGCCGTCACAGGGTAGTGAAGATAGTCACTTGGATCCCAAAACTCCATAATGTCATCTTGCAAGCAGACATCATTGATACTGGTGGGGTTGTTTGTTTGAGCCAACTGCTCAGAATCCTCGCTAAGATTAGAAAAGAAACTAAAATAAAAATCCCGATACTCAAGACTTACCTGGAAAGCTAATGTAGATTCAACGTTAGAGGAGCCTATTTCGCACGGTCCTGCACCTCTTTCCTCATCTTCCCTTTCCTGCACCTCTGCCTCTTCTTGTTGCTGGTGCTGTGGTTGGTTTCTGCCATAATCCCTGATATACTGTCTTGCGATGTGAGCGAATTCGGTCAGAAGTGACGCGGGCACAAAACCCCCAGACTTGTATTCCAGTAGACTAAAATGCCCAGCTGCGACATCCAACAGTGAGAGATTGTTGGGGGTTTCTGGATGCATCGGGTTGTGGATGACAAAGTCAAATAGAATGAATAATGCTCCAAGTGGTAGTGTGGCCAGAATGCTGTCTCAAAAGTTAGCCTTTCGCACAGCGACCACGTTGATATCACTTGACTCAGCCTGAAAAGAGGTGTTCTTGCTTACAAAAGCGGCGTATAGGCAGCTATGTCGATATTCTTGCTTTCCTCCACAACGGCTCTTGCTGTATCCATCAGCAGTCGCCTGTTCTTCTCCTGCGATGGAGACTGATCTTGTCGACCTATATAAACCTTAAGTCTTGCCAGGGCGATGATCAAACCATAGTACGAGAACTTGGTTTGGAGTACAACCGTCTTGAAACTCGGCTGAATGAAGGAAGATGAAGAACAGGGGGCCACGTGCGGCTTATGAGACTGAGACAGCCTACCAGGACGATAGTGCTCTGGTAGTGCGGATCGCCATCGCTCCAACCGAGCTTCAATATTCTGGATCGCCGCATAATACGACTCTGGAGGTTGGATTGCAGCACTCACTGAAAAGAGGGAAGTATATGCAAGTGAGAGAATTCGCCCGAAGCTGATGGCCGATAAGAACCAGTTATGCCCTTCAAAGACGGATTCTGGGACATCGGGGACAGGACAGCCGATGTCATGGTCGGGAATCATCTGGTATGAGATAAGTCGATGCTCACTCCGCCTGTCCCAAAATGAAGCCAAGAGTTTGATATTATAATATTTGGCCACGTACCGAGCCTTTATGGTTCTGAAAGCACATTCCCTTCTCCATGTAGTAGATTACCCAGAAGGTCCTATGACAGGTGTCTTTGTACCGCTGGTCCCCGTTGCTCAGTGCTCGATGGTATCCAAGGCTTTGAGCCATTCGGGCAGCTTCCATCAGCAAGATTTCGTCGATCTGAAGACAGCAAGTAGTCGTGGCGAAGATTGACTAGATAGATCGAATCAATGAATCAGTTACTCCCAGGCTTTTTATATCATTTGTCCTCTTTCGGCGCGGGGTATTTCTCATCTCAGTGACATCGCCTTACCATGGCAACCAAAGCCTAATTCAATCTTATCAATTAAGTCCACTCTATTGCCACAATATTGACGTACTTGAAGACTCATTAAGGCCTCCCTGGGAATCAATATATCCGACACGAGACCCAAAGAAACTTGGAAAAGCTTCCACGCCCTGCCATTACCTGGGTCAAAGGCCCCGCCTTCATGGTACTGGCATCCTAGAGCCAATATTGTGTGATACAGAGCGGAGAAAGCACAGCTGGATGCCAGAGTTTCAGACAGGTTGGGCCCGAACACCTTATCCTCGAACTTTTGACGATCGAGGAAAGGGTAAATCGGATGCAGTTGGTGGAAGTAAGCTGTGCAGTTGAGACACCAGTTTGTTAATGAAGGAAGAGAAGGCTAAACTGGGGTATACGTGGAAGGACACCAAAGAAGACCAAATGAGAAAGGGGAAACACACTATTGACGTAGAGCCTGACATTTTCCAGCGAAACGTCCTCTGTATCAGACGGCTTTCCAAAAGTGATGTGTGAAATCGAGGATGGACCCTCGGCAAGAAGCCGCGATCGAATGACGGATTCGATGTTCTCTACCAGCTCCCTGAGTCGGTCATTGCCCAACCGGTGCGACAGAGAGTTTATTCGGTGCTCCGTGAAGAAGGCAAGACTGGAACTAGTCACTTGAAGAAAGAGACTCAGAGAGGCTGTGAATGAACCATAGAATACAGCGGCAGCATACCATCATGATCGGACGCCTGGGAATAATAGTCAGTTCAAACTCTACAGAGATGGTACTCCGTAACTGACCCTTAGCAAAGCAAAATTATCCCTCAGAATGCTACTGCGACCTTTATTTTCCAATATCTGGTCCAGAAACAGAGATGAAAGAGTCGGTTGAATGCAGGCTTTTTCGGCCCAGGTGTTGACGAGCGGTATGTGGTGTCGACTGGTTGTATGATTCCCTTGGTCTTTTAGCGCCCAGATTATGCATGTGCAAGAGACGAGAAATAGAACTGGCGAATACATACTGCTGGTTTGTGGTGCTTTTGACCTCAGCTTACGTTTGGTCTGGGTGAAATGACAGGTCTCGTTGCGTTTCTAGATCGATAACCCCTATTAGGACCATCGGACCAATGAAGATATTCGCTTGAATGATCAATGAACATCTTACGATACAGTGGATGCATCTCGAGCGTTGCTGGGGATCCACTAGAATCGAAATTA
The DNA here is from genome assembly GCF_003184925.1 of Aspergillus vadensis CBS 113365. NCBI lineage: Eukaryota > Fungi > Ascomycota > Eurotiomycetes > Eurotiales > Aspergillaceae > Aspergillus > Aspergillus vadensis. The sequence goes on from NW_020292049.1 coordinate 642,388, forward strand.
TTATATTCCACTTGTTCCCCAGAGCAAGAGGGTTCGGAGGACAACATACTAATGCAGCGAACTTTCCGGTTCCTGCACTGGTCACAGGCTTTGCAGGTCTTCGCCTCGGTCAATCGGCCCTTTTTCTGATCGGTCGCCATTTCGGGCGATGAAGATTCCCGCAAACTGGAAGGCGCTCGGCTGTGGGTGAGCTGCTCGGACATTATGCTATCGTATCTGGCATCATAATCTCGGGGTGACAAGTAGAGAAGAGGAAGGGAGTCGGTGTTGGGTTTCCTTAAAATAAAGTCTCGGTCTTCGGCGAGACACACTGCGCCACGACACTAGGGTTCCTTCGGAAGCTTCACTCCGCCTACCGAAACCACAGAAACAGCCTGCACACAGTTGCCTTCCCTCAGCCTTGAAGCTGAACTATCCGGATATTATCTGAAGTTGCCATGATTCCCCACTTCGAAGCAAGGATATGGTGTGTCTGCCGCTGTGACTATATACATATAAAAGTCCGGGTTCCTTTTCAAGAATTGATATCAGAACTTGTATTTTCTGCCAATGCCAGGATGAGCATTTGGTACAATTTACTCTCATCGCAATCATCCGGTAGATCTGGAAGAGACATTCATGAAAGATCTAATGGGCGTGTGGCCGAGCAGGGAAGGAGGAATTATCAACTCGAGCGAGAAGGTACTAACCTGGTGTCTATGATGCATACGGCTTCAATACCTGTACTCTCGAGTACAACAACATACAGCTCTTATTTTTACACTTCATGAAAGGATTATTCTGAAACAATCCCCACTATAAACGGACCCATGAACATGTCTGAATCGTGAGCCGTCCTCTCGGGGTCCGGACAACAACTTCAGATCATGCTTTCTTCCTTCATAGCTCGGCGCTCGGGGCTTGGCTTCCCAGCGGCCTATAGTATAATATGCACCAAACGCAACTTTGCATCAACGAGAAGAGAAGAGAAGATATAATTTTCAAATCAGCTCATCTATGCTCAATAATACATAGCATATTGAACCCATTACATCAAACCATGACACCCCATCTTACCCTACATCGCGTGACCACCCTGAAAGACCTAGAACCACTATACCACATCGGAGCAGATGCCTTCCGCGATGATCCAGGCATGAACTGGTTCTACCCTGGCGGTCGCGAACATCCCGAAGATTTCATCGTGGCATGGAAATATCTTCTACTGCAGGAGTTCTACGACAAGGGGAAATATATCCTTGCTGCCTCGATCCCGGATCCAGATCAGGATGATACTAGTATTCGCGTTGAGAGACGGCCGGGGAAAGTTGTAGGGTTTGCTGTTTGGGAACGGAGGGGGGATTCTGAGGCCGCGAAGAGTTGGCAGGGGGGTGGGGTTCTTAAGGGTGTGTATCATTGCTTTGGATGTTTGTTACTATGTTATGCTCTAAAACTAATGCCTACATGTGTCCAACCAGGTCTCAAAAGAATCCTGCTCAACTGGAAGATCATTTATACATTCTGTTTCGATACACCACGCCGATCATTATCCTGGTCCAGACTGAGGCATTTCGGCCATGAGCTCGAGGCAGCTAAGGCTAATCAACCGAGCGAGTCGTGGTATCTGAGCAATCTGGCCGTTAGCTCAACGGCTCAAGGGCAAGGGGTGGGAAAGAAACTCCTGCAATGGGGAATCGATCGATCCGAGGAAGAGGGTATCCCGGCTACATTGGTGTCCACTGACGCTGGGCTTGCTCTGTATACGAGTAGGGGGTTTAGAAATTCTGGCTGGTTGTTCTTTGATGATGGACGACAGAAACAGACCGTTATGAGGAGGAATGTGATGTATGTGAGATTGGAATAGAACTAAGTGGAATAGTTGTATTTCTTCGGTTCGGATTACTTTACGATCCTTTCATTGGATCTTGTATTTATTATTTTGTATATATTTGTTGTTAGACTATATCTGATAGTGACAGTGGGTAGGTACAAACTTTGTCACTAAATGACATCGGTGTAAGGATGTCTCTTTTGGGGAAACTTCAAAACAAGACTGTAAGCCATAATTACCCGCAGATACCTGCAGGCCCTTAGAATCCCACATATGCACACTGAGTCGACTCGTTCTATGTCCGACCCTCTAATCAACAAATAATAATTTGCAGAGATATTCTATTCGTCTATGCGTTTTGCTCGTGGTCGCATCACAGCTAGGCGCAAACCCAGCCACGTCTATAGTAGGTCTATTTCTCGCATCAGGCCGGTAGGCCTCTCCTCTCTTTCCTCTCCTCCGGACATATCTCAGTAGACCCGTATCGGGCCGGTGTTTTAGTTCGGACAACTTCAATAAGTCACCCGGAGACCCGCAGCCTAGACAGCCACGGCTAATCAGTAAACCAGGGGGGACCGGAAGTGTAGGCGATATCCGAGAACCAGAAGCAAACTTGGCTTACTTCTTAATTCCAATGACAGCCAAGTTTCTCGGACTCTCCTTATACTCAAACACCGGCTCAACCCAGCACTCCTTCACGGAGTCGTGTTCCCGCAGGAATTGCCATCTGTCAACGACGATGATGGCCTCCACCAGAGCAGCACTGAAAGCCATCAAGCTCCAGACCACGCTTAGGTTCTTTTTCGCATACCAATAATCCTTCACGTAGCGATCGAAATCTTCCTCGGTCAGATCTGCCATGCCTGCCTTGACCTTCTCGCCGAAGTTCGGGTCGCGACCCAGCTTCGTCACCGCAGCATTGGCATACGCGGAAAAGGAAACAAAGGCCGATTTCCGCAGGGACCCTACAATCAGAGGGTTTCCGGCATCTTCAGGTTCGGTGGACTCGTTATACAGATTGTCTGAATTGTCTGGGTTCTTTGGCTTCGCAACCACCTTGCGATCCACAAGCATGCGCTGGAGCAGACTCCGATAGAAGTGGCGGGTGAAGAAGTCTTCGCTGTCTTTCTTGCTCCAGTTGTACGGGGCCTGTAGGGACATGGAGCGAGCGGTGATGTTAAGCTTCATGCCTGTTCCACTTTCATGCTCGTAAACCTCGAAACGTTTCGACATCGGGAAGCCATGAGGGTCGTATGCCACGGCATCCTTTGTCAGACGGGGATGCATCGACCGGAGAATGGGAAGCTTGTAGGTAGCAGGACCCAGTCTCTCAGTGACCAGATTGTAGCAACATCCGATCATAGCAATGGCTTTGACGGAAGGATTCAAGGTCAGAGACCGTACTCCGTGATGAAGAAGGTTACCGCAAGAATGTAGAGAGATGACCATGACGTTAGCATCCTTTGATCCGCCTTGAGCTTCAGTCTCCCCTTCGACGGGCTCAGTCTCGATGACGTCTTTGATGATGGGCTCGAGGTAACCGTCCTTGATCTCATGCTCGATGTAGTCCATTTTACCTCGAGGTTTCTCCGGATCGACTTCCTCTTCGGTGGCAGTTTTCGGGACATTGCGGTAAGGAGCGAACCCAATCTCGCCAGGTGCGAGACTGATATCACGGAAGACGTTAATCATAGCCATATCCTCTTCACCACCTGCCGCATCGCTTGGGCCCTCTGTAGCATCCACCTTCAGATTGGCGGATTCTTGACGATCGGCATCCGTCTCTGCAGGCGCATCCGGTTCTGCACAAGTCTTGCAGTTGACCAATTTCTTATTGTACATATTGACGCGTTTCTTCTCCTGCAGCTTCGCATGAATATCCATCCCCTTCGCGCCGCTGATGAACTGATGCTTCCGCTCAATGGCAACGATGTGTCTGTTGTAGGGAGCACACGCCAGCGTCCGTCCGAGGTAGCTCTGGCCTGAACCAAAATCGACAATGTGTGTGATCGGATCGCCCCGTTGTTCATCCACCGTGGCACAGAGGGCATCAACGTATTTCGAAAAGTGCGCGACCTCGTGATACTTCTTGACATTCATGCCAACCGCTATCTTCCTCGGGATCGTCGGTGTTCCGGGCTGCGAGGGGGTGAACTCCCGCCCCAGACTCAGTCGACGGATCTGATGGATATACTCCAATAGGTCCAAGGGAGGCAGAGGCGCCCCGCGCCACTGGGCGGTTGACTCGCCGCCACGCGCAGCAGCCTCCCGACCCTGGTCTAACAGAGGTCGGATGTCATCCCGCAGAAGCAGGTCCAGAATGTCTTGAATATCATGTTGGTCGAAAAAGGTCCTCCAGTGTTCCGGCAACAGCGAGGTATACAGGTCAGGTTCTCGGGTCAGGAAATCGAGGATGTGTACACCGCCGCAAAGATGCCTGAAGATGGCGGAAGAATTGGCGAAAGACAGGAGGGCCTCGACGTAGGCATCCGGATCCGTCCACTCTTCGGCGAGTGGGAGGGGTTGCGACGGAATCATGCGTCAGGTGCGATTGCAGCGAAATCGGGCTAGACTGGGATGGATATGCAGGATGACATCCGAACCGGATTCAGGGATTGTGAAGATGTCTGACGGGGGAGTCCAATGGGCGAAAAGGACAATGCGGGGGGGATGAAAAGACAGACAGAACAAACAAGAAAAAGTAATGGGAAGGAGAGGGAGAGAGGGAGGGAGAGAGAGATGTGGTGGGGTGATTTGCTATCGATATACACGACCCCGAAATTTTTCGAGGGGCGATCGATAGCGAAAAGGCGGATGTGGTTTAGCCGTGACGGTCGGACCCACCGATTAATTCCATCATTAAAGATGGAACGGAGTCTCCGGGTCGGGAGATGCGGAGATGGAGGAGGGATCCAAACTCGACTCATCAATCATCACCACCAACGTTCATTGAACTTCCTGACCCTCCTCTCTCTCCTTTCTCCCCTATCTATTGGTCCCTGACATTCTGACAGCAATACTATCTCGTTAGCGTGTCTGACGGTGCTCCCTCCCTGCTGAACCCCTGGCGACCACTCAAAAGGGCACTATTGAAACTATCAGGGCTAGTGAGTCCTGGAAAGCCGCTGATCGCATGCTTGACCATACATCGACCCTCCATGTGTCTTCTGCGACACCCAGCAAAGACGCTAGTTCGTCCTGTTCATCGTGCTACGTGTGACTTTGGACCCTTTTGAGAATCCAGAGTTTGTGGCAAGGCAAACAGCAAAGTCGGGCTGGTGCTGGCAACCCCATTTCCCTGTCTCTACTATTCTCTCTCTCTTTCTTTCTGTCTGCCTCTGTCTCCTCCAATCCCCTTCCACCCGTAGTCCCTAAATCGCCTGATACCTTGAAACGTGGTCAAGACTTGTCATCATCATTCAAGCCCAGTCCACCCCAGAAATGGTACCACGTATTATATAAGAAAGGTGACCAGTCAGCTTACTGTCATTCGGTTGCTGCATTCTGCATCCTGCGTACTCAGCCCTCCGGTATGCACCACTGCAGCCAAGCGCCCAACTGATAATCTGCCAACGCGTCACACCGTCTACGCTTCATATCAGCCAAACGGCAATATTTCCCCTTACTGCCAAGAAAAAGAAACAGCGAATCCCTCGGGCCCCGTTATTAAAGAAGGCGATGTCACGCCGGGCCCTCTAGATCCTGTACCACTCAAAAGGGTACATTTCAAGTGCCGCTTCAACGGTAAGTCGGGATGATCTTCCGGAACAAGACGATACACAGCCAAGCTCCTCCTCCACAAATGCGCAAGAGACGTCCTATACTGATCCGCCTCCTCAAGCAGATGTTGACCTCATCTCCGAGGCGGGAAGCCCTTCCCTTCGGCTTCGTCGCCGATGTGCTCTTTCAGATCATCATCAATGGCGAGGTGAACACCATCTTGACGCTCTGCCGGTTGAACCGCGCCACATACGAGACCATCAAGATGTTGGAGCCGCATATTTGTGGCTGGTTCATGCGCTTCCATGCGATGGAATTTGACCCCATTCTTACCCTTAACCCGTGGACGGGAGAGCAGAGCACACTAACTGTGCACTCCCTCGTAAGGTTCTTCCAGCGCCACAACATCGCCAAGGACTTATCGCGACATATTGTACCGTCAGTGTGGGGTCCTTTCTGCGATGACGGAACTCCAGAGATGAACTTTGAAGCGGAGTTACGCCTTGCCAACCGGTTGGAACGAGGGTTACACGTCCTCTTTCACATGGCCGACATTGCGCGTGACACCGAAAGGCTGAAGCCTAGCAGGAAGCCACTGGCCCCTGTTGTCAGTGGACGTCTCTTCGTGCTCGGCAAGATGTTGGACGAGTATGATGAGCTTCCCCAGCACAGGAAACAGTTGATGTCATTCGAAGAGTACACCAACCACGTCTATACGGTTCTAAAGTGGGGATATGTGGAGGCCGATATTGGCCGCAGGCGGCTAGAGTTCCGGGGATGGCTTGACGAACAGACCGAGATTGATTTTCACGCGTCTCTGCGAATGTTGCGCGAGCTAATGGAGCGCATGCTTCTCCGCCATGGCCCCAAGGACTGGCACCGCGACGCCAAGAACGAATATAGCGTCATATCCTGGTTTCTCCTGAAACAACCGCCACGGTCACTGGCGAAGCTGTTCTTGAGTCCTCAGAACGACTGCTGCGATCTTGATGTGAAAGCTACTGATTGCGGTGTTAGGAAGTGCCATTTCTCAGACCCGCTCGACAACTACTGGAAAGCCTGGAAGAATGTGCCCGACCTAGGCTGCCAGGATTGTGACTGCAAGCGACGAGTCAGAAGTTGGAGCATCAAGCCTGCACTCATTGATGCCCGAGGAAGAGAGTTTAATCGTGCTGCAGAGCGATACCTGAGGGAGATGTGGAGTCAGCGACACGTCGGTCTCCATCGTGCTTTTACCATGGGCGTTTTCACCACAGTTATTGGATGAGCTGGGATCATTCTGTCATATTATTCTTATCTGGACGAACTTGGAAGAGAACAAGAATGTCATCATTATTTACTACACAGTAAGACAAGAGGCCCATCTAGACATTCTAGATAGAGCTTCGATATGGCTCCACGCCGCCTTCTTCACCGCCCGCAACCCCGGGCCTCCGTAGTAACCGGCTCCGGATCATCTGAACCCAACCCAATCAACAGCACTATCGCCGTTATTCCCAACCACCAAGCATCTCTGGAAGCGTTGTTTGCCCCATTGTAACTATCTCATGATCTTCCCCTAGCATATACCCAACTACCCAACAACCATGGACCACACAGACCCCTTCCTCCAAGTCCAAGCGTAAGTTTCTCTCCCCCTTATTCATCCATCCCATCTACAACCCATCAAGCCAGGAAGCTGACGTAGCACCAATGCCAACAGCGACGTCCTCTCAACCCTCCAATCTACACGACCTCTCTTCTCCTCCTATCTCCGCATTCGCTCCCTCGCAAAATCGCCCAATAACCCGGAGCTCCAACAAGCGCGCTCCGAGCTCGAGACCACCCTCACCGATCTAACCGCGGACCTCGACGATCTAGTCGAGAGTGTGCGTGCAATCGAGCAAGATCCATATCGATTCGGTCTAGAACTGGAAGAAGTGCAGCGCCGACGAATTCTCGTTAATGATGTCGGTGCCGAGGTCGAGAAGATGAGGGAGGAGTTGCAGAGGACGGTTACGGCTTCGAGTGGTGGGAAGGGCACGACTGGTGCGCTGCCGAACCCGGCTGACTTCGATAATGTCTTGTCGCCGTCGGCGGAGGATCAGGGAGATGATTACTACGCTGCGATGGAGCAGCAGCGACAGATGGAGTTGATGCACGAGCAAGATGAGCAGTTGGATGGGGTGTTTCGCACCGTGGGGAACCTGCGACAGCAGGCTGATGATATGGGGAGGGAGTTGGAGGAACAGGGGGTCATGATAGATGAGGTGGATACGTTGGCCGACCGAGTGGGCGGCAAGTTGCAGAATGGCATGTCGAGGCTGAAATACATCATACGGAAAAATGAGGGTAAGTGGGTTCCACTCTGACATTTTTACATTGTGCCTTTTCGGAAGAAAACGTTGGCTGATTATCAATTAGATACAATGTCATCCTTTTGCATTGCCGTCCTCATATTCGTTTTGGTCCTCCTCCTCATCCTGCTCGTTGTTCTTTAAGACATGGAAACATATGGTTACAACTGCGTTATTCAAGACAAGACACGGCGGAATATTTAGACCTTGGTCTTCTTGCGGGGACGGTCGTTCTCGTCCTCCTCCTCGTCTCCCGAGATATCAAGCTCACTGTCGTCAAAGTCGACCTCCTCGATGTCCTGATCCGTGACTGGAAGGAGGTCAGCTTGGATTTCTTACAGGATATGGAAATCACTCACCATAGTACTTCAGGGCGTTGGGCCAGAGGTCCTCAGCGATCGCAATAGCGAGCTCCTCACCACCAGGGAAGACCTCAATGTCATCGAACTCATCCTCAATGTCGTCATCCTCGTCATCATCCTCCTCATCATTCTCGCCCTCAACAGGCTCGCCCTTGAGGAGCTTCTCAAACCTCTCGTTGTCCTCCTTGGTCGCGGTCTCAGACTGCTCAGCAGTGACATCGCTGCCACGGTAGCCGAAGAAAGCGAAGAAGCTCATACCACCGGGGCCATCCTCGGGAAGCTCATCCTCATCATCACCCATCTCCTGGTCCTCAGCAGCCTCGATCTCGTCCTTCTTCTCGAGGACCTTGGTGAACTCAGGCAGCTTCTTGCGGTCTCCGCCCTTCTTCTCCGCCTCAGCCAGGTCGCAAGCAGCGTCCAGCAGACCCTTGGTAGGGTCCTGGTCCTTCTTCCAGTTGATGCGGACGGGCTCAGAGACCAGACCGTCCCAAGTGCGCTTGTGACCCTTAGGGGCAGTGATGACCTGCTTGCGCCAGTAGAAGGTCTTGACGAGCTTCTCGTTCTCAAAGTAAGGGTTCTCGTCGCCGGTACGGAACTCGAAAGTCAAGCGGAAGCTGCGGGGCTCGCCCTGGCCCTTCTCATCGATCTCGAAACGCTCAACAGTCAGATTCTTCAGAGTCGAAGCGAGAATCGTAGCATCGGTCATGGTGATGTATTCCTCGACCTCGGCGGGCGCATTGAGCATGACACGAGTCCAGAAGGTATCGCGCAAATCCGGCTCGGCGATGACCTGGGTGCGCTTTTCGAACAGAGGACGAAGGAGGAGAGTAGACTGGCGCACTATATACCCATTATTTAGATTAGATCCTATCACCGAATAAACAATAACAACCAACCCCAAAGAAAACAAAGAAAACAAAAATAAAAGAAATGGGAATAGAAAGAACATACACTGCTCCACCTCGGCCCTAGCAAACTGCTCCTCAATCAAAGAAATCTTCTTCGCCGTCTCCTTGCTCACCTCGGGGCGCTGAATGCGCTCCAACAGCGACGTGTTAGCTTGTTGTTCCTCAGCAGACATAATGATGAGCTGTATCTTTTTTATCCAATTGAATGATGAAGAAAATAAGAAAAGGGGGGGTATATAATTGAAAGTATATTTGAAATCCCAAAAGTAAATTGGAGAGTGGGTATATATATATAGGTAGGAAGAGAGGAAAAAAATTTCTGATCGTTTCAAAAAAGTTTACTGGTTGGTTGGTTACTGCGCGTAGTAGTACCTAGTAGCACTAAGTTACTATGGTCAGTCAGCGCGCGGGCGCGGGCGCGGCTGAGACGGGCGGAAGTTGCCTACGTACTTACGTAGTTGGTTAATTACTTAGCTTTTCCTCCGTAGGTAGTTAGTTCAGGGGAGAGGGGGGGTTAATTGTGCTGTGCTGTGCTGTGCTGTTGCTTATGCTCTGCTTACTGTATGGCTGGCTAGGCTAGGCTGGTTTGGGTAGGTTGCACGGGAAGGTACTCCGTAGGTACCTAAGCTGTTAATTTAACTGAATTGGGGTTAGTTACTTCTGTAGCATTAGGATTAGTAAGAGGGGGGTGGATGGTTCCGGAGAATAACTGACTAGTAGTAGTGTTCTACTTACCAGTTGGTTAAACAGATGTATGGAAGGCAGGATTACTAGTATTTACTCGATCTAGTAGGAAAAGGGTTGGAAGGATGGTGGGATGATCCGTAATGTGTAGTAGTAGTAGGCAGCATGTCAATTGATTCGAGTAATAGATGATGATAAGTAGGTAGGTAGGTAGCACGGAGGTCTCCGAATGCTGCGTTTCCCCTACGGAGTCATGGAGCAGTACTCCCGTCCCCTCCCCGCCAACGATAGGGAAAGGCTGACTGACAAGTGACCATCTCATCAATAGTAGCAAACAATGTAAGACATTATACTACTCCTCTAATACTTGCGTCAGGTGCTTACACTACTCACTCCATATTTGGCAATAACTGCCACAAAATCTGCACTACACTTATCTTACACCATACATTAATCTCCCCACTATGATAGCAGTCAATAACGTTATCATCAACCACACTTACCTACCTACCTACCTACCTCCACAGGAAGAGAATGTTCCAGTCCACCCACACCTCCTGCACTAGACTAACCCACGCCACAACAGGGATCGATCTAAGCCCAGCTCCGCTTCGGGCGGGTTTTCCCCAGCAACTTTAAGCCCAGCAAGACTCGTTGCTTTTTCCGGGAGATCTGCTTATCGGTGGCGAAAAACAGGCTGGGGGTGCGGGTTAGCTTCGTTCGGGGTATAGTTTAGTATGTAGTTTAATTTCAAGGCGGGTTTGGAGGTGCTGCTTGTTGTGATTTATACTCCATGGAAGGAATTTCGAGGTCGATCGAAGTTGTGTATCTGAAAAGATGATGCTGGCAATTCAATTGCATCAGTCAAGTCAGGGGTTAGTGACCGCAATGAAAACGACAAGTAGCATGTCTGGCGGACTGAGAATGAGCTTAGTCCATTCCAAATATTAGCTTTGCTATCTACCCAAGTCACCATGGGTCTTGAGTATCAATCCAGCCAGTCAATCAATCAATCAATCAAGCAAATCACATCCCTTCATCAGGATACTCAATCAAACAAACAAACAGCCGCCGGTGCGATCATCACACCCGAGGGGAATAATCGGCAAACACATAAATGCAGATCACTTGAAATGCATAGTGAAGAAGTGAAAGAAAAGAAAATGAAAAAAAGAGACAGAAACAGAAGCGTAACAAATAGTCAAAATAAACTTTTGGCGGATTGGCCTCCAATCCGACATGTCCATCATCATGCCTGCAAAATTCGTAACGTGCGTTTCAACCAGCAACCCATTAATATAGAAACTTTTTTCCGCGGTGGGATGAGATGAGATGAAATGGGCCCCATCATGACAACCACTCCTGCGTCTTCGTCTTTCCCATTATGGTATAATTTTTCCGTCTCCCAAAGATAAGACCCAGGCCAGTTCGCCAGTAATGCATGAAATGAAAAACTCAGAAATGAAAAGAAAATTGAAGGGAAACCAGAGATGAACGCAGCGGTGGGAGTGAGGGACAAGACAACCGGCCGGTTTCGGCTTGCGCTCAGACAGTCGATGTAACCTCTTTATCGAGCCAATCGCGCCCATCGCTGAATCGACCTTGCGGCTGCCCTCCCCATCGCTCACCGAAATGCAACACAGCACGTCAGATCGCGCCATCACAACATCCAGTCCAGCCCGTTCGCTTCCTCTTCCACGGGGAAGACTTCGCGCGCGTATTCCTCCATGTCTCGCCAGCCCTGCCACAGGTGCCGGGCCTCATCCGTAACACGCAATGATATGACCCCTCCGGGACCCTGCATCATTCCCGCACCCGCACCTTTGCCATTGGCTGGGCCCAGGCCCTTCGGCGACCCGGCCGCAGGGCGGGAGAATTCGGGCTGCGGGAAGTAGGGTGCATCGCACTGTCCAAACACCACCTCAATGGCCTCCAATTGTTCCCGATAGCCGGGCGGGATGTTGACCTTGACTTCGACCTTGGGCACGCGAACGTAGCGGCATGGGCGACCGAGAGCGCGCGAAAATGCCGCACAGACCTGGTTCGGGGAGAGCGTCTCGAATGTGAGGGCGATCCTACGATAAATCAGCTATCAGCTCCATGTCCCCCTCCGATGAATGACCGAGAGAAACCTACCGATGACCATTCCACTTCTTGGGCCCATCCTTGAAGATCTGCAGCAGCGCCGGTCCCACATCATGCTCAGCATCCAGCCACGGGAGAGGAATATCCGGGTCGAAAGGTGCGTGCCATTCAAAGCTTCCGTCCTGCATCAGCTCCATCTGGAAGAGGGGGTATGGTAGACTCGTAAAGTTGTTGTTGTAGATTCCGGCGTAGACGAAGGTCGAGGGCAGACCGAGTTGACGAATGTAATTCTCCACGGTGAACTTGGGAGCCCAAAGGGGCACCGGAGGCCAAGGTCCATGCACAGAGTGGTCGGGCATACTGCTATAGACGTAGTGTTGAATGGTTCCTGCTCGCTTGGCGGCATCGGCCAAGGCGCGTCCGATCGCGACTTCGTCGCCAGACTGGGAGGTAGTGTTGATGAACGCAAGATTAGCCCCTTGGAACAGGGAATCCATCAGCTCTGTGTTGCCCAGAAGAGGGCCCTGGAAGAGAGTGACATTTGGCAGGGTTTGTAATTCCTCCGCGATGAGGCCTTTGAGCGAATGGATCTGAGCGCGAACATGGTGGCCCACTGCCGAAGCGACACGGATCAGAGACGCCGCCTGGCGACCCGTAGCGTTCACCACGGCAATGGTCTTTCTTTGTTGTGTCATGAGTTATTGTGGGAGGGGGGATGTAGTGTGAATGCGGGTGCAAGAGATAATTCTCCGCGGTAGGAGAAGAATATAGTAGAGGAGGGGGAGATTTTAAAAAGTAAAAAAAAGATGAAGAAAAAAGTATGCGGGGTAAAAGTAAAGCAGGGGAGGAAAAATGACCAGCGGACGAACACGAAGTAAGTCTAAGTCGGGCAGTCGAGCAGATCTGGAGTCGGGTCAGGTGGCCTCCCAGAATGGGAAATTGAGTCAATGCGAGACCGATTTATTGCCAACTAGTGGTTTTGTGGAGGTTGAAGAGGCAGCAGGTGTGATCGTGTGTTGCAGTTGTCGAGAGAATTTCTTGAGAAGTAGTACGAATACCAGTTGCTGTGCTAGACTGCTAGTGGTGGTACCTTGACGAATGGAACAGTGGGGTAGTAGACGGAGCAGTTGGCGGAGGCGCGCACGAGGGACGGAGAGTTATATAGCTCAGTGGGATAAGATTGCTTGGGGAGACAGTTGATTTGACAATGCCGCAATCGAAGATTTCAATGGTGCAAGACGATGACCGGTCAGGCAGCTGTTGTTTGTTGCAGCTGTTGCTGTGGTTCAAAAGAAAGCCGCGGGACACTAGTACTACTTGTACAAAAAAATAAGAATCCCACCACCGAGAAAAAAAAAAGATCGATGATGTTGGAGACAACGGCGGATGATGAGATATTAGGTGCTCCAACTCCAGACCGACACAGCCGGGCTGCTCGCCAAAAGCCAGGTTTTTGTTAGTTAATGCAAAGCAGCGCCTCCTCCGTTGCAGGCACGGATCTCCCTCGTCGAGAGGATAATATGAATAATAAGAATCACCGAATGCTCCAACGAGGCCGAACAAGTGGACACCCCCCAGAGCCGGTCTGGCGCACCAGGCAAGGAAATGACCTCACACAAACTGAAGTTTTTTCAGTCCAAATGCACCAGAAATAAAATAATAAAAATATAAATAAAATTAACACAGCAAAAGCAAAGATCAGTAATAGTCTGTTAATTAATTTCGCTGCAGTTTAAATCGGAATATGGCGAAACTGGCGGGAAAAATAAAATAATAAAAATTCGACAAAAAAAAGAGCCGTGGATCAGGTCTAGTGCTTGGTTCCGAGATTCGCACCCACAATGACCCTAATCAGCCCTGTTGGTCAGGGGAGACTGCACAAGCTTTATCAGATTGGGGGAGAGGATGGTGTTGAAATACAATTAACGAAGGTGTCAAAGGGAAGACGCAGTGACTACGTAGGAGGTAAGGCCTTATAAAAGGAAGAAGCTGGTCTATGAACCGAAATAGAAACCTTCTCCCCCTTTCTAGGAACAAGTCGGTGTGCTCGCTGCCCACGTATCTAGGGGGGCCTGGAAGCGACGTTGTAGAGAAAGAAAGAAAAGGAAGTAACTGCGGTCTGTGTGCTGCGGCAACGGGGACCCGATGAGCCCACGACGACTATCGGCTGGTCTGGATTGGGATCGTCTGGGGTTTGCATCTAATATGGGAGGTGGTACCCATGAGTGAATTTCTTGACTCCTCCCACCAAGTCCCCGTCCGCTGGGAAAATCCTGGCCAGAAAAGCTGCCCCGGTCCCATGATGTGATGGGGAAGCCTTCCGATGTGCTTTCCGAGCGGGTTTATATCGAGTAATGCGAAACAGTCATAGAATGGAAAGCCATTTGATTGAACGGTGTCAGGCGGAATTGCAAACTCTGGATGGCTGACGCGATTCCAAGGTACTCGGCCCTCTGTTCCTGAGGGTACGCTTCTCTAGATTTCGCTGCCATCTTCCATTGCGTGGTTGGTCTTGCACCATTCGTTCCAAAGCCGGGGATGACAGGCCAGCTCGGCAGATGAGGCAACTAGAGCAGCAGCCCTGACAGGAAAACGGGACCTTGTTGGATGTTGCTAGAAGTGCCCACGATGTCCTCGATGTTGAAGTGACCATTGACCTTCTTTCCTTTACGTAACTCGGATGCAGTTCAGGGGTGGCTGGAAGGGGAGCTGAACGGACCAGCCAAATCCACCATCATCATCATGATACATAGAAGAACTAGTAGTATGGCATCACGAGGATGTCGTAATATGATTCAATCTGAGAATAGTGTCTATTGTAGGGTGCAATCTCAACCCATGGGATATCCTCTATATCGGAAGGTAGTATAGGGATGCAATGCACCTTCCAACATTAACGGTTCCAGCTAAACTAGTAGTAGAGATTCTTCATGATTGCTGAATTTGGGTAGCAAGAAAAAGCAAAGTGCATTCTATCAAAGAATGTCCGATCCCGGCAAGTCCCAGCCAATGATAGCCAATGAAGAGTGTGGGCGGGGAAATAGCGGCCTCCCACTGATCGACTTCGGGGGACAGCCACCGATTCTGAGGCAATCCTCTACAGCAGTCCAGACGTTATACTTCTATCTTTCTTTCCACTTACCTACAGTGTCGGTTCCTGAATTTTTTTTTCCATGTATCTATATCTCGTTTTCGATTCTCTTTCTTCCTCTTTCTCTTTCTTCCGCCAACATTAAACCAGTCCGTTTGTCATGAAATATAACAAGTGATAATCCACATGAACTAGCGAAGAAGCCGCCGTCACAGCCGACTGACAAAGCCCGAGCAGCCCACGTTGCTCTCCAGACCCATCGGTCCAAATCCTTCTTACCGACCAATCCGTGCGCCGCAGCTTCTCACGCGTCTGCCAAGACCCGAGAGCGGTGTTCCTTCTGGGGCTCTTTTTGCGACGAAAGTGGTTCTCTACGGGCCTGTGGATGAAGTTTTAGTCCTCAGTAGTATGAGAGGAAGTACCACTTGGACTCTTTTTTTCTTTTACTCATTCAGGTTTATCCTCCCACAAGGTCAGCAAGGGGAAGGAAGAGCTTTCATACCAAACAAGCAGACGGTACGACAACCGTGCGACAACACATCCGGGCCATGTCTGCAAGGGAGCAACCTTCATCTGATCAACACCTTATCTTTCCCTGGAACTACTACTAATTAGGAGAGAGCAACAACCGCGTGGGTGAGAGCACAGACTGTCCAGGTCAATCTAGTAGAATCTAAGAAACATCAAGTTTAGTGGGATAGTATATTATAACTAAGATTAGTTAGGAGCTCATCATCGTCATCAAGCCACCACCGCCTTTGAATTGATCATGTGCAACCCGGTCAGCTGCTCCGTCATACTTTTTTTTAGCGAAGTAGCACTACTGTACGAAGTATACTACTGCTGCTGCTGTTGTTAACAGCTAGCCAATAAATGTAGATATTTTATCCCGATGAGGAAGGTCCTTGGAGCCACTACTTAGGTACCTGCTCACTAAGCCCCAGTACACACTAGACTATTACTAGTATACTAGTACTAAGTCCATAATAACGCATCTCAGCTGGGAAAAATAAAAAAATAATAAAAAAGTAAAACATCTCAGCAATGGCGCAATTCAAAGCGGGGTTGGCCGTCGTCCATCGTCCTTTTCCCCTCCATCCATCCGACATGCATGACCCCGACCTGCATGCCCAGGGATCCTGCATGTTGGTCAGGTATCTCCGCGGAAAGGACTTCCCTTTCTCGCTGTCTACATACTCTGTAGTAAATAGTAGTTCAATAGTAGTTGTGTTCTCATGGCAGTCATATTGGATGGTCATCATAACGTGACATTCCCTCATTCTATCATCAAGTATACTGTGAGGCGTACCAGGCAGCGTGTGAATGCAAGCTTTAGAATGATAACCCAAACGCTTTTCCGTCTAAAAAAAAAATTACCAAAACGGCTCTAAACCATCAAAGCTCCTGTCTCTAGAAAGAAAGGAAACAAAAAACGATCGCCATCTTCAAGGCGCCGATCCTGCCATCACTCGCTGTGCCATACGTCCTATAGAATCACTTGAGTCCTCCAGTTCCTCCATCTCGCGCTCACTCACCTCACGCGGCCCAATCCCTGCCAACCCCCAGACGCCAGGTCGGCGCCGGGCCAACAACTGCGCCGCCGTGCGTTCATCAGAATGCAAATGCGCTCCAGACTTGCGTAGCAGCAGCACGTGCTCCGTGAATCCTGCGTTGGCCGCCAGGAACAGCGGCGTCCGACCATTGCGGTTTCGCAAGTGCACGGAGCCACCCTGGAGCAGCAAGTATCGGAGAATCTCAACTGAGGGTGAAGTTGCTGCCAGGTGCTGTGGAGGTGACGTGGGTGTCAGCTTTGATTTTTTTTGTTTTTGTCTTATCTACAACTGGGGCATTGGGGTTGCCTTACAATAGGTGTGTTGCCCGAGTAGTCGGCGTCATTCAATAACCATTGGTGTTCTCGGGCCACAATCTCCTCCACGCGCTCGAGATCACCCTGCGCAATGGCGTATCCGAGCACCGTGAGGGACTGAACGCGCTCAGGGAGCGCCCCGTCCGGATGACGGAACACTGGCTGCGATACCTCGGTCAATTCGCCACGAAGAGATACGGACATTTTCTTCGCGACCCATTCTGGGGTGGAATCCGGAAGAGCAAGGAGATATGACATCTTGGTTAGTGCGGCTTCGGTGGTCAGGTCGAGTCCGGCGACGACTCCCGCACGAGAGAGACTCATGCCTGGGGCATAGACGGGGCTGACGCTTCCCGTCAGGCCTGGTTGACTGTGTCAGAAGATACTCTGGGTTGGGAACATACTTTCCAGGGCTTCACTTACATTGCGTGACGTTCACGATCACGATTCCTCGCTTGATAGCGGCGGCCAATACATTGGTCATGGCATTGTCTTGACCACTGGGTGCGTTACCGGCGCCAAACGTCTCCAACACTAAACCACGGAGCCCTTCCAGCTTCAGTACGGCGTCGACCATCTCCGGCTTGATACCAGGGAAGATACGCAGACACGCCACGTGGGTGGTGTCGAGGTTGGTTTGGATACGGAAGTGTTCCAGGCTCTTCGGTCGGTTGACCAGCTCCCAGTTCACGTTGGTCCGCATGGAGGTTGTCACCGCCAGCGGGGGGCAGTTCGGCGAGTCAAAGGCAGCGAAATCACTGGCTGCGACCTTGATCGACCGGTTGCCACGGAACAGTCGGTTGTTGAAATACAGACACACTTCGGGGATCATGAAATGGCCAGCCACAACCAGTGATCCGAGAAGGTTATCGGTGGCATCATTCTGCAACTCCAGCATGGGCGCTTGCGCTCCAGTCAGGATGACGGGCTTTCCGAGATTCTGCAGCATGAAGCTGAGCGCCGAGCATGTGTATGCGAGACTGTCTGTTCCGTGGAGGACAACGAAGCCATCGAAAAGTGTGTAGTTTCGTTCAACGGTGTGAGCGATCTGGGCCCAACCTTTCGCATCGATAGAACTGCTATCGAGGAGCTCTTCGAACTCGAAGACAGTGTACCGCACCCGTCGCCCATAGGCAGTCGGTGGTGTGCGGAGAGCGGGATGTCCTTTGATCTCTCCGGCTGAGTTGACCACCACATCCATCATGCTCGGATGCGAACCATCGTTGAAGGTCGGTACCCGGGCCAGACATTGCTCCTGGAATCCTCTGGCAGGAATGAATCCTGATGGGGACTGTCGCATACAGATTGTACCACCTGTCATGATGATGAGAACCCGAGACTCAGGGATGAGATCGTCCGGCTGCTGCTCAGCCAGCTCGGGCAAGGGGCCATTGACATCGAGAGCTGCCATGATGGAGAGCTGCGATAATGATCTCTAATTCTATGGCGTAGACGAGGCGCAACTGACACAAAAGAAAGTAGCGATGAAGTTGGCTGTGAAAGCAAGAATGCGGGGCCTCGAGTTTCAGGCCGCTCAGATTCGCCGAAACAGCCACAAACAGGGCTAGAAAGTAACTATCCAAGAAACGGCCTCCACAAGAAAAGGTTTTTGGGGTCGTGGAGCTCGCGACTCCTGAAAATAGCTCTCTCTGCGATAAAACAAGCCGAGTAGGTTTTCAAGCCCAGGGCAGAACGGGGTCAAGAGTTGGTTGGGCACACAAAGATAAGGTTAGCAGTTACCTAGCAAAACAACTATGGACCAGCTTCAAGAATCAGGAGAAAACAAGGGACGTCCCATGATCCTCGCCCCTCTCATATGGAACTACATAAGAACCAGACTAGACCTGGGATAATAGGCTACTTGATTTAAGACTTGGAGACACCCAACCCACATTGTCTCCGATTCACGGCTGCGGCATTACGTACAGAGACTGCGTTGGTGGTGCCAAGAAGCCGCCCCAGCGCAGGATTTTCTTCGTCGGCCACCCTCTCTTTTCGGGTGCGGTGGATTCCTCCGTCAACTTTAACCACTACCGCCTCCACTTCATGTTGGAGTAACTGTCTGGATCTGAGTCTGGGAGATCATTTCCCCTGGGGTTGATGGGAAGCAGATATGATTATGGCAAACATTGTATGTATGGATTGCAGTGGACTGGAAGTAGGCACGCAGCATCACTTCACGCGCTTCTCCCTTGCTAGACAATAACCATAGGTTTAGAGCATAAGCTCGACCTTGCGCAGAGTCTCTGAATAGTAGAGCCTCAAGTAACAACCCCATCATGTTCCGTGTCCTCCAGACAAGATCCCTAGCATGCAAACAGCTCCCTCACGTAAGTCGAGATCAGACAGTACTTCGCATCCTATCGTACACCTCCAGCTAAAAAGCATCAAAGGCCCTACGCAGCCTCACCACCATACATCCTCTCTACTCACCCAAACCCACACCACCAAATCCAATAAACCAACCTACCTACCACCCCGAAGACAGCGTAGAGAACCTAGAAGGCTACACTCCGGGAGGCTACCACCCGACATCCATCAACGACGAATTCTGCCACGGAAGATACAAAGTCATCCACAAACTAGGCTACGGCTTCTACTCAACCGTCTGGCTTGCCCGCGACAGACACAAAAACAAAACGTCGCATTAAAGATCGTAACCGCAGACTCTAGTAGTACAGAAAGAAGCCTCGAGTCGAAAATCCTCCAACACCTCCAAACCGGAGATGATAGCAGTAGCCACCCAGGCCGTGAATACATTTCTTCATCATTGCTCGATGAGTTCTCCTTCGATGGCCCCAACGGGCACCATATGTGTCTAGTTAGCGAAGTCGCTGGCTGCAGTATTGCCGAAGCCAAGGAGAATAGTCCCAGTTTGATGTTCCTCTTGGATGTAGCTAAAGCTATCGTTGCTTAGGTTGTCATGGGAGTGGATTATATGCATTCCCGGGGGGTAGGGCATGGAGGTAAGCACCTATATCTACACATCGTGTCGTTACTTAGTGATTGACTGACTGACCACCAACTAACTAACAAGATCTCCACACGCGTAATATCCTCCTCCTCCTCCAACCCACTAACTTCAACACCCTAAGTACAAACGATATATACAATAGTTTCGGCCCACCCTTCCAAGTCCCCATCTACCGGACCGACAACCACCCCATCCATCCACACGCACCCATCCACGCCATCATCCCCATGAACCTGCTCACCCCAGCTAACCAACTCTCACCCAGCAACATCAACATCAAAATAACCGACTTCGGCACATCCTACCTCTTCACTAACGCCCCTTCCCCAGAAACCCTACACACACCAACCATCCTCCTTCCCACCCCCCCGAAGCCATCTTCCACGATTCGATAACACCAGCGGCCGATATGTGGACCCTAGGCTGTACAATCTACGATATCCTCGGTGACCGACCACTATTCGAACCCTGGTCGGATAGTCCAGATGATGTTATCTGGGAGATGGTGAGTATGCTGGGTGGTGAGTTGCCGGAGAGATGGAGGCAGAGATCGGATTTTACGAGGTCCTTGATGAAGGCGGCGGGGACTGGGGGTCTGGGAAGGTCTTTGGATGAGAGATTATGGCAGATGGGAAGGGGGGAGACGTCTTCGACTTGTGAATTTCAGGAGTTGGAGATGGATTGTTTGAGGAGGTTGCTGGGGGGAATGCTGGTTTATGAGCCGGAGGGGAGGATGTCGGCGCGGGAGGTTTTGGAGTCGGGGTTTATGGTGGAGTGGGCGGGGATGGCGTTGGGGAGGTGAGATAGTACGGAGGGTCTCTGATCGGTTTCTGGGTGTGTATATTGAGGGATTGGTTTGTTGGGTAGGTGGGAAGGGACAGTACTCACGTTTTAATCTAGATGAGAGGATAGTTGACATCATTATCTATATGGGTCTATCCATGACATATCGTGAAATCACTTATGGTACACCATCATTATTGTAATGTGAGAAAGTACATGTTGCAGTATATGTAGAGAAGATAAGTCCCAAACACCTTACACCCGGCAAAAGCAATCAAGGTAATCATCCCACCATCTAGTCACTATCCAGAACAATAACCTCGGCCTCCGCATCCCCAACACTTTCCACACTCAGCACATCACCCGCATTCACCCCTGTGATAAACGCTCCATCACCCTCGCTCAGAACCGCCTCGTCCCGATGATCCAACCGGATCTGGGCCTTGCCGTTCTTCGTCATGGGCAAATGCACATAGACGTTCCTCTTCTTCTTGCGACTGACCACGTCCTCGCCAGCACCCACGGTCCACTGGAACTTCTGCCCGGGTTCAATGATGCCCGCACCCATCACAAAGTCCGCGTGAATTGGAATCGTATCTGGAATCTTAGGGACGGCGGCCTCCTCATCGGCCGGGGTTGCTTCGGGCCCGGCAGCCAGCGGGGAGAGGATCGGGACGAATGCTTTGCGCTTGGCGGCTTCGTCGAATGTGCGGGTGTGGTATTGGGGCTTGAGGCCATGTTTCCAGGGAAGAGCCCAAATTTGGAGGAAGTGGACGGGTTTGTTGGATTCGTTTTGTTCAGAGTGTGCGATTCCTGGAGTGGGTTGTGTTAGTTCGGTCAGGTCTTAAGGTAGTAGACTTCAATGCAAACAACGTACCTGTTCCACCAGTGGTGAATTGAACGTCGCCACGCTTCATGCGGTAGAATTGCTTGCCCTGGGCGCCTTCCGCACCCTTTTTGATCATGCTGTCGCGGTGCGTGAGCTCGCCGTTGAGGATGTAGCTGAAGATTTCGGCATCGCGGTGGGGGTGGGTCGGGAATCCATTACGGGCGGCTACACGATCCTCATTGAGAACGCGCAGACTGCCAAAGTTGTTGAAGCGGTGGTCATAGTAACTGGCAAAACTGAAGGTGTGGAAGCTCTTAAGCCAGCCGCCGTGTTCGGCGTACCCGCGCTCACTGGAGCGACGGGCGACAATGGAAGCGTGGGCAAGAGGCTTGGACATAACGGAATTGGTGGGAAGAATTGACTTGATGAGGAGCAGTATTAGAGGAATAAAGAATAGGAAGAGGTAGGTTGGTGTTGCAAGTTGCATTCTGAAAAAAGTATTTCGTTGTTGTCTAGATCTCTGATCGACTTTATACTCCTGGCCGGCGATCCGGGATTGGCTCGGGCGGGGCGCGGATGGGTAAGTAAGCATGGGGTAAGACTGACTAAGGGGCCCAACCAGCAAATGCCAGCGCCGTCCATCCCGGTTGCAAATCACTGACTGAGCATTTACAAAGTAGGTAGCTTCCGTTCTGCTGATAGTGGCTGAGCTTCACATTCCAAACGTTCCACCCCGCGCTGCTGGTGCTGAGCACGAGTCAGTCGATCATTCCATTTTCTTTGTTGATGATCGGTAAGATTTTATCACATTGATCGTGATTGGCTAAGATGCCAGTGTGTCATGATGTCATAATCGCTCTGGACGGTCAGCTTCAGAAAGAAAGGGACGGCTCCAGAGTTTGAGATTTGCTTATGGATCCTCCGTCTGGAATTTTCTCTCGTCAACCTTCCAGCTTCTACCCTCCTCGCGCTGCCAGAATGTCACAGTCGCCTCTCCCGTGTTCTCATCGGGCAATTCGACATGAACATCTGAAATGCGGCGCAGAGAAGGCAGGATTGTATCTGGATTACCCGCTTCTGGCAGGCTGAGGAGATCCAAGCTTTTTCCAACTGTAAAGCTTGCCTCGATATTCCACTCTTCATATGCAACTACCTCCTCCGCAATTCTAGCAGTGAGGGCGCCATTCCATATGCCTTCACGGTGAGGTGCCAATCGAAGCAACCCGATCGCGTGTCGTCGTATCTGAGGAATCCGGCACTTGATTGCAGTGTAATATAATGGCTGGATGAAGCCAATGTCCATCGTAAATGCCATCCCCAATGGGCAATTGAGAGATCCACTCGTCGGGAAATCTGGGTATGCGGTTCTGAGGGCTTGACACATGTCGATTGCCTCGCGGATAATAGAAATGAACCTGTCGGTTTGTAAGTCGAACGCCGTTTCGTCGTCCCATGGCGTGCAGGTTGTGGCCATGATCAAGGCCATGGTATGGTGCATCACGAGTAACCTTGTAGCCAATGTACTTTTAATCAAATCTTGAGCTGAAAATTCACCACGTGACGATCTATAAGCATCAAGCCATATTTCCAAGTCCTTTTCCAGGCGCCATTGAGACTCAAGATATTGCTCGTAGCCCCGAGTCGCGACACACATGCCCGTCTCGATGTGACGAGCCAATTCCACCAGACACTGTGCTCTTGCTAAGAGAACATCCAGATATTGTCTTGCTTGTTCGGTTGACTCAAATTTGTACGGTAAATGATGAGGTTGGATGTCATAGTCAAGGTTCGAGTATTTTGTCCCATGTCCAAGCAGAGCATAGTGTACTCCCAGTCTGCTAAAGGCCTCAATAACATCATCCTCATTTGTTTGCGACGAAGTCCTTATCATAATCTTTCCGGTCTTAGAGGTTCCGGAGAGTTTCTGAATCTCCTTCACCAGCTTCAGCCCGTGCTGTAGATGAGCATGACTCGTTCGGTATTGGCCTCGCATCAGTTCGAGAGTAACAAATAGCATGCAAGTAATGAGGGCAACTATCACACTCTGCGGTCGTTGGCTGTGGCGTCTTATTTCAGCATGGAGACAGCCAATAGCTTTATTGTAGTGTTGAAGAGTAAACTTCTCATGCTCGCTTAGCTGGCTCGCCATTGTAGTACCCTTGTCGCTCCTCTGAGCCCTATATCTATGCGTAGAAGCCAATGCCATAACAGCATGTCGCACTGCTGGCTCTTGAGAAAGTGCTTGAACAACTGTCCTGCCCCAGAACTGGGAAGAAAACACTCCTCCGATCTTGGAAATGGCACAGTGGACGAACCATTCCACACATTTCTGTTCAGCACATGCGGCATGCGGAATTGGTACTGGTGCATTGTAACCAGACAGGGGAGACTGGAAGACCCTCGGTACGCCAGGATTACCGCCATGGGTGGCTTTTCTTCCTTCGCTCCAAATTCCATAGCCATCGCAAACGCGGCCGGTTGACACGCACCTCTTGCACGCCGGTCGACCCTCGTCGCATTTGACTCGACGAATCCTGTGTATAGAATAAGCACTATATCAGGTAGCGTAACAAGGCAGCCGCTTGACTCACTTGCATGTCCGACAGCCAGTTTTGACTTTAGGTTTGCTCGCACGGCGCTTCTTCTCGGATTCCATTTCAGCGCTCAGCAACTGGTTCGACTGTTCGCGGATTGCCTTGGTACTTATGAAAAAGCTTGCGCTATGCATGTTAGTCACAGGCTTAGTCGAGGAAAAGTTACAGCGGCAAAAGAAAGCAAGAGTAATCGAGAATGAGATAGGACAAGGAGAATGAGTTGCTGACAGGCTGCCCGCTGCCTTGAGGCCGACCCGCTAACCCTGTCTCTCATTGGTCCGCTCGTAAAATTTCCATTCGGATTGGTCGCTTAAGACCCACTTTTACAGAAGCCCGTGCTCTTGCTCTCCCTCATTTTAGTCGCTTCGTCTTCATCTTCTTTTTCAATTCAACGGTGCAATGCCCAATTAGTCCGGTCGCTCACAGCTGTCATTACTAAAAACTATTGCTACGAAACTAATGCAGGTGAAGTAGCAGCTAATCATCTCTGACAACTCTATTCTGAATGTACCCAGGGGGCTTTGCGGTGACCGACATCCAGTCCAACTCATTGATGCATGCCTGTTCCACAGCATAATGGAGCTGGGTCATTTTCAAATTCTTTGAACCTATTCTTTTAACCTGAGGTCTTTCTCTTCTTACCTCCTAGGTATCTTTGAATTTCTCACGCGGTCAAAGCGGCTGTACTGATGCCCGAGATCCCACGCTCGCCTTGCAGACAGTTTGAACCTCCAGAGCTGAAGCTCTCTGGAATTTCTCCTAGGTCAGAACTCCTTTCAAAACCTGCCATACCATATGTCATCATATGCTATACTATCATCGATCGTGGCAGTAATTGATGATAGCGATTATGCCTATATACTGCCCATGGAGTGAACTGGCCCTGGGAAATCAGACCAGTGGCTGCTCTATATAGCAGTCAATACTCTGGTATACAAGTGCGCTAGGATAAGCTTCTTGACAAGCTTTAGTGGGCCTGAAGCTGGTCAGATATGCTGAGAGTCGAAGGTAGTTCATGCCTACATCATATACCTATCTACGTCTTAACAGTCATTATTTGATGCAAGACTGTCCCATGTATCGACGTCCATGTTTGTCTTGTAATACCTTGGACTTTTGATCTGACAAGGTGTCCATTTCAGAAGTTAGAGTCGCAATGAATGGTCGGATATATCATGTACAAAATGATCGATAGGCCGAGGTTCACCGTGAAAGGAGCTCACATGTCGGTTAGCTGCAAGAACCGGCCTATTGGGTGGATGTCACTACGCTCGAGCAATCATCGGGCTGCATCAATTTTATGGCGTGACGCACCAACTTTACTAGATAATCCTGTCGGGCCATTCAGCTTACACCGCCGGCAATGTTCCTGGTCATAGTGGCTGGCGTAGCCACGGTTAGCCATCCCAAAGTACTGGAACCGGAGCTTGGAACGAATCGGTTGACGGTTTAGTGTGCTTGGAGTAAATGCCAGTAAGAATGCCAGTTGTCTTTGTTAAGGTACTTAATTTCCCAATAAATTGCCTTATCCGCGTCATCCGTTTGCCTAGTGGCTCAGGACAATATTACGCTTATTCTATAGGGTCGGCTGGATGCGACACTTTCATTTAGCTTGCCACGTGGTAGATAAAGTCCCCTGGAAGCGAGCCCAAACTGGCGTGCATTGATCGGTCTTATCTCTTATGTCTGTGGTCTTTATTAAAGCCCTTGCCGCATGCATTTGTCTCTAATCTCCCGTTTCTTTGTACGGAAAGAAGTGGCTGCGTTCTCAAGATGGCTCAGTGGGAAGGTCTGATCGCTGACAAACTAAGGGACCGTGCATCCAAAATCCCTCCTGAATGGGTTCTTCCCGAGACAATTATAAACCAGATTACCCAGGATGCCAACATAAGTGCTTTCGACATCCTTAGACATCATGGTTTGCTGTCAAGGGAAGAGGTGGCTATCACAGAGTCCTATGACGCTCAAAGCCTTCACCAGGATATTATCGAAGGCCGTTTGACCTCACTCCAGGTTTGCAAGGCCTTTTGTAAGAGAGCTGCTATTGCACAACAGTTGGTATCTATGTATAATTCAATCATATCGTGATCGGCTCAGCTAATGCAATTACCCAGACAAACTGCGCGACTGAGATCCTTTTTGCCGAGGCGTTCAAGCGAGCAGAGTTTCTTGATGGATATCTGGCCAAGTATGGAAGGCCTTATGGACCCTTTCACGGTCTTCCTATAAGTTTGAAGGTAAGCCTGCGGTCCCAGTCGCAAATCATCTCACTTGAGTTGGCGATTATTGGAGCCGATGCCCTTAATAGCGCCATTGCCACGAATCTCACCATGCAACAGGACAGCTTTAATATCAAGGGACAGGCTGCAACAATTGGCTTTGTTTCTTTTCTGGGGAAGCCAGTTGCAGCTGAAAATTCGCCCCTAGTTGATATCCTCCTTGCTAACGGCGCCATCTTGTACATCAAGACGAATATTCCACAGACACTGTTGGTACGGAGTTGCCGTTTCTTTTGTCTCGCGGATCTCTGCTGACACTTGGTCTACTTGAAGACCATGGATAGCGTCAACAATATTTTTGGAAGAACATTGAACCCTCATAAGCTTTGCCTCAGTGCAGGTGGGAGTAGTGGGGGTGAAGGTGCTTTGGTGGCCTTCCGAGGTTCCATACTAGGAGTAGGCACAGACGTCGGAGGATCCATTCGTGCACCGAGTCTCTGCAATGGCACATATGGGTTCAAGCCCACAGCTGATCGCATACCTCACGGGGGAGTTGAATTAGGGGACAGGCCGGGGACACCAGGGCTCGTCTCCGCAGTTGGACCACTCGCCAACAGTGCATCAGATCTGACATTCTTCTGTAAGACAATACTCTCGTCAGAACCATGGCGCTATGATTCCACCGCATTTGGGACGGCATGGCGGCACGTTCCCCCAAAGAAGAAGCTAAGCATTGGGGTTTATATGGGGGACGAGCATTTCCCATTATTTCCCCCTGTCAAACGGGCACTTTCCTCCGCACGGGCTGCGCTTGAAAATGCCGGTCATAGTGTCCATCTTGTGGCCAATGCTCCCTCCTTCCAGGATGGTCTAAAGCTGGCGGCACGGTACTTTTTGTTTGATACCAAGCAGACCCTTCTGCAGCACGTTTTGGACGGGAATGAGCAACCAATCAAAGCATTGGAGTATGCCTCTCCAGCTGCTCTAGCTGGATTACAAAATTCTGCACTGACGTTAGATGATGTCTGGGACGCCAATGCTTCCCTTATGGAGTACCGGGAGAAGATGGCTGAAGTTTGGAAACAACATAATCTGGACGTCCTCATTTGCCCGGGTCACTGGTCAACTGCAGGCCCACATGATACATATGGGCCGCCGGTATATACAGTTATTTGGAACTTGTTGAATGTAAGGGAACTCAAACATAAATCTGCTCTGATGCATCGTGCTGATGCAGGATATTTTAGTTTCCCGCGAGCGTTATTCCATATCTGAAGGCTGATAAGTCTCTGGATTCGGAGGTATGCAAGAATTGTAAGTCTTTTCGTTGACCTAGCCATGAGTGTCAGCTACTTATTGCGACTATAGATGATCCTGATGCAGTAGACGGGGCACCTACTGCTATCCAAGTTGTTGGGTGGAGGTTGCAAGACGAGGAAGTCCTGATGGCTACTGAGGTTATTGACAAGGCTCTTCGATCGGACCTACGGTACCGTCCAAGTCTATGACCTGACGAAAGCTTCCTCAATTTGCTACATTTTTGTTCAGTTCGAGAGACAAGAAACATCTTAGTTCACGCGGCTATGTTCGCTACGAGCACATATTCTGCGTGATGGAGAACACAGTCTATGTACAGAAGTGAAAATGTTTTGTTCATGGATGACTGTAGGCAGGGCCATCATTTGGGATATCTGCTTTCGTGGCATTTTCTATATTATCTTATTTACTTCCCGTTAGCTATAGTTTGCATACTAAACAGAAACGAATTACGAATGCTCCCTTACCTATCATACTCAACGTACTCAACGGAGATAACCAGACCTGAGCCAGACGCAGATCAGACCCTGCACGGCAGGCGATCAGTATAGACAACACTAGGAACAGAATCTTGAGAAGGTCACACAAGGACCCATTAGCGCTACGCGAAGCCTGAGGAAGAGGATAAAAGCCGGAACTGATAGGTCCGGTTGTCGGGCAACGCTATAAGCCATCCACTTCAGTATGTAGGAACGGTGAATGACATCACGGATAAGAATGATCCGTTCCGAGATGGAGTGTTAGTTTCACAAGTTTCCTACTATCTATACAAAACTTTCCTCTTTGTTGTTTCTGAGGAACGCGTGGGTGCAGGTGCTGCAGTCAACGTCGTGTTCTGAGGTTGTGGTTGGTGTGCTTGCACGCGAACTGGGCTGATACAACGAACCCATATTCTCTCTGCTCTTCGGCGCGCGAATCTTCAATATTAACAATCATCTACTATCGCTCAAGCGAATAATCACTCTCAAAGGTGCTTCTCATCACGCCGGCTACCTCACAGGTGCTAACGCGTTCCTTAGTGAAAAGTCAATAACCAGTCAAGATGGCTGAAAATAATAAGCAAAACCCGGACACATCTGATGAGGGTTTATATGATTTGTGAGCTACATCATTCTCACAATATACTTGGTTGGTTGTTTCTATTCATTGACTAACGGATCCAATACTAGCATGGTCCCTTTGTGCCCTGGTCCCTATGTTACTATTCAAGTCGGTGACAAAGGGGCCAAGTACAAAGTATCCCGTCCTCTTCTCTGCAGACACTCTGCTTATTTCAGAGCAATGTTCGAAAGCTGTTTCAAAGAGGGCAATGAGCAAGCAGTGACCATGCACAAGATCAGAGGCGTTGTCACTGAGCGTAGCCTCCTCATGCTGCTCCAGTGGCTATACCTCAATCGTATCGAGTTTCCGTCGCAGATTCAAGGAAGATGCATCAATGCGTACATCGAACTGGCTCGATTGGCGGACATGTGGGCTATCACAGGCATGGAACAACTTCTGGCTGATAAGATCAAGGCCATCATTACCAGCTCTATTCCCCGAGTTAACCTATCATGTGTCGGAGGAGAAAACGGAAAGGTTCGTCACCTGACTTCTAGCCATGTCAAGTCGGCCTCGATGTTGTTCAAGGGTCATCCAGTCCGCTCTCTTATCGCTGAGGCTTCGGCTGGTGCCTTCATTCTCATGGAGAATTTCAAGTTCGCCAGAGAGCTTCGTGAAAATTCCAATTATGCTGGTGATCTGCTCGACGAACTGAAGGATTTGATCAAAGGGCAGGTCAAGGATAAGAGAGTCATCACTCCCTACACCCTTCATTATTGGAAGAATTCTAGTGCTTGATTGGGTGGATGATAGCTCTTAGGAAGCACGAGGAGGTTTTATTTGAATATGGCTGGAATGCACTGTCACGGCTTAGCGCGGTCAGCAGGGGTAAGGATATCTGCCTGTTCTATGTGGAAGCTTCTTCGTGTTCCTTTTCTTCTATCCTCTCATTTGTTTTTTCATCCAAGCAGCAACTAGTCCGCTGGAATTTTGACTGATCTGGGAATCTTGTCCTGGTGGAGTCACTCTTTTGTGTATGCAGCTAAGTACGTGCCGCTGTTTCTTAGCTCAGGATAGCGACATGGTGATATTTAGGTAGTCATAGTCACATTAGCGGGCTTAATGAGGCTAATGGAATATTAAATTATGAATTGAATTGAATTGAATTCTCTAAATTCTATAGTGCAATTGGCAAAGCGACTGCAAAGCCGTGATAGACTTCTACAAAGTCACGCACCAGACGTGCCCGACTCGGAGGAGAATTGAACAGGGACATGCTTTCAGGAGGCCTTAGAACACGAGAAATTATGCCGGAGGGTCAGTTTACCCCACTACTTCCAGCACCAAACGAACCATGGATTTGATAGCATAGCTTCGCTATTCTAGGCAGCTGTCAGAAACAATCCCAATATAAAGAAAAGGGGGCTTTGCAGGCTGCTTTTCGGATTCGAAAATGCAAATCGACATACACATAGCAGAAAACAATCGGTGAAATTTTCCTTTTCTTTCAAGCCACAAACACAATAGCGCGCTTGGGCTTCGTAATGGCTTTGGAGGCGTATAGGGCAAAAGTGCGGCCTAGAATGTTCTGAGGAGACGATGTTATGGCCAGGAACGGCCTAGCTATGTTTGCGGGGGTCACATGGAAGGAGAGGTTTTTGCTCCTTCTGTTTTGTACTTCGGATTCTACTTTCCCCTCCGTTGTGGATTTACAGGCTTTTGTCTTCATTGTCCTTGGAATACGTTCCATGGGGCTTCGTTTCACAATGAAACTACGATGTGGAATATCTCGACTATATTTTAAAATTTTTTGAAATTGATCTATACCGACTCTATATCACCGGGGTATCGTCTATATACAGATGCTTCTTTTTTTTCCGTCATGATGAAGATCCCAGTCTCGCTAGGTGTCTTCATGTGGTTTCATAACCCATGATTGTGCCTTTGTTTCGTTTGAAGCACTCATGACATGGGAATAAGGGGAGGTGTAGAGTATTTGATGATCCAGCGTCGCTTTACTCGGCACTTTCTCCTTCCACGCAACTCTGGCTGCCTCGGAACGACTTCCTTCCTCGTGCAAACCAGTCAGCCAGGACAATGAAGACAACGACACCATAAACGGCCGAGACATAGTTCATATCTGCAGCCCGGTTAGTCACTCCATTCATCAATGTTGGACATGAATACTTACTTCCTGTTGTGACTGGCATAGTCGAAGGGAACGAGTACATAACAAGACAGAAGAGAGTCCATGCCAGGGTGACATAGTTCGCAGCAAGACCCCATTTGCCCAGCCAGAATGGGCCGTGCTTGATGTTGTCACGACCAACATACAAAAGGCAGATGACGGGGATAGAGTACGAGATGTACAGAAGCGAGATGCATGCCGTGACCATACTGTTGAAAGCGGTAGAGGATCCCAGGTAGAGCAAGCCGAGAACAGCAACAATGAATGCGCTGGCGTTGTGGGCGTGCAAGGGGACATCCAAAGTCGTATTGACCTTGGAGAGCAGTTGGTGTCCAGGCATACCGCGATCACGAGCGAAAGCCCAGGCAAGACGTGACTGCCAAGTGTGGCAGGCAATCAGGCAACCCATACCCGTCACCACTAGGAGAGTTTCCAGAACAATTGCACCTGCCCTGTTCTTCAGAGCTTGGTAGTACAGTTCCAAGATTGGCACTCCTGTGGCGGTGTTCAAAAGTGCATCAAGGTCGTTGAGACTGAAGAACATCGCGATACAGTAGGTCCAGGAGGTAACGAAACCGATGCCGACGGTGGCCATGATCGCAACGGGAATATTCTTCTCGGGCTGCGGCACCTCTTCGGCAAGATGAGTGGCCGAATCCAAGCAGGCAAAGATCCAGTTCGGGTTAATCAACCCGACAATGAAAGCGATTCCATCCGATTTCCAACCAGTGGAGTTGACGAAATGCCCAAAAACATAGGATCCGCTGGCATGCGGGTTGGCGCAAGCCGGAACAACGATAAGGATGACCAGGAAAGAAAGCAACGAGATGTACAGCGTTGCTTTTGCCACAGCAGGCAGGGTTTTGCCCCAACAGTTGAAAAGGTAGCAGAAGAAGTTGATGAGCTGGTATGCCACTACCGTATGCCAGGCTTTGGGAACACTATGGTTGGAGTCAGCACTACGGACCTAGAGCGGAAGACACTTCCTCTCAGAGAGCAAATATGGGATTTGGAAGCATACAATGACGGGTGGCCAAGTTGCCACATTCCCACAACACCAGATCCAAGACTGAGCGCAACACTGGCACTCGCGAAAATGGCACCAGCATATCCAAACCAGCCGGTAAGATAAGAGAAAAACCGGGCATATTTCCTCGGAGCAAGCTCGTTCGCCCAGAAATATTGCCCACCGGCATTGGGCATGGAGCTAGCCAATTCCGAGAGGGAGGCAGCGACACAAGTCGAGATAAAGGTGATCCAGAGCAAGCCGTAAACGATGAGAACAGTACCTCCAGAGCTGATACCGGTGATCAAGGAAGCCGAGATACCGAACCAAGAGTTTGACATACAGAACGCAATGCCGACCAGTGAGAGGAGGGAGAAATTGCGCTGCAGGTCCTGCGTGTAACCCATCTCAGCCAGCTTGAGCGCATCTGCATCGTCAGATCCAGACGCATTCTCGCCGGTCGAGGCCTGGTTAACGCTCAACTTCTTTTCTATATCGAGACCACTCATTGTTCCAGACAATTATGGTAAGAGTCAGCGTTCAATGACAAACGTTGTGAAAGACGGATTTGGCGCAAAGGGCAATCGAAGGTCGCTAGGCTAGACTGCCGTGGCTGCAGGGTAATCGCGTAGGAGGTCCTCGGGTCTAAATCGCTTAGATCAGGGCCTGTTGCATAAGGGCTTAATTTCTCGGAGACGCTCGGCAATATGTTGCTGTTGGACAGTTTGGCTGCGGTGGCACACGTTTCGTGGGATTCGGATGTCGCAAATGGGTGTCGAAAACCGTTGTTAAAGTCGCAAGGAGGGCAGATCAACTTGTCGCAGGAGGGCTGAGAGGTTGTACCCGACGATACGGCGATACAAGGATACAAAACGCCCGAAGCAATCGGATTTACAGAAGTCAATCTGTGTTTCGCTGGGTGTGCTTTGAGCTATCAACAAAAGCGGATTGGTGTGGAACAGGACAGCCAATGCGGAGGATGATGAAGCACTAGACCTTCGCCGCGAAGCTCGCAGAGAAGGACAGTTGCAAGAGGAGAGGAACAAGAAGGGTAGGAGGAGAGATGGAGGAAGAGAGTGTTCGAAGTTGTTATGAGGGTTGAGCCAAATTGGGATGCGTGAGAGTATTTAAGATCTAAGAAGATCTTTTTCTTTTTCTCTTTTTCGCTCTTTTCCCCCTCCTTCATCTTCGAATCAAGCCTCCTTCGGCGTACCCACCAGTCTTACGACGGAAGGGTTCCCCATATCCTGTTTGCTTCTGTTCGATGACGCTCCCCCATCTTCTGCCACTCCAGCAGTGATACTAACCATAACGGACATAGTTATGCAGACGCAGCCAAATCTCGTGGTTCCGATTCGTGTTTCGACCGCCTCATATCGTCATTAGAGGGTCTGTCCGGCCGGGAAATTAAGGTAGAGCGCTCAACAACCAACACATTGAGACCTCTAGTCAATTAGTGGCCCTTTTCTTACCAAAAGGCTCCTGTGGTACTGGTGCTGCCGTTGGTGGAACTGCGCTTGAGGTTCGGTGCCGCAGACCATCGAGGGCTTTCGTTGGCTACTCGCCGCTGCAGGGAGTGGCGGGCCCCCCACTTGGTGCCGTTGGTGGGCTTGGGTTCCGACAGCAGATTTTTACCAGACTGACTTCCTCTGGACACAGGACACTTCTACGAATCGCACGTTTCTGTGCCTGTGTGCCGGTGGAAAGGCAGCTCCGCTTACGGAGCTTCGTATCCTTTCTTTTCATCTCCTAGTATTATCGCACTCGTCATACCGCCCGCAGGGATGAGCGTGTGCAGAAACCGCGCACCATTTAGGCCAGTCGGAGTTATTACCCCTTGGGCCCTTAGCAGTCTGCCAGGACCGGGCCGAGCTTAAGGAAAAGTTTCTCAATAACCATCACCAAATCCTCTGGAGACGAAAACCCCTTCTGGCAATCACATCCTGAACTTTCTTTATCGTGACATCAACCCCAATTTGCCAAGTAGCAAAGGTCAAGAAAAACCTGGGGTTATTGAGTATAATTCTACATCACCATACACTGAGGCAAAGAATGAATCGGATCGGAATCCTCCGGTCTTCTCGTTGGGGCTGTATCCGAACTTTCTCCAGCGGACCAGCTTCGACAGTCTTTCGCTACTAATACTGTCTGGGTTAGCTCGATTGGCTCGCACCCGGAGCCACGCAGTGGATCTCTATTCCAATCTGAGCCTCTCATTCGCAAGCAGTGGTCGTCTAAGAGCACGAGAGGAGAAACATTTGACTAAGAGAATTCACCGGCCGACCTTTGTGAATCGAGGCATTTTCTTGGTACTCTTCTCGGTCGAATAGGAACGGCAAGTTGGCCGCTACCTAGTGTACCTAAAGTGCCCGATTGAAGGACGCTAGATTAGTATCAAACCCGGGCGACCCGACACGTCGTATGGCGTACGGAGTAATCAGTAATCCCTCCTTCAGAGACTCTGCTTCTTCCTGTGCAGTTGGTTGCACTGCAAATATATATGCTAGAAATAAGAAGTTCTAACTGGTGACCGATGTGATGACTTAACGTGGGAGCAGATGCATGCACGACATCAGGGACCTCAGCCACGGAATCCTCCCGCAGCTAAAGCTGCCTGGGACACACCTATCGTTAAGTTTCCTTCTTAGGGCCAGCAATCGTTGCCTCTCCGAGCAGACTAGGCCATTAAGTTTCCGGTGCCCGTTTTACAATAATGCCTGACCCGACGATCGTTACCCTGCACCCTAAGCATCTGACTTCACAAAACGATGAACAGCCACTTAGTTGAAACATTAACTAAGCGGCATGTTAGAAAAGTTTTTATGCACCATTCCGATCTTCCGAGACGTCCATCCAACACATGATGCCTGTGTACGCCGCACAGCGGCAGAATACGTTCTGTCCAAGACAGTCATAAACTACTATTGTCGTAAGACTCGTAACATTCATCCAAGCCAATCGACTTAGCCGGTCATCAGCCGGTGCCTCATCTGTATCCGCCACGAAGCTGGGGCCGTAGGATTCCTTTCCCGTCTGGGGGATAGCGCCTAGATAAGATTGCTTTGGACGCACGACTCTTTACCGCATTGAGTAAGTCTTCATTCTCCCTCCATCGATCTTACTTTATAGCTGCGCCTGTTTTTCAAATAGGCTTCACCACCGAAAATAATGGATACTTTTACTGTTTTAGGGGAAGGTTTGCCGGATCGTCTAGTACAAAGTAGTCCATAGTAGTGGGCAGCGGCGAGTGATCGATAAAAGTCGCTGATATAGGTTTCTACTCAGTATTCAGTTAGACAACGGAGTACTTCCCTCTGCACTGTCAGGGTAATCGGCCCACTCGCACTCGACGGTGACATTTTGGGACGCTTTTACGGATGGATACTGTTTGTTGAGCTAGGGACGTTGATCCGTTGACATGCCCACAGTACTGTCGCATCAAATAGAAATGAATACGCGTCCTCTCAGCCGTCGCTAAGCACTTAGTATCTAGTATTCAGGTGTTGAGATTGATTCGAGCCGTTGGAATAAATTAATGATGGACCGTTCACTCACCATCCAGACTTCCCTTCGGCTGAGGGTCCTTTCGCTCGGTCGCTTTAGTGCATGAGCAGATTATCCTAGCAGGTTAGGCTTGAAAGCTCTTACTTTATAGCTGATTAGTGTAGTAATTGTGAATTGGGGTCCGTTTCAACGGTCAAGCTTGTGTTGTACTAACTCCATAGTAGATAGTAGTACTCTAGGTGGGAAATCATCGATAACACGCCGATACGTATTACTATATAGTGTAGGCTTACGTACGGAGAATTCATGTTATTATCAATATAATTTATCGGGTTGCAATATGTCGCACAAGATCTAGTTGAAGGTGATAGATATATTGTGTTGAAGTTGTACGACGATGATACTGTAACGGTCGCCCGCAAGGATTTACCAGGCAACTTTGAAGGTAGTAAGTAGCTGGAGAATCAAATAATATTGGGCAGGGTCGACGGAGTGTGGTATTATATTGTAAATATGAGAATTTCAATTCTTAGTATTCGTGATAGCCTTTTTTCTTAAGATGATTAGTTGTTCAAAAGAATAGTGTTGATCGGTAGGGTTTATCATCGTTGTATTAGTACCGTTAGCATAGGGGATGGCAAATGTAAATATATGTTGCCGCTTCGGTCGGGGTTGTCCTTGGAGGTTCATTTATTTCTATTTCTCCCGGCGATGATTTATCTCGGTCGGATAAGGATAAAAGATTTTGAAACTCGTTTGCTTAGGTTCCTTTTACTATTCTTTTCATATCTATATGTATACCTTGGCTATGGATAATCCCTGTCCTTCATCCTTTCAATACGATGTGATTGCTGTCAAACAGAGAAAGCTGTTTCATCTTCCAAATGTCGCGCGCGTACAGAGAATTATTCCAGCGACAAAACCAACCCAGTTAAACTCACATATGACACTCTGGGCTAGCTAGCTAATCTACAATCCGTAGTATACTTGATTTCACGATAAGCTCAAAGTAGAGATGCGTCCGGATCTCCCATCTGCAAGCTGCAAGCTGCACTGCAGCCTGCGACCGACGGAACAGCAGCACGCTAGGCCCCAGCCAACCTCCCTAGGGCCTAGTGGCTTGTTTAGCCAGGAACACCCGGTGGTTTGGTCCCTTGTTTCCCCTGGCTTTCCCTGTTGCAGGTTGCTGACCGGGCGCTTTTCCCTCCACAGTCTGACCAAATAAACTGTTTCATGTTCCTTCACACCAACTTGTTAGATCGCTGATCTGCATCTTCTATAGGATAAGCCGATTAATTATGGCACTCCTGAGCATGCCCCAACCACACCCGACGAACTGCTCCCACCACTCGGACCAGCGAACCAGAAGTAGGAGTGCAGGGCTGCTCGGCCACTCATCGAGGCGCACTGCCCCCCTTGGCTGCTCCTGGGGGGAAATTGAAGTCGTTCGCTTATATTTAGCAGCGCTCGCTTGCCAGGCAGGATGCTGGAGCACTCGATTGCATCGGGTTATGGATAATGCTTCGCTTCTCCGCGAATGTCCCTTTATTGTGGATGGGATAAGAAAATAGAAACTACTCTAATCGACGCAACATGAGTTCATCTTGCAGGTCCTGCACCCGATCGGCGCGATGATGCATGAT
This sequence comes from Aspergillus vadensis CBS 113365, assembly GCF_003184925.1. Taxonomy (NCBI): domain Eukaryota; kingdom Fungi; phylum Ascomycota; class Eurotiomycetes; order Eurotiales; family Aspergillaceae; genus Aspergillus; species Aspergillus vadensis. The sequence goes on from NW_020292049.1 coordinate 679,349, forward strand.
CAGCGACAGCAGATAGGATTGTGCAACACCCCTCGAGAGCTTGGTACACAGGCAGGAGAAGTATTGAGCGGAGTGGGCCCTTCAATATCCCTAATTATACAGAGTTTAGGTCTGTCGACTCACTAGATCTCCCAACAACCAACCAAAAGACATTATCGATCATCCCTCTTAAATTCTTTCCCTGAGAGCCATATTATCTGCTGGAATCTATGTTTAGCAGACGAAGAGTGTAACACTCTGAGCGAAAAATGGGACCATGGCCATTGTCTTACCCTGGTTTGTGACTGCGCTCAGCTTACATTGCTAGTAGCTTGCCGGGATGGCCAACTTTCCTGATCGGCGGACGGTTCCTTTATAATGTATCTATTACCCCTCCTGCTCTTGAGCAGTCCTTGGCTTGCCCTGCTCTTTATTTTTGCCACTCTCCTTTATCACGATCTTTCTTGTCTTTGTGCCCTACGGACGCCTTTTGACGTCCTTCCGCTCTTTAAAAGTTGTTTACGCTCGAACATTTCGCAAGGCTTGCCATTCTTTTGTATAAGTTCTAGTCGATTCCTTCGTTCTTACTATTTGAGACGAGTTCTGGTTGATTCCAGCTGATTGTTCGTGGCAAAGACATGAGTAATGCAACTGAGTACTGAACAGAGACCCTAGATTCCTGGTATCAGTCCCATTCCAAGGAATCAACAAGACAAGTATTGATCGGCGAACGTCACCCTTGTTTATCCTAGGGAAGAGAATGTAAGTTGTTACTCTTCCTTCTTTTCTCTCCCCATAAGGAGCTTGCTTGGTGGATTTATTCTGCATCAGCCTTCGCCTTAAGTTGCATCCACGCGAAGGCTGGTGGCGAGTGAAGAGAGCAGCCACTGGACTTGGTATGCAAGGGATCCCCTTGCCTTCAGTCTGCCATCTACTTGAGCCCCGATCTTACAGATTGGGCGGCCGAGCGCGCTATAACAGTTTGGTGTCCGTTCCAGAGTTTGTCGGAACTATTCCAGATTGCTTTGTCATTGTTGTTGTTATTCCTGTTCTTATACTATGGCTGCCACCCGCGTTGGCACTTGCTTTCCCTATACCAAGTAGTATTGACGGTTCCATCGCAGTGACTTTTCTTCCTTTCGACTTTTTCATTCTTTGCTGGTCACTCCTTACTACATTTGATGGCTTGAAGCTTTGACTTATACTTTCGGCGACGCGTGTAGTCGATAAATTCGCTCATTAAACCTTACGCTCGCTACCGCGCGTTTATTCATCTCTCTCTCGCTCATTTGAAATACCTACTATCAACCATGCGACGAAACGTCGCCCTTGTGGCCTATCTGGTCGCGCTTTCTAGCGTTGCTGACGCCTTTTGGCGTCTCCCTTGTCGTGGACGAAGTGGTGTGGCTCGAATTGATCCCATAATGGCCCCCGGGAAACCATCAGACCACGTCCATGTGGTTCACGGATCAGGAGGTTCGTCCGGCTTCAGTGTGTCTGCATAATATTGCCCCCGCTAAATTTGGCTTAATAGGTTTCTCTATGACATCGGGCGAGACAGCCCTGAACAATGCGGATTGTACCTCATGCGGGGTGAAGCAGGACAAGTCGGCTTACTGGGCCCCCGCGCTATACTTCATGCATGAGAATGGCGATGCTGAGCTTGTCAACGAAGTGGGCGGGATGCTTGCGTGAGTGACGAAGCTAATGTCCAGCGCAGTTATATGCTAACTGACTGTCACAAGTTACTACTTCCTCAACGGACAGAATGTGACGGCATTCCCTGAGAACTTTCGTATGATTGCCGGCGACCCGTTTCTGCGTAACTTCCCTTGGCCAGTCCCCGATCCTCCAAAGTCCGAGTGGTCTGGCAATCAATCATCACAGGACGCTCTTCGCCAGAAAGCCCTGGGTTTCAACTGCCTGGACTATAGCAAAACTCCCGAGCCGTCGCTGGGCCGCCACTTCCTGCCAAATAAGACCTTCATGGATGAGCACTGTACTGATGGTGTCCGATTTGAATTGATGTTTCCGTCATGCTGGAATGGCAAGGATGTTGACTCCAAGGATCACAGGTCGCACATGGCCTACCCATCCCTGGTCATGGACGGGGATTGTCCGGATGGCTTCGAGACCCGCCTTGTGTCGCTCTTCTATGAGACTATCTGGGACACATATGCGTTTAAAGACAAGCAGGGCACTTTTGTTCTTGCAAACGGCGACCCAACTGGATACGGCTATCATGGAGACTTTATCTACGGCTGGGATGATGGGGTTCTTCAACAGGCAGTGAATAACTGCACCAACCTGTCTGGTCGGGTGGAAGACTGTTCTATATTCCATCTTCAGACAGATGCCGAGCAGGCGCAGTGCAACTTCACGATGCCAGAAGAACTAAAAAGCGAGAACGTGTACCTTCACAAGGGTGGCTTGCCGAATAATATTGCCATCCAGTATGGGCCTGCGTATGCAAGCCCAGTCCGGTATACCAACACTGGCCATCATACTTCGGCAATATTGCCCGAGCCAAGCATTGCCATTGGTGCTTCTCTCGATGGGGCTACTGTTGATCTTGGGAACATCCACATTGGCGTAATACTGGGTGCCCCGTCTACTACTTCTACTTCAACTACCCACTCGACTTCAACTCTCCCATCCACGACACAGTCTTCGACCTCGACCACTTCAGCAGCTTCAGCGGCTTCAGCCTACTTTCTCCAAACGACCACTTCAACTACACCCACCACCACCTGGACACCTACTCCCACTACTGCTTATGTTGAAGGCGTTGTCACACAGAAGATTGTGTACGTTGAGCAGGAGATCCTTATTCTCACGGATGAAAACGGAGCACCTGTCACCACAGAAACAGGTGGATTGGAGACAGTCTCCACTTCTACATCCACGGTGAACAAGATTGTATCAACAGTCGTGACCACGCCAACTGAGGCTCCTGCCAAGCGTGATGAGCATAATCATAGCCATTCCCGGCATGTCCATCGGCGTCATCGCCACGGACATGCCCATCGAAGATGATCCATCTTACTCTCTGAAAGCGACTGGCGCGTACGATGAAATGCCTATGGCATAAGCCCCCAAGCAAAAATCGGCCCTTGGTCCGGTCTAGCCTGAACTGGGAAATTTCGAGCTGGTTCCCTTGACTTCGTTTCTCTGGATGCAGTTTCATTGTTTCGGTTCTCCATGTATGAATGTCTATAACATGTACATAATTATTGTTTGTTCCCCCTTGTCTGGAACAGGTGAAAATCGGGCTACTATCTTGCTGTTCTCTTGATGAGAGCTGTGATATGTCTTGTCAGATATGGTGTCAAATATTATGTGGATGAATATGTTCTGTCTATTGCAGTATGCTGCTTTATCCCCAATTAGCCCTATATCTCGAATCACCGACATTACACATCTTTCAGTAGTAATCGAGTGGGGTGGCAGTTTGGTCTGGATCTGTCAGTGAATTTGCCTCTAGCCTACTAAGTTAACACTCAGATCTGAAGGCTAACACTCAGTATGCCTGACCTTTATCTATCTCTGTTCCGCTTAACCACCCATTTCATTACCAATACCTTGCTCTCTCCGATCCAACAATACTCCATCTCCTATGCACAAAGCCTGCCTCACGTATATCTCACAGATCCCCACGTCAACTCAAAAGCCACGCTTCACCGACATGCCACTTAGAATCACATCCAGCCACAAAGCCGTCTACGTGCCGTCATCCGACACAGCACCCGACTCATCCGACCTGTCCGAGCTATCCGAAGATGACGATCTCGGCCCAGACGACTCTGAAGAAGATGACACCCTCTTCGACCATACCGGCTACGAGATCGGACCCGCAATAGCGACCAGACAGTTAAGTATACACCATTACAACGTGAAGGAATGGGATACTCGAGACGCGTACCGGGAACTGTACAAATATTGGTATTTAAGTTGTGCTATCATCCACCTCATTTCCAGCCCTACTTACCTATCTCCCCTCCCTCCAGGAAACAAACAATCATCAAATCCTTCGCCATAGAAGATACCTTCCACCATGACGACTCCGAAACCCACAACAATATCACAGTCAAGGCCCTAATCCCAACATGGCCCGGATATATGGGGTTTATTCGGTATAGCAAAACAACAGGAACAATCACGTTTATTAATGCCGATGCATACCTCCTACAATCCACAAATACCCCAGAAGACAACAATAACAACAACGACGCCCTCTTCCAATTCCAAAATGACCGACTCAAAGCCGTAGCGCACGTCCTACTCCTCTCGGGATTCAACATCCAAATAACCTCCCGAAACCACATCTGGACATTCAACCTACCCCTCTCTCCAGTTCCCTCCCCCTCCCCTAACAAAAACAACCCACGAGTATCATGTACCGTGAACACCCTAGCCTACACCTACACCCACACCCACTTCCCCAACAACAACCTCACCATAACCATAACCACCACCTCCCAATCCCTCCAACCACAAACCTTCCGCACCTGGCTGCACACATCCCTGCACCTCACCCTCCCATCCCAAAATAAAAATACAATCCCCACCCCCCACGGCACCATCCTCCTCGACCCCACCCACTCCGGAACCCTCTACCTGAACGGGATCCTCCTCCCGGAGTCCAGCTTCCCCAGGGCACAATACAAATACGGATATGATTTCCAGTACGGGATATCTACTACGAGTGGGAGAAGGTTAGCGAGTCCGCTGCATGAACTCGATCTGGTTTGTTGTATCTGGGATGCGGCGATTTGCGAGAAGTCGGTGTATGCGGTGCCGAGGTTTGTGGATATGGTTTTGGGGAGGCCGTGGGTGGTTGATATTATGGGGCTGGATGATGGTGGTGGGATGGGTGATGAGGCGGTTGAGGCGGTGTGGTGGGCGATTGTGGTGAGGGGGTATTATTGTTGTGAAGAGGTAAGTTCGTTTTTTTTAGGGGTTGTTTTGATTATATGGTAGGGGCAGGTTGCTGATGGTATAGTACTGCAAGGCTGGTGAGATTAGGAGGGTGCTGGGGAAGGAGTCGGTTAAGGTTCCGGTGGGTTTGTGGGGTGCGTTTCGGAGGTTGGGGTTCGTAGGGGGGGTTTTGGAGAGGGATGGGAGGGAGGAGGGGGGTGGGAGGTGAGATGTGGTGGTTTGGTTATTCTTGGAGGGAGGGATTGACGTCTGTGATGCGTTGTATGAGTAGGTTGTTGTTGTATTGATTTAAGTCAATTGAGTATTATTCAATCCATTATAGCAATATGTACATCCACCTATGGCTGGGTGGTAGTCACCCCGGTTCAAACAACCCAACAGCTAATTTACTGGCAAGTTCCAGTGCTGGCGTTCTCCTCTTGCTATTACACGCATTCATTCCGTTAGCTTTATATGTACCATTGAAGTAGAGATAGAAGGATACTCACAACGCAGAGTCCACTCTGACAGTTGCCCATGCTTCCATCCTTGTTGCAGGTTGCGCCGGAGGGGAGCTTTAGATTTCTTGTCAGTACTCATGGTCATAGCATGTAGTATGGGATAAAGCTAAGTCCCAAGGCACATGAGACATAGGGGGTACATACAGTAGCAGTGTTGCTCGCGGAGTTCGCGGCGGGAGAGGCAAGAGCAAGGCCGAGGAAGGCGAGAGTAGCGAAGATGGAGAACTTCATTTTGGCAGATTTGTTCCTTGTAGTTTGGTTTGTTTAGAGAAGAATTTTTGTGAGTAGAGTGGTTGGAGGATGGAATTGATGAGTGTGATGGATGGGACAAGAAGTAGGCTGGTAGGGGCATTTATATGCTTCTCTGATGCGCGATTCACGTGAAGCGGATAAGAGTATAATCATATCCTGGCCCAGACCAGACCACAATATCCGGAGTCGGTAGGAAAGTAGGTGACAAGATAGCTACGCGCGTGCTGAGGGTGCTGAGGGTGGAGGAGAAAGGGCAATGGTTCTGGAACTATTGGGGAGTGATCTGCAGAGGATCAAGTGGAGATCATCAGTCAGGGGTGGCTTTCTGTCAGAAGTTAGAATTGTAACCAACCATGTTCAACGGCTCTTGCTCGAGCATGAGTGGGGGATAAGACTTTGCTTATTAAAGAGGAAGCATCACGGTGTGTGGTGTAGAAGTATGTACTTGAACCTCATAGGTAGCAGTTGAGGGTTTGCGGGAGCCGTCTGGTACCAGTTGTTATGGGTAAATTCTGTCCAATTCGATGCTGCGACTTACTAAGTTTCTATTCAGGGAAACACTTCCTCAGCACCAGATTACTCCGGAGTAGTGAGCCACTTGATGTCTTCCAGCACGATGTTCCCTCTCATCTGGCAATGATCTCCCTTGGCATACATAATCTCTCACGTTGGCTCCACAACCCACTATCCCTAGCGGTCGGATGGGTCAATAGACCAATATCCATGGTCAAATAATTATCCGGGTCATTATTTGGTGTGTAAACTCAATCATATGCTTCTCGGCTAGGGATAACAGTATGACGAGGTGGAGAAGTATTTGATCGATCGCTCCTGTGACTGCGTGGCTGGAATATTCCATGGATGGCCACTAATATAGCGCATGTATCCGCCTTGCTCCGATAGGCATAAGACTAATGAAAGTCATAGACTGCTGCATCAAGCTTGTGCAACAGACCCTAGGCAAATGGGTTGTCTGTCGAGCTGCGTGGCAAGATGGCTTCTAGTTGCAGTCTCGTTATGCTGGGCTCTCCCTTTTCGATGCAGCGTGTCCGCTTCTCGGAAGTCCAGTATGCTCGGCACGCCTCGGCAGATGTACTACTGTGCCCTTGCCTTCCATGTCTAACTCCAAGAGTGAGGCGGATGTCAGGGAGTAATGATCGACATTTATTGTCACTGCCAGTTCGTCATCGTACAGGCTCGAGCTGTCACATCCTGGTCGCTCTCCATGGCCTAGGATCCCTGTGATTCTGTAGGCTTCCGATTCTCGATAGCAAACATGTGCGACAGATAGCATTACCCTTGCTGTTCCTGCAGGTAAGGCTGTCCAAAATGCCACCTGTTTTGTAAAGTTGCGCAACTGTAGTCATTAGCCGCCGTTTCATAAAGAGAGCAGATAGATTCCGAACTGGACTGGTCTTGAAGATAAGATGGTATATTACACGTTGACATTCGCATTACTGAAAGCCATTGAATATAGCCATTAGAATAACCATCAATTGTTATATGGGCTGTTGGCGTTAGATAGTGTGAAACTCTGATTATTAGCCTCTCGGATGTTTTTTAAATCACTAGCCAAAGTGACTGCCTGTAGCAATTACCAAGGCTTCCGCTTCTTTCGGTCTGCAACAAACCTGTCGCAGACAATGCGAGGTCAATCCCATCAAACACCATTACTGGTCAGAAATATAAGGTTGCCTGTGTGTAATGCCAGGATGCTAGATGGTATTCGGGTGTTGGCCGCGTCTGTCATACTATCATCGCGACTCTTCGTATCAGCATGCGGCAACTGGAGATGGAGCGCTCATAGAACAAGAGATACTCATTTAGAGGTATAGCCAGCTATCATTGGATCTCTACTACTAGTTGTGGTGTAATAATAGAGCGTTCAGGGAAGATTTCCAGGTCGTGAAATGATGTGCTACGTTGAAGCCAGAGCGGGCATGTCGGGTACCTGCCTTTCCGAACGCCGATGCTGGAGGGCTGCACCTTCCGCTTTCTCTCTCGATAACAGCAACATCCATCCATTTCACCGCCACTACCTTTCCATTCATCCCATGTGCCATCATGTCCTCGGCTATGGATCGCTCTAGTCGACCACCCTTTGGGAGTATACGTCGAAGGACGAAAAAGGCGTGTGAAACCTGCAAGCTGCGTAAGCGGAAATGTGACGGCCATGAGCCATGCTCATTCTGCCTCAGATACGAATATGACTGCTCATACGAGGCACAGCCACGAAAGAAGCCATCAAAGCCAAGCATTGCAAGAGCCCCGAACAAATCACGCGAAAGGACTTCCTCTCCGGCACTCGTGGCAAGGCCTGATGTCAATCAACAGCAGATGGAGGCGAACTCCGGCACAGCATTCCCACACTTCTTGGGCAAGAGCTTGAACCCGCAGAACCCCCCAAAAGTGCACGGCTTTAGCTGGAACCTAGGCCTTCGACATGAGCCAATACAACACTTTGCTAATATCACGAGCCTAGTCTCTAAAGATGAAATGAGTGTTCTAGTTGGCCACTATATCGAACGGATACACCCCGTGTATGCTATTCTCAATCTTGACGTGTTAGAGAAGAAGGTCGCCCTGCGCTGGGATGATTTGATCACCTTCGACAGCTATGATCCGGTTCTTTACGGTGTTGCAGCCTTGGGCTCACTCTACTCAGGCGATAAAGGACACAGAAACGAAGAAGCACTGGTCCACTGTGCAAAGGAAATCCTGGAAGCACCCTGCACTATGAACAAACCACTTATACACCATGCTACTGCATGGGTCTTACGGACCCTCTACCTCCGAAGCACTAGCTGTCCTCATACCTCATGGATGGCCAGCTGCTCTGCAATGCACATCATCGAAGCAGCAGGGGCGCATCAGGATCCAGGAATGGTCTCCCTGGTATATTCCGATACGGCAGATGCTGGTGTCGATGAAGAGAGTCAACGAAGGCTATTCTGGGCTGCGACGGTTTTAAATACGTGGATCTCCTATGAATATGGCAGATCTCGCGTCATCCTACGAGGAATTTCGTGCAAGCCACCTGTGCCGCGAGCGGGAGATTTGACCGCGGAACTGGTCTCATTATTCCGGATTTCCGAACAGCTGGATCCCGATCAGAAAAATAGACCTCCAGACCTTGAAGATGTTTTATATCGCGTCGAAGGTCTAACCCTTACCCACGATGCCTTAGTCTTGTCTCAAGCTAATCTAGCACTTACGATATACCGCCGTCTCCGGGTGGCTGCTTCCAGCATTTCTAACGATGTCATAAACTGCATCATCCGGCTAGGTAGTGAAGGGACCGCTGCTGCGGTTCGTATGTCTGAAAAGCGTTCTCCCTGGTGGCATGTTGCCAACGTTCCTTTCCAGTTTCTCTGCATTTTGCTCGCAATAGATTCTAAAGAGTCATTGTCACACGTGGGCCACGCCATGCGCTCATTCAAGACTGTCGGGGTTCACTTTAGTACGCCTACTGTCCATGTCGCCATAGAGACCGTTGATTCTTTGATCAGGTTATTACAGAGGAAGAAAGAGCGGGAAATCACTCTCCTGAAGGATAGCACCCAGGATCAGGAGTCAGGGCTATTTGAACGGAATATATCATTTACGGAAGAGTGCCGTTCACCATGGCAAGGGGTCTTGATCGATGAAAGTAATGCGGAAAATTTTGACTGGGATTGGAACGCTTTTTTCGATGCCGAAATATCACTTTTTGACGACAGGGGACATGGTGGGCAATTCCGGTATTGATGAAGGTTATTGTGGCCGTGGCGCCCAGGATATAACCACCATATTTCCGCTTTCATGGTAGATTTATTACTATCCGGACATTACTATCATGCGTTGTTCTGGTAACCGCATGCAAATAATCTGCTTCAAAGTCTATCGCTACTTTGCGAAGCGGAAGTGGAAAAGGCGGGTGGTGCGGAAGAGCGGACAAAGCGGATACTGCTGTACACATGGTATATCTGCAGGAAGAGCAACTCTGGCTGTTCATTTCAACATGCTTGTTCTGTATTAACCTTTCGATTCCTCTGGTTTCAACATGCAGTCCTTTTGTCAGTATCGACGTCTGCGCAGACATCTACACGAAAGCATCAAGATCCATGGCCCTGCTGCCGCTGGAGATCCTGGTTCACAACCGTCTGGAGACATCCTTGAAGACTTCCAAGATGCTCAGTTCGACAGGCAACTTATAACTACTGCTCCTACGTCTTCTTATAATTCCGTCTCACCGCAAAGAATGCCCGGGGTGGTGCTGCAGAACGGGCGAAGAGTGACTGTGCCAGGCGTTAGCGTCCATTCTGCAACCGATGTTGAACATACCAATGGGAAGGCTATCTTCATAGTGGGATTTGACGGTCCAGACGACCCATTCAATCCGAAGAACTGGCCTGTGAGACAGAAATGGACGACATTGGGTATAGTTGGTACAACGGGTTTCCTTGTGGGGTGGGCCTCTTCCATCGACTCTGGAGTCATCAAGCAGGGAGAAGAGGCGTTCAGGGTCAGTGAAGTGACTGAGTCTCTTGCCACTGCGCTTTATCTGATTGCATTCGGATTTGGATCACTTGTGGCAGCACCTTTCTCGGAAACTGTGGGACGCAACCCTGTCTACCTAGTGACCTTGTCACTTCTTATGGTTTTTATTATGGCCTCCGGTCTATCTCCGAATCTAGGCACCCAGTTAGCATTCCGTTTCATTGCTGGACTGTTCGGTTGCACGCCGCTGACTACATTCGGCGGGAGTATGTCCGACATCTTCGACCTTTTAGATCGTACCTATGCCTTTCCGGTGTGCTGTGCGTTGTCTTTCTTGGGGCCTTTTCTCGCCCCGATGGTCGGTGCGTTCATTGGCCAAAGCCCGGATATCTCCTGGCGCTGGTCAGAGTGGACGTCTCTGATACTCGCTGGGCTTATCACGGCATTCATATTCTTCCTTGTGCCCGAGACCTACGGGCCAGTACTTCTGCAGTGGAAGGCTCGCCAACTACGCGCCATCACCGGTGACTCTCGTTTCATGGCTGAGATCGAATTGCGCCAAACTACCCTACCCATCCGGTTAATGCATAGCTGCTCCCGCCCCTTCAAACTATTCTTCCAGGAGATTATGGTAGCCCTTTTTACGATGTACCTAGTGGTCGTATACATCGTGCTTTTCGGCTTCCTGACAGGTTACGAATTCATATACGGTCGCACATATGGCTTTTCACAAGGATCAGTGGGACTGACGTATATTGGAATGAATGTGGGATTTTTGATTGCACTCGCCATTGTCCCGCATGTTTACCTGTCTTATAAGAGACGGCTTCAAGCGGCCATCGCTAGCGGCCAACCCAGTCTACCACCCGAAGAGCGACTCTGGTTTGCCATGTATGGCGCACCGTGGCTTCCAATATCTCTTTTCTGGATGGGATGGACCAGTTATCCGCCCGTCTCGTACTGGTCACCTCTAATCGCATCTGTGGCGTTTGGGTTTTCCGTGCAGGGCATTTTCATAAGCAGCTATCAGTATTTGATCGATACGTATGAGATATTTGCTGCTAGTGCTTTAGTGAGCGCGACATTCATGCGATATATTGCCGCGGGAGCTATGGTCATTGTGTCTATCCCAATGTACACTAACCTGGGTGTTCATTGGTCGCTTACATTGCTGGGGTGTATCTCCCTGCTGATGACGCCGGTCCCGTATGTCTTCTATAGATTCGGACATGCTATTCGGCGAAGGAGCAAGACTGCCGCAGTGTGACATTCCCAACCATGGCTCCATGCGATGAGCCTTGAAACTCGAGCATCATTGAACAAGCCTGGGCATTCTCAACACCTACAGAGCATTAGGAAAATAAGATGTCAGACAGTTATGGGAGATCTAGTAGATAGTTTAGATGTTATTAGCTGGTGATTTCTTTTTCTTGTTCTTCCCTTTTTTTTTTTTTTTCTTTGTCTCTTGTTTTTCTATATTTTGTCTAAGTGCATGTCTATTCTTATCCACTGTATATGCTGTCACTACTAGTAGTGCAAGAGAAATGCGCAGTACGAAGAAACGCCGTTAGCCGATCGCGAAAACAAGAGCCGACCGACGGCCAATAAGTAGTAGGCGGAGTACCCCGAGGGTTGGAATTGGGTTTGGTTGTGCAGGGTCAAAACTAATAGTAGCACAGTGGTTTTTGTTATATCAATCCAACGCCATTTAGTTTACAAGTGCTATTAAATTGTCGATTTGTTCAGGTCGCAAGGTGGCGGGATTAGGCTCTTGTCATTGCTTATGTTAAGCTTAGCTCGTTTTGCTTTTTCTTCAACGCGCAAGCAGTCACTTTTGAATTAGTGTTTGAAGATCCCGCTGTCACCTATTTCAAGTATGGTCGGTCACCCTATAGTTATCATACTACTATTGGGTTTGATGTCGCTCCCCACAAGACTCGAGGCAAAAGCGGCACACGAATTTCTGGAAAAGAAACCGTTTTCTGACGGGGACGAAAGTGGGACGCACTACTCTCTATTCTAGAAGTAGTAACGATTAGCCTTCCCACTATGGCATCGTTTTCGGATGCCACTTGCAGACTCGCCTATCACTTGTGCATAAGATAACAGTATTATTTGCTGTACCATTTGTGACACCTGGTTTAGAGTTCAGCGGTGAACCTGTCACTAGAGCCAGCAACAGGAAAAACTCAAGATGGACAGCACTGGGCTTGATAGCCAGCCGTGCTCGAGCAACTCTGGCACGCGCTGGATCTTCGGATTCGTCGGATAAGGGTCAAGAAGCCAGCCTGTGCAGCCGCTAACTCCTCCCCGGAAGGAGGAATCGTGATCGGGTCTGTTGTGCTATAGCCTATCGCGGCCGCATATCCAATCGCCGGTTCACCAAGTGGAGCGAACCATCCCCCAACCCGGACTGGTTCTGCTTATCAAGCACCAAGATAACCACCCCCGGCTTGCTTATATCGGGGTCGCCGCCAGTTCATCATCTATCTCTCCATTATTTATGCAACTCCTCCCACCACCGTTCCGGCAGCAGACCAAGTATCACGCTGAGGGCTGTCTTGGGTGGACTGCTATTGTCCAACCACCGTAATCATGGTGTACTCAACGCTGTCTCCTCCACTGGACCTGTCGCATCATTTCTCCTCGGTCACGAAGAGACGGGAAGCGAGCGAAACAAAGAGCCTGTATAAGTACTTTTTCATCCCAGGCATCGCCAACTTGGCCGGTGGTACGTTTACCCATTTGCTTCTTGATCTTCTGGTTTGTGCTTCGGGCATTCACGGCGGTTGCACTTGGTGCCACTTTGTTAACCTCTTGCGACATCAGGCCTGCCAAATGCGTCATACTTCCCCTACGATACCCTCGAAGCTACCGTTGCCCATCCTCAGCGTTTCCCCGCGACCTCCGACAATGACCAGATCAAACCCCCCAGTGGCTCCCCTTCAACCGAGCGCAGGATTGTCCCGAAAGAAAGCCCGACCACCAACCTCTTAAAGAAAATTGATCTTACCACAGCCCTTCAGTATGGAACAGCTGAAGGCCTCCCTGTTATGGCCGATTTTATCCGCCAGTTTACCCGCAACCACCTTCATCCGAATGTCCCCTATGCCGGCGGCCCTAACACTCTCCTCACGTGCGGTGCGACCGACGGATTTTCCAAGGCCATTGAAACCTTTACCAACCCTTGGGATCCTCGTCGGGATTGGATCAGCCAACGCGAGGGCATACTCTGCGAGGAATTCGTTTATATGAACGCAATCCAAACCGTGAAGCCGCGGGGCCTCAACATCGTTCCGGTAGTCATAGACGCGCAGGGCATGCTTGCGCATGGTAAGGGAGGATTGGCCGACGTGCTTGAGAACTGGGATTTTAGAAAGGGCCGTCTTCCGCATCTGATGTACACGATCACGTAAGTTCCAACGATCTGTAGCAGCACTTTCTGTCAAGTTGGCTAAACTTACCTTGTCCGACTGCAGCATCGGCCAAAACCCGACGGGCGGGACCTTGTCGGTCGAGCGCAGGCGGGAGATCTATGCTCTCTGTCGGCAATTTGACATCATCATCATAGAAGACGACCCGTACTGGAACTTGCAGTATCCGTCTGCAACTGCTATGGAGGCCGGATTCCGAGGATCAGATGTCGTAGATGTAACCCCACGCAATTACAACGCCCACGGCAGGTCCTCTGGGTACGATTTCTTGGATTCTTTGGTGCCGTCATATCTCTCCGTTGATACAGACGGGCGCGTTGTACGTCTCGACACCTTCTCGAAGACCATAGCTCCTGGTTGTCGATTAGGATGGATTACCGCCCAGCCGGCCGTAATCGAACGGCTGACTCGTCTCACCGAGACATCAACTCAGCAGCCGTCGGGATTCGTACAGGCCATGGTGGCTGAACTAATTGTGGGCCAGCAATCCGAGGATGGCCAGAATGCCACAGGCGCAAGTAAGAATAAGTCTAAAAAGAGCGAACAAGCCTGGCAGATGGACGGCTGGGTTCGCTGGCTGGAAGGTCTCCGTGCGGGATACGAACAGCGCATGCAGACAATGTGTACCATCCTCGAAGAGGGCAAGTATCTCATCGACTCCGATAGCGCATGGGACGATGCACCACAACCCATGGCGGAAGATGAGAACGCCTGGGAAGTCCTGGATAAGATGCAGATGTATGAGTTCTCCTGGCCCACTGGTGGTATGTTTGTGTGGGTCAAGGTCTGCATTGAGACGCACCCCTTGCTGGAGAAGTATGGCCCGGAGAGGCTGATCCAAGCTTTGTGGCTGCATTTGATGCAAAAGCCGTATTTGTGTCTTTCTGGTCCGGGGACCATGTTTGCTCCTACACAGGAGCTTATGGTTCGAGCGCAGGGATACTACAGGTTGTGCTTTGCGGCGATGCCGGCTGAGGACGTATCGGGCATCACCCGGAGGTTGGTGGATGGATTCCGTGCATTTTGGCAACGGAAGAATCTTGATGGCTTGGGTGATGAGGAGGTTGCGCTTAGTAGGCTGCAGGCAAAGGGCTCAGGGAATTTGTTGGGGTTGGGCTGTTAGAATGGGTCACTTGAATTTAAACTACCATGCACCATACATCCGTCATCTTCGCTAGCGATTATATATTCAGTTTTGTTGGCGCATGAATTTCACCGATTGAATCATCTACTGGTGACAAAGGCCTTTCAGTCTTCAAGTAAAGAAAGAAAAACAATCTCTAACCAGCGATGGAAGTATATATTTTAATAAAAATTATTATGCAGTGGTCAGCCACTGCCTTGAAGGAATCAAACAGCGATCCTGACAAGGGATAGCAAAGGTGCGGGATCCCCCCCAAAAAACAAAAAACGACCCCACTGGGACTCGAACCCAGAATCTTCAGTACCGAAAACTGACGCCCTACCATTGAGCTATAGAGCCAATTCTACAATAACTTTGGTTCAGCTACGGTACACATAATGACAAAAAGTCGGAGCAAATCCGCTCCATCACAGAGATAACCGTCATCGTCCTGGCGCAATGCGCGATAATCTTAAAAACCCCGCGGCATCAAGCCACCCATCACCACCCCCGCCGCCCCGGGCTGCCCAGCCTTTACCAATTCCGCAAAAATGGATCCGGCCCTCGAATCCCTACAGAATACCGATCTGGCGGAAGAAATTGAAGCCATCAATGCCATTTACGAACCGGACACCCTCACTATCACGAACACCTCTACCTCAACCGGCCCCTCAACTCTCGACCTAGGGGGACCCGGCTCTTCGGATTCTTCTCCTCCTTCAATAACAATAAAGCTTCAACTCCCAGAACATCCCCACCTGTCTTTCCTCCTCGGCTTTGACTCAACATATCCCGATACCCCTCCCAAAATCCTAGGAACAGCATCCACAGCCTCGCGCGGAGAGGGCAAGCTCGCCGTCGATGTACTAGAGGACATTCTCAGCCGCACATACCAACCGGGCGCGGTGTGTCTATTCGACCTGATCAACGAAGCTGTCCAGGCGTTCACGGAGCTCAATATCGGCGGTAGCGCTACAGCCACCACCAACAATCATGAC
The DNA here is from genome assembly GCF_003184925.1 of Aspergillus vadensis CBS 113365. Lineage (NCBI taxonomy): Eukaryota > Fungi > Ascomycota > Eurotiomycetes > Eurotiales > Aspergillaceae > Aspergillus > Aspergillus vadensis. The sequence continues at coordinate 695,052 of NW_020292049.1, forward strand.
ACAACCTCCCACACCCAACCAGCCTCCGAAGAAACAACCACTGAAAATGACAACTCTCAATCGCTAACCACAGGATCAAATACTCCCGATTACCATAAATTCAACCTCACCAGCCCACCACCATGGATCCTCTCCGATGTCATCACGGAAAAGAAGTCCGTCTTCGTTGGGCGCGCCGCCTACGTCACGAGTCTGGATCAGGCAAAGGCGTTTCTGGATCATCTGCTCGCAACCGAGAAGAAGGTCGCATCCGCGACGCATAATATTAGTGCGTGGAGGATTCGCGAGGTGAAGTCATCTACTTCTACTGCTGGCGGTAGTGGTAATAAGAATGGTGAAGCTACGGAGATGATTGTGCAGGATTGCGATGATGATGGGGAAACGGCTGCGGGCGGTCGACTACTACATTTGATGCAATTGATGGATGTTTGGGATGTGGTGGTTGTAGTGACGAGATGGTATGGTGGTGTGTTGTTGGGGCCGGATCGGTTTCGCATTATCAATGCCGCGGGGAGGGATGCGTTGGTGAAGGGGGGTTTTGTGAAAGAAAAGACGTCGGGGGAGAAGGGGAAGAAGAAGGGAAAGAAATGATTGATGCATGGTTGGTGAGGATGCGTGCTATGGTTTGTGACATGGGTATGTAGCATGGTTTGAGCCACCTTCGTGGTGTATTCTCATTGCGAGAAGCATGATGGTCCGCGGAGGTTGGAGGGATCCAACTACTCTTTGGACGGTCCTGCATGCGTCCAGTTAGTGATGCGCGCTGTCGATGAGTCCTATGGTCTGAGCCGATCGATACCCTTGGATAGGGATGGCCTGCATTCTCGTACATATGGGCTTGTGGCTCGCAGTTGCGAGGTTGGCGTCTTCGCAAATGGGGTGATTGAATCTACTACTACGTATGTATGATAAGGGCGAGCTAGTCATGAGCTCTAATGACTTTTGATAGAAGAGATGTCACCTGGAAGGATGTAAAGATGAGAGACCTTCCAGGTGAAAGAAATGGGAGAATTAACTTCCGTTTTCGAAAACTATCTTAGAGAGACCTATAGGATATCCTGATGACAGCTTTGCGACGTCACGCTGCAGAGAGTTAAGTATATAGTGGTCTTTATCTCTGCATCACATACCTTATGTACCCGCGCCTTCCTGTTTCGGTCTGTACTGGTGTCATGTTTCATATTTGGTTGCTGTACTCGCCACTAGTAGTATATTTAGCCTTTGTCCCTTCTCCTCTCTTCCCCCACACTTTTCTTCCACTGCATCTGCTCTCTAGCACCCTTTATTATCAAGAGCGCGTCCCATATTACAATAGCATTACCTTACTCGCCGGTATGTCTCATGCATGATCGCCAATTGGAAGAAGAGTATTACATTCTGGTATTAAAACTAGTATGTGTTTACTAACCCTATTATATGTGAATCATACTTCATAAACATAGGAATGTTCCTGCTAAGCTTTTGCCACCTAAACAGATTCCTGTCCTATCTTCCAGAGGTAATCAGAGAAGACATCTCTGGCTTCCATCAAAGCATCCCGCGCTCATTCAATGCCGCCCGGAGAATCTTATGCAATGCAAAGACATTTTCTTCTGCCATCATCGTGTGATGGGAGCCAGGAACATCATGGAACCTGACCGACTTGGAATGCTCTTTCCACCTCATGAGGTGCTGTTTGAGCCAGACATCCTTGTCTCGACCAACAGAAAGCAGTGGGATGGCGTAGAAAACATCCATCGACTGCACAGTTCCAGAAGGATCATATGTATGGGCTAGCTCCTGGAGCTTAGACGACAGCATAGCCCAATCTCGGATCTTTCCTTCATCCATGGCCAGCTCCTTGACGCGCTCTTTATCCGAGACCTTCATGATGGCTGGAAGGACCTCGCTTTGGGGGAGCTAGAAATGATGAACAGCGTCAGTTCTACTTGAACACACTGACATTACCCCCATGGAGATGGCTCACCTTGTGCATGTCTGGGGACATGCGATGGGCATCCTCTTCGGTGATGAACCCGAGGAAGTATACGAGATGAAGCAGCGACTCGGCATAATCCATCTCTCGGATGTGTTTCTTGATATGTGGCGGAAGATTGAGACTACCGAGGAAGCCGACTCTATCGCCAGATGCTTCGACCTTTTTGGCGGTTTCGAAAGCAATCATGGCACCGTACGAATACCCGATGAAAATGTACGGTCCTTCCGGCTGGAGCTCTCGGATGGACTTGAGATAGGTGCTAGTATGTTGATCAGTTGTGGGTTTTCTCTGATGGGACGGTCTAAGTCTTACTCTGTCATTTCGTCGATAGTGGTAAACATCTTTTCGCCTGGATTGAAACCCGGGGCTCGAAAAGCGTACACTTTTCGGTCAGCAAAGTACTTGCTGAAGTTGAGGAACACAAGAACTTCGCCCATTCCGGGATGGAAAAAGAAGATCGGGGGAGCCTTCGATGGGCCATCTTGCAGCTGCACAATCGGGTTATATGGCTTGGGACCTTTCTGGAGATCTTGGAGCATGACTGCCAGTGCTTCAATGGTCGGGTTTTGCAGAATCGTGATCATTGGGATTTCCTCGCTTAGGCCGAGACGAGTCTCCACGATCCTCTTGTATCGAATCAACCGGACGCTATTTACTCCCATGTCATAAAGACTGTCGTCCACACCAACTTCGGACACATCAAGGTCGAACTCGTCTGCAAAAATTCCAGCAAGCGTCTCTTCCATGTTGTTCTGCGGGGCACGCTTGGATCGCGCACGGTACGCGGAAGCTCTTTGTGCAGCAAGATCTCTGTATGTGTTGAAACGACCTTCCTCATACTGCAACTTAAGCTTTGTGCGAGGGAGCTTCCCCAGAGAATTCTTGGGAAGCAGCTCTACTGGGAGTGGTATGATGTCCACAGGCTGCTTCGAGCAGTAAAGAGCAGTGATTCTGGAGATCGAGTTGATAGTTTCAAGGAAGATTCTGTCGTCTTCAGTGCCCTTCTGACTTGACAGGTATAGGACAATGACATCTTCACTGTCTGCATTATCAAGCCAGGATGAGACTACCACCGTATAAGAGGGGACAAGCCCGTCCAGCCCGGCCGAGTCTATGGCATTTTCCAACTCGTGAGAATAAAAGTTGATCCCGTTGATGATGATACTGTCCTTGGACCGTCCAGAAAGCACAAGGTTATCCCTGTTGTCAATGTATCCGGTGTCGCCAGTCTTAAACCAACCGTCCTCGGTAAAGGAAGCCTTGGTGTTCTTGTCGTCATTGTAATAGCCCTTGAATACCATCGGCCCATACAATTCCAGGTTTCCATTCTCGCCGCTTCTCACAGTTTCCCCATGTTCATCGGTGATTCTCATCTGCAGAGTAGGTGTTGCCTGCCCCACAGAGCAGAATTGCAGCTTAGCCTTCTGCTCGAGTTCCGGGAAGCTGTAATGATAGTGGATACCTGCGCATGTCTACCAAAACGCCATATTATTAACAGGTCCGGTGCGCCTAAAAGGTTCGTCAGATGACGCAGCTTACCTCTGTCATACCAAAAGATGGATGGAGGACATTCTTGGCGGCTCCCATTTCGACCAACTTGCGGTTGAACAAGATGCTCGTCGATGCGAGATTGGCTTCACCACCTGAGAGCACCATGCGTAAATGACTCAGATCCAGATCAAGTGAACGAGGATCCCGCTCCTGCTGGGCCTCGATGGCCTTTCCTACCAGGGCCACAAGGAAGTTAGGGGCAAAAGCGTTGGTGACAGAATACTCCGCCATCTTTTCCAGATAAAGAAGAGGGTTCTCCAGAACCGTTACGGCTGGGAGATGAATTTGATGGCAACCCCTGGATAATGCGTGCATGTGCATTTCCATGAAACAGGCAACGTGATCAAACCCTACGACAATGTGTTAGTTGCACCTGTATGGCCCAGGAGTCACAAGAGTCATTCTTACCAATCCAGTTCAGAAAAATGTTTTCTGGAGTGCTTGATAGTGCCTTCCATTTGGCCTCAATTGCGGCGAAGATTTGTGAGTGGTGCAACATCACCGCTTTGGCGTTGCCCGTACTGCCGGAGGTGAGCAGTAGCAGCGCAAGGTCTGACGAAGGACTCGCAGGTTCATAATCTGCGGATTGATCTGCATTCGAGGCCAGATCCTCGATAAAGAACTTTTGAGACTCATCGATAATACTCAAGTCATCTGTATGCTTGATACTGGTGAGGACATTGGGTCGCTCTAGGAGCCTCTGAAGGTGGGTTAGATGCCGCTCCCGAGCCACTGGGTCTACAGCCAGAGGAGTAGACACAGCTGGGATGGATCCGGCTGCAATGGCAGACCAGAACCAAATGATGTTCTCTTTATGAGTGTCAAAATGGACCAGGAGAATCCGGTCAGGCACCGCAATCTTTTGTTCAACTAGAGTTTGGGCATTACGCTAAGAACGATGTGGTTAGCTAAGCTAACATGAAACCACCTGTTGGGACTCATGGTACTGATGCGGGTGGATGCTACCTTGACGAGGCGCCAAAACTCGGGATAAAGAATCGTCTCCGGTTGGTCCTTGCCAACACTGTAAAAGACGAAGCCTTTAGACGGCGAATACTCGGCCGCCTGCTCCAGATATGTCAGGATTCCAGACGCCATTTGGAGCGATGAAAAGTGCCAATGATTCTGTGATTCACTTGGACCCTAACCAGTACAATGCCGGCGTGAGAGGCCACATGTTGAGATTGAGCAGGATGGCCCCAGCTTTTATAAAAATTGCTGGTTATTGCTCGTATTCTCGATAGATGAGCTCTACAGCCATTACAACTTTAGGTGGAGTGATACCTAGCACTATCGCACGAGACATGAGTCATGACGACATAAAGATTCATGAATAATTGCCAGTGGAGCCGTTGATACGGACCCCTGCCTTGTTGGGTATGTAGTACAAGATCTGGAGACAAAGTTAGGAGAAATCTCCATGGCGCTCACAGTACTATTGTTCCTTGGCAGCTTTGTGTGTGGTGCTAATGTATGTTGATCAACAGGCTCAGTTTCCCTAATAGTCACTCGGGTTGTATCACTGTGAGGTAAAGTGCGATAAGGTTAGTTGAGATCTTTAAGGCCCACACGGCATTGTCCTGATGTGATTGCCTACGCCCGGAAACGGAAAGGGCACAAACAAAGCGGATAATCGGCAACGCCTTTCAGCTCGCCGAGTAAGCTCACCGCGCTCTAGCCGTTGGTCTAGAACGGACAGCACTTGCCTGCAAAGTCCATGACACCTATGCTTGCTCAGATCCCCGATAGCTACTGCTTGACACATGTCGGTCGCCCGTGGTCTCGTCTTGTTGCCAAGCCATCTGCCGTGACAATTATTAAGAGTTGAGGCAATCTTCCGCGGAATCCCAAACGCCAAGGAGGTGGAAGCAATTATCTAGTCATCGAGATAGTGGCAGTCCACGGAGTTTCTGGAGTCGCCTTTACAGCAGCTGTAGCATGGTTGCCACGACAAAACGGAAGCTTTCTCGGATGCAACATCGGGATCTAACAAACAATGAGTCAACAGATCTGGCCTTCCTGGATCTATCGTTGCTGGAATTCTAGTTCCGCAGAGAGTTGAGACCTCCCCGGCCCTCCCCCGGTGTGGCCCTCCCCCGGTGTGAGGATGCATTGCCGTCTCATTGAATAGCTCTGGCTCTGGAGGGAAACATGGGATTTCCTCTGTATGTGTGAATTCTATTGATATTGACGGTACTAGTCTATCCTAACGATTGAAGGCACTCTGCAGAATGCTTATGATATACGCAATTCCCTCCGCCCTATAAGTATCCGGTTCAACATAAGCCAGCCCAGTTACATTGGCATCAAAGACCAAATTATGCGGGTTTTCTGCCGTGTAGACCGGCCAGTGGATATTCGTCACTACAGAACAGCATGTCAGCATCTGCTTTACTCTCAACCTCTCACAAGTAGTGTTTAGAGATAGGTGGGGTATCACTTACTATTACTATAATTTGGATCCAAATGATTAATAAAGCTCACCCACATCCGTGACATCATAGTCGATATCTGTGGCCAGATCACGCTGTCATTTCCTCGTTCATCACCCAGACTATCAATGTTATGGAAAGTAAACGGAATTTCATAGCCATGCGCTGCTCCATCTAATGGCCCCAGTGTCATCACGTTCCAGTGATACACGTAGGTAGGTACATTCCAGCGTGCCAGCGACTGGGTTGTCACACGGCGAGGCGCGTGCATGAGGAGGTCCCCGAGGAAAGCAGCTACGCGCTTCCACTGGTAACCGTATGACGGTGGGGGACGGCCGTGAAGAGTTCCCGGGATACCAACAGCTGGGTCATCTGGGTACAAGGATGCAATGGTGAGAGCGCTGGTATAATTGGTTCCGTTGGCTTGGACGAGGGAGACGAATTGATCGGTGGTGTTGTATCCGTGAGGGGCGTACTTGGTCCCTTCGTCGAAGTTCGTACCGATAAGAAGCGGGGTTTTGGCGAATTGGCCAGTCTGGAGGTTAACGATTCCAGAGGCTCTAAGGAAATCGCCGTCAATGACGGGATGATACCCTGCGCCAGCGACGAGAGAGCTGTTAAAAATGGAGCTCAGAACGTCGGTGGGAACTTCACGGAGACAGGTAAGTGTGTTTAAAGCGCCGGTGCAGTTGGTTGCGTTGACGACGGCATCGTAGTAGGGTTGTGCCTCTGAAGCATTCATGTATGCTGCGAGGGAGGGCACGGAGCCGCTCTCAGCAATTCCAGCACGGAAGATGCCATCATTCTGTCCGTCGTATGCCACCAAATGAAGACCGACGCTATTGGCACCTGCACTTTGGCCCCAGATAGTGAGCCGCGACGGATCTCCGCCAAAGGAAGCGATATTCTCCTGGAGCCAGTACAGTGCGTGCCGTTGATCGCGGAGCCCTAAGTTGGCGGAGCCTTCATCAGCAACCTCCTGGCTGTAGAGGAAGCCCCATGCCGAAAGGCGGTAGTTAACAGTCACGCCAATGATGGGAGCTTGCATCTCCTGGGACTGCTGGACGATGTAGGAGAGGTTGTAACGAGAGTCGCGAGTGCCTCCCTCCGCGAACTCTCCCCCATGCATCCAAAAGACGACGGGCAGATTCGCGCTCGAGTCGATACCGTGAGGTCGGATCACACTGAGAGCGAGACAGTCTTCCGACACCACGTCCGTCCAATACCAGTCATCACTGCCGTAACCAATACATTCATTGTAGTATTCTGTTGCGTTTCGAGTACCGGACCAGCTCGTATTAAGCGGTTGTGGTGGACGAAAGCGTAGCTCACCGACCGGAGGCTGCGCATATGGTATGCCGAGGAACAAGTCTTGATCGTACGTGGGATTGTAGACACCCTCGTACGTGCCATTGCGGACTTGCACAGTAGGAGCGGATGTCGGTGTGTTGGCGGTATTCTGTGTGGATGCGAGCGTGGGCAGTAATGCGGTGGCCGCAATTAGCGGCAAGAAGACAGATGAAGCCATATTGCCTGCCAGATTACCTTATGTTATAGATCCCGGGGGGGAAGAGGTTGGACTATCTACATGAGCTAAGATTTTTAAACCGAGTTAGTTCCAGGCACACTGTAGCGGTATGTAGTATGTGCATACTGTTTTCGACATCCCTATTAAAGTTACGGATTATGACAGTTCATATCGTTGAAGCTGAAAACAGACAATGGGGCCTAAGTACGGTAACTGTTGCTGAGGGGAGAGGGGGAGGGAAGCTACTGATTCAGACCGCCATTTAAATTTAGACCGTAGTAGTAGTGAGGACTGAAAGATTTCTTACGGAAGGGCCAAGAATGAAGGAAGGATTGAGAGAGTAGCAACGGAGGGTATAGCATAGCATAGCCCGCCCTAAGGGTAGCTGTCTCAATGTGGATGAATGGAATCTGTCATCCTCCGCGGAAGGAACTAACAACTATGCGGAATGCTAATCTTTCAATCAGTGTGATTGCTTGCTGATTGTGACCTTCGGAGAGCTGAGGACCTTTTTTGTTTTTTTCCCTTTCTTTACACTTTTCTTTCGGGCTGCCCGAACGCATCTTTTTTTTCTTGGTGGTTGTATGAAGCGACAGACTTGGGGTTGTAGAGTTACACTCATGTTGTCTTGTACGTTGTAGTCGCTAAGAATAGACTCAATGCGCCCGGATTTGACACTGCCGAGGTAGAGTAACAACAAATTGTTATGTATCGCTGGGGAAGTTTTTTCCAGTCAAACAGGGGTTGGGTCGGGAGCGCCGTCAGTCGATGTAACCTCATTTTAGTTATCTCGCAATGATGGTTTTGGGGTTTGGAGCTGATGATCCACTTCGCCCCCCGCAACCGCCGGAAACGATGGTGTCGGCTTAAAGTTGGCGACGCGCCGGGTTGAGTTGACTTCAGGCCGATCGGCTTAATACATCGATGGCTTATCCCGGTTTCTTCAAGCGAAAATGATGAGGGCTTGTCAACCAATTAACAGAATAAACTTCTGTCGGCGTTACATGTCATTTGGTAACGAATTACATTATTGTACTTTATCTTCTCGGATAGGCGAAACTGTTAGGAACCGAGATTTCCAAGATCCAAAAATTCAAACTTTATCTGCTATGCGTAGTAGTAGCAGAACGGTCCAGACAGAGGGTTCATCAGATCGGCAAACTTCAGCGGTTGAGAAATAAACCCAAAATCAAGCACATCGTCTAACGTCATGTTTGCAGAGGGTGGGTTATCGCCTCGGGTTGAAGTGCCCCAGATCGCGTTTCTTCTCTTCGCCGGATCTAGTCCTTGCCAGATTGTCCAGACACGGTCGATTTGTGCATGGTGAAGCCAGAACATCGGCTCGGCCGGGCTGGTATCAATGTCTGCCAAGACGCTTCCGACAGTAAGATGTCCTCCGCCATGGACCCCATAAGTGAACGGAGCAGTGGGATCGGTGAATCGCTGGTCTGCTTGCATGACGCCTTGGAACCAATCAATCGTATCGTACGAGAGAATCAATTTCGTTGTGTTGCGGAAGGAGACTGACATTCGTGAGATGGTGGGGTTCACATCTCGCGATAAGCAGCGCGGGTTATACTCCAAGTTGTATTGGACTGGCTGCTCTCCAGGAGCATCAATAGGGCCCATGTGCACTGTGTAATTGGAGAAAGGACCCCCATATACGCACCCACCCCCAGTCCCGGCTGGAATGCTCATGTTTTTAGATTCCCAGTAGATGCTTGTTCGGTTCAAATCTACCCCATTGGTCCCCATACTGTATGGGTCACCATTGAAGAGGACAGAGCCCTGGGGGTTCTCCGCATCAAGTCCCCATTCCCAGTAGGGAAGAGTGCCTGTATAGTTGCACTCGAATCGTAGCGCATTTTCAAATGCATAAAGAAAGAACCGATGCCAGGCGAGAAAATCAGCCTACAAGATAACGTTTCAGCGATGGCTTGGGTTTTATTTTTAGTGAACTTTTACCAACCGTCACATGGATGTGTTCCGTCAGATTAATATGCGTCGCTACGAACTCATCATACCGAGTCTGCACTCCCTGGAAGGTCTCCTTTTCTTCTGCCGAAATATTTGCAGGAAGTCTCTGCAAGCACACGATAGCATCGGTGAATTCTTTCCTTGCAGCTAGAGACAAGCTGCGCCTACCCGGACGTGAGATGATGGCCTTAACCGATAGCAAGGGTCAGATGCATCTTGCGCAGGATGAACCTACCATTCTTTGCGGATTTGGGCGTCCTCAAAGCGGCAGCCATTGGTTGTCAGAGACTCAAGCTTCATGTTCCCCAGGGAAACATTGGCAACCTGCTGCAATGCAACACCATTGTCGATATCCTGTTCGGGGAAACCAGTCGACTGGTTGTATAGAGCCCAAGCCGATGGCCAGTAGAACACATATACCAGTTTCAACCAGTTGCAGCGCATGAGTGCCGGCAAGAGAGATCTGGAGCTGCTTCATATTAACTACAATACTCCTTCTAGGACCAGAATCGAAATATATAGGATCGGATATTGCGGTCGTAGTACAATTCCTCAGCCATTGTTCTCTTATCAGCCCTGTGGCAACGAAGGGACGGTAGTTAGGTCTAAAACCAAGGACCCACAGATCAGAATGCATCCACCTTCTACCGAATGCGGCGATCCCTTTTTTGGGTTGCTTACCTGCTCTGGATTATCTTTAAAGTTCGTCGAACTTGTACCAGGGTTGACGACTGCTCTCATCATGGCATCAACCATATAGCATTAATGCAATCAGACACGCTGTGCCATAGGGACAGCACAGCAGACATGCGTGAAGTGGACGGCGCATGTCGAAGCAAGGGGTTGTAGTAAAGGATGAGCAAAGAATGAACAAGGAATGAAGGGGGGAAGAAGAAGGATGGGTTGGTTGGGTGGTGGTTGCAGCAAGTGACTGCTTCCTGACTAATCGAATCGCCCGGTAGTTCTAGTTGGTGCCTTCTGCATATACTTCTTTCCCCTCACGGTCCTTTGGGAACTGCCTGGGTTTCGATCTCTCGATCTCTGCATCCAAGGCCTTTTGGCTATTATGCCTAAAGATCACATGGCCCTGGTGTAGAGATAAAGCATCTCACGTCCATAGATAAAGACGGCATTAAACTCATAATCAGTCCCTGGGACATCCGTGACCGCGCAGTTTAGGGCACTTTTCAGCCCGAAGCAGTTGCCAGAAGATTCAAATGATATAAGCCCGACAGTGAGCATTTGGAAGAGCAAGTCACTAGTCGTGCCTTACTAGCTCAAAGATGAGCCAAAGGGCATGTGCGAGGGTTGGATCAGAGTCACCGATGATGAACACGAAGCCAGTCACGAACGGTATGCACGGGGCCCGCAAAGATTGCAGAGACGGGATAAGACGGGATACGTTCAGGTGCTATACATGCGGCAATCATACGCAAATGGAGATATTAACTTTGGAGAGGCATGGCATGGCTAATGGTGCCCTAGGTCTCTCCCAGGAGGATCTCGATGCATGCACCAAATGTGACAAGAGACGATTGAGCGCAGTGATTCCCAACACCAATGTTCAGATAGAGCCCATCTTTTACATTTGAGAATGCAAGGCGCCACTACGTGGGTGATAAGAAACAGGAAACCAAACGAATATGACATGAGTGTCACAATGTTGAGCAGTGTAGCATGATCGGCATGATCATGGGTTTATTCTCCCATGAGATCCTTGCAGATCAAGTCTTCCAGAATGCCAACTTCCATGGATCCTCTCGATCCTCATTCTTCTTGATGCTTGCCACTGCACAATGGGGATAATGATCGTCCCGTTTCAAATTTAGGACCAAAGTGCAACTGGATATATAACTACTATAGACAAGGTCGACCCCCCCGTAGGGTAGGCACACGGCAGGCAAGATAAGAAAAGCCCTGTAGGAAAGTCTCAAGGATTATTTTCTGTACCATCCCAACGCGCGACATTGTCACCATGAAGTTCTTAGTTCTTGGCTCCACCTTCTTACTATCAACCGTTGTGCAGGGTTAGTGGCCTCCCCAGATTACAACATTTGATAAGCGATTTGGTAACATGCTTTGTGCAACAGCACATCCGGGACCACATTCCCAACCCGATGCCGTGCAGTTGGCCCGGCGCGGAGCCGTGGCCAAACGGTGTTCCGACACGGTCGGCCTTATGAAGAGGAACCGGCATGCAATGCGCCGACGGGCACTTTCGCTATCCGACGATGATGGCGGCACCACGACTTACACCATCACAGCTGAGGCTCCCAAGTACGATTTCTTGAAGAATGACACCTGCATTCTCACGCCGGAAACTAGCACAGGGCCCTATGTTTATCCGCGGAGTCAGACTCTGCGCCAGGATATTGTGGAGGATCAAATTGGGGTACCCTTCGTCATGGACATTGGCCTCATGGATATCCATACCTGCGAGCCCTTGACGGATGCATTGGTGGATGTTTGGGTGCGTTCATCCCCACACCACATCTTTCTTGATTATCCTCTTCCACGCCATTCTTCGCACAGAAGAAATGAAAAGAGTATCTAGATGAAAGTTTTCTGACCCCGGTATAGCACTGCAATGCCACTGGATCATATAGTTCCTTCACTGGCCTGAATCCAGATATCTCATTTCCTGAGCAGTACTTTGAAAGCACCGGTACGCAAATTGAAGCAGATAGCGGCATGAGTGATGTCTCGGTAATTCTATCCATCCCCAGCTTTCAGTCCGCCAATCATGCTCAGCCAGAGAACGTTTCTGACGCAAAAGGCAACAAAAGTTTCTAGCAACGGACGATACAACCTGGCTTCGGGGCATGTGGCCCACCGATGAGAAAGGCGTGACCAGCTTCACCTCGATATTCCCTGGGTTTTATGTGAGCATGCACACACACACACACACACACACTCATGGTTCAGCTATGACAAAGTGGACCCCAAGCAGGCTGACACTGACAACCATATCTCCAGACCAATCGTGCCATTCATATCCACGTGCAAGTGCACACAAACTGGAGTATAACCAGCAATGGCACCATCGGTGCAGGCCGAACAGTCAATACGGCCCAGTTGTTTGTCAACGAAGATGTGGCTACAGAGATCATGGCAGTCCCTCCGTATTCCCATCACACTCAGATCCAGCGGAAACCAGTGTCAGAGGATGGGGTGTATTATGAGGAATCGTTGAGTAAGCATATATGCAACCTGGGTTTCAGTTTAATTTCCTGTTGTGATGCTGATGCTGCGGTCTGATTAACAGCGGGGGCCATGGCTATCATGGACACGGAGCCACTGGATGGTCGGGATTATAGGAATGGAGTCCTTGGGTATATTACCTTGGTAAGTGGAGAACCAACCACTCATCTATTCATACCAGAAGGTTATTAATATTTTACAGGGCGTTGATACGACCGCAATCCATAATGGAACTACTGAGGATCCGAGTAAGTCCTGGCCCTTGTGGCATCCAGTGAGATCGTGTTGGCTAAACGAGTGTCCCAGATCCCCCTATCCCAACCGGTGGAGATAACTAGCAGGATCCAAGATGACAAGTATGATTGTATATACTACGTTATGAGTATATTTCCTATAGATTGCATAGAGACTCATTGTATAGAGTGAACGGAATTTGAACCTGTCTACGGACTTATCTCGGAAATCTCATGCCATATCTCTAGATACTCAGAGCTTGGCATTCCTAATATTTTTCTTCTTTAACTATCAGCCTGTGACCATTCCTCAGATTAATAAGATATCTATTACCAAAGAATATGCATAGTCACCAATATGCGGCGATATATTTCCCTCAATAATACTACCCGCCCTGTAAAGTGGCAACGATAGGCTTGCTTAGATGAGGGTCCAGGCAATCTATCATTAGCCAGCATCCCCAACACAACTCTGCACAAGGCCGAAGCAGAAGAGGAAGAAGGGTCTAGACAATGTTCCAAAGACTAAGCCAGGAGTTCGATCCACCCTTCATTACCGATGATGATCCCCTTGTGTATCCACTGTCAGATGGTTGTGGTCCGAACCAGCCCGGCCCCAGTCAACAATGTTTTGCAACTAAAGGCTTGGGATTATACTCAGTAATCGCCAACATTCTTCTATATTATTATTATATCACATATAGATAGTCAGACAATAGTAGACATATTTTACTGCACGTTAAATAACTGCGATCGTAGTTACACACTGACTGTCCCACCCATCCCAAAAGTCTAATATAGTAGAGTAGTATTCATTATCATCACAAATAATTTTATCAACCCATAACTAATCCACTGCAATCTTAACATCACCAACAAAACAAGACAATTACTATCTATGTAGGCAACAATATTATCACATCCATCAATGGATAATTAATTCTGACTCAATTTTCAGACGATTGAATAATATTAAACCTCATCATATATTCATTGAGATTATGGCGTAGTATCAACCCCTTCGCTTAGCTGACAGTCGCGATCTCCCGCCGCCTCCTCTGTTTCAGATTGATTTCTCTGACCTACTACACCCACCCCCCGCAATTTCAATCTCGATGATTCTCGTAACTGCCGAAATCGTTTCGGGGCTTCCGGAGCTAGTATTTTGTACTTAGTATCTAAGGGTCTATTAAGTCTAGTAGTAGAAAATTTTCCTTTCGATGGGTCCAGTTCGTGTTTTGATGATGATGGGATGATGGGTTTAATTTGCCAAGTTTTTGTGATGTGATTAAAAGTTTGTTGTGGGGTTGACTATTGCTGGGTTTGGAAGGTGATCAGTAGTAAGTATTGGAATCACATGCTTGATGGTTTTTTGTGATTGTGTAGATGAGTGTAGCTGTGGTTGTGTGCTGAGTAGATAGGTCTCTTTTGAGGTGGTATAGAAGTTGAGTGAGTTGGAATGAAAAAGTACTGGAGACGATAGACGACGTCATAGGACAGCATCTACTAGTCCATCCCTTTTATTGGTTTATGGATTGGTGTGCCTGACTTGATCTATGCAGGTTTCTCAGGATCAACTCTTACCTAAATATATCGCGCATACTATCTGCTACTATTAGTAGTCATGTGTAACCAACGATGTATCGAATCCACATGGCGCATACAGTGGGCGGCTATCGCACAAAGAAATTGTTGACTCGCAGCGCGTTTACGCCCTCCTTTGATCCATGATCCCAGCAACAAAGATTCCAGTAAACGGTATCAACGTGTAGCAATTAAATCACGGAGCCAGCCGCCCTCCGACTTGGTGAAAGAAAGAAACGGTGGGAGGGAAAAAGAACCCCACCGATCCGACCAAACTTTTGCGCCGAAAGGGTCCGTCCATGCGGGGATCATGATCTGAACCATGGTGCAGGAGGTTGGATGTTTACTTGTATCTTGGTTGGGTCGAAAGTCGGCGGCTGAGGATTGCCAACATTCCCTGCCACTTGCATACGGAGGATTTTGTTTCCTTTTTCTGGACCGGAAAAAAAAGGGCGTGAGTTGGTGTAGTGTAGTATGCTTTGCTCTATACGGGGCAGCGGGATGCAATAAGATTTTCACCGGTAAGACAGGGACGGGCATTTGGTTCGCCACCGAAGCGCCAAGTCGGCACACGCGCTCCTGGCTCGGTGGAAGGAATTGCCTGGGGAGCTTGGGATTGGGCTGAAGGATCATCTTGGAGATGGAGATGTATGCTTAGTTGAGTTTTCCTGTGGTCGAATGAGGTGTCCCAGGAATGGTCTCGCCCACGCCTTCTCTTACAATGGGGTTTCGTTGAGCCTGCCTCCAGTTGATGGGGACTGGAATGATGACAGGAGAACGAACTTCTTCAGTGTCCTTCGTACGTATGGAATGTTGGGATCTTGGTAGAGGCGAAAAAAAAAGGAGAGTGTGTTTCGCCTGGACTCACAATTCGCTGCTGCCTTTTGGAAAGAGTCATAGAAATGCACATCTTTGCTCAGTGGCTGCGAGGCTGTGTCCATCGCCCCACGTCGGCTTCATCTTCCGCAAAGGCTGCAATGTAAGGGCAAGGGGAGCTTCGGTCAGTGAGCGGGTCACAGTTGACCAAGCCGAATGGCGAACTTTGGAGGTTCATTCGCCGAGCAGAAAGAATAATCGGAAGAAGTGGAAAGGGCAAGATGACCGGTCGGACAACGTTGTCTAACTAGTAGGCTGGCGGATGATACTTTTTACTTACTTTTAGTTGGAAGCCGATCAATCAGAGCGAATCCGCGACCTGCAGGCGTTGATTGGCAAATGCCGGCGCCAACCGCCTTGAGCCCAGCCAATGAAGCGACGGGCCGGGCTGATGGTGCGACAGATGGGCTGGCAGGGGTAATACTGAGTCTCTTGTATCTACTCAGTAAACACAGTCATGCGTCGCTAGCCGAAGTCCCAGGTTCCGCTGCGGGTTTGTTTCATCTTTTCGACTATGGAGTCCCTTTCGCCAGGGACCACTCAGGGTCCATCTGCACTCCCAAAACTATGTGTCCCACGACTCGACATGCAACCCAACCCAATTCACTGTCCGTCTGTCAATCTTCACCCCCTCCCCACTCACACGCATCTTGACTTTCGGTGCGCGCCTACTACAGCCTGTCTCATTCCGTCCAGTCTCCTGGGTACCCTGATTCACCGTCATGGCGTTCTCAAACAGTCCAAATCTTAAGTATATAACACCCCCCGGGGATGCCAGTGTTGATCCTCTTTCTTCTTTCTCTTCTTCAACCACGCTGGAGCGTTCAGTCCTTTCTTCGTTCTACACTGTTCGACAGTCTTACTATCACCAGGCTAGTCCTGCTTTCTTTCGACACTCCTTTTGATTTCATTCAGATCTTCGTTGTGTGCCTGCGGCAGACTCCGACCTTCCCTTCTACTTCCCAAGAACTGAAGCTATCCTTGTCCTGTGATATCACACGTTCGTGACAAAGGCCTGTTTCGACTAGACAAAGTCATCGTTGGGACAAGCTCACCTTCCATTCGGTTCTACAAAGGTATTGTCATCTCGCCTTATCCGGGTACTTGCCCGGGTACATTTTCATTGTCTCCCATAACCTTGTGCCCCTCTACACATCCTTGGCCATATCCTGCTTCAACTATACGGGTATCACCGTCTCTTGCCCATATACCTCTTACCAACGAATCATGCATGATCTCAATATAAACCCAGAACTTCATCCTTTTCCTTCATTTCTCTCCTTCATAGCTAATCCATCTGCACTAGACTTTTGCTCAACGCAACCACCTGTTCTGTCTCGTCTGGTACGGTCAGAACTTCAAACACTCCTTTAGCTGTCGAATAGTGCAAAACAAAAGCGACGCTCTTTCACCATGTTTTCCAAGTCGATCCTTACGGCCGCTGCTCTTTTGGGCATCTCCGCCGTTGAAGCACACATGATCATGACTGAGCCCATTCCCTATGGAAAGGATACCCTCAACAACTCGCCTTTGGCAGCCGATGGCAGCGACTTTCCTTGCAAGCTGCGCTCCAACACCTACGAGGTCAGCGAGTGGAATACCGCCCAGATCGGGGAGAGCATGCCTTTGACCTTTGAGGGTTCCGCCACTCACGGTGGTGGCTCCTGCCAAGTCAGTCTGACCACCGATCTGCAGCCTACCAAGGATTCCGAATGGATGGTCATCAAGTCTATCGAGGGTGGCTGCCCCGCCAACGTGGATGGAAACCTTTCCGGTGGTGCTTCCATGGCCGACCCTACCAAGTTCAACTACACCATTCCGGACGGCATTAGCCCCGGCAAGTACACGCTCGCCTGGACTTGGTTCAACCGCATCGGAAACCGTGAGATGTACATGAACTGTGCGCCCCTTGAGGTCCAGAGCGCTTCTTCTAAGCGGTCCGATGTTGAAGAAAAGCGCGATGTCGAGAAGCGCTCTTCCACCTTCCCTCCCATGTTTGTCGCCAACGTCAACGGTTGCACCACCTCCGAAGGTGTCGACATCCGATTCCCGCAGCCTGGTGACGACATCCAGTACAATGGCGAGCCCAGCAACCTGGCTTCCGCTGGCGCCGCCGCCTGTACCGGTACTCCCACTTTTGCTGCCGCTGGTGACAGCAGCACTGGCTCCTACTCTGGATCTGGCTCCAGCTCTGGTTCCGGCTCTGGCTCCGCCAGTTCTTCGGCCGCTGCTGTTGTTACTTCTGCCCCGGCCGCCACCTACACTGCTCCTGCGGTTGCGAACACTCCTGCACCCAGCTCTGGAAGCAGCGGCTCCAGCTCTGGTTATGGTTCTGGCTCCGGTTCTGGCTCCAACTCTGTCTCCAGCCCTCAACCCAGCTCTAGCTCCAGTGCAAGCTCCAGCTCCAGCTCTGGTGCGCTCTCTGGATCTTGCAGCGTGGAGGGCGAGTGGAACTGCATCAATGGCTCCTCTTTCCAGCGCTGCGCCAGCGGCCAGTGGACCGCTGTTCAGAATGTGGCTGCCGGTACCCAGTGCACTGCTGGACAGAGCTCCAACTTGGCCATTTCCGCCATCAAGTTGAAGCCCCGTACCGTTAGGGAGGGCCGCGCCAGACGCCACGCTCACGGTGGACATGTGCACGCTTAAATGTGGATTGATTGAAAAATGTGATCCGGGTGGCTAGCCCATACCGATCGACTTACATTCGTTTCCTTGCACAAGGCGTAGTGCTCGGACCCTTTTGAGATTTCCTGTTTACCTTGTACCATTTGCAGTAGAGAGGATCCTAAATGAAATTAACGTTGGCCAACGATAATTACCATTATAAACAGTAGTCACTTTTTTCTTATTAATCGTAATTGTAGACTCCTTGAGTGTAACTGCATGTCGTAGTGACGACTCAGGTGGTGTTCTGGGCGTCGGATGATCTCTCCCGTGGCGATAATTATACAGACAAGACTTTGGATAGCTGGACTCGACATCAATGAAAAAAAGATAAATATTCAGTTTTATCCTACTAGATAATGTTATATCTTGTACTTGGTAGTATTTTGGTATCGCTCTCAACATTCTCCGCGAGACTACATTGATTCCAAAGAGACAAGGAGAAATTGCATGTGTGAAGGGTAGATCCAAGCATGTCAAGGTATAACCGCGGTTCCCCATATCGATAAGATTAGTTCCGCCTCAGGCATCAACAGCCACCCAAAGCGGCAACAGGGCTAGGGCTTTGCCGCACCCACGACGGGCGGGTGAGACTAAGCGAAAATTTGCGCGCTCATCTTGAGATGCTCGATCTCCAACCTCGAACGACGACAACGACCACCCTACCGTCGACAAAAATGGCGTCTCGTCCTACCGTCACCATCGCCGGCGCTGATGGCAAGCCCACGGGGGCTACCTACCCCCTCCCGGCTGTTTTCGCCTCCCCCATCCGTCTTGATGTTGTCCAGTATGTTTCAGCCTTTTACGACGAAAATTCGACTCGCTGGGAGAAAGAATGAGAAAGCGGAGGAAATTCGATGGCTGACGGATTTCGATTTACAGGCAGGTGCACACCGGTATGGCCAAGAACAAGAGACAGCCCTACGCTGTGAGCGAGAAGGCTGGTGAACAGACCTCTGCTGAGTCCTGGGGTACCGGTATGTGCACAAATTTGAAGAAAATGCCAAGAATTTGCAGGAGAATCGGGATGACTGATGGATGTGAATAACTTCAGGTCGCGCTGTCGCTCGTATCCCCCGTGTCTCCGGTGGTGGTACTCACCGTGCCGGTCAGGCCGCTTTCGGTAACCAGTGCCGTTCCGGTCGTATGTTCGCCCCTACCAAGGTCTGGCGCAAGTGGCACCAGAAGGTCAACGTTGGCCAGAGGTATGATGAGAATCCGACCGATGAGGTACACGAATGAACCAGAAGGAGAGGAACTAATGGCTTTTCTTTAGACGTTTCGCTACTGCCTCTGCCCTCGCTGCTTCTTCCGTTCCTTCTCTTCTGTTCGCTCGCGGTCACCGCGTTGCCAACGTTCCTGAGGTCCCTCTGGTCGTTGACTCCAAGACCTTCGAGAACTCCGCTGTTACCAAGACCAAGGCCGCCGTTGCCCTCCTCCAGGCTGTCGGTGCCGGTGCCGACCTCGTCAAGGTCCAGAAGTCCCGCAAGATGCGTGCCGGTAAGGGTAAGCTGAGGAACCGCCGCTTCCGCCAGCGCCGCGGTCCTCTGGTTGTCTACAACCCCGAGGTTGATGGCAAGGAGCTTGTCCGTGCCTTCCGCAACATCCCCGGTGTTGAGACCTCCTCCGTCTTCTCCCTCAACCTCCTCCAGCTCGCCCCCGGTGGTCACCTCGGTCGCTTCATCGTCTGGTCCTCCGCTGCTTTCGAGGCCCTCGACAAGGTCTACGGCACCACCACCACTGCCTCCGCCCTCAAGAAGGACTACCTCCTCCCCCAGAACGTTGTTGCCAACGCCGACTTGGCCCGTCTCATCAACTCTTCTGAGATCCAGTCCGTCCTCCGCGCCCCCAAGGGTGAGGCTCGCACCAAGCGCACCAACATCCAGAAGAAGAACCCTCTCCGCAACAAGCAGGTCATGCTCCGTCTCAACCCTTACGCTGCTGCTTTCTCCAAGGAGAAGCTCGGCCAGCAGACCGTTGAGTCTGCCAAGCCCGAGCGCGCTTCCAAGGACTTCCTCAACACCCTCTACGAGGCGTAAGTTAGTGGTCCGGGGTTTCACGCTGGGAAGGTATGATATGAGATTGTTTTCGGTTTAAAAGGTAGCACCAATGAACAGGTTCGCAATACCCATAATGAATTAGTAGTTTTTATGAAGTAGCTTCTAGTAGTTTTCCAGTACACGCTTCTCATGTAGTTCTTCCACACCTGAAATGTTTTGAGATAAAAGAATCGACTACATTCATGTGCTCGGTATCTCTTGTACTTCCAACCCACTATCCATACACTTCTACGTCCACTGCAACAGAAGAGAAATTACAGCATTGAAATTGATGCACCACCCAATCCGTACCATCAATACAATCATTCTACACCCTACAAAGCGTAGCTCCAACAAACAATCAGCAGTGCATAATCCCCTACATGGTACCTAGAAGTACACTTGCCAATCGGTACAACTCCCATATTTGGCTAATTATCAAACCCGACCAATCCAGTCTACCATCTCATCCATATATACCCCTGCTATAACCCAGGATGACCAGCCCAACTCAATCACAAACAAGCAAACATGTGAACACCTATGCCACACTACTTGATTTCCTAATTATTATCGCCGAACTGACCCGAGCATTGAGTCTTGTTTGTTATTTGTTGTTTACCGGAATGAGATAGTTAGTAGTAAGTAAGTAGTGGTGGGGATTGCTTTCACATGATAATGTGAACCACAACTGAACAGTTACCAGTGAGTTACCTTTACTAACTAATATCAACACGGTAGTAACTAGTTAGTATCCAACTAATTACTAACCCTCTTCAATACAATATACTTCGCTTCAAACCTCTCGGTACCCAGTTACATCAAGCGACTAAATAATACGTAAGTAGTCAATAGTAGCTGTCGGGTTCGGGACTTGCATCGGGATATATGAATACCCACATTACTTATTGACTGCAACTACTGTCTAGACGACCGGACACGGACCTTTGAAAGGTTAGTTACTACTAGTAGTGCCTGCTTAACTAAGGTGGCTATGTTTTGCTGCAGCCTGGTAATTCCATCAATCACTACTAAGCTATATTAGTAGAAAGTCAAATACAAGACAGTTCAAAGTTAATATATATTATTTTGAAACCGATGGAGCAGCAGCAGCAGCAGCATCATGCCACCCGTATTATTCCTCATAAAGTTACTGTTAGTTGCTACTTACTACCCCTATTAGTAGGGATCTGGATTACAGTAGGACATGGCAGATTGTAGTTAGGTACAATGGGCATTATGATACCGTAGTTTACTAGTATCCATGTATCACCACTACAATGCACGACAACTACTTAAGATATATTCTCACGTACAATAAATATATAGTAGAACATCCGATACCCTCAACCCCAGCAATAGGGTAATAGTTTATCCAAATTATCCTCCTCAAGATAGTTGAGTATTCGTTACTATCTCCTATATTAACCCCCAACATAACATAATCAACTAACTAACAATTCAATCACATCCTGGTCGCAACTAACTACTACCCGAACTACTTACTAACGCACTCTAGTACGGAGTATGCCTTAGCATTTACTACTACTGCACCACCCTCCCTCCCAACAAATCATATCTCTCATGTGCATTTGCGCAGAAGGGTTAGTCTCGTGCTTTTGTTCGACAGGGGGAGGGATTTAGGGTGTGGAATTTATCTTCCTTCCTTCCTTTCTTCTTCCCACTCCGTTGGTCCGTCGCTGGTGTTGTGCCTTTTGCTTTTGCTTATGGTCGGAGGTCGGAAGTTATCTGGGGCGACAATTAACTAGTACTGTATCCATCCTAGTGTTGGTTTGGTTTTCTTCTGGTGGGCTGGATAGATGGATGGATGGATAGATGAGCCCGGTTAGATCCGAAATGGACTTACAGTTGCTGTACTAAGTATTTAACTAATTACTACTAACTTATTTAACATACTATCCTGGTTATTATTAGTAGGACTTGTAATTATTATTAATTTATAATTCGGAGTGTTATCAATTGTAAGGCGTCGTTTGGGTGGTAATGACTATCTAGTAGTAGTATTATTGTCTAATTACCATTACTTATGCATTATTTCATTAGTGAAGGACATAACCTAAGTACGGATAGTACTGATAATTATGAATATAAATATGAACAATCATCATGACGGGGTCTAGATATCTGTCCACTGTCCATATCCACCCACCTCTCGGTCGGTACATACTACTACTCACTTAGGCACTACGGTAGGTAGGTAGGTAAGTACCTGAAACTGCAGATCGAACTGACACGCAATAGTTTAATAAGAAAATGAGGAAATAAAAAATATTAGAAAAAGTTATGACTCTATGACATAGTACATACTAGCTACGGATGAAGAACCAAAAACCGATAAGGATCATCAAACACAGAACAAAAACAAAACAAAGAAAAAAAAAAAAATTAAAAAGCTCTCATCGGCATTTGACCTGATCACGGCAAATGGAAAAAAGTCAGTCAACTTTCTTTCCTTCTTTTCCTCGGGGCCCGCGGTGACCCTCCTCTCTCTCCACTTTCCACTACGTATATAGTAAGTATTAGGTAGTATCTATCTGTCTACTTATGGTGTGAGCTGCGAGTTAAATCTGAGTAAGCAAGTAACTGTCAAGTCACACGTAAAGGGTATGTTTCACAAGCTTGCTTGCTTGCTTGCTTTCTTGATTGATTGACTGATTTTGAATCCCGCTCGGCTTTTCCGCGATTTTCAGACTCATTTTTTTGACCGGGGGGTTGAAAAGCGCGTGCCAAGCCCCCTCTGTTACGTATGTTAGTGGTTCGGCTCGGCCCACACTTTTGTTTCTCTTACTCTTTCTTCTTCTTATTCTTCTCTTTCGTTCTCGTAGAGGGGGGAGCTCAGGGGATACGAGGGGTTATTATATCATAGTATTTTCATCATGGTTATATTAGCTTGAAGGATGGAATGACTCTCACATGCTCATCTGGGTTGATTGTATATAGTTGGTATAAATGTATTGCGGGACTTCCGGATAATTAGTGTAGGCTTAGGTTTCTTATTATGGCTCTTATTATATTATTTTATATTATAACGTAGTATCGGGCGTTATTATTATTCCTGCGGCGCGCTTATATTGCCTTTCTAGTAAGTGCTTGTAGACAGATACATACCTCAGGGATAAAAATCGCTTCAATATACTCAGTTGAGTGTGGTTCATTTACCCTATTAGAAATTATCATCTGAATGAGTACTATCCCCGGAAGAGAACCTAACTTTAGCACTCCCGGCCGAGCACAGTACACCGTGTACTTCGTACTTTGTGTCATGATCTCTCAGGGATGATGAATGGCGTGGATAGTATCTTAGCTTCTCCCGGTCCATGCTTCCTCTGATAGCCGAGGTGGTCGACCCTTTTTTATTTCCTTCTTCTTTTTATTTCTCAAATTTTACCTTTGGCCAACTTTCAAGGGCCCGTAGTTCGTGGAGATTCCCAGTCAGCATAACTTGAAACTCACACCTTATCGACCGATTCGGTTTAACTTCCGGAGTGATTGAGCAAGCGAGCCTTCATGATTCAGGATGCCAGACACGCTACCGTGGACTATTGATCCTCAACGACCCCCACCTCATCCCACTTTGGCGCCGCGGCTACAACAAGCTTTTGGGCTAAAACCGTCGCCTGCAGCCCGTGATGTGATGGTCGGGGTGGCAATATCATTAACATATGTCGGGTGTACGTACCTGTGATGCATCTCGCACTGCTCGCCTACTACTAGCTTAGCGGTTGCGTCGCTGCCGGGGTGTTTTGCATACTGGGTGGTAATGATGATGGATGGATGGGGAGGGAGGAGGGGGGAGTGGGATCGACGGACGGGTTTTGTCGGGTGGAGTGGATATGTCTTCGGCCGGAGATGGCGCTGCGAAGTTGGAGTAAGTAGTATTTTAATTCTTATGTAGTTAGACTAGTATCTGTCTGGCTCGGGGTTATTATTAGTTGATAATGAATTGAATAATGCAACCTTACTTTGCATAGTTTGCCTGCCAAAAAGGATGACCGATGGACGGACACAATGCTGAATGTAATTGATGCGATATTTATTCGTCCTTGAGACACCAATATGCGACGACACAAGCACTGTGTCTCACCCCCTCCGGCGCTAGTTGATCCTATCGGAGAAGACCCAGGGGGCTCCGGATATGGACTCCGACCATTACGGCCGGTCGCTGAACAGAGAGCATCCTCCGTCCCTATGGACTGGGCCTTGTTGAGCCCTAGTGCCCCCCCCCTCTCCTCTCCCTTTCCCCTTCGTTGTTGGGTGTACGGGCATGGCCGTGGCGAATGTGACGGCGGAGATTGGCATTACAGATGTGGCAGATCCTGGTGCCGAAGGATGCCGGTGAGACACTAAAACTCTAGGGTGCAGGGACGTTGGAGTCGGTTATTTAACCCACAGACCAAACCATTAAACCACAGTATATCTTAACAGACTACTGTTGGGTAATTGTGTGCTCTCCGATGATAACCACCACCCTGTCGGGGCAAAATACCGTGCCCTCTGCCTTATGGCTATATCTCCGTCCGTTATTCCGCTACTAGCAAGGCGAAGGAGTGGTTCCGACGGGGACGGAGGGCAACAATGTCCACTTAAACTCCGCTCGAACTAGGTGCGGGAAAGGCATAGGCCGTGTTCCCTCCTTAGTATCTCATGGATTATTATTAGGCGGGAGGTCAGGGCGAGAGCACGGTTGCTGTCATTCTTTAAGGGAACCAATATGAGATGCGTCGTGGGGAGGGGCAGTCTCCCGTCCACATCCCATCTGTTGCGAGTTACTTCGTCCATAGTATCATCCTTGAGGGATGAGAAGGTCCTAGCAAGTTTTTACTTGCATCGAAATGCTGGAACGCCCGGCAAGCCCGCCCAATCTCGGGATATGTTCGGGAAAACACAGATCTGATCTAATCGCACCAATCAGTGGGTGATGCCGCGGGTTTTTCCAGCACTGGGCGTTCGGCATATGAAAGAGTAGGGTGGTAATATTTGGAGTAGGCAATCTCAAGGCAACCCGGTGTTAGATTATTGCCCGTGATTCCTCAATTGATTAAATTTGTTTAACCCCCCTTCTTACTTCATTTCCGGTTGGCGCCAACTGTGGGATCGGTGGGCGAGATCGTATGATAGTACTTTAGACTTTGCTTAGCACGACCGTAGGGTGAGAGCCTCCGGCCCACTGTTGGAGGGGTGGGATTGGCTTTTGAAGAGGCCATCCATGTTCCTAGCTGGGTGTTGTTGATGCTGAAGATGACAGAAAGTCTGCAATACATCTCTTGAGATACGGGAAACAAAAGACTCGTCAACATTCCCCATGACCTTCGGGATAGGGTTTTCCGCGAATGAAAATCTCCATCCAGTCAGTCGAGGCTGGACCTTCAAGCTGTCTGCTACACACTTGACGGTGCAGATCGGATCGCCCAAGATGAGACAAATCCGACATCCCTCCTTGGACCAAACGGGCGTTGTTCCCGGCGGGCCACAAACCGTTACAGGAGACACCAAACTCAAAATCCCAGCCAGCAGCAGCATCAAAGCAGCCTATCCAGCCAAACGCATCGATATTAGCCGCCCCAGCGACAAGACTAGCACGAAACAGAAAAAGAAAAACAAAAGAAAAAAAAATTTAATCAAATTAAACCAAAAAGAAAGAAAGAAAGAAGACTCACTACTCAGGTCTAGAAAAATGAAAAACCGTGGCCCTCCGGCTCGCAGACCCTCATCTGTCCGTTTTCCGGATACGCCCAGTCCACTTGGTTCGCTAGTCCCCACGAATGACAGGCTCGCGATCCTCGATGGGCTGAGGGACTGCTGCGAACTTGGGAGGCTGTTCCTTGCACCCTCCCCTGGGCTTTGCTTCTCATCTTTTTCCCGGCTTGGAGTCAATGCTCCACTCGCGTAAGGACGGACTACGGAGGTTTCCGTACTGGCCACTAGCCAAACGATAAGCTGGTGGATTTTGAGCCCTCGAGGGGAGTCGCAGTGCTTGCTCACCCTGGCTGGCTGTGAGAGTCTGTTGTGGTCTCTCCTGAACACACTGATGAGGTTGTTCGTCCGAGTTTGGTCAGTCCGGCCGAAACAAGTCGGCATATCGAGTGGCTCTCTCGGACGGGGGATTTCTTTTCTTGTTGCCAGCCTGGCTCTTTCCTTCATGTGCGGATCTTTTTTTCTCAATTTCTGTTTTGAATTTTTATTTGATTTTCAATTTATTTTATTTGTCCTCTTTTGTTTTTTTCTTTTTACTATGGTAATTGATAAACCATTGCCCACCAGCTCCTCTCTTTCCCTCCTCTAACCGGCCCCCCTAATTAGGGCGATGACCTGCCAAGTGTGCACTATGTCGGGGTTGGCAGCTTTCATAGGGCCCAAAATCCAGTCTTTCCGCGCTGGCCTTCTCTTGCATCTCCGGGTATGGGAACGGACGACCAAGTAGTGTCGAGCCTCGCAAGTTGCTGCACACCATGATGACTACAACGGCAAGAGATACTTAGTAAGAAGGAACAGACGCATTGTCCCGATCAAACGAAACAAGGTTAATTGCAAATGCCGTTCCGAAAAGATTGTGCTTGTCCCGTGGTCGGTGGTCGCATGAGCGTCTCCTTCCCATGACTAACGGCTGGAGCTGGCAATGGATCGTTCCGAACACCAACGAGGATCCTCCTGCGGGGCGTCGGGTTGGAAAACCTAATCATGCTCATATTAAAACAGATTCAAAGCCGGCCAGTTTCAATAAGGAGAGACAACCTGCCACCCCCAGCTACCCTCCCAAAGACCAGATTGAGAAAGGATGCCGGAGAGAGTCTGACGATATCTAATGCCGACCCGTTCCAAAGTCTAAATGCCACCTTGCTCCTCCATGGCATGATTACGCTGGAGATGAGGACTAGGAAGCGGCGATGATGATGATGATAATGATGAATCTAAATAATCAACTAATGAAGGACTCTCGGTAGATTTGATCTCAACCGGCACCTAATATGAACCGCGCCCGGTGGCAGTATCCTTTCGATATACCCGGGCCGGCCATGACGACTGTCGACACACAGCCATGGAGGATTTATCTAAATACTACTACCACCTATTGAAATGCGAATAAAATGGATGTAATCGATAGTTGCCCGATGGATGGACGGACGCTTCGCGTCTCCATTGGAAGTGGAGCTGGTCGAAGCTGAACCGAGGATGCAACTGGAATCGAATGCCGAAGGGGACAGAGGGAGGAGACTTCCGGCCCGCAGTAAGAATAGTTCGATAATAGGGTGTATACTACTCTGGGATAAAGTAAACACGATCCAGAGCATCTAGACTATCTAAGATGCCAGATAGTACGGGTTGATTGGGTGGGTTGGGAGGGCCTCCGTTAAACCGGAACTGTTGCGAAAAGTGGACTGGCAAGCGTTGGACTAAACCAGGCTGGAATTGTGAACCAGGCTTCGTTCTCTCTGTGTGTGATCATCCTGATCTGGGTCGGTCATAAGTTGCCTTGCCATTAAATATGCTCAACTTGCTGAGCTTGGATGGCAGCTTGAAAGGATCCTCAGCTAGACGGCCAGACACTTGACTGTATTATCGTATCCTCCTCTCTGCTCATCATCATCTTCTTCTACTTCTTCTTCTCTCTTTCTTGTCTCTCCCCTACTCAACAGACTCCTCCCTCTTATTCCTCCTGATCCCCTTTCTTCATACTCTCGTTCTTTCCCTCTGCTTTCTGCCCCCCCTCCCCCCTTTGATTCCCACTCATTTCCAGGGACCGTGATTCTTATTACTATTCAAAAATCCCCGATCCTCCCCGCTCTAAATTAATCCCAGCGTGTCCCTCCTTTGAACCTGGCGTCTCCGCCCCTCTACCCTACTCCTACTACTACGTACTTCTACTTTACTACTACAGTCCTTAGCACCGGCCAAAACTGACAGGGGCATTCCCACCTTGGCCTCGACTAAGCAACAGCGCTATTTAACCACAATTTCTCCATCCTCATCCTATCCAGTGCCCCGCGCTATCAGGTTTTTATTTTTTTTTCTCTTTGGTGCAAATTGGCTGTCTAGCTCAGGGCCCAATTTTATTTTTTTTTTATTTCTTTCCCTTTTTACTCCTCATTAGTGGCAGGAGCCGTTCGGCCAACATCAGGCCAGCTTGACCACTGACCACTGATCACCAAATTACCTCGGAGCGGCTCTTGCAGGGTGATTTAGTTGATATTACTACTACACTCCCAAGATCTGTAATCTGGGCGGCTGTCTTCCGGGGCTGCTAGCTAGTTGTTTATTATTGTGGTCCTACCTGCACCCCTGGGGCACTATCAGCTCAGCAACAAACAGCCTGGTTTTCATGTTAGTGTTGTCGTGACTCTAAAACCCTGCCCTGCCACAGTCCTGCCATTGCACTCTTCCGCCCCCATTCTTCTCCCTGTCCCATCTGAAACGGAGGCTGCTGCGCATCTCGGTTTTTGTTGTCTGGTACACACAAAACCTACCTATCCCCTCTCAGCGAATCTGGTCTGGCGAGAACCCAACAGCGTTGCCGATTACGGAGACTTTACTTCTTCTGCACGGTTCTATGCGTTTTGTGGCAAACATTTGGACCTGTGAAGCGATACAGTCCTGGAATGGCGAGGTCGACCCGAATTACAAGCGTGTTACGGTCATTTGCGCCATGAGTATCATCCTTTAGATGCTACCTTCGTTCTTCCCCCATTTACCCGCAACAAGTGCAGGGTAACTCGCAAGTGAGCCCGCTTGATGCGGACTTAGTACTGTCATTGCAGAATCTCCATTCTTTGCACGGCTATTTTCGAGTGTGTAATCTGTTTCAGCCTTTCAGCCCTCCAGCCTTTCCTGTTCTCACCTCCCCGGCCGGGCAGCGATCGACCTACTATTTACGGAGGGGCAATCGTGCTTCTCGAACGGCGTACACAGAAACAAGCTACAACACCAACCTTTATTTTTCTCTTTTTAGCATCAAAATTGTATTATTTGCTGGCCTGCTGACAGTAGTGTCTCCTTGATTCTGAACGGCTGGAGGCATCTTGGTAGGTTGGCATGCCTTTTTGGAAACATCGAGTACGATGACGTGGTTGCTAATC
Organism: Aspergillus vadensis CBS 113365; assembly: GCF_003184925.1. Classification (NCBI taxonomy): domain Eukaryota; kingdom Fungi; phylum Ascomycota; class Eurotiomycetes; order Eurotiales; family Aspergillaceae; genus Aspergillus; species Aspergillus vadensis. Next base: position 724,207 of record NW_020292049.1, read on the forward strand.
CGCTTCCCATCTTGGTAGGCTCGCTTTCTACACTTCTCCTCTCCTGAAGTACGAGGATTCACCGGTCAAAGCCAAGACTCCGTTTCTGTAGGGGCTCTGCCTCGTTATCACAGGACCCGAGTCGCGGATTCTGATGCTGTTCGGCGGGATTTCGTGCTACACCCTCGAATAATTTTGGACACCATAGTCACCCACAATGTCTGCTTTCCCAGCGGGCTCCTTCAGAAATATGTCGCCTGCTAGAGATTCCACATCGCAGCGACAGTCTGATCGTCCAACTGATCCTTCAGTGCCGGCACCCCACCCGTACCAACTCCCACCCCCTCGCACTTCTGCTCCCTTGCCTTTTGGGACAGCTCCGTTTCTACATCAACGTAACCAAGCTGAAGGTCGCGAGCTGGAAGAAACATCCCTGGGTCGCTCAAAGATTCCAGGCCAGCAGACGGCCAACGAACAGCTTCCGCCAGTTAGCCAATTGTTGACCCCCACAGCCCATCCGAGCCGTCCATCATCTCCCTACCAACCTCACAGATTTGGCATCTATACACCCCCAAATGGCAGCACAGCATCACCAACGCCGTTTCGACAGAGCGATTCTATACCACGACCTAGTCTACACGAAAGCCCTCGGGCTTATCCCGAGAGTCTCCCGCATTCACATACTAGGAGTCTCCCTCCCCTGGCCCATCTCTCCACACCCGGCCTAGCACGTGAAGGTCCGCTACATCCTATTCATACTGGATCTCCTGTACAATCCAGTCAAGCTGCATCGTATCCGTACTACGGTTTCAACTCTCCGGAGAAGGAGTATACCAGAGACTTTTCTCCCAGTGAGACTCCCGATTCTGCAGCAACAAACAACCCCTCTCACACATCCAATGTGCGTTCTCATGTGGTGGATGAGAGATATGTGGAGGGCGAAGGTCTCTGCTACATATACGCAGACGGTTCGCATTGTCCCAAGATTATCGACGGAGTTCCGGTCAATGCAAATTGGGGGATCACCAAAGCCGGCAAACCGAGGAAGCGACTCGCGCAGGCCTGCTTAACCTGCAGAGAAAAGAAAATCAAATGCCAACCGAATCTTCCTAAATGCGACCAATGTCAGAAGTCTGGGAGGGAATGCAGATTCGAGAGCGCGTAAGTCTTTGGCAATGGTGCCTTAATGACCCTTGTTAAAGCGACTAACCTCTCTTGATTTTGACACTAGTCCCCGCGGCCATCGTGCGGCCCTAAAAGCGACACAACTTGCGAGTCGATACGAACCACGAGAGAGCCTCCCCCCTGGCAGCTATGCTTATGGCGCAGCATCCCAGTCCCCGTACTCTGCGATCCGGGCTTCAGAGAGTTCGGCCTCCCTCCCAAACACTAGTTCTCAATCGCCGAGATCCGAAGTATCGATGTTGACACCCTCCGCCATGGAAGGCCCCCAAGATAGTGTAATGGACCATGAGCAGTACAGGCTCAGAATGCCGGGTCATGGTCGGCTATCCATTGGAGCGGAGGACACTGCTAGACGTCTAGCCGATGACGTTTCGCTTGGTTCTCATGACTACTCCGACATCCTCATGGAGATGAAGGATCTGGACCCTCAAGACCCTCTTGTATCCGACTGGCATACAGACCCGTTTGAGGCAGACCCAGAGGCCGCAGTTCATTATGTGGAGAGCTACTTCACCCATGTGAACGACCGCCTATACTACATGTTCCCGCGCAAACGGTTTCTCTTATGGCTGCGGTCGTGCAATACCAAGACCTCAGAAGATACTATGCTGCTGTACTCGATGATGACGCTCGGGGCAGTATTTTCCGATCGGCCCGACAAGGTGACGGCGCTCAAGAGGTATTCACGCACGGCTCGGTATGCCGTTGAACACAGTCGACACGCCCTGACCTTGCAGCTTGCCCAAAGCCGCATCATCGTCGGCCTTTGGTACTACGCCATAGGTTCCCTGGTGCCAGCCTGGGATGCAATCGGGTCGGCGGTTCGGACAGTGTGCGGACTCCGGTATAATGTTGAGTCGGGAGGGGTCATCGTAGACCAAAGCCGGCCCTGCGAATACGGCTTGCATCCCCAGGCGCTGATCGAGTGTCGCAGGCGGACTTTTTGGGTCGCTTACCTCATGGACGTGAGTGCCTCAAGATATTTACTGTTGTTCACCAGGCTCAAACTAATCATCTACTAGCGCATGACTTGTTTCTATACGCCCTCCTCGACTTTCATCTCGGCCCAGGCGGCCTATTTGAGACTTCCTTGCCGGGAAGAAGTATACGAGGCGCAGGAGTATACCACCGTGCCCTATTTCCAAAGCTTCCTCAACCAAGTACCAGCATCGCCCGAAAATGATAACGCCAGTTTGAGTGCTATGGCATTACAAGTTGAGATCTTGTCACTTTGGGGAGACGTATCGGACCACGTTTTCCGATTGTCCTTGGTGCCGGCCGAGGCATACAATCAGCTCTTCGAGGAATTCTACGTCAAGGTCGCCGGACGCGTCGAAGAATGGGTCGTTCGGCTCCCCGATCATCTGACCTTCTCGGCTGTGAACATGGAACGAAGCATCCGAACAAAGAAAGCGGATGCGTTCATGTCAATCCATCTACTTTATCATGCAACTCTGATGGCGCTGAATCGGTATGCTCGATACCAAAACATCCGCGCGGAAATCATAGAGCGACAGATCCGCACCACACGGACCCATGCGGTAGAGATTCTCCAGATCTCGCTCGCCCTTATGCGTTGTGCTGCAGACTATGAGCCGTCTCGTATCGTTATGGAGCCGGGAACGGCGCGAGGAACCATTCTGAACCCATTCCTCGGATACGTGATTGTGTCAGCGACAGATGTCCTCAGTGCGGCTGGACTGATGACTGATTTGCCGGAGAGTGTGAATCTGATCCGTGGGGCCTTGGAGGCTGTGCGAGAGCTGGCGCGCTTCTGGGGCGGTGCTATTCCCCTGGCGACGTTAATAGAAAAGCGCCTAGAAGCTATGAATGAAAGTCTGCAGCAACAGGCTGGTTCCGACCGGAAGGCGGCGTTTTTCGTGCACGGCCCATCGCTGGATAGCCAGGTGCGCGCAGGAGTGCAGCAGCAGCCAGATTTGGCGACGAACGAAGACCTAATGTATGGCGGTCTGCCCCGGGAGCAATTGTTCGGCGCATTGGGAGCGGGCGACGTTCCCTTCTCAGATGAGACAGTCCTTTGGATTAGAGAGAGGAGCTGATAGCTCTTCTACCCCTTGTTAGGATGTAAATTTTTGCATTATGAGCGGATATACAAAAGCTGTTGCAGTTGTGTTTTAGCAGGATATACCCGGGAGGCTTGTTTGGCTTGAGTTGTTGTTGTTGAATACATGTTGCGGTTGCCCCAATGGTGTGTGGGCTTACTGCTTTTAAAGATGACACGAGTGACGATGTTGCACATGGATTGTATATTAGAGTCGATATATAAGACGTTCCGACAGGAGTCGTGAGTTTCAAACTAAGTTAAGCACCAGTTTCAGCATTGAAAGAGCTTACCAGATACTAGTTAGTAGTAAATGACGAGTCATGGCGAGTGTCCCACTTTGACACTGCATGAATCAGCTCGTGCTCGCCTGCCCGAATTAGGAAGTCGCCCAATCAGCAGTAAACAGTAGTTTTCCCCTTAAGTTATGCCTTATCGGCGCTATGCTCGATCTCCCCCCGCCACAACAATCAAGCAGTCATCATCTGATACTAGAGCTGGATCCCTTCAGTATTCAGTTTGACTCTTCCATCCATCGAAAAGGGCAGGGCCGCCAATGTGATCGGTACCCGCCCCCAGAGAAAAAAGGAGGGCGGACAGGAAGCTGAGGGAGTTAGGGAGGGGGAAGAACGCAAAAGAAGGGCTGACGGAATCGCCGAAACCGCCGACTTCGATTTTCCGACGTCATTCAAAATGCGTGCGCCTTTCCTTTTCTTTCTTTTACTTCCCCTTCAGCCAAACACTTTGCGCATACAGGCGCCCCCTCATTAATTCACGTTCGCTTTATCTTTATTTACAGGAAGGAAATACTAGGGAATCCGAATTAGATCTCGTCTCGCAATATGTCAAGATGATTATTTAAAGGATTAAAAACTGAACAGCCAGCTTTCCCCGCTCCACAACTACCTACCTGCCTACCTACTTACTAGCTTTTTCGACAAACCCCCCTCATAAAAACGCGCGCGCGTGTATGCGCAGAATCCATACTTAATCAGCCGTGCGGCAGCGACAGCCACAGCGACAGCGACGACCTCACCAGCACCTCCGAATAATAACGGATAATAACCATGGGTTCCAATCCACCACCACCACCCAAAGATCAGGATGAGGCCTCGTCTCCGCCCGAGGAAGTCGATTACTATGCCATCCTTAATCTTCCGCGCTCTCCACCCCCCACGGAAGCTCAGATTCGGTCCGCGTACCGAACCCTCACGCTAAGTTTTCATCCGGATAAGCAGCCGGCGGAGTTGGCGGACTCTGCGCGACGACATTTTGATCGCATTCAGGAGGCATATGATACGTTGGTGGATCCGAAGAAGAGAGCGGTGTATGATGAATTGGGTGTGCAGGGGATGAAGCAGGAATGGGTGATTCTTGACAGGATCGCCAAGGATATGAGGGTCGGGGTGAGGGCCATGTCTGGGGAGGAGTTTCGGGGATGGTTTTTGGAAGTGATGAAGAGGAGGGAGAGGGCTGTGGTGGAGAGGATGGTTGGGTCGAGGGTGGGTTCTTCTCTTCTCTTATGGCTCCCTTCTTTGGTTTTCTGTTGGAGGGGAGGTGCGGGGGTTATGATTGTGCTAATGGATGCAAATCCTATAGGGCTCTATCACTATTGGGTTCGATGCTTCTAATGCCGTGTCCTACGATGAGGGGGAGGACGCCTTATATATTGAAATGCCGTCGCCGAAGCCCTCGAACTATGCATTGGGGTTCTCTTTCAAGGCGCCACTGCCGCGGTTGGGCTTTTTCCTCGGAAGGGAAGGCGAGGATGAGAATGAGAGTGAAAATGATGAGGGCCTTGAAACGAGGAAACTGTTCAAGGAGTACGGTGAGGAAACGGAGTTGACATTTAACGCGGGCATCTCTGGGGAGGTAGAGCAGATGCACCAGGAAGCCAACTTCAAATTCCCGGATGGCAGGAAAGAAACTCACCTTGTATGTGGACCGATTGATAAAGTTTCTTGATCGGAATATTGCTAACACTGTGTTTAGCTACCGCTGCCGTATTTCCTGATCGCGAATCAGATTAACCTGGGAGTCGGGGCATCCCAGCTATTCGGGGGTCCTTATAGTGTTAAGGGCCTCGCAAAACCCCCGTTTGCATTCATGCAGAACTCTGTCATGAGTGTGAACGCTTCGGTGTTGCCACACCCATCGCTAGAGACAACTTGGACGAAGTCCTTCGTCCCTATCCCCGGCGCAAAACCCATCAGTGTCCAAGTCGATGTTGATTTTGATCGGTCGCCGCAACGGGCGCCCCCTCGTTTCGCTTTGAAGGTCACCAGGCAGATTGGTGATAGGAGGTTCTTGGTAAGTAGCTGGTCAAGCGGCTCCTTACTCTGGCCGAAACCTTTCCGCCACTTCTTTTTACCCCTCATAGAGTTCGGGTTGAACGCCGACACTGCAATGTCCGTTCCTACTCATCCCAGCTTCTTCCAAATCGGCGTCGTCTCTCAGCCCAAGCGGCAGATTTCCCCAGCGGATGTCGAGGAAGAGATGGAGGGTGATGAGGAGGATGAGGAGTTTGAAATGCTTCGCCGCCAGCAGCGCAAGGAAATTGGAGCTGCCGAAGCTTGGCAGACGAATGTGACAGCTACTCCGATGCAAACCACCTTGTCATTCGTTTATTCGCGCAATGTTTTCTCAGGAAAATCGGCCTACGAGCGTTTACGCTCGGAATGGAGCTCTGAGGGCCACCATTCTTTGCCGGAGGACAATGAGCCGCGTTCTGTACGGGTCAATGTCGAAACTACCGTGGGGCGTGATTTGGCGCTTGGATGGCATATTGAGGGGACCCGCCAGGTAGGCGATTTCACTCGCATGGGTCTTGGTGTTGGGGTTCGAGATATGCAGGGCCTCGTCGTGACTGTGTCCTGGAGCAGGCTAGGCCAGAAGATCAGGGTGCCCATATCTGTTATCCCGTTTGGGCTTGTCGATGTGGATGTAGCTGCAATGGCTATTATCTGCCCGTGGCTAGCGTACTGCGCGCTCGAATTTGGGTTTATTCGCCCAAGGGAAAGGAAGAGACATCGCCGGGCGATTGCCCGACGACAGAAGCAGCTGAGGAGGCTGGTGCCCAAGAAGCGGGCTGAGAGCCAAGAAGCCATCGAAATTATGACTGAGCAAGTACAGCGCCGACAGGCGAAAGAGGCTAAGCAGGGTGGTTTGGTCATCCTGCGGGCTGAGTACGGTTACTATCCTTCGAAGAAGGACAGGGAAAGTGGCCGAGGATTGGAAGTCACAGATGTTTCCATTCCGGTGGCTGCATTGGTTGACCACGGACAACTGGCTATCCCTAAGGAAATGGCCAAGGTGAGTTTAAATCCTCCTGTAGGCGATGCTAGCAGTGCTGATTCGAGTTTGACGCAGTCCCATATTCTTGGATTCCACGACCCGGCTCCGCTTCTGCCCAAGATGCTCAAGATATGGTATAATTACCATGGACAGGAGCATTACGTTGAAGCAAAGGAAACAGAGGACATTTCTTGTCCTATGCGTTCGCATCTATTGTAGCTGAGCATATCTGTCTCCCTACTTTTCTTGATTTTGTATACATGCTGCACTACTAGCTTTTTGGCATCACTCTCCATTCATACTTGCATAAGGAAATCTGCACTACAACACATAAGTCTTCCCCTTTTGAATATCTCCAGGCGCCTGGTTCATATATTGCATGCATTTGTCAATACGTTCGTGTATCTTAGCGATAGCATTGGGCGAGGCTAATCCATGAGGTCGAGCTCTGGTGGTCTTTCATGGCACAGCGAGTCGACTCTCAACTTCACTCTCTACTCGAATATATACCAATCTACTCACATCAACTCTATCTCTATTTACATTAGTTTTATTTCGAATAGACTACGAACCCAACTACCCAAGTTATCAGCAACTAACTTCCAAGGCGGTGACCGCTCACGTGACCCGCCCGGTTCCCGCTGCGCCAAAAGAAGCCAAGCCCATCTTCACTCGCCATCGAAGAACCATTTCATCATATTCCTCCTCCTCCAATCCTTTTCCCTCCCCTCACAACTTCAGAATGGCATCCATAGCGGAGGGCCTATTCAAGTCTCTCCCCAAGCCGAAATACACCGGCGAGGAGGAAGAGCTACCACAACATGCACAGCCCCGAGGTCCGCGGGTCGTAGGCCCGGGACAACTTGACGAAACACAGATTGTTCTCCGGGTGGGTAGCACCGCATCCATACATAAAACCATCCACAGAACCTTTAGCCTACCTTCACTACTATAATTCAATGCTAATGACGATGATTATTATGGTATCTACAGAGAACCGGCCCCCCTCCCTACCAGAATCGAGCCGGATGGCGGCCCCGCGCCCCCGAAGACTTTGGCGATGGCGGCGCGTTCCCCGAGATCCTAGTCGCGCAGTACCCCCTCGATATGGGCCGGAAGGGCACATCATCGACATCGAACGCGCTCGCCGTGCAAGTTGACGCCGAAGGAAAGGTCAAATACGATGCTATCGCGCGCCGCGGACACAGCGACAACCGGATCGTGCATGCCTCGTTTAAGGATTTGATTCCGCTGCGCCAGCGCGTTGACATGGGCGAGGTGTCGTTGGATCGGCCGTCGGAGGAAGAAGTCCAGGCGCAGATGGAGAAGACGAAGAACGCGCTCGCCAGTTTGGTGGAGGGTGCGGCGGCGGCGCAGAAGCCAAAGAACGTGAAGGGTGGACGGAGAGCGGAGCCTACGTTTGTGAGGTACACGCCGGCTAATCAGATGGGTGATACGTCGAAGAAGAATGATCGTATTATGAAGATCGTCGAGAGACAGCAGGATCCTATGGAGCCGCCGAAGTTCAAGCATAAGAAGATCCCTCGTGGTCCGCCGTCGCCGCCTCCGCCGGTTATGCATTCGCCGCCGAGAAAGCTCACGGCTGAGGATCAGGAAGCGTGGAGGATCCCGCCGCCGGTGTCGAATTGGAAGAATCCTAAGGGTTACACGGTTCCGTTGGATAAGCGGTTGGCGGCTGATGGACGTGGACTGCAGGATGTGTCGATCAATGATAAGTTCGCGCAGTTTGCGGAGGCGCTGTTCACGGCGGATCGTCATGCTAGAGAGGAGGTCAGGCTGCGTGCTCAGATGCAGCAGAAGCTGGCGGAGAAGGAGAAGGCCCAGAAGGAGGAGCATCTGCGTGCGTTGGCTCAGAAGGCCCGCGAGGAGCGTGCAGCTGCTAGTAGCAGTCGGCGCGATTCTCGTGCTGGATCCCGCTCGCCTTCGCGCAGTGTCAGCCGCAGCCCGTCGCCGTACTCGGCTAGTGAGGATGAGGATGCTGCTCGGGATCGCGAGCGCATGCGTCGTGAGCGTCGTCAGGAGGCGGAGAGACAGCTCCGTCAGTCGCGGATGGGTACGGAGAGACGTATCCAGATGATGGCACGCGAGCAGAACCGGGATATTTCCGAGAAGGTGGCCCTGGGATTGGCCAAGCCGACGCAGGCATCCGAGTCGATGTATGACTCGCGTCTGTTCAATCAGACCAGCGGCATGGACTCGGGCTTTAACGAGGATAACCCGTACGACAAGCCGCTGTTTGCCGCGCAGGACGCCATTAACAGCATCTACCGTCCACGGGCGCAGGCTGATGACGATGACGGCGAAGGCGCCGAGGGTGAGATGAGCAAGATTCAGAAACAGAATCGGTTCGAGGTGCTCGGTAGAGCGAAGGAAGGGTTCCGCGGTGCTGACATAGCTGAGGTATGACCTTCCCCCTTACACCTAAGTTTACTCAAGAAGTATACAACTGACATTCCGTATAGGCTCGTGACGGCCCCGTGCAATTCGAAAAAGACACCACCGACCCCTTCGGCATCGACAGCATGATCGCCGACGTCACTAGCTCCGGTGCAGGCCAAAAGCGCTACGGTATCCAGGAAGTCGACCGTTCGGAACGGGGATCCAAACGGGCGCGTGTCGATGATGATTAATTGTGTTGTTTGTGTGAATAGCTATACCTTACTCTCTATTATTTTTACACTTTAACATATGGCGGGGTTAGATATTTACCTACTACGTACGCTGTTCAACTGTACTCAAATGGTTTCTTATTCTTTGCTTAGGGGGTTCACTATGTGCATTGCTGCGGGCGTTGTGTGTTCACCGGTTTATACTCTTCCGTTCATTTTTAGTGTTGCAGAAGAAAAAATGCAAAAAGTGGTGATTTACTCTGTTCTACATATGATAGTCTAGACGGGTTGGTGGAGTGGATGCGCTTGCTTATCATGGGTAAGTAGAGTAGAGTAGATTCAAAACAGGATTGAACTAGTAGTAGTCGTAGTAGGAGACTCGGTCGTTTTCCTATCTATGACTACTGTACTTATGAGGAGAATGAATAGTTGCATGCAGGATATGTGACATCGCCACCACACTATACTATTAAACAAATTAAGATACTAAGTAGTACTATAGAGCACTATAGACCAAGACAAATTGTAATAGGACGGTACTTCCATCCGAAGATAGTCTCTTAACCTCTCCTCAGTATTCTTAGTAAAAAGCTAGTAGTGGTATATTTATTCCGAATAAATGAATGAATGATGTCTACGAAGTGGATATTTGAGTCAAAAGACACGATAATAACTTGATGTTTTCTTGCCATCCCGAATCAAATCCCGAATGCGGAATGACCCACATTGTTCATGTCAATCATTGATGTACGTACTGCGGAGGAGAGGGAAGTAGTAGTAAGTAGAGGATTGATCAGCATGTACGTACTGTTGATGGTGTGGTGGTTGGTGTAGGATGTTCATGTCACACGACTTGGGGTGTAACTAGTGACTACTATACTTGGGACTAAGTTAGTGACTAACTTACTTACTTACTGAAGAAAAAACAAGGAAATGAAGGTATACGAGGGTGATGATGGATGGGTATAGGGTGACTTTTGTTGTTGGATGTGTGTGTGTGTGTGTGTGTGGAAGAGGAAGGGAATCTTGGAAGTTGGGGATCAAGTGATTTGGATGTGGGTTCTTTTTGTGAACATGACTACTATTTCAGGGTGGGGATGGATATGGTTAGAAATGGCTGGTGATGGTGGTGGTGGTGGTTGCTGTTTTGTATGATGAGAGACTCTATTATTGTTGGTATTCATTCTGTTGTCATTACTACCTACCTAGTGTATGGTGTCTGCCTGTTACTGTGCTGTGTATCATCTAGTCAGTGATCTGACCTGATGCAAGTAGACGAATCATAGCTGTTATAGAGGTGAGTGGCTGAGCTGATTGAATGACGGATCTACGGAGTACTCAGGCCACAACTACAATGGTATAACACTCTCACTGTATGCATGCATGCAGACATCAGACCACAAGATGTCGGGTCGATCAGCCGGATAACCAAACTGATTGGATGGTGGACATCCCAAATCGACGACGTACAGGAGGGCTGGGGAGCGTTGATCTAATCGAGCAGGTAACGAGAGCCAATGACCCGCGCAGTTGCGAGTCATCTTGTTTGAGATTGATGGCCACCCTCGGAACTTTGTTGCTGTTGAGGAGGGGATACTGACGATCGGGTTAGTTTCTAAGTGGTAGCGCTCCAAGCGCATTGGAGGAGAGACGCTGCTGCTGCTGCTGGCTAGCTGGCTGGCTGGGAAAGAGTTGTGGTGATGAACGATTCGGAGGGGGGTCGGTAGGTTTGATCCGAGGGTCCAAGATAAGAGAGAGTGGCTAAAGGTCGGGATGTAAGTGGTGGGTTGCATGGGCTTGATTTGAGTCCGGGCTGGGAATGGGAGGATCGTGTCTTGTCTGGAGGGATAAAAAGTTATGAAAATGAGAAAAGTCTCATCCTTGGGTTGCCATTACCAGGGTTCTGAATGGCTAGATTTTTTGATGGTAAGTTCGCTGCAATAGCACCTGAATTTATGCCCTAGGGGCCCGTCAGTTCAGTTGTATCCATAGCCGTTGTTCCGTTGGTCATGCCGGAATGGAACAAGATCCACTGCTAGAGTACACCGTAACCGTGTTTGCTGATGGTGCTGGTGCTGGCGCCTGGTGGAAGCGATAACGAGACCATGAGCCCATTCCGACGTTCCCCTCAGTCTAATACTTGGTAGTAGTAAATTGCTTGATTAGTGCCTCATCTACGAACTTCATGGTTGTGCTTCTCCGATGCAATGCAGGATTATCTGTGTGACCGGATGGATGGAACTGGAGCGACCGTGGTGCCTGACTAGCTTACACTCCCACACGTTCATCGCACAACATCCTTGCCCCTGGAAAGTGCGGGGAGCCGATGAGCAGCAGCAGAGGAAATCCTGCCTCGCTCTGACCGTCGAATCCTGCTCGCGCCAGACATAAGCCATCAGATTAATGCTCGATCCGTGCGCCTGAATGATGCACCGGAGAGCACAGGGCAACGTCGGTACCGGCGCCTAGCGCGGGGTGGCGATCGAGGGGATTTGCTGGTGCTGCTGATAAGGTGCTGGGTCGGTGGAGCTGGAGATAAAGCCGAGACGCTGATTTGGGTGTGTTCCCACGGATGGATTATTAGGTAAAAGGTTCGTCTGATCTTTTGCTCTTAAAGTCTGGATAAGAGGAGTCATTCTGGCGGCGTGCAAAAGAAGCAGACGACGTGCCTAAACCGCCAATCAGTCAGTGCTCAATCAGATCGCTTCTAATTTTCATTTTATTTTCTTTTCTTTTCCCTCTCCTTCCCCTCATCTGTCAACTGTGCCTTAGCTCTTTTTTCTTTTCTTTTTCTTCTTTTTTTTGACTCCCCGGTGTCGTACCTTGGGAAGGCTGACTCCGCCGGGTCTTTGAGCGGATCTCCGGTGTGGCGGTTGAAGTGTAACATTTTCAAAGTCAACTGGAGACAGACAGGTAATTGAACCAGTCTGAAGCAAAAGGGATTGAGAGAAAGTGAGACAGGAAAGAAAGGGGAACTTCCAAGACTTGCCGAGGAATTAGAAGTGAGGAGGAGAGAAAGAGAAAAGAGGAAGTGCAGGAAGAAGACCAGAAGCTCAAGTCACCTGCTCTCTCTCTTCTTCTCCCCTCTCGAGAATCAACCACCACGACAACTTCAACTTCAACTACACCTTCCTCTCTCCCTTCTACCTACTCTCCAGTTCTTACTACCTCCTTATTCTGTCTTATTCAGTCATCAACCCATCCTCCACTTTCCCTGCTCTACCCGATCCCCCGTCTTGCGTCTATCCCGCACCATCTCTCTCTGATTAGATCTTCCTCCCTTCTTGCGTGCTGGCTCTCATTGATATCATTCTTTCAAACAATGGCGTAACCAAGGGGGTTTGGAAAACAATGAAAGCAAGCTGTCTGCCATCCAGAACTCTCAAGCGCAAAAAGAAAAGAAAAGCATAAAGAAACCCACCGACCACTCACGCTGTCACCAGAGGATTCGAGTTGCCCTGCGCCACACATTACTGGTCCCGTTCACCTGCCTCACTCTGTATTGCCTGGTGCCAGCCTTTCACATCATCATCATACTTCCGATCGTGACTTCTCCTTTTAACTCTTCTCGTATGCTCTGCCTTGTATCCACCTGGCATCACTAAAATCAGTCTGTCGCCTGAGTTTGCGGAAATTGGTGACGGCAGCTGATTCGAGCACCTTAACTACTACTACTTGTCACATACACTGAACTCGCACTCATTTGATTGTGCATGATCCCGATCTTCTGATGCAAATACGTCATCTGAATATCGACAATCATGATGGAACAGTCATTATCTCTCATCTCTGCCCAGGTCCAGTTCATGGTAAGTCTTCAAGTACCATCGCCATCATGCCGTCTCCTTCACTGCACCGATGCCCCCAAATCTACGCGGAGCAGCATGGAATCCCCTCCTGGTAGACTAATCTTGCTGACCACTGTTGTCGAAATACAGGAAGACAGGCTGGCCCTGGTGCATATCCCTCTAGACCTATACCCCTTCTTTTTGAATCCGATCATGCAGATTCTCTTCCATGAGGTGCCTCCTATCTCCGAGAACCAACTGGAAGACGATGATGGGTACGCAGAGGGTCATAGACGCCACCAGCCGGCATTTTTGAACTTCTCAATCACCCCTGTGGAATGCTCGATCATGTGCCCCAGACAGCTCGCTAATGAGTACTTCGCTCCTCTGGTCAACAAGTTCGTTCAGAGCAGTTCCTCGGGCCAAAGCCGCCTCTCCATCAGCCATGATGATTTTATTGCCATGCAGGTGTACGGGGAGGGCCTCGAAGCTGGCCAACGAGTCCTCGAGCTTACGAGCCCGCTGGCCATGGCAGGAATGTATGGTGCAGCTGACCTTGAATTTGTGCAACGTTCTGGCTGACATGCTGTAGCTCTATCTTCTTCATCTCCACGTACTTTTCCGACTACATCATCGTGCCTCTTCGAAGCAAGACCCAGGTTATTGAAGCCTTGGAGAAGCGTGGCTTCCATTTCGAAATGTCAACAGAGGCTTTCGTCAACAACAACCAATCCCAATTCAACAGCTGCTTTAGTCCCGTCTCGTCCCGGTCGGCGAGCAGCCTGAGCTCCCCTCCTGCCACTCCGCCACCCTCATCGCTGGATGAACTGCAAACACGCACGTTTAGCTCGCTGCGGAAGCACCATATTGTTCCATCCGTTGACAGAACCCTGCGTCTAGTGCAATGCGCTGCGCATCACCGCTACACGAGCGATACAAGCTCCATTGCCATCCTCCGTGAAGCCCTCACGACAGCTTTGATCGTCGACAAACCACGGTTCCTCTCTCTCACCCTAACCGCTGCTGACCCCGCGGCGTCACTCTTACTTGAAAAGCGTCTTCTCCCCCGCTTCTCAAGTGACTCATCAGCGGCCACCGACTCGGATGACGATACAAGTCTTCTTTTGGGATCGAAGGAAGAGGTCCTTGTTCCCATCATGCTTGACCTGCGTAAGCTTCCGCTTGAAGCTTCAGGTATTGTGTGCGGAGTTGCTGGCCGACTGGCCGACGCAACGCACGCACGGGGCGATGAGGATACTGACGTATCCACGATCCTTTCTCATTCTTGGAACGGCGGTGGCTCCTCTTTCGACAGCGCCTTCAAGAATATCCTATCCTCTAGCCACGGCTCCGGTGGACCTGTCAGATCCTTCGGTACTAGCCCCGGCTACAGAACCCATCGTCTGCAGCCAGACATGGACCCATACATGGACGCCGTTGAGATCAGCTTTCTCAGCACTGCGCGGGCGGGTTCCATCATTGTGGGCGAACACGAGCTTCATCGTGCCGTCGACGCCCTCGAAGCGGAAAGCCACGAACCCGATACAGAAATCACGGCACTCGAACTTTGAACTCCCTCTGCTTACAACAAAAAGTTTCTTGATCCACTTGTTTTGCATTTATTCTTTTTTTTTTTTTTCCACCCTGCTTATTCTTGATTTTCAGCTATTCAGCGTAGCAATCACGCTCAATTTCCTTATGTTATTTCGATTCTTACTTGTTTTCTTAATGATTCATGCTCAAACGGATACCAAAAATGCTGCATCACCTTATTTTCCCTTTGTTGCATTGACCTTGTCTTGCTTGCACTCTCCCTTCTAGCAGACTGCAGCTGGGGCTTACGCTGCATACATGCCGAAAAGTTTCATGTATCGAAATATATGCATTTTCTTCTTTTTCCTGCGACATGCAATTTCTTCTTTCTACTTTCTCTAACCACGACACAATGTTTCCACCTTTCCTAACACTGTCAATATTTTAGCAAGCGAGGTCGGAGTTGTCTATTTGGGTTCATTCGACCCGGGTTTGATCCTTAAATTACTACAAGGCGGACATACGTGATTTGTATCTAGCATGGCTGACGATCTATATTCCCTGGTCTAAACTGCATATGGGTGATTGGAAATTGTATGGAAGAAGAATCACAGACAAAGTTTCACGATGAGAAATCATTAGGTCTATTGCAGAGCCTCAATCCTGTATTACTTCCAACCAAACCAACCCGTATCCGCGTCATCAAAATCGCTCAGTAGACTCGTCCTTCCGCAATTGGTTGCGCAATGGACAGTGAGGCGCTCAGACAATCCAAGCGCTCCTTCGAGGCTGAGCGAGCGAGCGAGCGAGCGATGAGCAAGGACAAATACCCGCCACCGCACTGTGTCTGTCTGTCGCCACAGGCTGAACTGCCTCGTGAGCAATATAACAGAACTGCACGAAAAGAAAGAAAAACAAAAAAAAGCTTCAGCCTGCTCAATGTTTCTCCACCCCCTCACACACTGATCCAATCAATGAAAAGATGGATACGTAGTCGCTACACCGATACACCACACCATATCCGGGCTGAACCTAACCTATTCCCTGTTTCGGCAGACGAACAAGAATAGTAAGTAGCGTAGTGTCGGTACTTATTATTCTCCTCCTCCTTTTTTTTTTTTTAATGTCATTTGGTCTGATGGAGTGGAGTGGAGTGGAGTGGCGCACGCACACACCACCTATCTGATGATCACGACAGCTGATGCAATGCGAGGCGACGCAACGCAATCTATCTATCTATCTTTATTTTCTTGCCGGCGATATCCGAGAAGGAAGAAGATGGGGGGGTAAGGACGGAAAGTGAGTAAGCAAGCAAGTAGCCAGCAAGCGGTACTTGTTAGGGGATAAATGCAGGCAACAAGGCTGAGAACATCCGTTCGCATTTGTGTGCATTGATAAGCGCTACACGCTACACGTGCTGTTGATGGTAGTGGTGGTGGTGGCGTTGTCTTATAAGTTCGCATGATATCCAGTCATGGTTGGAATACGAGCCATTGGGGGCGTGGGAAGGGAAGCGCAAAGCCAAGCCAAGAGGGTGAGAATGTCTGTGCGTAGGCGCTGGTGGCTGATGATGATTATTGCTGACGGGGAACCTTGCCTGTTGACCGGCTGGCTCGGTTGCTGGGGTATTGTCTTGTCTTGTCTTGTCTTGTCGGGATTAGTTGATGAGTGGCTGGGCTCTAGCTTGATAGCTAGCAAGGGTCGGATAACACAGTCTAAACTTAGCGATAGACTTTGACGGTTCCTGATGGGTTACCAGTAAGCAGAGGGACAGATGGTTAGCCACGTGCAATGCGCCACGTAGTGAAAAATCAGGTACAGTGTAGAGTTTGAAAACGAGGTCAGAATGCATAGTAGTGGTAAATAAAGAGAAAGGAGGGTTGCACAAACGAAAATAGACATTGATAGCTGAGACATACCATCTGAACAACCACCAGCCCAGCAATTTCCCTTTTCATTCCACGATACAGCACTCACGGCCTTGACGCCTGGTCCGGCTGGGACACACGCGACCACGTCTCCACTGAGCACATCCCAGGCGAATACGGACGCCTGCGTAGCATCATTGCCATTGCCGGAGTCATCTGCCGCACTCCCGCTGAGGACAATGGCGTCCGCTTTCGCGAATATAGAGCGAATTCGAAGGTCGCTTTTGCGATATGTGGCACTGGTATTACCCTGACTCGAACTGACATCGTCGCCGCCAAACGCCTTTAAGAGTTTGCCGTCACTCCGGTCCAGCATTCGGATGCGCCCGTCTGTTGTAGATGCTAAAAGGGCATTGCCGTCATTGGAGCAGCGAACACTAGTAACAGGGTGTGCGAGAACATCGACAAGGGTGCGGCCCATTCGGATATCGTACACTCGGACTCGACCGTCGTAGCTTGCGCTTGCGATAGAATACGTGGGCATGTGCACGTGCAAGGAAGAAACGGTATCTCGGGCTTCAGTGAGGGTCTGGATTGGCTTGTAGGAGTTGGACTTGGTATCCCAGATGTTGATAGTTGTGTCTGCGCTGCCTAAACCGGACGCAAAAAGAGTTAGTGGTCGCGAATAAAAGCGTCAATTGGAATCGGGACGAATTTACCAGACACCACTACAGAGTCATCTTCGCCTGCGAATTGGACGGCCTCAACACGCGCATTGTGTCCACTCCAGCGTCTGATTGTTCCTCCCTGTTCGACATCCCACAGAAAGACCTGGCGATCTCCACCAACGCTGGCGAACCGGGAGTTGTCTGCTGCGACGGCAATGTCTAACACGGAGTACCCGTGCGCCTCATACTTCTGGATCGGGGACGTCGTCTCTGCGGCGGAGGCATTGTTATTGTTGGGAATAGCCCGGGAGAGGTGAATAGCACGATCTGTCGAGCCGGTGAGGACATAGGTTCCAGGATAGCTGGAGAACGTCACAGCGTTCACGGGGCCTGAGATACGTCAGAGGGGATCTAGAGCTTCTAGAGCTTACGGCGTGGAGCTAGCTTACCATTGTGGGTTTTGAGGGTGTGGGCCAGTTGAGTGGGGAACTGTTTAATTGCTGGCATTGGCAATCTTTGTAAGGACCGAGGGAATGCTCTCAGCAACAAGCGTAGTGAAGCTGTGCGGGATCGGAGATTGTTCACTGCTCGACATCCAACATCAAGGCCGGAATGCGGAAGTTGGAGACAAAACAGATGGACGCGGCTCACCGCCGGCGGGGTCCATATTATTTTAGCTTCAAGCAAATCCGCCAAAGTTACTCCGCATTCCTGCGGATCAACGGGAACCAACGGTTCATACTTGCTTTTTTTTGTTTTCTTTTATTTTTTCTATTTCTCTGCAGCACATGCACATAATTAAATCTGTATTGACATGCTACGGAGTACAAGTGGGTTATTATCGAAGATGTAGTCAAACCATCGCTAGTTACCAGCAGGCAAATCAGAAGAGCAAAATCACCAGACAACTCTGGGCGGCAATCTCGACCCAGGTTGCATGGTCCCCCTGAGCGCGCAAAATCCGAAAATCAAAAGGAAAGGAAAACATTTAAAGGGGTAGTCAGATGTAAAGATATTAGTCGAGACGAAAGCACATTTCTTCTGCTTTTTCCACAGTCCGTTACAGGCCCACGGTCGTGTCCGGTGGTCCTCTGGTATCTTAACGACGTCCATGGCTGCGAGTAGAAGAGCCCTGCAGCCCCTCGATTTCCTGCTCGAGCGATTTGATCCTGTTGGCGGTTAGCATCGTGCGGTTATAAACGAGAACTTGGAAAACTTACGCAGCATGGGTGGCCTCCAGGTCCTTGTTGAGGCGATCCCTCTCTGCAATGAGCTTCTGCTCCCACTGGCGGAACCGCTGCTCCTCGACCTTGACCTGCTCGGTGAAACGCTTGCGCAAGTTCTCCTCTTCTTCCTTGAACTTGGGGTTGTCCAGCTTCCTGGGGCGGGCCTCGCCGAATTTGCGGGTCTCCATCTGCTGTGCGCGGTAGGCTTCGTAGTGCTGCTCTTCGGTAGTGTGGATGAGGTCGAGCATGTGGGTGCGGATCAGAATCGAGCGGAGCTTCTTGAAATCGCAGTGATCCTCGTTCTCAACTTCGGCAACACCCCAGGCGTATTGACGACCCTTAACGACCCGGTTGTCGGTAGTCTTGACGTCCTTCTCGGATCCGATAACAGCGAAAGGCATGGCAGCCGTGAGGGTGCGCGCGTGAGCGGCGGCATGCTCATCATCCTCCTCGACGGGAGGGGTGTAGATTTTGATGCCCTGGGCCTCGATAACAGCACGAATCTAAAATGATCACCTGCGATTAACTTCCATTCTTCAGCACGGGACAATGGCTGAGTGGCTCACTCTCTGCTTGTAAACGGCCAGGTCCGAGGGGCTGAGGGTATCGGCCTTGGCAACGACGGGGATAAGGTTGACACGGGAGCTCAAGCGCTTCATGACCTCAATGTCGAGGGGCTTCAGGGTGTGTCCGGTAGGGCGGATGAAGTACAGGCAGGCATGCACACGCATATCGATCTTGTCCGTACGGCGAGGCTGCTGCTCTTGCAACATGTACGACTCATGCTGGTCGTCGAGGAACTCAATGATCGGTTGCCAAGAGTCACGGTTGTTGACATAGTCTCCGAATCCGGGGGTATCAATGACGGTCAGGCGGACTAGAGCGGGAGGCAACCCGCAGCGTTAGCAGCCAGTCCAGCGGTGAGGGTGTTGTGTGTATGAACCTTTGAAGAACTTCTCCTCCAGCTCAGCCTTGGTGATCTCAATCTCGACGGTGCGGTCAATCTGCTTCTGATGACGGCGCTTGTGGTCGGCGTAGTTCTTGATGGTGGTGGAGAACAGGGTGTTGATAAAGGTGGTCTTTCCCAAGCCGGATTCACCAGCAACCTATATGAACTGATGAGCATTGGGCTTCTTTCCTCGACAGTATCCCGAATGAACCAACCATGATAGTGAAGGCCGCACCCCGCTTGGCGACAATCTTGTGCCTGAATAGATTGGTTAGGATATATCATGAGTTGGCGCGCATCTGGCGACACATACCGCTGGTTGGGGAGCTATTGAGAAACGATGTTAGAATGATATTTCGGATCTTGTTTGGGAGGTTGGATATGGTCCATAACTTACGTTGGCAATGCCAATGGGGGAGGCAGTCTCGGTGGAGGACATGATGATAAAGGGGTGAGTTGGAACTCAATTAAACAGAGCTAAACAGCGGGAGTAAATAAAGACAAACGACAACCCTGGCCTGGAGGAGAAGGGCCAACGGTACGAGGGAAAAGCAACGAGAGATGGGGAAGAAGACAAGGCGAGGATAAGGGAAGCAATGGCCTGTTGGAGGGTGGGCGTGAAGGGGAAAGAGGGACTGGCGTGGATGGAACTTGGAGGACGTGCCTTCTTCTTCTTGCACTGGGTTGGTTTGGCTGGTTGGCTGGTCGGGTTGGCTGCCCCTGAATCCCCCCCAGGCAAACACCTGCAAACACAGTCGGCGTGACCAGCCCACCCGGGGATGTTGGCAGCCTCAGGCAGATGTGAAACGATAGTTCTTTGCCTCATCGGGTTTAGTTCAGACGCTATGGCCCCGGATGGCGCTAGCACTATTGGAGACTAACGTCTCGGGACCGGAGCAACTGTTGATCCCGGCTCTTATCGCCCGCTTTTGGCAAGACGATTTTTTTGAAGATCGTCCGGATGGCAGAGAAAAGCGCTTGCTGATTGACGTGCAAACGGATTCGGTTGGCGACAATGAAGACAGATTTCAAGGTGAGCTCATTCGATTTGGCGTCTTTAGGTGGAATGTGACCTCGCAGCGAAAGGGGGTCTGAAAGTGCTGGAAAATGATCTAACAACATCTCTCGTCTAGTTCTCCAACCTACTGGGTACGGTCTATCGCAAAGGTAATCTGCTCTTTACGCCCGATGGCACCTGCTTGATCTCCCCAGTGGGCAATCAGGTCTCGGTATTCGACCTAGTCCAGTATGTCTACCGATTCTCCCTATGCTGTCAGATACAGACAACGTATACTGATGCGCCCCTCCCCGCAGCAACACCTCCTATACCCTTCCCTTTGCGCACCGCACCAACATTGACCGTGTTGCTCTCTCACCTCGCGGCAACCTCCTCCTGACCATCGACGAGAATGGTCGCGCTATCTTGACCAACTTCCTCCGCCGAATTGTCATTCATCACTTCTCCTTCAAAGGCCGTGTCTCCGCGCTTCAGTTCTCCCCGTCTGGTCGTCACTTCGCCGTCGGTGTGGGAAGACGCCTGCAGTTCTGGAACACCCCGACGACACCGGGAACTGACAACAATGGCGAGCTCGAATTTGCCCCCTTCGTCTTGCACCGTGACCTTGCCGGTCATTTCGACGTGATCCAGCACATCGAGTGGTCCAGCGACTCCCGCTTCTTGCTCACAGCTTCCAGGGACTTGACGGCTCGGGTATGGAGTATGGACCCCGAGGAGGGCTTCGAGCCCACTACACTGGCTGGTCATCGCCAGGGCGTCAAGGCGGCGTACTTCTCTGCTGATCAAGAATCGGTAAGTCTGCGCGCAAGAGTGATTGAGCCTAAGCTAATCGCAAATAGATCTACACAGTCAGCTCCGACGGAGCCCTTTTCAGATGGGAATATGTGACCAAGAAGAACCCGGAAACCATGGATGATATTGCGGAGGCTCGCTGGAGGATTGTTAAGAAGGACTTCTTCATGCAGAACGATGCCAAGGTCAACTGTGCCGCCTTCCATGCGCCAACCAACTTGCTGGTTGTCGGGTTCTCCAACGGTCTGTTCGGACTCTATGACCTCCCGGAATTCAACCAGATCCATCAGTTGAGGTATGATTATCGGCTAAATACTGAGTTACAGAACTGACTCGCGTCTAGTGTCTCCCAGAGCAACATCGACTGCGTTACGATCAACAAGTCGGGTGAGTGGCTGGCGTTTGGCTCCTCCCAGCATGGACAGCTGTTGGTATGGGAATGGCAGTCAGAGTCCTACATCTTGAAGCAGCAAGGCCACCTTGACTCCATGAATGCATTGGCCTACTCCCCCGACGGACAAAGAATTGTCACTGCAGCAGATGATGGAAAGATCAAGGTCTGGGACGTCAAGTCTGGTTTCTGTCTCGTCACATTCACGGAACACACAAGTGGAGTTACGGCTTGCGAATTCTCGAAGAAGGGAAATGTTTTGTTTACAGCCTCCCTGGACGGCTCCGTAAGAGCATGGGATCTCATCCGTTATCGAAACTTCCGCACATTCACCGCTCCATCCCGGTTGTCCTTCTCATCGCTTGCTGTTGACCCCAGTGGTGAGGTGGTTTGCGCCGGCTCTCCGGACTCCTTCGACATTCATATCTGGTCCGTACAGACTGGTCAGCTGCTTGACCAGTTGGCTGGTCATGAAGGTCCCATTGTTACCATGGCATTTGCTGCAGACGGCAGTCACTTGGTGACCGGTAGTTGGGATCGCACCGTGCGTGTATGGAGCATTTTCGGACGCACACAAACCAGTGAGCCTCTTCAGCTCCAGGCGGATGTGCTGAGTGTGGCTTTCCGACCTGATGGAAAGCAGGTCGCCGCGTCCACCTTGGACGGACAGCTGAGTTTCTGGTCGGTGGAGAATGCCGTGCAGGTCGGTGGAGTGGATGGTCGCCGTGATGTGTCCGGCGGACGCAAGATCACCGACCGTCAAACGGCTGCTAACGCCGCCGGAACCAAGTCCTTCCGTTGCATCAGGTACAGCTCCGACGGTAGTTGTATTCTCGCTGCTGGAAACAGCAAGTACATCTGCCTGTACGACGTGGCGACAGGCTCTATGCTGAAGAAGTATACCGTGTCGGTCAACACCTCCCTTGATGGAACCCAGGAGATCCTCAACAGCCGTGACATGACCGAAGCTGGCCCGCGCGGCCTTATTGATGAGACCGGTGAAGCCTCCGACCACGAGACACGTGTGGACCGCAACCTGCCTGGAGCCAAGCGTGGCGACCCCGGAGTCCGTACGACTCGTCCCGAGGTCCGCGTCACGGCAGTCGACTTCTCGCCTACCGGCCGTGCATTCTGTGCAGCTTCCACCGAAGGACTCTTGATTTACAGCTTGGACTCGGACCTTGTATTCGATCCCTATGATCTCGACATCTCGATCACACCGTCCAGCATCCTGGCCACCCTGGAAGGCGCCAAGCGAGCTGCTGTAACGGGCGAAGTGAACGACGATGACACCTTCCTGAAGGCATTTATCATGGCATTCCGTCTGAACGAACAAAAACTCATTCGGGCAGTCCACGAAGCCATTCCTCCCTCCGAAATCACCCATGTGGTCCGCTCGGTGCCTACAGTCTACCTTCCCCGTCTCCTCCGCTTCGTGGCTCATGCCGCGGAAGAAACGCCCCATCTCGAGTTCAACCTGCTGTGGATCGAAGCGCTCTTCAGCAACCACGGCCGATACTTCAAGGAGAACTCGAGCAGCTTCGCGCCCGAGCTCCGTGCGGTGCAGCGCGCCATCGACGAGATCAACAACAGCTTGAAGCGACTCACTGAGAAGAACATCCACAACCTCAACTACCTCCTTTCAAGGCCGGTCCTTGCCGGAAACAAGAAGCCTGATCTGGCCATGAGGGCGCTGGGTGAGACTCTTGAGTCGAATGCGAACGACGAGAAGATGTCCGATGCGGATTCGAACGAAGAGGGTGAAGGAGAATGGGTGGGTCTTGAATGATTGTTATGTTTGTTTGTATTTGTCCTCTGTAATCTTAGACCTTCCTGTTCTGTGTTTACTCTCTCCCAGCCGTCTTTCTGCTTTGCTTTGCATTTGCGCCTGGCGTTTGATCTGTGGTATACCTGGAGATACAAAAAAGAGGGACAGCAAAAAGTTGGGAGTATTGCTGTGTTTATAGGTCTAGTTGACCGTATACTGAATATATGAGTATAATAGAAGTAATCTTCTGTTCAGTTGCCTACTAGCATTTATGTAGTAGTAAAGCCCGCATATCAAATTAATATCACAGCTCTACACCGCTGCCGTGTCCGAGTCTCCCGTGGACATACATGTACATAAACGGAAACTGACAACCTGAAACAACATGCACTATATATACCACCTTCCACAAGCAGTTCTTCCCATTCCCCAGACACCGAACAGTCCATTCTTACCCCCCAAGCAACCCATTCCCACACTCATAGGTACATCACAAAATCGCCACCGCATTAGGCGGACTAGCCACACCACCAGGAACCTATACAACCAAGCAGCCCAATTAGCCCCATCAACCACACACCAAAGACAACAAGTAGAAAGATAGTAGGTATAAACTCACCTTCAACGGCACACTACACAAAAAGAACCCCCACCTCCCCTTTTCCCTACAATACGTCGCCAACTCCTCCAAATCAAAATACTCCCCAATAGGCATTCCCCACCCAGCCAAACACCACTCATGCAGAGTCATCCCCTTTTCATGTTTGATCGGCGCAGGCTCCAAACTCGGCGTATCCGACGCTACAGCCGCAAACTGGTTCTCCCATAGCCAGCGCAACATGGCCTCTCCGTTCTCGATGCCCGCGAAGCTAGGCGCGGGGCGGTTGCCAATCTCTTCCTCCTGGGCCGGGGTGAGGGCGTTGAAAGCGGCCGTGAAGCCCGTGCGGATGAAGAGGATGTCCCCCGGACGAGTTTGGATGTTGTATTCGGTCATGAGTGATTGGAGATGTGAGAGGGGGATGCTGCTGGTTGTGAAGGGCGTTAGGGGGATGGAGTGCGTGTTGGCCCAGTGGGCGTAGTCGAGGAGGATGCCTCGGCCGGTTATGCCGCCTTTTTTGGCCCATGCTGTTTCTAATATTAGTATACTAAGTTGCTTTGGTTCCGGGTAGGTTGTAAATATATTGGCAGGAGTAGGGTTGAAGGTGGTGGTGGTAGTGGTGGTAGTATATAGTACGCACCATCAATTCCCAATACACCCGACGACTTCAACTCCTCCAGACAATGACCGTTGAAGTAGCATCCGTGCGTTTGGTTTCCTACACATTCATAGTACCCACGATTTAGTAATCTAAGTAGTCACGCAGTAACGTAGGGGAAAGGGTACCATAATGTCGAAACCCATCCCACTGGGTACTCGTCTGGGTATTAAAGGTCAACACATCATCATTCACGAACCGCGGCGCCTTATTTATCAATTCCTGGACGAACGGTTTCCGACCAAAGCTGGAATGTCGCACACGGTTGAGTGGCAGATCCAGGGAAATGCGCACCCCGTCGCGGATTTCCTCGGTTGCGGCTTGTCGAACGGTTTCCGGGGTTAGTAGATTCAGCATCCCCAGGTCGTTGTTCGCCGGGCCGAAGAGACCCCAGGCGTTTCCTGGGGGACCGTTGGGGTCGAGGGTTAGGTTGTCGAAGGTAGGGAGGGACATTGTATCTTGTTTTGGTTTAATTGAAGTGTAGAGTTGGAGGAATGGGGAATCAGATGGGAGTTAAAACTATATAGTAACTTAGGGTTCGGATACTTTTCCAGCTTCGTTTCCGCAGAGTCGGGGCATCTCCGATGATCTACTGTAAATGTTGGCTTTCCCCGGATTATCGTTGGAATGAGGTCAATGCTTAACTTAGTTAACACTACTGCTATTCCTTTTGTTGTTCTCTGCATACAATGCGGAGATTAATCAATCCAACCATGGTACATAGTCCATCATGTCATTCGGGTATCGAGCCACTGGTGGTGTTGCCTATCATCTACATCCTCTGTATATACCCCAGCCAACCTATATCCCAACGTCACGGTTGAACAACCAAATCCATCATCGTATAACACAGCTAATTCTAATTCTCTCCGGCCACCGCCGCTCCGCGACCGCGACCGCGTCCCCGGAATCCGGTTCCCCTGTCTCCCCGCATGTTGTTCCCACGACCGCGGCCTCGTCCAGAGATGCTCTGCGGTGGTGGCACTTGCGAGTAGTTCTTGGGCCGGAAGTTCGGATTATGGTTGAGCACCCCGGCTTCCGGGTCGTTGTCCACGGCGACATATCCGCCTCGCGTGCGCGCCGGTCCTCCACGTCCACCACGGCCGCCTCCATTCATGCCTCCTCGGCCTCGACCACCGCCTGGCGATGCTCCGTTGGGCTGAGGCCGGAACGGCAACGTGGTTTGAGCACCCACGCCATTGGAGGCACCACGTCCACGTCCGCGACCGTTACCCATGCCGGAGACTGCGCCGCGGTAGGAATTACCCAAGGGCGGTGGGGCCGGGGCTTCTCTCAGCTGTCCCTGCCCACCGGGCCCAAGCGGAGCACCATATCCGGCAACAGTCAAGGGCGTTTGCTGAGACTGCTTTTGCGCGCTGTTTGATGCACGCGTGTTGACGGTCAGCTGCCGGTAGGAGACGTTCAGCACCGAAGACGCCAGAACCGTCTGGCCTCGGAACGGAGAGCAGCGGTCGCCGAGTGTGGTACCGCTCATGAACGAGACGTCAAAAACCACATCAAGGAGAAGGGCCCGTGGTGTCCGGGTAAGGCCAACAACGGTGCCTCGAGTGGCGATGGGGACCTTGCCGGAATCTTGAGCATACACGACCCGATCTCCCAGCTTGAACGTCTGGTTTCCAAGTCGCTGCTCAACGTCGGACGGCCGCAGCAGGGCACTGCGGGGCAGGCCACGGACCGCCTTCACTTCCATGGGTGGCATGCTCTGGAGCAGCTGGTCGGCATCTTGTTCGATCAATTTCACGAGGTCAGAATCAAGCTGTTCCGCATCCAGAGGGACACGCTCGAAGTTCTTCGCCTCAATTGACTTCAACCAGTCTCGAATTTCCTTCATCTTCAAGAGGGCAGTCTCTTCGGGATAGAAGTCTGTAGGGGTGTACCGATCATTCTGCGGATTGCGCTGAATGCCCGCGATAAACTCAGGGAATTTGATCATATACTGTTGTAGGAGCTCTACAGCCTTAGGGCTGAATTCCCAGCCAGAGTCTCCACGGCGAGAATAGCCGAGAACCTTTTGCTTCCGGGCCTCGAACTTCAAATTGAGACCCAGATTGACACGCTGCCCTTCGACGTCAACGGAAAACGACGAGGTGATCTTGGCTAGAACCAAGGGATTAAGCCGCAAGCTACGAGCAATGGCGTACGACGGCATGTAAGGACACAGCTTCTCAGCATCCCTGGCTCGGTCTCTTCCAAACTCCGGTTCCCGAACCTTCACCGCTGCAATCATTCCATTCACCTTGCCATGATCATGACCCGTAATCTGAACGGGCCGTCCATAGTTATATTCTCCGAGCATGAACGCCCGGGAGTTTTCGGGGAACTCCTCTTCAATGGGTAGGGCCTCCCGTTCAATGAATCGTTGATCCGGGTTGATCACATCGTCAACCACCAGCTGGAGAGCGTAGTCGGTTTCTTGCCCGGGAATATCGGCGAATTCCTTGACCGTAGCACCCTCATCGGTCTTGATCAAACCCTTGAGCAGCTGAACATGCACCATCGACTCGACTGGGCCGATAATGGTACCAAGTCTTTTGCTGTAAGACGATTCGATCCGCTCGGCCTTTCTCTTCCATTGATCAATCTGAGCAGGGGTATGGGGGATGGAAACAACATGCCCCGTAGGTTCCGGTAGAATATAATCGAAAAGTTCATCTGATACACGGATCACGAGCGCTTCTTGCAAGAACGGGTAACCCACATGGACGCGCTGCCCAAGTTTCTGTTTGGCCAACTCGACGCTCGACCTGCTCCCAGGATCGAGCAATGTAATGACCATGCTCTCATTGCGGCTTTCCTGCTGGAAAACAGTGACACCGTGGTGGCCAAGTTGACCAACATGAGGCAGCGTCTGCAGACTAGGGAAGCCAGCCAACGCTGCAGCCCCCATTTGCACGCCGTCCATCAATCCGATGTACGGCTCGAGTCCATCCATGGTCGGCAAATCGAAGATGTTCTCGATGCAGTGGCAGTTCGGAATGTCTGGGAACACGCCGGGAAGAGAGGACGGATAGATAAACTGCACCTCCGGAGAGTAAGTGAACTTGAGACTGGCACCGAATCCATTTCGTGCTTTCTCCTCCGGGGTCAGCAGGTGCTCCCTAGTTGCGAGGGCATCCAACAGGCGACGTTCTTCAATAAATGGAATCTTGACAACTGCCTCCCATTCCATCTTCTTTCCATTCATATCCAGTTCAAAATCACGTGGGTAAAAATCGATGATTGGGGAATCCGGAGAAGTCATCAAATCCCGGTATGCCGCAGGAACAGTCTTCTTGCTTCGGTCAGGCAACACACCCATCAGCTGCTCATACGGCCGGAAGGGCTTGCCAAGTCGAAAGTTGGTATCTGCCTTGAGGCCTTTCTTTACGTCTGTGAAGAGTCAGTCAAAACATTCGGTCTCTGCAGAGGTTCGACACTAACCGGAGATCATCGGTGCGTAGTGATACTTGAAGAACCACGGCCAGGATGCAATGCCTCTGTAGTAGTAGTACAGAACCCACTGGAGACCCTGTACATAGTTCTCCGTCAACTCCCTCATCTCCTCATGGCTATCAAGCCCCCAGCCGAACTTGCCGACGTAGTAATTATTCTTCCATTCCTGGAACTTCGCTTCATACTTCTTCTCCGCCGCTTGCTGGGCTTCTTCGGGTGATAGCTCCTGGACCTTTGCATTGTCGTATCTTCGGATAATCCGCTGAACCGCAACGGAAGCCTCTTCATCCTCATCATCGCTGTCGTCATTATCATTTCCGGGGAGCTGCACGCGGATGAACCGATCACCATGTTCGTCTGCGACGGTCGTCCACGGTAGCCGAAGGTCATCCGCTAGCTGCTCCACAAACTTGCGGTCACGAGCCGGCAATGAAGAAGCAAAGTCAAGAGGCTTCGTTTCTGCTGCCTTTCCAGGTCGGTTCAGAACGTACTTCTTGACCTGCTTGAATAATTCCTTCTGGGCAGGAGTGATCGTGAAACCCTTGGGCTTCTCCTGGGGTTCTGTGACATCGCCTTTCTTGGCCCGAATCCACTGCGCATCTGAGTACTCGTGCTCAAAGAAACGGAACTCGACATCGCTCAGAGCATCCAAAAGGATGCCCAGTCGGTCCATCTTGATAACACCTTGTTCGTTAATGTAGCCACCCATCTTGGGCAATGATTCCTTATAGATCTTGAACATGAATGCCAAAGCGCCCTCGTTAATATGCAGATTGGGCAAGTTGGGCAAAAAGTCGTTTCCAACAAAGAAAGCCATTAGGATGAAATCGTCAATAACCTTTTCCATGTCAAAGGGAAAGCTCAAAACACCTTCCTGTTCCAACTCCTGAAACTCCAACTCCAGGTATTCTCTAACCATACACAGATGCAAAAGAAAGAAGTTCTGGTGTTCAAGCTCCTTAGATTTCTTCTGAACTTGACGACCGAAGGTAACTTCTTCACGAAGCAGGGAAAAGTGGGGGTCGTGACTCAGAAGCCCCAACATGATCAGGTCAGCGTCAAGGCCGTACAAACAGTGACGGACGTTAGGATCGTAGAGAGGCTGTGCTTTCGCATGCCGGATGTACTCCATGATCTTGTGTTCACCTTCACCTGGAACTTCGTGGCCAGAAAGCACGATCTCGACTCCCTGCCAATCCTTGTCTTCGGAGATCTTCTTGTTGATAAAGTATTTCAATTGCTCGGTTAACTTGGCCATAAACTCAGTACCGGGTGTAATGCAGTTGCTGTCAAAGGCTTCCTCCTTAGGCATCTCGATACCCTGAGCAATCGCCTTCTCCTTGGCCGTCTCAGCATCCAAAGCCGTCCGGAAACGTCGAGCACGCTGCTGGTTCATCTTGGCTCGCGGAGCCACACCATCGACTGCCATGAAGAAGAGCTTCTTAGGCTTGATCTTGCCATACAAATGCTCGATATAGTTAAAAATAGCGATAAACATCTTATCCTCGGTCATGCGAAAAGTCGGTGAATCGCTGTCCTTGTGTGTACAGTTATGAATAATTCCATTCATATCCAGGTATAGGTTGTCGAATTCCGGTATACGGTTCTCCGCGATCAACATAGAGATCGCGGGATACCGCTCGCTCAGCCAGCGGAAGAACTTGGGAACACCCATGGCGGAATTTGTAAAAAAGAGATATTCGTAGGCGATACAGGCGTAAGATGTATAGGAAGAAAGGAGTGTCCTTGCGTCGTGGTCGTCGTAGTAGTCGTCAGGATTCAATGAAGCACCCAAGCTCGGAGGCAAATCATCCAGCGCACGGCAATGCGGTCGTAGACAAGCAGAAACGACTGGGTATCTTCAGAGAACGTATGACAGTAGAATACAACAAGGGAAGGAAGGCAAACAAAAAGGAAATATGGGAGAGAAATGGGGCGACGGGAGCGCCGAGCAGAGGTGAGAGGAGGGGCAAAGTGAAGATAGATGAGACCAAGGAATGATGACTCTTCCAAGTCACTTTTGTGACCTCAGCCATCCGCCGCCGAAGCTCAATCAGGTGGTGCCAAGCCCGCCTACCCAACTGGGTTTAGCGGCCCCGGGCGCCCATTAACGCGCCGCCAAAGGGAAAGTCGCGTTTCTCCAGTGCGAACAGAGAGTGAGAGCTTCATCCGCAGCTCAAAGCTCTGCTCTGCTATCCTGCCATTCCCAGAATCCACTTGGCTATCTCAACCCCACCTCTTCTACTCCGCTGCATCACGATCCTGAGCAATCGGCTCTATCTGAAAGTATTCTGATTCTCAGCCTTTTTAACCGTCTTCCCCACAACCATGGAGCCTTACGACGATGGTGAGAGGTGCCCCCCCGGATTCTGTTGCGCGAGCTTAACTAATCCTCACCCCTGCTAGGATTCATTGAGGAGCAAGAAGAGCAGGAGGAGGAGCGCACCGAGGAGAAGATCATTAACGAAGGTGCGTTGCCCAATCTGTAGTGGGGTGTCTCCCGACCTTACTGATGAGTGGAACAGAGTACAAGACATGGAAGAAGAACGCACCTTTCCTTTATGACATGATCCTGAGCACGGCATTAGAATGGCCCACCCTCACAACACAATGGCTACCTGATAAACAAGAGTATGCGCGCCCATTCTATTCATTTCCTTATTGATTTTAACGTCCGGCAGTGTTCCCGATAAGCCTTACTCGACCCATCGCCTGCTGATTGGCACTCATACCTCGAGTGATGCACAAAACTACCTGCAGATTGCTCATGTACAGCTCCCTAATCCGACTGCGCCTAACCCAGATGACTACGATGAAGAGCGTGGGGAGATTGGCGGATACGGCGGCAGCTCAAAGAAGGCGCCTATGGAAATTAAGTTCAACATCGTGCAAAAGATTGATCACAAGGGTGAAGTCAACAAGGCGCGATACCAACCACAGAATCCCAACATCATTGCCACCATGTGCACAGATGGCCGTGTAATGATCTGGGATCGCTCAAAGCACCCGAGCTTGCCTACAGGCACAGTCAACCCTCAGATGGAACTTCTCGGCCATACTCGCGAGGGTTTCGGTCTCAGCTGGAGTCCACACACTACTGGTCACCTTGCTACAGGTAGCGAGGACAAGACAGTCCGTCTTTGGTAAGATTTGATTAAATTAATGGAACTCGATTACTCAGGGCCTAACCGCTGTGCAGGGATCTGACGACATACACGAAGGGTAACAAGGCACTTAAGCCTGTTCGGACGTACACCCACCATTCTTCCATTGTCAACGATGTTCAATATCATCCTCTGCATTCTTCGCTCATTGGAACGGTATCTGATGATATCACACTTCAAATCCTCGATGTGCGTGAGGCCGAAACCACACGTGCGGCTGCCTCAGCGGAGGGTCAGCACCGTGATGCCATCAACGCCGTTGCGTTCAACCCTGCCGCAGAAACGGTCCTGGCCACCGGATCGGCTGATAAGTCGATCGGCCTGTGGGATCTACGTAACCTGAAGACCAAACTGCATGCGCTCGAATGTCATAACGACTCCGTGACTTCGCTCTCTTGGCATCCATTTGAGGAGAGCGTACTGGCCAGTGCCAGCTATGACCGCAAGATCATGTTCTGGGATCTTAGCCGGACTGGTGAGGAGCAGACCCCCGAGGATGCCCAGGATGGTCCTCCCGAGCTGTACGTAACGCTTCCCGTATGGTACCATGTTACCCTGCTGACACTGTTTCTAGTCTGTTCATGCACGGCGGCCACACCAACCGCATTTCGGATTTCAGCTGGAACCTGAATGACCCGTGGGTGCTCTGCTCGGCGGCCGAGGACAATCTGCTGCAAGTGTGGAAGGTGGCAGATGCGATTGTCGGCAAGGATCTGGAGGATGTGCCGACCGAAGAGTTGGAGCCATGAGCTACCAGATTCAGATGTAAATTTGCATCACTGCTGGCATCTAAAGGGAATGGCTCGCTCGTCTCACTTCATGTACTTCTTGATGGGGTTGCTACAAACATAGCGAGAAAGTGGGAAACAAACATATGACAACGAATTTTGCTGCACAGTCGGATTTCAGGAGTTTAGTGGCTGCAATGTAATATATGAAGCCTAGCTTAAGTACTTAGTACCGCATCATTCATCCCCGCAGACAATGGTTTCCCTTTCTTGGGTAGAATGCCTCAGGCACCGTCCCGCGTGATGTCGACATGATGATTGGTGCCCCACTTTGGAGCGTTTTTCTGCCGCTGCCAATCGGAGCCGCATTGACCGAGCTGGATGGATTTCTTTGCAAGATAGTAGAGGAGGTGGGTTCAGATAGACGAGTTTATCAATTTTAATTATCCAATATATTTGTATGCAATGGCGAGCAGTCCCACATTTAGTCATTATTAGAACAAAGCATTCCTAGCAACAGAACAGAATCAGTGACAGAATCACCTTGGAA
The DNA here is from genome assembly GCF_003184925.1 of Aspergillus vadensis CBS 113365. Taxonomy (NCBI): domain Eukaryota; kingdom Fungi; phylum Ascomycota; class Eurotiomycetes; order Eurotiales; family Aspergillaceae; genus Aspergillus; species Aspergillus vadensis. Next base: position 756,509 of record NW_020292049.1, read on the forward strand.
AATCTTACTACTTATGGAGGGGAAATTCTCGACAGGAAATTGGAGGAGAGGAAGCTTAATCAGCCCCGCCAAGCTGCCTGTGAGTGGCTGCAAGCCAAAGGCGGTCAGCACAGCGATCACGCCGCCGTCCGAAAAAGCGGAGGGGTTAGAAAGGGAAATCAAATCATTGAGTCGCCGCCCCTTCGAAGGTCGGAGTCATTCTTAGCTTTTTCGGTTTTTTACACTAATCCTCTTCCTCCTTCCAGAATCCTTTTCCCTCCTTGTGCTTACTGCCATGTCTCTGACATTGTAACCCTTTCTTCTCCTCTCTCACCTCCTGCAACCGTTCTTCAATCCCCAAGGCGTTGCTCAATCTACTACTGTCTACGCCGCCAAAACCCACATCTCCTCCGTCTTTCAGTTCCCTCTGCTCGCTTCCTACTTTTCTCCTCACACCAAAATAATCATGGGCTCTGGAACGTCTCCCCCTCCTCCTGGCCCGAAGCCTAGGTCTGCCATACCCTCTCATATGCTGAATGGCGGCTCTCCTCTGCACGTCTCTACCAGCCCCTCTACCAGCTCGCGCGACGCTCGGGAGAGGGAAAGTCTCAACTCCTCCATCCTTTCGTCGTTCACTCCTCGCATCCCGGTGGAGTTCAACCTGCCTGCCTCTGCCTCCCACCCTTCCGGGGAGTCCCTGGTAGATGATACCCCCCGGGGGTCTACCTCTGCTAAGTATGTCGCATCTGCGAGATGGTATCAATCCATTC